>NC_048585.1:55335919-55983419 GCF_013265735.2 Oncorhynchus mykiss | reverse complement strand
TCATGTACTTTAATTTAGGATGCAATCCTCTATGTAACACCCACAGGAATCCAGCAAATATTGGAGATGCTATTGGGACCCATAAATCATTTATTTTACTCGAATGTCTGCACCATCCACAGTTCTTCTACCTCTTGTTTCAGTGGGACTCATTTTTATACACGCCTTGCAATTACAATGATTATTACGCTGATTTGTGAAAACAGAAAGGCAAGCCCTTTGCTAATATACAGTATCACTGGGGGGGGGGGGAAATAATGTTGAAATATGCTTCTGATAAGGCCCATGGAAACTCAGCAGCAAGCGAAGCATTGCTTTATGGGTCCCTCAACTCTGTCACTCTCTGTTGCTGGTGGTTCTCCCTCACAACACTTTGGTCTGGACACCGTGTTCAACCACAGCGCTAAACATCAAGTTTCACAACCGTAACATCTCCAGACACAATGTCGCTGACCAAAAAAGAGAAAGAAAGAAAATAAAAAAAAGAAGAGAAAAGGAATAGAGGATGCTTTTCATACCTGTGGGCTCCAGGGGCTAAATGGGAACCCTACTCCTATTTGTGAGGTGTCATGGCTGAGAGAGAGGAGAGGAGGCACAGGTGTCAGACCTCACTGAGAAGAAGGAGGAGAGTGGTGTTAAACTCGTCTCCCTGGTGGACGATTATAATACACACACTGACAAACACACACACACACACACACACACACACACACACACACAGACAAACACACACACACACACACACACAGACACAGACAGAGACCGTGTGTGTACAAAGGAATGTGACCAGGTGGAAATGATGGGGGTCTATGTGAACCTAGGGGACAAGGCTGTGGTACTGACAGTATTTATACCTTGGCTCAGCGTTTCCCAAACTAGGGGTCGCAATCCCCATCTGATTAGAACATTCGCTTACAAGAGAAACTCTCAAATTAAATTGTATGCCCCTTACACTGACAAATAAGACTCTCGAGAACACATATGTGCCCACAAGAGGACAGGAACAGGCACTAATTCAGACTGGGGGGGGGGGAAGAACATCACTAATGATGCTTTACTTTTCTACACAGAAGATCATACAAAATGAATTCCTTTTACTAGATGACTTTCTGAATTTCCCAATGCTTTTTCAGATGCATTACAGTCACTTCAAACCATACTGTCTTCAGATTGAAATACTGTCAAAAGTAACTGTCAGACTGATTTGTAATACGCTGTAATTTGCCCCAAACAACAACAAAAGTAAACATTGGCCTTTGATTACATAACTTTTTTTTCACATGGTGGGAGTCACACATTTTTTCCAATATCATAATGGGGTCCCGGGCCCAAAAAAGTTGGGGCCCCCTTCCTTAGCTACTGTGTTGTAATGGTAGGAGAGGAGACTTTTTCAAACCACAGTTCACTAGCTGACTTATTTCAATCTTTATCGAGGCTATTGCTGCCCAACAATGGACAAATTTACCAAAATTCAATGTGTGGCTACTGTTGTCTGTTGTAAAATGGGTTTCTGAAAAAAGGCTTAAGGGCTAACTGAAGGCTGTTCATAAAACACAGTTTCTGTGGAGACACAGACAGAAATGTTTGTGTGAAATAAGATTGGGGAGTATGTGAGAGAGAAACAGAGGGAGGAGAGGAAAGAGGGTGGAGGGAGAGATGTACTGAGAGAAAGAGAGATGAACTTAGATTAGGAGGAGGAAAAATGAGCACGGGCGAATGAGAGGAGCAGAGGAGGGATGGAGGAGAGCGACTGAGAAAGGAGAGCAGGAAGAGAGCGGGGTGAGAGGAAGTCAATGCAGGCAATGTATAATGGATGATGAATATATGTGTCGTATGGTGACCAATAGGTTCTGTCTGTGCTCCTTTGCACCAGGCTACAGCCAGTGTAATTTGAGCGTGATAGGCCATCAAACAAGGCCACTCAATCACCCTCGCCCACAGCAGATTCAGACATACAAGCTAAACCCTGCCTACCATTATCTTGAGGCACAGATTGCAGCTCTACACCACCATGGTCCTCAAGCCAAGGGAATGAGGTTATTCATATAGGTGCTTTAGTTGATGACACATTTGTTGGAGTAGGCCTAGAAAATAGCTTTGGCCTCCTCTCAGTCCTTAACAGTTTTAGGAGGCAAGACGTATCATGTCCCCTTGAGAGAGACAATGCCTTGTCGCTGACACTTCCAATTCTTCTTTTGCACGTTGCTATATGCTGTTGGATGTGTTTTTAGCGTTATTTTTACGAGAAGCTGTCAATTTCTGTAATGACATCCGAGGTGAAAATTGTCTGTGAAAGATACAAAGTGTGTATTTAATTGACATATATACACTATAAATATATATATATATACATAAATGTATCACCGCAATTCATTATCACGATCATATTTCCATAAACATATGAGTTTTCTATATCATTCATGTCAATCTGACTGTTGTCTGTTTATCTCTCTGTGTTGCTATCTCGTCATGCATATCTTCATTCACTTGTTATCTGTCTATGTGTGTTGAAGGTATGCAAATGTGTCCAATGATAACAAAAAGCCTGACAGGTTTCTGTTGGTAATAACAAAAACTGACAGGAATCCATTCGTTTTATCTGCGAGTTGCTTTATTCTTTGAGATGCATGCTATCCCCTAAAGGTGACATCCTCGTATACAAACCAAATAGCACCTGACAACTGCCTCGTTCATTTGCTGCGAGTGTTTATTCCAGTCGTTGAGAACAACAAGCATCTCAGATCTCCGTCGAAAAATAAAACTGTAAACGCTGTAAAAAGAGAGAAAAAAAAGAGAAAGTGTAGCAATCGCCCAAGGCCCTCTTTGTTTAATCTCAACGGGGTATAATACAATACATACAGCGTCACCATTTCTTATCTTATATCAGCAGTCGCTTTAAGTATTTCTGCAAACCTTGAGGCGGTGAATTATAAATCAATGGTAAACAAGATGGCAATCAGACGAGTGTTGTTGCAAAGGAGACTAATGAAAGCGCCCAGCCTCGTCAATGACCTGGAGATTCACTAGGATAGGCATGATAGTGACTCCCTAAACAGTCATGAACATAACAACCGCGTGGGGATCTCTTTCTCATGCTGGTGATGCCTTACCGAGCTGGCCAATACGAGATAAGATGGCCGCTGTGAAGGCGATGAGATGGGTTTCTTTGTCTATTCCCTTCCATTATGGAAACTTCTTCCCCTATTTTAATCTTGGTTGAGTTTGCTTTTATCGACTGTGGAGATTCTCATTGGATCCCAGAAAGGGATAGTGCTGTCTGCGAGAGCTTGCAGGCCTATTCCCTACGGTAATTCACATTTAAGTGCAAATATGTGCTACAACCTTTCTTCTGAATAAATTAGCATGTTTGCCATTGTTATTTTCTACTTTAGAGGACCTTAGAATGATCAAAGCACGGAGTTTGTTTGAAGAATGATACATACAGCATATTTTAGGCTAACAAGAAATTAAGATTCTCCTACATCTGTTGGGATTCCTTTCCCCATTTAATTTATCAAATGTGAACTGTCAGCTTTTTTATTTTTTGATTATTGTGTTTACAACCAATGTTACGGGTTCTGAAAAGTGTTTGCCTCACAAATGAGAGCATCATTATCTCTGATTGACATGTTAAATTACCTCATTATTATCCCTAATTGGAGCCTCGATTGCGAGGAACCCCGGAAATAATTGAAAGAGAGGGGGTAATTTCCTGTAAATAAACTGGCAGCGAGACGTTGACGAATGCTCAGTAGCACCTTCGAGCTACACAAATCACGACCAGTCACTGTTCAAAAGACGTCATATGTGCGACTAGCTAGGCCGAATGGCACCTTACATATATCAACGTTTTTCTGTTCTATACCTCCTCTTCACCTTTCACAAATACAGAACATCATCATCATTATTATGCCCATAATGCCTGGTTTTTAAATTGGTTAGTAGTACTGGGCCTTGCAAATATTTATCAAACAGCATATAAAGCATGGTATGTTGTTCGCAGTTATCCTAAAATATTTCAACAGTAGGCCAGACGAGGTGTGGTATATGGCCAGTATAGCATGGCTAATGGCTGTTCGTAGGCACGATGCAACGCTTGGTATATTGGCCATGTATCACAAACCCTGAGGAGCCTTATTGCTATCAACTGGTTACCAACTGAATTAGAGCAGTAAAATCAAATGTTTTGTCATACCCCTGGCATACGGTCTGAAATAACATGGCTTTCAGCCAATCAGAATTCAGGGCTCAAAACCACCCAGTTTATAATGATTTTTATAGACATACAAAATCCCCTTCTAGCCTGACTCCTGCTGTCCTATAGTACTTTGGTTGACAAAACCCTATATCACTGTCCTGATTCATGCTCATCCACATTTCTCCAGATTGTTCCCTCTCTACCCACCAATGACTCACCTCGCTCCTAAAAGTAATGTGTGAGTGAGAGCTTGCTGCTGCCCTGCACTCCTGGCAAACATGGCAGGGTAGGATTTTAATCACTCTGTGCCTGTGGAAAGGCACCTGTTTTGGGGGGGCGGTGGTGGTTGGTGGGGGGCAATACTCAAGAGTGATTAAGATAGAGACTGAGTCATGGCAGCTGCCTGAGGGGGGAAAACTAACAGAGAGAGATGGAGGGAGGGGAGGGGAGGAGAAAAGGAGAGAGGGAGGGAGGGAGGGAGGGACGGAGAGGTAGGGAGAGGGGAGAGGAAGAGGGAGAGACCCGGCCTGCACTCAGCACATTCCACTGACGACGCACTACAGCGGCAGCACGGTGTGCCATGGACTCATAAATCACTGATTTAGTTAATGTACATTTCAGGGAAACCCTCTCCCCGCAGGCCACATAGGTTGTTTTAGTTAACCATCCCCTGAATATATCAATTACTGCAGAACGGCAGAGGCTTCTCCATTGAGTGGGAAAAGAACTCAAAAATATGAAAATATCACATTTAGATGTTGCACCAAGAGTCCTGCTTGTAACAAGTTCATTTATTAAGCTATTAATTATTTAATTGTTATTAAACTCTTCTTGATTGATACGATGTTCAGATCCATAAAGACTGGAAGAGGAGATCATCTATTTTGGTGAAGGGTGAATCCTTAATGTTCTCTGTAGTACACTTGTGTGCCTTCCGGGAGAGGACTGAAATTGGAGGGTCCCTCTGTGACAACTGACAAATATTTCCTGTTTACATCACTCAGTCTTGATCGGAGAAGGAGAGAAAGACAGAGAGAGAGAGAGAGAGAGAGAGTGATGGAGTTTGCCTTAGAACAGAAAATGACAAATGACACAGCAGCGCATAACAGGTTAACATTGTGCATGAAGAGGCAACGTAAATAAACATTGACGTTGGCCCAGTGGCCTGGAGACTCGGCGGCCCGGTGGCCCAGTGGCCTGGTGACTCGGTGGCCTAGAGGCCTAGAGTCCCGGTGGCATTGTGGCCCAGCAGCCTAGAGGCCTAGTGGCCTCCCACTGTTGTCCTTCTGAATCGTCTGAACTGTTCCTAATATACTGGCTCACTATATGTCTGAAGATACCATGTTGAATATACTACCATGTCCTCTGAATTCAGTTTGGATTTCATCCAAAACCAGAAGACACCCTCCCTTACACACTTCCAGTCCATGCAGACAGAGCTATATGTGAATACACACAAGCACTGTAAAACTCTAGGTACAGTGGTCCTGTGTGCTTCTCAATAAATATGATACCTTTTCCCTCAGGCTCTCCCTAATTCCACTACTTCCTGAGTTCCCATAGGCTGGCTAACAGGATTATGTTGCTGAACCACAGACAGAATATATGGAGCTTTGTGATTGGAGAGGAGGGTGTTTACAGCCCATGTATTTCCCTAGTTACCTTGTTAAGACAGCTAAGAGCAGGGCTGTGGTGTGGACTCGATATCAATAACAGTTCCATATTGTTGTAATATGCTACATAGTCAGAACTTAAACGAGGAACTCAAATAACATTTCAAATCAGATTTTACTGGTCACATGCACTGAATAAAACAATTGTAGCTTTTACTATGAAATGCTTACTTACGAGCTCATTCCCAACAATGCAATCCTTAATACCTCTTGAAGCAAGGGGGCAGTATTTTGATGTTTGGATAAAAAAAAATCCCAAAGTAAACTGCCTATTTCTCAGGCCCAGAAGGTAGAATATGCATATAATTGGCAGATTAGGATAGAAAACACTCTAAAGTTTCCAAAACTGTCCAAATATTGTCTGTGAGTGTAACAGAACTGATATTGCAGGCAAAAACCTGAGGAAAATCCAACCAGGAAGTGCTGTTATTTTGAAACCTCTCTGTTCCATTGCATGCCTACCTTCCATTTAAAGGGATATAAACCAGATTCCTTTCCCTATAGTTGTGAACAGTCTTTAGTCATAGTTTCAGGCTTTTATTCTGAAAAATTAGCGAGAATGAACACATCGCGTCAGTGGATAGCTGGGTGTCCCCAGAGTTTTGCAAGCTCGAGCAGCTTGGAGCAGACCTTTTCTCTCTCTCTCCTATCGAAAAAGCTACCATCCGGTTGAAATATTATTGATTATTTATTGTAAAAGCAACCTGAGGATTGATTATAAAAAATGTTTTACATGTTTCTACGAACTTTACGGATGCTATTTGGAATTTTTGTCTGCCCATCGTGACCGCACGAGCCTGTGGATTACTCAACAAAACCCGCCAACCAAATGGAGGTTTTTGGATATAAAATAATCTTTATCGAACAAAACAAAGATTTATTGTGTAACTGGGAGTCTCATGAGTGCAAACATCCGAAGATCATCAGAGGTAAGTGATTAATGTCATTGCTTTTCTGACTTTCGTGACCAATCTACTTTGCTGCTAGCTGTAATGTTTTGTTTGCAGAGAGAGCTGTCCTTACATAAACGCTTGGTTTGCTTTCGCTGTAAAGCTTTTTAGAAATATTTTTAGTAATTTAATTTGAATTTGGCGCTCTGCAATTCAACGGATGTTGACGGAAATGATCCCGCTAAAGGGATCGGTGCGCCAAGAGGTCGATGTCCGTTTTTTGTATTAAATGCATCTCAAATGCCGCAGCCGACTACTGGATGCCGCACTTCCACATCTGGATGCAACCAGCCTGAAAATAACGTCCAGTAGAAACTGGAGTCATTTTCAATATTCTTAGCAATGATTTAGGAATCCTTGTGAGTAAGTATTAGCTAGGTAGCCACTTGTTGTTTGCCTTTTGAAATGTAAATTCAGTTTATGAAAATAACTAGCTAGCCAGCTACTTAGCCTTGTTGCCCAAATCTAAAGTTATAAGCAGCCAGCTAGCTTCATCTTGCTAGTGAGGTTTGTGTTGTGAAGCTAGCCACAATAAGGATTAGCCACAATAGTTGAATTTGCGGTTCGCCTTCAAAATAAAGGTCCCTCTTTGAAAGTGACTCAGACGGTTATAATTAGTGGAATCATGTCATATTTAGTCTCGATAATGTTAAACAAGGATGGAATGTGGAGTAATTAAATGGTTTATCAGTCTACTTGGTGACACCCACAGGACACAACTGTGAAGATTTTACACAAATATCATAGTTAGCTAACGCCCTTTTGTACATCGCGCTGTAACGTACAATTGACCTTATTTTAGCGCCCCAAAAAAGAAATAATTCCAGGTCAACTGTAATATGAATACCACTGTAAAGCACAATTTCTCCACTTTCCAGCAAAATCCATGACGAGACCTTCATGCTGCCCGTCTCTGCATGATTGAGGAAGGAAATGCGCTCTGTCGGGTCTTTTTAAAAATGGTGGGTTGAGAAGTGAATCCTAACGCGTGATAGGCAAAGGGGGAGATAAGCAGTGTGGGGAACTTATCACCTCTAAAATGTAAATAAAACACTATAATGAGTTTATATAATGTGTCATTAAATACCTACTTGAAGGTTTGTGTGGAATTTGAATTTATTTTTTTAGGGCCGGGCTAAAATTATCTTTAGAAGTAAACAGCGGCTGTCGCGGCTTTTGAGAGTCATGATATCTTGCAGTGATGACGCAAAAAAAATGAATGCATTCAGTTGTACAATTGACCAGGTATCCCTCTTAACCTGTCCTTGTCCCTTTCTTGTTTTCAATCTGCGAGAGAAGCACCACACCTGGTGGAGAGAGGCTGTACGACACAGAACGAGTTGCTTTATGAATGCTGTATGTTTACGTCAGGACATGTCACAATTTAGCGTACAGCGCCAGAGGGGTCAGTTTTTTCAACTTTTCTCCAATTCTATCGGGCCATTACCATGTCAATCAATGCTTGAATAAACTTGAATAAAACATCCCTTTTTCAGGACCCTGTCTTTCAATAATAAATCGTAAAAATTTAAATAACTTCACAGATCTTCATTGTAAAGGGTTTAATTAAACACTGTTTCCCGTGGTTGTTCAATGAACCACAAATAATTAATGAACATGCACCTGTCACGACTTCCGCCGAAGTTGGCTCCCCTGCCTGTTCTACTAGCCACTACCGATCCCTTTTTCGTTTGTCTGTTGGTTTTGTCTTATTAGTTTCAACTGTGTGTATTTTAGTTTAATTAGCGTCCTTATAAATAGTAGGTTGTCCCGCCCTTGTTTTGTGCGGGATTGTTTTTGTTATCCTGTTATATGGTGTTTTGTCGTGTGTTTTATTCTCCGGATTATTTTTGTCCTGTGTTAGGGCTGGGTATTTTATTCGCCCCGTGTGTTGGTGTGACCGTTGTTTGTGCGCCGGAGAATAAACTGACAAGTAACTGATACCTGCTCTCTGCGCCTGATTCCACCCACCTTAGTAATTTGTGACAGAATCCCGCACCAAAACAATGGAATCAGCAGGAGCAGCCGCGTCTCCTCTCCCATCGATGGAAGAGAGGGTCCTCCATCACACCAGCGTCCTTCACCGGATTGGTTCGGCCATGGACCAAATGATGGAGAGGATGGATCGATGGGAGAGGAGTGGCCTTCCCACCTCATCTCCAGCACCCCCTTCTTCAGCACCTCCTGTTCCTGCGACCACATCTGGCTCCGGGGCTCTTCGGCTGACGCTCCCACGGGAGTATGACGGAACGGCGGCTGGGTGCCAGGGTTTCCTTCTCCAACTGGAACTATACCTGGCTACCGTGCGTCCTGCTCCCTCCGGAGAGGAGAGCGTGAGTGCCCTCGTCTCCTGCTTGACTGGGCGAGCCCTCGAGTGGGCCAACGCAGTGTGGAATGGCCCGGACTCGGCGAGGGATAATTACCCAGAGTTCACCCGCCGATTCCGAGCTGTGTTTGACCATCCACCAGAGGGTCGGGCGGCGGGTGAACGGCTGTCCCACCTGCGTCAGGAGACGAGGAGCGTACAGGACTTTGCTCTGGAGTTCAGGACCTTGGCGCCAGGAGCCTTGTGGAACGACAGGGCCTTGATCGATCATTTCAGATGCAGTCTCAGGGAGGACGTCCGCAGGGAGCTGGCATGTCGGGACACCACCTTCACACTGGATGAACTCATTGACTTGGCTATCCGTCTCGACAACCTGCTGGCTGCCCGCGGGCGTTCGGATCAGGCCCTGTCGTTTCCACTTCCCAGCCCTCCTGCCCCTATCCCTATGGAATTAGGAGGGGCGGCTTCGAGGGGGACCGGAGGAGGAGTGTCCTCCTTCACCAGTTGTGGTCGACGAGGGCACACGGCCGACCGGTCCTGGAGGAACTCGTCTGGGAGTCGGGAGGGCAGGCGGAGCACTGCTTGATCACCCCAGGTGAGTAAGCACCAGAGTCACACAGAGCTTCCTGTCGGTCATGTGTATGTGTTGACTTCTTTCCCTGGGTTTTTTCCCTCTCTACAGCATAAGGCGCTAGTCGATTCAGGCGCAGCTGGAAATTTCATGGATCGTGGGCTTGCGTTAAGGCCCTGGTGTCGTTAGACCTACCTTTCCCCATGCACTCCTTAGATAGCCGACCATTAGGGTCAGGAGTAATTAGGGAGGCTATGGTGCCGCTGGACATGGTAACGCAGGGGGATCATATGGAGCAGATAAGTCTGTTCCTTATAGATTCACCTGCGTTTCCAGTGGTGTTGGGACTTCCCTGGTTAGCTCAACACAACCCAGTGATTTCCTGGCGACAGGGGGCTCTTAAGGGGTGGTCAGAGGAGTGTTCAGGTAGGTGTATAGGAGTTGCCGTTGGTGCGACTACGGTGGAGAGTCCAGACCAGGTTTCCACCGTGCGCATTCCCTCTGAATATGCCGATTTGGCTATCGCCTTCAGTAAAAAGAGGGCGACCCAATTACCACCCCATTGTCGAGAGGACTGTGCGATAAACCTTCTGGAGAACGCTGCACTTCCTAGGAGTCATGTGTATCCATTGTCCAAGGAGGAGACGGTAGCGATGGAAACATATGTTGCTGAATCGCTGGGACAGGGGTACATTCGGCCCTCCGCATCACCCGTCTCCTCAAGCTTATTTTTGTGAAGAAGAAGGATGGAGGTCTGCGTCCGTGCATTGATTATAGAGGTCGAAAGTCCATCACAGTGGGGTTTAGTTACCCACTACCTCTCATCGCTACGGCGGTAGAATCATTTCACGGGGCGCGCTTCTTCACAAAACTGGACCTGAGGAGCGCGTATAATCTGGTGCGTATCCGGGGAGGAGATGAGTGGAAAACCGCATTTAGTACTACATCTGGTCGTTATGAGTACCGTGTCATGCCTTATGGGTTGAAGAATGCTCCAGCCGTCTTCCAATCATTCGTAGATGACATTCTCAGAGACCTGCTCGGGCAGGGAGTGGTAGTGTACATCGATGACATCTTGATCTATTCTGCCACACGCGCGGCGCATGTGTCTCTGGTGCGTAAGGTACTTGGGCGACTGCTGGAGCATGACCTGTATTGCAAGGCGGAGAAATGTGAGTTTTTCAAACAGTCCGTTTCCTTCCTGGGGTATCATATTTCCACCTCCGGGGTGGTGATGGAGGATGACCGCGTTACAGCTGTGCGTAATTGGCCGACTCCGACCACGGTGAAAGAAGTGCAGCGGTTTTTAGGGTTTGCCAATTACTACCGGAGGTTTATCCGGGGTTTTGGTCAGGTGGCTGCTCCCATCACCTCACTGCTGAACGGAGGACCGGTGCACTTGCGTTGGTCAGCAGAGGCGGGCAGAGCTTTCAGTCGTTTGAAAGAGCTGTTCACCAATGCGCCCGTGTTGGCGCATCCAGACCCCTCTTTAGCGTTCATAATGGAGGTGGATGCATCCGAGGCTGGGGTCGGGGCCGTGCTGTCTCAGCGCTTGGGCGTGCCACCCAAGCTCCGCACTTGTGCTTTCTTTTCGAGCAAGCTCAGTCCAGCGGAGCGAAACTATGACGTGGGGGACCGGGAGTTGTTAGCTGTAGTCAAGGCTCTGAAGGTGTGGAGACATTGGCTTGAGGGGGCGAAACACCCTTTTCTCATCTGGACTGACCACCGTAATCTCGAGTATATCCGGGCAGCGAGGAGACTAAATCCATGTCAGGCTAGATGGGCCATGTTTTTTACCAGGTTTCGGTTAACCAACTCATAGCGGCCAGGCTCCCAAAACACCAAAGCCGACGCGCTGTCCCGCCTCTATGATACCGAGGAGCGGTCCGTTGAGCCAACTCCCATCATTCCACCATCATGTCTCGTGGCACCGGTGGTATGGGAGGTGGACGCGGATATAGAGGAGGCCTCACGGTTAGAGCCGGCCACCCTCTAACTGTCCAGTGGGGACTCAGTACGTGCCGAGGGGGGTCCTGGACAAGCTGATCCGGTGGGCTCATACTCTCCCCTCCTCGGGTCATCCTGGCATCGAGAGGACAGTGCGTAGTCTAAGAGGGAGATACTGGTGGCCCACGCTGGCTAAAGACGTGAGATGTCTCCTCCTGCTCAGTGTGTGCTCAGAGCAAGGCTCCTCGGCACCTGCCTAGAGGGAAGTTACAACCCCTCCCCGTTCCACAACGGCCGTGGACACACTTATCGGTGGACTTTTCTAAGTCCTGTCATCTCATCCCGTTGCCCGGTCTCCCTACAACCCTGCAGACTGCGGAGGCCTTGTTTACCCATGTCTTCCGGCACTATGGGGTGCCTGAGGACATCGTTTCTGATCGGGGTCCCCAATTCACATCCAGAGTGTGGAGGGCGTTTATGGAGAGACTGGGGGTCTCGGTCAACTTAACCTCAGGTTTTCACCCCGAGAGTAATGGGCAGGTGGAGCGCGTAAACCAGGATGTGGGCAGGTTTCTGCGGTCCTATTGCCGGGACCGGCCTGGTGAGTGGGCAAGGTATGTTCCTTGGGCTGAACTCGCTCAGAACTCCCTACGCCACTCCTCAACTAACTTGTCCACTTTTGAGTGTGTGTTAGGTTACCAGCCGGTCCTGGCCAGACCGAGGCTCCTGCGGTGGAGGAAGGGGTACAGCGCTCCAAGGACACCTGGAAAGCCGTTCAGGATTCACTAAGGTTAGCGGGAGAATGGCAGAAGAGGAGCGCTGACCAGCACCGCAGTGAGGCCCCCGTGTTTGCACCGGGGGACAGGGTCTGGCTCTCGACCCGAAACCTGCCCCTCCGCCTGCCCTGTCGGAAGCTGGGGCCGCAGTGTGTGGGGCCGTTCAAAGTCCTGAGGAGAATAAACTAGGTGTGTTACAGGTTACAACTTCCTAGGTATTACCGTATTAACCCCTCGTTTCATGTGTCTCTCCTCAGGCCGGTGGTGGCGTACACAGTTCGGGGCATTCTGGATTCGAGACGCCGGGTGGGGGGCCTACAGTACCTTGTGGACTGGGAGGGGTGATGGGAGGAGAGATGCTGGGTTCCGGTGGGGGACATTTTGGACCCTTCTCTCCTGAGAGATTTCCACCGCCTCCACCCGGATCGCCCAGCACCTCGTCCTACGGGTCGTCCTCGAGGCCGGTGGTGGCGCGCTGCGGGGGCCGCGCGACATGGGGGGGGGGGGGGTTTGTCACGAAGTTGGCTCCCCTGCCTGTTCGGGCGGTGCTCGGCGGTCGTCGTCACCGTCCTACTAGCCACTACCGATCCCTTTTTCGTTTGTCTGTTGGTTTTGTCTTATTAGTTTCACCTGTGTGTATTTTAGTTTAGTTAGCGTCCTTATATATAGAAGATTGTCCTGCCCTTGTTTTGTGCGTGATTGTTTTTGTTATCCTGTTATATGGTGTTTTGTCGTGTGTTTTATTCTCCGGACTATTTTGGTCCTGTGTTAGGGCTGGGTATTTTATTCGCCCTGTGTGTTGGCGTGACCGTCGTTTGTGCGCTGGAGAATAAACTGACAAGTAACTGAAACCTGCTCTCTGCGCCTGATTCCACCCACCTTAGTAATTCGTGACAGCACCTGTGGAATGGTTGTTTAGACACTAACAGCTTAGGTAGGCAATTAAGGTCACAGTTATGAAAACTTAGGACCCTAAAGAGGCCTTTCTACTGACTCAAAAAAAACAACAAAAGAAAAATGCCCTGGATCCCTGCTCACCTGCGTGAACGTGCATTAGGCATGCTGCAAGGAGGCATGAGGACTGCAGATGTGTCCATGCCTAAGAAAGCGCTACAGGGAGACACAACGGACTGCTGATATTCCTCGCAGTGACAGACCACGTCTAATAACACCTGCACAGGATCGGTATATCCGAACTTCACACCTGCGGGACAGCTAGAGGATGGCAACAACAACTGCCCGAGTTACACCAGGAACGCACAATCCCTCCATCAGTGCTCAGACCGTCCGCAATAGGCTGAGAGAGGCTGGACTGAGGGCATGTAGGCCTGTTGTAAGACAGGTCCTCACCAGACATCACATACAACAATGTTGCCTATGGGCACAAACCTACCGTCGCTGGACCAGACAGGACTGGCAAAAAGTGCTCTTCACTGACGGGTCGCAGTTTTGTCTCGGGGGTGATGGTCAAATTTGCATGTTTAGTCGAAGGAATGAGTGTTACACCGAGGCCTGTACTGTGGAGCGGGATCGATTTGGAGGTGGAAGGTCCATCATGGTCTGGGGCGTTGTGTCACAGCATCATCGGATTGAGCTTGTTGTCATTGCAGGCAATCTCAACACTGTGGTACCCTTCCTGCAGGCTCATCCTGAAATGACCCTCCAGCATGACAATGCCACCAGCCATACTACTCGTTCTGTGCGTGATTTCCTGCAAGACAGGAATGTCAGTGTTCTGCCATGGCCAACGAAGTGCCTGGATCTCAATCCCATTAAGCACATCTGGGACCTGTTGGATCGGAGGGTGAGGGCTAGGGCCATTCCCCCAGAAATGTATGGGAACTTGCAGGTGCCTTGGTGGAAGAGTGGGGTAACATCTCACAGCAAGAACTGGTAAATCTGGTGCAGTCCATGAGGTGTAGATGCACTGCAGTACTTAATGCAGCTGGTGGCCACACCAGATACTGACTGTTACTTTTGATTTTGATCCCCCCTTTGTTCAGGGACACGTTATTCCATTTCTGCTAGTCACATGTCTGTTGAACTTGTTCAGTTTATGTCTCAGTTGTTGAATCTTGTTAAGTTTGTACAAATATTTACACATGTTAAGATGGCTGAAAATTAACGTTGTTGACAGTAATAAGACGTTTCTTTTTTTGCTGAGTTTAGAAATGTAGTTCACACCCCAAATTTGTACAGAATGGGGTTAGTCAACAGTAGCGTTGTAGCTCTCATTGCGGGATTGTGACTGTGTGAAATCACCTACCCAGTCAGGATATTGTGCATATTGATATTCATTTTGCACTGTAAAGCTTTAACTAAGGATTGGCGATCAGTGAAATGGGGTATCAGTCTGCGTAGTATCCAAGTAATTGTTTTTTCCATAGTCCTCCTCAGAGTTACCAGGCTCCAAAACACACATGTTGTATTGTTTTTCCTCTGCAATAGCGTTTAATACACATAGTAGGTTGACTGGTACAATAAATGTGTCTCAATTCACAGTGGTTTCAGAGTATCGCAGTAAGAGTAATGTTCTCTGGGTGTCACTGAGTAGACTGATACCCCAAGTCATTGATCCACAATCTATAGGCAAGGCTGTACAGTGAAATAAGTATGCCCCCAATGCAATTCTACCTTCTAATGCATCCATTGCGATATCAACAGATTTTTGTCAAATTAACAAATTATTGTCTATTGTTGATTTATATAACAACATTCCAACCTCGTTTAGCATGATCTATTCAATTATGGATTATTTATACTGTTTGTATGAATTTGCATTACTGCCAATGACATACTTCTACAATTGTGGCTAATCCTTATTGTGGCTAGGTTCACATGGATCGATCCGACCCCCATTAATCAAATAAGAACTGTCTTAACATTTAGAGGTATCTTAGATGGTGACACCTAGCTAGATAATTACCTAGCTTACTGTAGCTACTGAAACAGATTATGTCATTTTGCTGTGTTTTTGTGGAAGAACATTGTTTGCATCCATCAGCTAGCTAGCTATTTTATGACCAGCACAGTCCAGAGCTTGGGGAAGGGCAGGTGCGTGAGACAAAACATTACCAGCATCATAGCATACGTATCGATGAATCGTTGTAACATATCGCTGTCATGACGTTGCCCTCTTTGGGTAAAGCAAGCCCGTCCCCCCTCTCCCTGCCTCCCCCTTTCCTCCTTCAACTAGGCTGCTGTGGTCGGAGAGAGTGTAACGGCTTCTGTGGACGAAGGAGAGGACCAAAGAGCAGCGTGTTCATCATGTTTAATAAAGACGGTAAACGTGAACAAAATACAAAACAACAAATGTGAAAAAAAACTGAAACAGTTCTGTCTGGTGCAGACACACAAAGACAGAAAACAACCACCCACAAAACCCAACAGAAAAACAGGCTACCTAAATATGGTTCCCAATCAGAGACAATGACTAACACCTGCCTCTGATTGAGAACCATATCAGGCCAAACATAGAAACGGGAAAACTAGACACACAACATAGAATGCCCACTCAGCTCACGTCCTGACCAACACTAAAACAAAGAAAACACAAAAGAACTCTGGTCAGAACGTGACAGAGAGGTCGTAAATTCCTGAGGAGAAGAGCCTGCCACATGTCCACACAGTATAGAGATAGAGTGAAGTTTCATAGAGAACAAAGGAATTTCTTCCACCTCACAGAACTCGAGGTCCGAACAAATTCCATGTTCCCGGAAAAAGTATAAAAGATCGGTGAAGAATGCAGCTACGAACTGGTCCATTTCTTACAACTTGGGGAAGCTCATGGGAGACGGTGTGGCCACATTACCATAACGCTGTTTATATAATAGCCTCAGATATGAGGTTTACATCTAATTGTTGTATAAGAGGAATGAGTCAGTATGATACTGTTTAAACAATTTTACAATGTGATTTTGGACTGTTTAATGAAGGAAAACTTAGAAAGGGAATTGGAGTTAACTAAATCATCGGACCGCCCCTGAGCCCAGTTAGGGTCAGGCGTCCTGGGACAGCCCTTTTCTACAATTCCGAATAAAACTCAACTTTGAGAAATTTTCACCAGAACATGTTTTTCTCCATTAGGAGAGGACGAAGGTTGTAGACCATTACTGAATCTTTTAACCATACCACGTGGTTAAAGTCTAAAGACTATCGATACCGTCAGAATAAGAACAAGTCTTTGATGCTAATTACTAGTCTGCAGCTAGGAATTTGGTATCATTGAACGCGAAGAACGACAACCGCCGAAACATTCATTCTATAACAAGTGAATGAATGTCACTCTGAACTATCCCCTCTAACCAAGAGGGAGAGAGAGAGAGAGAGCGAGAGGACGAAACTCTGCAACAGAAACTAACTTTTCAACAGCAATCAAGACGACACACTGAGCGTAAATATATATATATATTGATTGCAATTGTTCCTGAATGAGTGAGCGTTCATGTGCAAAGGATTAGCATTTCAATTGTTATAATTATCAACTTTGCAGTGTCTCATCTCAGTTGCCCCCCACTTCCCCTTTTGTCTTACAAGCCGCGATGCCGGTTTAGCCCACTAGGGCACATTCCCCTATCATTTTCCTAGTTTATTTGTTTATGCATTTCTGTGAAATACTTAGTTAGTAATAAATAAATTATTTAAAGACAATTGATGTATGGATGACTCATAGTGAAGACTGGGTTTGGAATGAGACTAACGTGAGGTAAAGTAAATCATCAGATATGAAAATATCTGAAAGGTTATATTAGGAAATTATAACCTTGTAATCTGAATATTTTTCCTTGGTGCCCCAACTTCCTAGTTAATTACAGTTACATGATTAATCAGTTGATCGCGTAATACTAATTACAGAGAATCTTTGATAAACACTTTCAGTCTTCAATTTAATGATATTAAAGACACGACATCGCATTGTCACTTTATCCATATCTACATGTACATACTACCTCAATCAGCCCGACTAACCGGTGTCTGTATGTAGCCTCGCTACTTTTGTAGCCTCGCTGCTGTATATAGCCTCACTACTGTATATAGCCTTGCGACTGTTATTCTTCACTGTCTTTTTACTGTTGTTTTAATTTCTTTACCTACCTATTGTTCACCTAATAGCCTTTTTGCACAATTGGTTAAAGCCAGTAAGTAAGCATTTCACTTTAAGTTCTACACCTGTTGTATTCGACACACGTGACAAATAAACTTTGATTTGATTTGATATGAAATACTAGTGATAGTGTGATCAATGTGTAATAACTACGTTAAAAAATTAATGAACGTGTTATATTATTAGGTCACATGTAGGGGGGTCCTGATTGGTCAACAAGCTTATTTGACACGTCAAACAGTGTTATTTGACACGTATCTTTTTTAAAACGCAAAGACCCAAACGGCACTCCATATGGCTTAAGTCGGTACAGCTGATCTGCCAACTTCGGTCTGTAGCATCAGAAGAGTTTTGGCTACGTACTAATATGACCCCTCTGTGCAAAAGTGAGACTCTCATGAACATGTACGTGTCAGTTGTTTTGCTCCCACATGCCTCCCAAGACTCCCCTTGTACCAGTTGAAAAAATGTACGCGTCTATGGAGACTGTTTAATGCCTAAAAAGGGGTTAAATACATCTCAGAAAAACAAACAAATGTTTCCTAATCTTTCTTATGTCTCTCAGATATAGGAGAGACACTTCAGAACAAATTCCCTTTAATATATGAGCCTCGAAATTGAGTTCAGGTACACCCTGTTTCCATTGATCATCCTTGATTGGAGTCCACCTAGGGTAAATTGAATTGGGTTTGGACATGATTTGGAAAGATACACACCTGTCTATATATGGTCCCAGAGTTGACAGTACATGTCAGAGCAAAAACCAAGCCATAAGGTCGAAGGAATTGTCCGTAGAGCTTAGAGAGAGGGTTGTGTCCAGGCACAGATCTGGGGAAGGGTACCAAAACATTTCTGCAGCATTGAAGGTCCCCAAGAACACAGTGGCCTCTATCATTCTTAAATGGAAGAAGTTTGGAACCACCAAGACTCTTCCTAGAGCTGGCCGCCAGGCCAAACTGAGCAATCGAGGGAGAAGGACCTTGGTCAGGGAGGTGACAAAGAACCCAATGGTCACTCTAACAGAGCTCTATAGTTCTGAGCACTCCACCAATCAGGCCTTTACGATGGAGTGACCAGACCGAAACCACTCCTCAGTAAAAGGCACATGACAAGAGTCACATATGGCAGAAACCTGGCACCATCCCTATGGTGAAGCATGGTGGTGGCAGCATCATGTGTGAGGATGTTTTTCAGCAGCAGGGACTGGGAGACTTGTCAGGATTGAGGGAAAGATTAATGGAGAAAAGTACAGAGAGATCCTTGAAGAACAACTATTCCTGAGAGCTCAGGACCTAAGACTGCTGCGATGGTACACCTTCCAACAGGACAACAACCCTAAGCACATCGCCAAGACAACGCAGGAGTGGCTTCGGGACAAGTTTCTGAATGTCTTTGAGTTGCCCAGCCAGAGCCCGGACTTGAACGCAATCGAACATCTCTGGAGAAACCTGAATAGCTGTCTAGCAACGCTCCCCATCCAGCCTGACAGAGTTTGAGAGGATCAGCAGAGAAGAATGGGAGAAACTCCCGAAATACAGGTGTGCCAAGTTTGTAGCGTCATAGAGAATGTAATCGCTGCCAAAGGTGCTTCAACAAAGTAAGTAAAGAGGTCTGAATACTTATGTAAATGTTCGTTTTTATTTTATTTTAATAAATTAGCCCCCCCAAAAAATGTATTTGTCATTATGGGTATTGTGTGTAGTTTGATGAGGGATTTTTTTGTGTAGTGTGTTGTGTGATACCTACACTCTTACTTTCTATCTTTATTTCTCTACCTCTTCCATGAGCCATGGACAAGTCTCTCTCTCTCTCTCTCTCTCTCTCTCTCTCTCTCTCTCTCTCTCTCTCTCTCTCTCTCTCTCTCTCTCTCTGACCATGCTTGGGATGATGCCTTGTAATGCTTTGTAACTCAAGCGTTATGAATGTGAATACATTCATTTCACAAAGTAATTAAAAACGTATTCAGGATCGGTGGGTCCCCTGCGGGACGTTGAGCTAAGGTAGGCTAATGCGATTAGCATGAGGTTGTAAGTAACAAGAACATTTCCAAGGACATAGACATATCTGATATTGGCAGAAAGTTTAAATTCTTGTAAATCTAACTGCACTGTCCAATGTACAGTAGTTATTACAGTGAATACTATGCTATTCTTTGAGGAGAGTGCACAGTTTTGAACACGAGAAATGTAATAAACCAATTGGGCAGTCTTGATACAAAATTTGGAACCGAAATACAATGATTCATTGGATCAGTCTATAGCACACTGCTGCCATCTAGTGGACAAAATCTAAATTGCAGCTGGGCTGGGCTACAGGAAGTTAGATTTGGGTATGACATTTTATCAATATGCATGTGTGTGTCAGCGTATGTAGTGTGTGTGTGTGTGTGTTGGAGTGTCAGTGTATGTGTGAGTGTGTGGGTATAGTTTAGTGAGTGTGCATAGAGCAGGTGCAAGAGAGTGCAAATACATCAAGATACAAAAATATATAATAAAGGGAGGTCAATGCAAATAGTCTGGGAGACATTTGATTACCTGTTCTGCCGTCTTATGGCTTGGAGGTAAAAGCTGTTCTCCAGCATTTTTGTCCCATGTTCGATGCATTCGTAACTCTTGCTGTGCAGAGCAGAGAGAACAGTCTTGGGTGACTGGAGTCTTTAGGGCCTTCCTCTGACACCTCCTGTTATAGAGGTCGTGGATGGCAGGGAGTTTGGCCCCAGGGATGAACTGGGCCGTACGCACTACCCTCTGTAGTGCCTTGCGGTCGGAGGCCGAGCAGTTGTCATACCAGGCGGTGCTGCAACCTGTCAAGATATTCTCAATGGTGTAGCTGTAGAACTTTTTGAGGATCTGAGGACACATGCCAAACCCCACCTAAAAAAAAAATTGTAACAACGGATGGCAGAGATACCATGAAGAGACAATTGGTAGTGAATTATAAAACAAAATCATCAGAATATTACCAGAATTACACAGCTTCTCTGGTCTAAATGGTATGTTGGTGGAGGAAGGAGTTTGATATCTAAAAAAAGCAAGTCTGAGGAGTCACTCTGTGTAACCCTTCGTGAAGTTACAAAAACCACAAATCATTTGACTCGGTTCTCAATTGGAAAATGCGACCTGACTATAGACCTCGCTGTAGGCCTATTGACGTCAATAATGTTTCCATGTATACAGAGAAACCTGACCGGCAAATATGGATAACCAAATCAACACAGGTTACAACCTTTGCTAATTTGCTAAAACTGACACAGATCATTTGGCGTCTGGCCCTCTTTTTCATGTTTTTACAAAAACAAGTCCCATGTGTCACAAATTTCTGAATCCTATTAGAGATTTTAATTAAATGTTTGTGCTAATAGATATATAACACTGATAGAAAAAAAAACATGGCAAAGTTGTCACACAGCCAGCTATGTTCCAGGAATACATTTAAAACCATTAAGACGTGTTACCCCTTCTTCCTCTTCCTGGAAGGAAATGTGAAAAATAATTCCACGGGCTCATCTGCCTCAATGTCCCTGTGGTGTCCCTGTGGTGTCCCTGTGGTGTCCCTGTGGTGTCCCTGTGGTGTCCACGTGGTGTCCCTGTGGTAACACAATTGTTATTGCTGTCACGTGAACGTCAATGTCTTTTTCTTTTGTTCTTCTCTTGTTTTCCCGTTACTTTCCCATCCTCTGTCAATGTCCATCATAGCTTTTGGAAAACAGTAATTGAGCCCTTTGGTCATTTTTTCACAACACTCTTTCCCTGAGGGCACTAAGGTAACACGCTGAGAAATGGAAATCCCTGGTAAACATATCCGACCCCTGTCCCTCATCTCTCTGCTCATCCTTGAAATACAATACTTAGATTCCTTGTCTGTGTCATACATAAAGAACCACTTTCCACCCCCATCTCCCAGAGATGTATCCCCCATTAATGTGGTTTGTGCTGCTAAATAATTGAGTGGAGAGGATGAGTGAAATGTGTTGGGTTAAAAATACCAACTTAAGAGAAGCCTATGCAGCCATAACTGAAAAAGGCACTGGTAATGCAGCCCCATGTTAATGCTTCCCCATTTTAATGTAGCCCCACGGTAATGCAGCCCCATGGTAACACAAAATCAGCCTCACAGGAAATCAGTCTCCATTTTGGGATCAATAGATAGAATATTATTGGTTACCGAGACCAATAGGAAAACAGAATAGCTTAGTGCTTTAAGACCATTCAAGTGTTTCCGAGTGTATTCTGGAACGTCCGGTCACACTTTACATTACGCTTATTCATATACCTGTGTGGTAATTCACTATGGTAACAGAAGTGTGGACACATTCCAATTGCCCACCACGCCAACAGATCCATAGAAGACGCCATCCCTATTCACACGGCCATAACACACCTGAATAACACCTACAGTGTGTCAGAATACTGGTTGATCGGCTAGGAAAAACCGACTGACATTTACTCCTGAGATGCTGACCTGTTGCACCCCTCTACAAGCACTGTGATTATAATTATTTGACCCTGCTGGTCATCTATGAACGTTTAAACATCTTAGCCATGTACTGTTATAATTTCCACCCGGCACAGCCAGAATAGGACTGGCCACCCCTCAGAGCCTGGTTCCTCTCTAGGTTTCTTCCTAGGTTCTGGCCTTTCTAGGGAGTTTTTCCTAGCCACCATGCTTCTACACCTGCATTGCTTGCTGTTTGTGGTTTTAGGCTGGGTTTCTGTATTGCACTTTGTGACATCGGCTGATGTCAAAAGGGCTTTATAAATTAATCTGATTGATTGATTGATTGTTCAGCATTCAACACCATTGTTCCCTCCAAGCCCGACACCAAGCTCAGAGCCCTGGGTCTGGACAAGACCCTCTGCAACTGGACTTCCTGATGGGCAGAACACAGGCTGTCAGGATTGGCAATCGTGTTACCACAGGGACACCACAGGGACATTGAGGCAGATGAGCCCGTGGAATTGTTTTTCACATTTCCTTCCAGGAAGAGGAAGAAGGTTTAATGGTTTTAAATGTATTCCTGGAACATAGCTGGCTGTGTGACAACTTTGCCATGACTCAGTCAGGGGTCTGTCCTCAGCCCTCTGCAGTACTCCCTGTTCACCCACAACTGCATGGTTTTGCAGGACACCAACTCCATCATCAAGCTTGCTAATGACACCATGGTTGTACAGCAACCTTCATTTAACTAGGCAAGTCAGTTAAGAACAAATTCTTATTTTCAATTACGGCCAAGGAACAGCTAAGCTATTCTGTTTTCCTATTGCCTGTTCAGGGGCAGAACGACAGATTTGTACCTTGTCAGCTCAGGGGTTTGAACTTGCAACCTTCCGGTTACTAGTCCAACGCTCTAACCACTAGGCTACCCTGCCGCCCCCTACAACAACAAGTCACCCTGTAAGGGCGGCAGGTAGCCTCGTAGTTAGAGCGTTGGGCCAGTAACCGAAAGGTTGTCGGTTCGACTATGGGAGCTGACAAGGTGAAAAACATAAATAATAATCTGTCGTCGTGCCCTTGAGCAAGGCACTTAACCATAATTGCTCCAGGGGCGCTGTACAATGGCGACCCTGGCCGTGACCCCACTCCCTGCGGGTTACTCAGTGGGAGTTGGTATATATAAAAAATATAAATAACATTTCCATTACACAAGTGTGTAACAGGACAAATATAAGCACCCACACAAAAACAAATCCCAAAGTGAACAGGCATTGTGGTGCCAGGACAACAACCTCCCCCTCAATGTCAGCAAAACAAAAGAGTTGATTGTTGATTTCAGGAAGCAAAGGATGGTACATGCCCTGATCCACATCAATGGGATTGCAGTAAAGAGAGTCAGCAGTTTTAAGTTATTCTGAGTCTACATCAAGGAGGACTTGACATGGAAAAGCAACACCACCACTCTTGTCAAGAGGGCACCACAGCCTCTCAACATCTTAAGCCTACAGGGAGGAGGTCAGAGACCTTGCACTATAGTGCCAGGAAAACAACCTCTCCCTCAACGTGAGCAATACAAAGGAGATGAATGTGAACTAAAGGAAAAGGAAGGCCAAACACACTCCAATTCACATCGACAGGGCTGTAGTGGAGCGGATCGAGAGTTTCAGGTTCCCTGGTGTCCAAATCACAAACAAACTATCATGGTCCAAACACACTCCCATTCACATCGACAAGGCTGTAGTGGAGCGGATCGAGAGTTTCAGGTTCCCTGGTGTCCAAATCACAAACAAACTATCATGGTCCAAACACACTCCCATTCACATCGACAGGGCTGTAGTGGAGCGGATCGAGAGTTTCAGGTTCCCTGGTGTCCAAATCACAAACAAACTATCATGGTCCAAACACACTCCCATTCACATCGACAGGGCTGTAGTGGAGCGGATCGAGAGTTTAACAAACAAACTATCATGGTCCAAACACACCAAACACACCATTACCATATGGTATCTGCTCGGCATCTGACAGTAAGGTGCTACAGAGGGTAGTGCGTACAGCCCAATACATCACCGGGGCCAAGCTTCCTGCCATCCACATCGACTCTGTACCGGTACCCCCTGTATATAGCCTCCACATTGACTCTGTACCAGTACCCCTTGCATGTGACAAATACAATTTGATTTGATTTGAAAAATACCCAACCGAGACCAAACCAAGGCCCAGAAAACCTCTTATCACTATGAAAATAACGTCTAGCATAATTTAGCTGCATTAATGCTGTTGTTCCATTAATGAATAAATTCTCTGTGTGATGTCTGGCTAAAAAATACACTATACCTCCTGGGAAATAAGAACCTTATTTAAAGCAATAGTCACACCTTGCAACCTGCCTGCGGATACGCACTGTGTAGTTTTGTCCTGTTTGCTGAAATATTATGTTTGTCACAAGGACTGAAGAATGATCATTTCCAAAGGGACACAATTGGTAGAATCATCACAGACAAGTTTGCTGATTGGTAGAATCATCACTGACACGATTGCTGATTGTTAGAATCATCACAGACACGATTGCTGATTGTTAGAATCATCACAGACAAGTTTGCTAATTGGTAGAATCATCAAAGACACATTTGCTGATTGCTAGAATCATCACAGACAAGTTTTCTGATTGGTAGAATCATCACAAGTTTTCTTTGTTTTGATTTCCCCACCCTCCATTGATTTAGGGAACATATTTATTTTGTGCAAACTAATTTAACTCAAATGAACGACTATGGGATATAAACAGTCTGTTGTGCTTGCAGGTCATTTAGCAACGCTTGTAGCAGCAGCTGACAGTCAGCACTTTACAGCAGTCAGCACCAGCACCATGTCCTAACACCAGCTTCTCTACTCACAGCCAGTGACCCCTTCTCTAGTCCCATATCGCATCTTAATTGAGTGGAAAATGATCACCTGTAGTCAAAAAAGTGGCTAAAAAAGAAGCCAAAGCTGTGGATCTGTGAAATCATTTTTTTGGTCTGATTAAATCCTCCTATCTTGGTCCACCATCCACCCCTGCCAAAATAGAATGTGCAGAGCAAGGGTGAACAGGACCAGTAATTAGACAGACCCTGAGTCGAATGGAACCTGGGGCTACCCCATGGCAACTTAACCAGGAGCTACATTAAAACACCAATGCAATTACCTACCCGGCACAGTTTCCTAGCTTTTTAATAAATTCAATGTAGCTCTTTTTAATAATGAAGAGGTATTCTCCAGTGACATATATCTGACTCGTTAGGCTTCTGTAGTCAGGTAAAGGTCAACTTCAGTGAAACTTGGTCTGCCAATGAAATGAAGTTTAAAATGTGTATCAAAACCTCTGCAGGAGTTACCGATGTAGGCATACTTTCGTCAGTACTTGACGATGAAGTCAGAATCTAGACAGTTGTTATTAATTCATTGTCAATGATATTTCTGGTTACATTTGATTGCTCTATTATCTATCTATCGATTATCTGACTTTGAATTTATACATCTTTGTTGAGAATTTATCACAAGCTATTTATCCACATTGTGCAAGACACAAAGACACAAACACATTACTTAAATGTGGTTATGTTCACAAGACACATTGGATACAGAATTAAACCGATGCAGCCCATATGCCTCGGGAGCCATGAGTCATGGTTCACCACGAGCATTGCGCTACGTCATTATGTTATCATCACTCAAACCAATATCCGGATCCTACCAAATTGACAGTGAAGATGTCAGTAATCTCAATGCTCATGTAGCTTGATGTGAAATTAACCTTAATGTAAGGATATCAAAACATTATTTCAGGACTTAATGCCACTGTATTATATTAAGAGAAATGTAATTGTGATATTGGCGTAGCAATCAGTCCAAACTGCCAAGTTTATCAGCTCCTGATTCAAGCCAAGGATGCCTCCTGCATCGTAGAATTATACAAATGTGTTTAATTGTCACTCTAAAATGATAAAATAATACAAAATATATGTACTTTTTTAATATAACTTCTTACCTATTTTTTCTCCCAAATTCTGTGATATACAGTCATGTCCCATCGCTGCAACTCCCGTACTGACTCGGTAGAGGCGAAGGTCGTGAGCCATGCGTCTTCCAAAACACAAAGCTGTCAAGCCGCTCTGCTTCTTGACACAGTGCCCGCTTAACCCGGAAGCCAGTCGCACCAATGTGTCGGAGGAAACACTGTACACCTGGGGACTCTGTCAGCCACAAGCTAGTGCGCAATAGGACAAGGACATCCCGGCCAGCCAAACCCACCCCCCTAACCCAGACGACGCAGGGCCAATTGTGCGCCGCCTCATGGGTCTACCGGGATCGAACCAGGTTCTGTTGTGACGCCTCAAGCACTGTGATCCAGTGCCTTAGATCGCCACAAATTACTTTTTAAAACAAATAATGGACCACTCAAAACCATCATGGTCAAACATGGCACAGGCATCATCAAAAACACATGACATCATCTCAACACCTTTATGTATAAACAAAACAACATACAGTGTATAAAAGGGCAATTAGGCACTTAACTAGAAACGTAGACGATTGTGTCAGAAGACGTCAGAAGATTGCATTTCATTCACCATTACATCAAGACGGGATCTTGGGGTTAATTTGAAGAGATTAACTCCAAGCTAGTCCTGAGAAACAGAGAGACAGGAGTATATGTCAGGTCAGATCAGGATTCCTCTTTAATCTATGCCCTGTGTCTCTGCTCACCCTCAGGTTAAGTGTTTCAGAGGTTAAGCCCTTGACACACTTTTAGAAGTCCAGCCAGTGCTATACACTAATTATGCCCAGGATATGGGATGTAATGTGAAGTCTGAATTACTCAACATCTCAGTGCTATACACTAATTATGCCCAGGATATGGGATGTAATGTGAAGTCTGAATTACTCAACATCTCAGTGCTATACACTAATTATGCCCAGGATATGGGATGTAATGTGAAGTCTGAATTACTCAACATCTCAGAGCTATACAGTAATTATGCCCAGGATATAAGATGTAATGTGAAGTCTGAATTACCCAACATCTCAGAGCTATACAGTAATTATGCCCAGGATATGGGATGTAATGTGAAGTCTGAATTACCCAACATCTCACCCACAACACACAATTCTGCTACAGCCCGAGTGCATTCGAACTTCCAATTTCTCACAAAAAGGTTGGCATTGTTTTGTGGAGCAAGAGCTAAGCTAACACACACCATGTCCATACAGATCATTCATCAGCGCTGGGACGGAAGAACGA
Source organism: Oncorhynchus mykiss (assembly GCF_013265735.2). NCBI lineage: Eukaryota > Metazoa > Chordata > Actinopteri > Salmoniformes > Salmonidae > Oncorhynchus > Oncorhynchus mykiss. The sequence continues at coordinate 55,956,159 of NC_048585.1, read as the reverse complement.
ATTGTGTCATTGAGCGATTGTTGTGCTTCAGCTGGGCTGACCATTGGACTGCAGTCAGGCAAGAATAATGAAGAAGGAGTAGAAATCCAAACTTACTTCGCTCAGCACTTTACTCACACACTTACTCCCAAATGCAAATAGAGATCCTCGTTCTCCAGGTCGCCCAATGATTTACTAATTTCTGATGTGTCATTAAGATATGCAACGTGTGTACTGCAAACTAAACAGAGGTGGGTTCGTTGATGGATGCACTGGGTTATGTCGAGCATCAGTTGCCCTGTTCTAGCGTTTTGTTGTATTTAATAACATTGAAGTGCAGTTGGGCGTGATTTATGATGCTGAGAAATAAAATGCAGGTCTTGCTGGTCTGCGTGGCTCCGTAACAGGATAAACAGTAGTGGGCGGTGATGTCTCTGGTAAAGATCACAGGAGGGATGGCCTTGTGATCTGGAGGTGACAGCTCAAGGACTGTCTGACCATGTTGAGTTCTCCAGAGCATGACATTAACCCCTGCTGCTGTTACCTGTTCTGCTGCTGCTTCCTCTGCTGCTTCCACTGCAGCTGCTACCCCTGATGCTGCTACCACTGCTGCTGTTACCCCTGATGCTGCTACCACTGCTGCTGTTACCTGGTTTGCTGCTGCTACCTGTGCTGCTACCCCTGCAGCTGATACCCCTGATGCTGCTACCCCTGCTGCTGCTACCTCTGCTGCTAAATGTTCTGCTGCCGCTTCCTCTGCTGCTGCTACCCCTGCTGCTGCTACCCCTGCTGCTACCTCTGCTGCTACCTGTGCTGCTACCCCTGCTGCTGCTACCCCTGCTGCTGCTACCCCTGCTGCTGCTACCTCTGCTGCTAGCGCTGCTGCTGCTACCCCTGCTGCTGCTACCCCTGCTGCTGCTACCTCTGCTGCTACCCCTGCTGCTAGCGCTGCTGCTGCTACCCCTGCTGCTATCTCTGCTGCTACCTGTGCTGCTACCCCTGCTGCTGCTACCCCTGCTGCTACCCCTGCTGCTAGCGCTGCTGCTGCTACCCCTGCTGCTACCTCTGCTGCTACCTGTGCTGCTACCCCTGCTGCTGTTACCCCAGATGCTGCTACCCCTGCTGCTAGCGCTGCTGCTGCTACCCCTGCTGCTATCTCTGCTGCTACCTGTGCTGCTACCCCTGCTGCTGCTACCCCTGCTGCTACCCCTGCTGCTAGCGCTGCTGCTGCTACCCCTGCTGCTACCTCTGCTGCTACCTGTGCTGCTACCCCTGCTGCTGCTACCCCTGATGCTGCTACCCTTGCTGCTTTCACTGCTCCTGATACCCCTGCTGCTACCCCTGCTGCTGCTACCTCTGCTGCTATCTCTGCTGCTACCTGTGCTGCTACCCCTGCTGCTGCTACCCCTGCTGCTACCCCTGCTGCTAGCGCTGCTGCTGCTACCCCTGCTGCTACCTCTGCTGCTAAATGTTCTGCTGCCGCTTCCTCTGCTGCTGCTACCCCTGATGCTGCTACCCTTGCTGCTTTCACTGCTCCTGATACCCCTGCTGCTACCCCTGCTGCTGCTACCCCTGCTGCTGCTACCCCTGCTGCTGCTACCTCTGCTGCTAGCGCTGCTGCTGCTACCCCTGCTGCTGCTACCCCTGCTGCTGCTACCTCTGCTGCTACCCCTGCTGCTATCTCTGCTGCTACCTGTGCTGCTACCCCTGCTGCTGCTACCCCTGCTGCTACCCCTGCTGCTAGCGCTGCTGCTGCTACCCCTGCTGCTACCTCTGCTGCTACCTGTGCTGCTACCCCTGCTGCTGCTACCCCTGATGCTGCTACCCTTGCTGCTTTCACTGCTCCTGATACCCCTGCTGCTACCCCTGCTGCTGCTACCTCTGCTGCTGCTACCTCTGCTGCTACCTCTGCTGCTACCTGTGCTGATACCCCTGCTGCTGCTACCTCTGCTGCTACCCCTGCTGCTGCTACATCTGCTGCTGCTTGTGCTGCTACCTCTGCTTCTAACTCTGCTGCTAATTGTGCTGCTACCCCTGCAGCTGCTACCTCTGCTGCTCCCTGTGCTGCTACCCCTGCTGATGCTACATCTGCTGCTACCTCTGCTGCTACCCCTGCTGCTTCTACCTCTGCTGCTGCTACTTCTGCTGCTGCTACCTCAGCTGCTACCCCTGCTGCTGCTTGTGCTGCTACCTCTGCTGCTACCTGTGCTGCTACCCCTGCTGCTGCTACCTCTACTGCTACCTGCTGCTGCTTCCCCTGCTGCTGCTACCTCTGCAGCTACCTGTGCTGCTACCCCTGCTGCTGCTACCTCTGCTGCTACCTGTGCTGCTACCCCTGCTGCTGCTACCTCTGCTGCTGATTGTGCTGCTACCCCTGCTGCTGCTACCCCTGCTGCTGCTACCCCTGCTGCTTCCACTGCTGCTGCTACCCCTGCTGCTGCTACCTCTGCTGCTACCTGTGCTGCTACAACTGCTCCTGATACCCCTGCTCCTGATACCCCTGCTGCTACCTCTGCCGCTGCTACCTCTGCCGCTGCTACCTCTGCTGCTACCCGTGCTGCTACCCGTGCTGCTGCTACCACTGCTGATGCTACACCTGCTTCTGCTACCTGTGCTGCTACCCCTGCTGCTGCTACCTCTGCTGCTGCTTGTGCTGCTACCTCTGCTGCTGCTACCCCTGCTGCTACCCCTGCTGCTGCTATCCCTGCTGCTTCCACTGCTGCTGCTACCTGTGCTGCTACCCTTGCTGCTGCTACCCCTGCTGCTGCTACCCCTGATACCCCTGCTGCTACCCCTGCTGCTGCTACCTCTGCTGGTGCTTCCTTTGCTGCTACCCCTGCTGCTGCTACCCCTGCTGCTGCTACCCCTGCTGCTGCTACCCCTGCTGCTTCCACTGCTGCTGATACCCCTGCTGCTACCCCTGCTGCTACTTCCCCTGCTGCTGCTACCTCTGCTGCTGCTACCCCTGCTGCTGCTACCCCTGCTGCTTCCACTGCTGCTGCTACCTCTGCTGCTGCTTCCACTGCTGCTGCTATCCCTGCTGCTGCTGCCCCTGCTGCTGCTACCTCTGCTGCATCCTCTGCTGCTACCCCTGCCTGCTGCTACCTCTGCTGCTTCCTCTGCTGCTTCCACTGCTGCTTTCACTGCTGCTGATACCCCTGCCGCTACCCCTGCTGCTGCTACCTCTGCTGCTTCCACTGCTGCTGCTACCCGTGCTGCTGCTTCTTCTGCTTCTTCCACTGCTGCTGATACCCCTGATGCTACCCCTGCTGCTACCTGTGCTGCTGCTACCCCTGCTGCTGCTTCCCTTGCAGCTTCCACTGCTGCTGCTACCCCTGCCTGCTTCTACCTCTGCTGCTACCTGTGCTGTTGCTACCCCTGCTGCTGCTGCCCCTGCTGCTTCCACTGCTCCTGCTACCCCTGCCTGCTGCTACCCCTGCTGCTGCTTCCCCTGCTGCTTCCACTGCTACTGCTACCCATGCTGCTGCTACCCATGCTGCTGCTTCCACTGCTGCTGCTGCTACCCCTGCTGATGCTTCCTCTGCTGCTGCCCCTGCTGCTGCTACCCCTGCTGCTGCTTCCTCTGCTGCTACCCCTGCTGCTACCATTGCTGCTGCTTCCTCTGCTGCTGCTTCCTCTGCTGCTACCCCTGCTGCTGCTACCCCTGCTGCTGCTACCCCTGCTGCTTCCACTGCTGCTGATACCCCTGCTGCTACCCCTGCTGCTACTTCCCCTGCTGCTGCTACCTCTGCTGCTGCTACCCCTGCTGCTGCTACCCCTGCTGCTTCCACTGCTGCTGCTACCTCTGCTGCTGCTTCCACTGCTGCTGCTATCCCTGCTGCTGCTGCCCCTGCTGCTGCTACCTCTGCTGCTTCCTCTGCTGCTACCCCTGCCTGCTGCTACCTCTGCTGCTTCCTCTGCTGCTTCCACTGCTGTTGCTACCTCTGCTGCTGCTTCTTCTGCTGCTTCCACTGCTGCTGATACCCCTGCCGCTACCCCTGCTGCTGCTACCTCTGCTGCTACCTGTGCTGCTGCTACCCCTGCTGCTGCTTCCCCTGCAGCTTCCACTGCTGCTGCTACCCCTGCCTGCTTCTACCTCTGCTGCTACCTGTGCTGTTGCTACCCCTGCTGCTGCTTCCCCTGCTGCTTCCACTGCTGCTGCTACCCATGCTGCTGCTACCCATGCTGCTGCTTCCACTGCTGCTGCTGCTACCCCTGCTGATGCTTCCTCTGCTGCTGCCCCTGCTGCTGCTACCCCTGCTGCTGCTTCCTCTGCTGCTACCTCTGCTGCTGCTACCCCAGCTGCTGCTTCCTCTGCTGCTTCCACTGCTGCTGCTACCGCTGCTTCTGCTACCTCTGCTGCTGCTTCCACTGCTGCTGCTACCTCTGCTGCTTCTACCTCTGCTGCTGCGACCTCTGCTGCTGCTACCTCTGCTACTACCTCTGCTGTTGCTTCCTCTGCTACTACCTGTGCTGCTACTTCCTCTACAACTTATACCTCCACTGCTGATACCTGTGCTGCTACCTGTGCTGCTGCTACCTCTGCTGTTGCTACCTCTGATGCTAACTCTACTGCAGCTACCTCTACTGCTACCTGTGCTGCTGCTACCTCTGCTGCTGCTACCTCTGCTGCTGCTACCTCTGCTGCTGCTACCTCTACTGCTGCTACCTCTACTGCTGCTACCTCTACTGCTGCAACCTCTACTGCTGCAACCTCTACTGCTGCAACCTCTACTGCTGCAACCTCTACTGCTGATACCCCAGCTGCTACCCTACTGTTGCTACCTCTGCTGCTACTACCTCTGCTGCTGCTACCTCTACTGCTGCTACCTCTACTTCTGATACCCCAGCTGCTACCCCGCTGTTTCTACCTCTGCTGCTACTGCCTCTGCTGCTGCTTCCTCTGCTACTGCATGTGCTGCTACTTCCTCTACAACTGATACCTCCACTGCTGATACCTGTGCTGCTACCTGTGCTGCTGCTACCTCTGCTGTTGCTACCTCTGCTGCTGCTTCTTCTGCTGCTTCCACTGCTGCTGATACCCCTGCCGCTACCCCTGCTGCTGCTACCTCTGCTGCTTCCACTACTGCTGCTACCCCTGCTGCTGCTTCTTCTGCTGCTCCCACTGCTGCTGATACCCCTGCTGCTACCCCTGCTGCTACCTGTGCTGCTGCTACCCCTGCTGCTGCTTCCCCTGCTGCTTCCACTGCTGCTGCTACCCCTGCCTGCTGCTATCCCTGCTGCTGCTTCCTCTGCTTCTCCCACTGCTGCTGCTACCCCTGCCTGCTGCTACCTCTGCTGCTACCTGTGCTGCTGCTACCCCTGCTGCTGCTTCCCCTGCTGCTTCCACTGCTGCTGCTACCCCTGCCTGCTGCTATCCCTGCTGCTGCTTCCTCTGCTGCTCCAACTGCTGCTGCTACCCATGCTGCTGCTTCTCTGCTGCTTCCACTGCTGCTGCTACCCCTGCTGATGCTTCCTCTGCTGCTGCCCCTGCTGCTGCTACCCCTGCTGCTGCTTCCTCTGCTGCTACCATTGCTGCTGCTTCCTCTGCTGCTGCTTCCTCTGCTGCTACCCCTGCTGCTGCTACCCCTGCTTCTGCAACCTCTGTTGCTTCCTCTGCTGCTGGTACCCCAGCTGCTGCTTCCTCTGCTGCTTCCACTGCTGCTGCTACCGCTGCTTCTGCTACCTCTGCTGCTGCTTCCACTGCTGCTGCTACCTCTGCTGCTTCTACCTCTGCTGCTGCTACCTCTGCTACTACCTCTGCTGTTGCTTCCTCTGCTACTACCTGTGCTGCTACTTCCTCTACAACTTATACCTCCACTGCTGATACCTGTGCTGCTACCTGTGCTGCTGCTACCTCTGCTGTTGCTACCTCTGATGCTACCTCTACTGCAGCTACCTCTACTGCTACCTCTGCTGCTGCTACCTCTGCTGCTGCTACCTCTGCTGCTGCTACCTCTACTGCTGCTACCTCTACTGCTGCAACCTCTACTGCTGCAACCTCTACTGCTGCAACCTCTACTGCTGATACCCCAGCTGCTACCCTGCTGTTGCTACCTCTGCTGCTACTACCTCTGCTGCTGCTACCTCTACTGCTGCTACCTCTACTGCTGATACCCCAGCTGCTACCCCGCTGTTTCTACCTCTGCTGCTACTACCTCTGCTGCTGCTACCTCTGCTACTACATGTGCTGCTACTTCCTCTACAACTGATACCTCCACTGCTGATACCTGTGCTGCTACCTGTGCTGCTGCTACCTCTGCTGTTGCTACCTCTGCTGCTGCTTCTTCTGCTGCTTCCACTGCTGCTGATACCCCTGCCGCTACCCCTGCTGCTGCTACCTCTGCTGCTTCCACTACTGCTGCTACCCCTGCTGCTGCTTCTTCTGCTGCTCCCACTGCTGCTGATACCCCTGCTGCTACCCATGCTGCTACCTGTGCTGCTGCTACCCCTGCTGCTGCTTCCCCTGCTGCTTCCACTACTGCTGCTACCCCTGCCTGCTGCTATCCCTGCTGCTGCTTCCTCTGCTGCTCCCACTGCTGCTGCTACCCCTGCCTGCTGCTACCTCTGCTGCTACCTGTGCTGCTGCTACCCCTGCTGCTGCTTCCCCTGCTGCTTCCACTGCTGCTGCTACCCCTGCCTGCTGCTATCCCTGCTGCTGCTTCCTCTGCTGCTCCAACTGCTGCAGCTTCACGTGCTGCTACTTCTGTGCTGCTTCCACTGCTGCTGCTACCCCTGCTGATGCTTCCTCTGCTGCTGCCCCTGCTGCTGCTACCCCTGCTGCTGCTTCCTCTGCTGCTACCATTGCTGCTGCTTCCTCTGCTGCTGCTTCCTCTGCTGCTACCCCTGCTGCTGCTACCCCTGCTTCTGCAACCTCTGTTGCTTCCTCTGCTGCTGCTACCCCAGCTGCTGCTTCCTCTGCTGCTTCCACTGCTGCTGCTACCTCTGCTGCTTCTACCTCTGCTGCTGCGACCTCTGCTGCTGCTACCTCTGCTACTACCTCTGCTGTTGCTTCCTCTGCTACTACCTGTGCTGCTACTTCCTCTACAACTTATACCTCCACTGCTGATACCTGTGCTGCTACCTGTGCTGCTGCTACCTCTGCTGTTGCTACCTCTGCTGCTACCTCTACTGCTGCTACCTGTGCTGCTGATACCTCTGCTGTTGCTACCTCTGCTGCTACCTGTGCTGCTGCTACCTCTGCTGCTGCAACCTCTGCTGCTGCTACCTCTGCTGCGGCTACCTCTGCTGCTGCTAACTCTACTGCTGCAACCTCTACTGCTGCAAGCTCTACTGCTGATACCCCAGCTGCTACCCTGCTGTTGCTACCTCTGCTGCTACTACCTCTGCTGCTGCTACCTCTACTGCTGCTACCTCTACTGCTGATACCCCAGCTGCTACCCTGCTGTTTCTACCTCTGCTGCTACTACCTCTGCTGCTGCTACCTGTGCTTCTACCTGTGCTACCCTGCTACCTGTGCTGCTGCTACTTGTGCTGCTGTTGCAGTAAACTTGAAATGGTGGCTCTGCAATGTGAGTTTATTATTCACGAGACGTGAAAAGGATCGGGTTTAGAAGAGTAAAGGGCCATGGAACTGTGCGTGTGTGTGCGTGTGTGTGTGTGCTTGAGTGCGTGCGTGCGTGCGTGTGCGTTTGCGTGTGCGTGCGTGTGCGTGTGTGCGTGCGTGTGTGTGTGTGCGTGAGTGCGTGCGTGCGTGCGTGCGTGTGTGTATGTGTGTGTGCGTGTGTGTGTGTGCGTGCGTGCGTGTGTGTGCGTGTGTGTGTGTGCCGGTCTGTGCATTTCTAAGAATGTATCCACTAATGCCATGTAGCAGTCTTCAAAGAGGATTTGAGACAAAGCCCAAGTTTGCCAGTGTGAGGAATGACTTGATAAACTCCCCCAACATCACCCCTGTAGGTTCCCTAAACACTCAATGACAATAACAATCGACCTGAGGTTTGATTCTGGGAGCCGATTGCAGGTTCGGCTCTATAGATCTGGTGGCAAATAGCTTTTAAATGTTTTGCACAATGGCACAAAATAAAGAGGATTGTTGTCCTTAATCCACTGTAGGCCATTTAATTAAGAGCGTGTGCTACGTGACTCACAATGGACTGCAGGTGTCAATGTCACAATGACAAAGAGAGAGTGAGAGAGAGGGAGGAAGAGAGGAGTAGGGGAAAGAGAAAGAGTGAGAGGATAGAAATGCGGACCTATGCTGAGTCCTTTGATTCATTTTCGGGTTGCTTGTGCTGAATCTGCAGGGGTTAAAATCAGAGTGGTGGAGGATAGAAACCTCAGCTCCTGCTGAAACAAGAATGAAGCAAAGGGATATTTACATGCAATAGCACCACTGACCCATACTTGGAGCCAAACCATTCATAATTAAGTCACTGAGCTTAACGATGCAATGGCAGCTGTGACAGGTAGCGTATATTACTGTTTGATTCTGTTTCACCTAAAACCACATGGACGTCTGTCACCACAACCACACATACACACTGAAGTCATGACTAATGTGGTGATATACTTAGATCCAAACAAGTTTTCAAAACCACATACCCACGTAGGAACAGGGATTTAGCAGCATCGGCAGAATTACAATCCTTTATACTTGAGGAGAGGGAGGAGAGGTGGTAGGGGTTAAACTCTCCATTTGATCAGTGAACAACATTTACATTTCGAGCAGATACTTCCGAATTAGCCCGAAGGGGATATTTCCTCTATTCTGATCCAGCCTCACCCTCTAGGCTCTTGCTACATACGACAACCAATCACCTTCGAGCTCTCCGCACGGAACATCTGCTGCACGGATACGGCACGGCAACGATAGAAACCACAGGAAGCCGGTAAAACAGGACCTCATCGGAATAATATTAATTAAACCCCAGAACTAATTGTGTGTTACTTTTGCTGTCAACCAATTATGTTTTACATTCTTCAGGGAACACCGATCCTCTGCTCACTGTGAAATTCCAGCTGTCATCGAATTTAAATAAGCATGTATTTAATTAACACACTGGAGCGTGAACTAGTATTTATTTTATATAGACAGACAGCAGTGCATCAGACTATTCTGGAGTTGTCTCATGAGTTGATGACAAAATGATCCAGATTCCTTAATGATGCTATATCCAAAATGATGCTACTAGCATCCCTGCTTTGATAGTGGGCCGAGTAAAGTGAAATCAACCGCTAATAGTCAAGGCTAGTCCTCATAGATTCACTTTAAAAGGTTCAACGCAGCTTTTTTTTAAATCAAATCAACTTTTATTTATCACGTGCGTCGAACACAATTGAAGGAAAATACCCCCCCCCCAAAAAAGTTTTTTAAATAACAAATATTTCAAGAGCAGCAGTAAAATAACAATAGCGATATAGGGGGTACCGGTACAGAGTCTATGTGCGGGGGCACCGGTTAGTCGAGGTAATTGAGGTAATATGGACATGTAGGTAGAATTATTAAAGTGACTATGCATAGATAATAACAGAGAGTAGCCGCGGTGTAAAAGAGGTGGGGGGGGGGGGGGGGGGGGGGGGGGGGGGGGGGGGGGGGGGGGGGGGGGGGGGGGGGGCAATACAAATAGTCTGGGTAGCCATTTGATTAGATTTTCAGGAGTCTTATGGCTTGGGGGTAGAATCTATTTAGAATCCTCTTGGACCTAGAATTGGCGCGTCGGTACCACTTGCCGTGTGGTAGCAGAAAGAACAGTCCATGACTGGAGTGGCGGTGTCTTTGACAATTTGTAGGGCCTTCAACTGACACGGCCTGGTATAGAGGTCCTGGATGGCAGGACGCTTGGCCCCGGTGATGCACTGGGCCATACGCACTAACCTCTGTAGTGCCTTGCGGTCGGAGGACGAGCAGTTACCATACCAGGCAGTGATGCAACCTGTCAGGAAGCTCTCGTTGGTGCAGCTGTATAACCTTTTGAGGATCTGAGGACCCATGACAAATCTTTTCAGTGTCCTGAAGGGGAATAGGTTTTGTCGTGCCCTCTACTCTACTGTCTTGGTGTGTTGGAACATGTTAGTTGTTGGTGATGTGGACGGCAAGGAACTTGCAGGTCTCAACCTGCTCCACGACAGCCATGTCGATGAGAATAGGCATGTGCTCGGTCCTCCTTTTCCTGTAGTCCACAATCATCTCCTTTGTCTTGATCACGTTGCGGGAGAGGTTGTTGTCCTTGCACCACCCGGGCCAGGTCTCTGACCTCCTCCCGATATGCTGTCTCATTGTTGTCGGTGATCAGGTCTAACACTATTGTGTCATCGGCAAACTTAATGATGGTGTTGTAGTTGTGCCTGCCCATGCAGTCAATAGTGAACAGGGAGTACAGGAGGGGTCTGAGCACGCACACCTGAGGGGCCCCCGTGTTGAGAATCAGCATAGCGGATGTGTTGTTACCTATCCTTATCACCCGGGGCAGCCCATCAGGAAGTTTAGCATCCAGTTGCAGAGGGAGGTGTTTAGTCCCAGGGTCCTTTGCTTGGTGATGAGCTTTGAGGGAACTAGGGTGTTGAACGCTGAGCTGTAGTCAATGAATAACATTCCCACACAGGTGTTCCTTTTGTGCAGGTGGGAAAGGGCAGTGTGGAGTGCAAGAGACATTGCATCATCTGTGGACCTGTTGGAGCGGTATGCAAATTGGAGTGGGTCTAGGGTTCCTGGGATAAGGCCGTTGATGTGAGCCATGACCAGCCTTTCAAAGCATTTCATGGCTACAGACGTGAGTGCTACGGGTCAGTAGACATTTAGACACGTTACCTTACTGTTCTTGGTCACAGGGGCTATGGTGGTCCGCTTGAAACGTGTTGGTATTGCAGACAGGAAGAGGTTTAAAATGTCAGTGAAGACACTTGCCAGTTGGTCAGTGCATGCTCAGAGTACATGTCCTGGTAATCTGTCTGTCCCTGCAGCCTTGTAAATGTTGACGTTTTTAAAGGTCTACCCACACCGGCTGCGGAGAGCGTGATCACACAGTCATCCGGAACAGCTGGTGCTCTCATGCACGTTTCAGTGGTACTTGCCTCAATGCGAGCATAGAAGTTATTTAGCTTGTCTGGTAGGCTCGTGTCACTGGGCAGCTCTCGGCAGTGCTTCCCTTTGTAATCTATAACAGTTTGCAAGCCCTGCCACATCCGACGAGCATCGGAGCAGGCATAGTACGAGTCGATCTTAGTCCTTTTGAAGCTTTGCCTGTTTGATGGTTCGTCGGAAGGCATAGCGGGATTTCTTATAAGCTTCCGGGTTAGGGTCCCACTCCTCGAAATTGGCAGCTCTACCCTTTATCTCAGTGCTGATGTCGCCTGTAATCCATGGCTTCTAGATGGGGTACGTACGGTCACTGTGGGGACAACGTCATCGATGCACTTATTGATGAATCCATTGAGTAACAATTAAATACCTTTCTGTGATTATTTTTAATTAAAATTGTTTAAAAATGAACAAAAATAGCACTAAACAAAGAGCAATTACTCAAGGATTAATTTTGCTAGGACTCTCTTGGATTGGGGAGGAGAAAACTGAAAGGAAATTAAAACTGAAAACTAGCTGTTATTGGCAGAGATGTTTGGAACTTTCCTTCTTATTGGTCAAATAACTAATTTGCTGCCTGGTGATGTCACTAGACCGGATAAAACTTAATCCAACCAAAACAGTCTGAAATGCATTTTCAAAATGCTCTCTAAAACTAAAAGGAAATGTTCATGAGTTTCACAATTTCACAGTATTATTCCCACCTAATAGAGTGAAAAAATATAAAACACAGGCAAATCACATTTTTGACTGTACTAGGCCTTTAAGTTATACATCCAAGTTGCCCACATCTTAGATGATACAACCACCCGGTATGAAATATTGATGTGGGTTTACGTTTCGCCTTCATCGTTGTCTGTTTATCTTCTGTATTTGTCTCATGTTGTTCTTGTTCTGCTGGTTTTGACAGCCCAACAGAGATCATCCATCTTCCAGATTTACCTCCGACCCTAATATCAACGAAGCAGTTCAATGCCATAACTCCACTGGGGACAAATACCTTTTGGGAAGAGGGCGGGTGTGGGTGTGTATTAGTGACAGAGCGAATGGATTCAAACTGCATCAGCTGTGCCGGGGGCTGGACACTTCCGCTGGGTCAGCATAAAAACTGCACATAACGCTGCCAATTGATTTATACATGATATCAGGTGGAGAGACCCATCTCCCTACAGCCTTGATGCTTCTTCCCTGCCTGTCTGCTTTCTTCCCTGGCTCTCTCTCTTCTTGTGCACTGTCACACATAATGAACCCTGGGCTGGAGACAGTGAAAAGAGAGCGACAGCCACAAACAGCAGCAGCAGCAGCAGTAGGAACAGAAACCGTACAGAACCCCAGCAACACACCACACCACACTCCTCAATGAAAAATGTTGCATATTTTAGCATAGTTCTCCATCCACCGTGTCCCAAAAGTCCCAATGTTTGACACAGCAAAAGAGCTGTGCCAGTATATTCCTATTCTATTACAACCTACCCACACTATCTCACAGGGGCCACACTCAGGTAATGTCACAAATGTGTCCCTGCTAATGAGTCCCCATAGGTAGATGGCGATGGCACTGCTCAGAGTGATCAGGTGTCCGAAGCAGGACACACCAGAGCTGAGAATGGCTAACGATGCTAAAACTATTTTTATGAATGGATGCGTAACCTTCCCCTGCCCTTACCGGACCAACTACTACTCTTCATCTATGTCCTTACTGGTTGCCACGGTTGTTCACCTCTATAATTCCATAATGGGTACATGTGCATTGTGCCATAAGGCACATGAGGTTGGTGGCACCTCATTTGGGGAGGATGTGTGCGTGGTAATGGCTGGAGTGGAATCAGTGGAATGGTATCAAATACATGGTTTGATGCCATTCCATTAGCTCCGATCCACACATTATTATGAGCCGTCCTCCAATCAGCAGTATCTACTGCTGTAAAGGTATGATTGAATTGTTCTCGTTGTGTTATCTTTGGACCCAAAACAAAGCATGAGCACCTTTAGATGGTTTATCTCTCAATGTGTAGAGAAAATTGGAAATCAATTTAAAATGAGGAAGTGCCTACAGTCAACTCAGAGCTGGAAAGTCAGTATTGACAACAGTATGCAATCGTTGGGGAATAGATATTTCTCTCTCTACACTCTCTCTCTCTCTCTCTCTCTCTCTCTCTCTCTCTCTCTCTCTCTCTCTCTCTCTCTCTCTCTCTCTCTCTCTCTCTCTCTCTCTCTCTCTCTCTCTCTCTCTCTCTCTCTCTCTCTCTCTCTCTCTCTCTCTCTCTCTCTCTCTCTCTCTCTCTCTCTCTCTCTCTCTCTCTCTCTCTCTCTCTCTCTCTCTCTCTCTCTCTCTCTCTCTCTCTCTCTCTCTCTCTCTCTCTCTCTCTCTCTCTCTCTCTCTCTCTCTCTCTCTCTCTCTCTCTCTCTCTCTCTCTCTCTCTCTCTCTCTCTCTCTCTCTCTCTCTCTCTCTCTCTCTCTCTCTCTCTCTCTCTCTCTCTCTCTCTCTCTCTCTCTCTCTCTCTCTCTCTCTCTCTCTCTCTCTCTCTCTCTCTCTGTAAGGACAGTTCTAGTGGCCAGACTGCCTGTACAATAAAACAAAATAATAAGTTTTACAATCTAATCAACAAGTCTGGTGATTCACAGGCAGCATTCGGCAGAATGATAAAACAAAATAGATTCCCCCTGGAGTTTAGGCCCCACAGGAAAGAAGGGCTGCCCTACGCATTGCCAGTCTAAAACTGAAATACCTAACAAGATAGTATCCTTATATACGCAGTCATAAGTGGTGATTCAATTTGCCAAGCTCACATTCTATGAAAATGAAGCACGCTCGAAACCTTATGTCCAAGAACCATGTTTTCAGGCTTACTCACTGTTTAATAATAGTCATTTTTAATTTCACATGTAACCAGCTCAGTTGGTCTTAGCTTTGCAAGATACCTCAACCAAAGCCTGTGAGTAGCAAGATACCTCAACCAAAGCCTGTGAGTAAGGTGTGGGAACAGATTGTTGTTAGACCCACTAGAGCGCCACTCACTGATATTCATAGTAAACACACCAAACACTGCTCAATTTTATGCACTGGAGAGGTCGAGAGGAGAACTCCCTATAAAAAACGGTGCCATTTTCAGATTAGGATGCCTGAGGGCCTGAAAGTGGAAGACTGAGGCAGTCCCCTCCTCCCCTTTCCTTCCACCAGCATCCTTCCTTTCTCCCTTCAAGCGAGCAAGCTCAAGATGTATTTTAAGAGCCTCATTTTGATGGCAAGAGCTATCGTGTCAAACTGAGGAGCTACCGCGTCACACTGAAATATAGAAAGAAATCTTTAAAACTGGAGTCATTACTCCATGCACGTGATAAGCATGTAATTTTGAGTGACACAGGCTAATTAGCCACGTCCCTTCTCGTCAGTGGCGCTCCATGAAAAGCCTGTAATGGTTGGGGAGCGACTTGTCTTGCCCTCAGATCCTGTCATAAACTGAGCCTAGGATGGGGAATTAAGAGGAAGTGGGCCTCTTAATCATTTGTGTCGCTTTGGCCGTCTTAAGTTTCAACAGCCTTATGTAGCAGAACCAGCACCGTGGATCACTGGTTTCTTGACCTTCACTCTCTTTGTCTGTCTCACTTCATGGAAATTGGGCACGGAGTTTGACCGGAGTCGTCACTTTGTCTGTCTGCCCGAGGACGCGGAAAGTTTTCCTTTCACAAGGCGAGTTCCCGCCAACAAAAGAGCAGAGACTCAATTGTCTCTGGATGACAAGGTTCAAAATGAAGAAACAATAAAGCACTGACTATGCACTAAATATGCCCGATGTACATGGCGACAAAAAAGTCTTTAGGGTTAGTGAGATCGACTCACGGTGACACATTTTTTTGCTAATGGATTAGTCACGGAGCCTTAGAATCCCTTGAGGAAAATAACAGCATCGGTGGTGCCCAAAACTTTTTACACCAACAATGTTTAATGTCCGCTATGAACTGATGTTATTGTTTTCACTCTCTATTGCTCTGTATGTATTGCAGGCTTTCTGGCACAGCTTTTGGAAGCATATATATTTTGTTTGAGCCTTTGTAAAGACGTCCTTTCATATTTTTTTGCCTGCTGCCACATATTTTATTTCTTCTTGACAGTTTCCAAGGCTTTTATCCCTGCTTTGATATTTTATTATTCGACTCCTCTATCACTTCTTTGAATGATTTTGCTTATCTGTCAGTTTGTTGCTTATACTTTCCAGCCATACAGTAATTTGTTTCATGGAGGCAGTATGAATTAAATAAGGGCTATTATTTCTTTCATTTTGATAAGAAACTCAAATGAAGTCAGAATGCAATTTGTTGTAGAAACTCAATTTACTATAACCGCAGTACTGTAGTGCAGTGTACATCATTGTGCTCTCAATGAAAGTAGAAATCTCACCAATGTGTTCCTGTATTCACATGGTTGTGTTAAAGGAAACATGGTCCGGCTTCTCAATGGCATCTTAATGCTGCAATTAGATTCAACAGCTGCAGAAGTGTCTGTGATGCATATCCTCCTAAGAGGAAAAGGACCAGACAGTAGCACATGATGTAGCTACATACACACATCTCTGGCACTGTCAAATCTTTAAACAAATATGTTATTTCATGATCTGTGGGTTTGTTCAAACAACAGGATGGGTGTAGAGCTTTCACTTTTTAATTACATCAGTGACTATCTCATGTACAGTTGACGTCGGAAGTTTACATGCACTTAGGTAGGAGCCAATAAAACTATACAAATTTCTAGCTAACAACCTATAGTTTTGACAAGTCGGTTAGGTCATCTACTTTGCGCATGACACAAGTCATTTTTCCAACAATTGTTTACAGACAGATTACTTCACTTATAATTCACTGTATCACAATTCCAGTGGGTCAGAAGTTTACATACACTAAGTTGACTGTGCCTTTAAAAAGCTTGGAAAATGATTTAATGGCTTTAGAAGCTTCTGATAGGCTAATTGACATCATTTTATTCAATTGAAGGTGTACCTTTAGATGTATTTCAAGGCCTACCTTCAAACTCAGTGCCTCTTTGCTTGACATCATGGGAAACTCAAAAGAAATCAGCCAAGACCTCAGAAAATTGTCTCCTAGAGATGAACGTACTTTGGTGTGAAAAGTGTAAATCAATCCCAGAACAACAGCAAAGGACCTTGTGAAGATGCTGGAGGAAACAGGTACAAAAGTATCTATAGCCACAGTAAAACTACTATATCGACATAACCTGAAAGGCCGCTCAGCAAGGAAGAAGCCACTGCTCCAAAACCGCCATAGAAAAAGCCAGACTAGGGTTTGCAACTGCACATGGAGACAAAGATCAAACTTTTTGGAGAAATGTCCTCTGGTCTGATGAAACAAAAATACAACTGTTTGTCCATAATGACCATCGTTATGTTTGGAGGAAAAAGGGGGAGGCTTGCAAGCCGAAGAACACCATCCCAACCGTGAAGCGCGGGGGTTGCAGCATCATGTTGTGGGGGAGCTTTGCTGCAGGAGGGACTGGTGCACTTCACAAAATAGATGGAACATGAGGAAGGAAAATGATGTGGATGTATTAAAGCAACATCTCAAGACATCAGTCAGGAAATAAAAGCTTGGTTGCAAATGTGTCTTCCAAATGGACAATGACCACAAGCATACTTTCAAAGTTGCTTAAGGACAACAAAGTCAAGGTATTGGAGTGGCCATCACAAAGCCATGATCTCAATCCTATAGAAAATTTGTGGGCAGAACTGAAAAAGCTTCTGCGAGCAAGAAGGCCTAAAAACCTGACTCAGTTACACCAGCTCTGTCAGGAGGAATGGGCCAAAATTCACCCAACATTTTGGGAAGCTTGTGGAAGGCTACCCGAAAGGTTTACGCTCCTTAAACAATTTAAAGGCAATGCTAACAAATACTAATTGAGTATATGTAAACTTCTGACCCACTGGGAATGTGATGAAGAAATAAAAGCTTAAATAATTCATTCCCTCTACTATTATTCAGACATTTCACATTCTTAAAATTAAGTGGTGATCCTAACTGAACTAGGACAGGGAATTTTTACTAGGATTAAATATCAGGAATTGTGAAATACTGATTTTAAATGTATTTGGATAAGGTGTATGTAAACTGTAAATTAAGTAAGAACGTGTGGAAGAATATGGTCTCTTTCACATTATAACAGCCCCCCCCCCTCTTTGTGGAGACATACACGATGTGTCAGACTCAGAAATCTGCCTGCAGTTCCTACAGCATTTCAGCACCCTCACTCCCTCTGTCACGCACGCACAGACAGACAGACAGACAGACAGACAGACAGACAGACAGACAGACAGACAGACAGACAGACAGACAGACAGACAGACAGACAGACAGACAGACAGACAGACAGACAGACAGACAGACAGACAGACAGACAGACAGACAGACAGACAGACAGACAGACAGACAGACAGACAGACAGACTGACTGACTGACTGACTGACTGACTGACTGACTGACTGACTGACTGACTGACTGACTGACTGACTGACTGACTGACTGACTGACTGACTGACTGACTGACTGACTGACTGACTGACTGACTGACTGACTGACTGACTGACTGACTGACTGACTGACTGACTGACTGACTGACTGACTGACTGACTGACTGACTGACAGACAGTACCCTGGAACTCTAGCAGCAGCCCCATGTTCACATAATGGAGTCACTGAACTATCATCCATCGAACAACAGCGCAATTAATTACAGCCGCCGCAATGCAACATTTAAATGAAATACATTTCCCATAGAATGATCAAGTGGGATATGAAGTGCAGAGAAGAGTGCTCACATTTTAAGTAATTACCCCAAACATGAACTGTATCACATTCACACACAGTGAAATGAAGCGACTGTGTGACACGCAGCTTTGCTACCAATCAACACTGTTCATTGTACCTAGGTAACCCATAATGAGGTATCGAACAATTAAACATGTATCTTTAATTCCTTTCCATAGAGATGCATTCATAATAACCATCTCTACCCAGTGGGATGAGTACAAATTGAACTACACTTCTTTAAGGTATATATCTTTCTCTTCTTCTTCTTCTCCTTCTTCTCAAAGGTCTCAGCACTCGGGATTGACGCACATACACATTTATAATGCATAGCTCTGTTCAAATACAAATCATTTGTTACATATATATCCCTGGGTATATGTGTTTGTATTAGTCTTTCCCTCACTCGTGATGAGTGTTGTTTTCAGAGAAATTACAAGGTGTTTTCATGTATTTTCTGGTCTTTGTTCAACCCGTCTCTTTCACTGTCAATATACACATGTGACATGGAGAGATCAGACAGGTGAACTATAGGTTAGGTAATCAAAGTCAAAATAACTCAAACTTAGAAACTGTGTACTGTTCTCACTTGAGAATTGGGCAGGTTAAAATGGGAACATGTTATTCTTAGAACACTGAAGACTGACTAATTAAACCCAAAGGACAATGTTCTCTAAAACCTCATGGATCTGGATTCAAACGCTCACAGTGAAGTGTGTCCTCTAGGACTACTGGCAAACACTCCCTCAAATGTGACATTTATCCAGAAATAAACACTTTAAGTGCACCAAGTCAATCATCACTAGCATCCTGTAGGTCAAACTACACTTATTTTACAAACCACACTTATTTTACAAACCACACTTATTTTACAAACTATAGTTATTTTACAAACTATAGTTATTTTACAAACTATAGTTATTTTACAAACTATAGTTATTTTACAAACCACACATATTTTACAAACTAGACATATTTTTCAAACTACACTTTGTTTTCAAACTACACTTCGTTTTCAAACTACACTTACCTTTTCCCCCGTTACATTCAATAAAAACGTAGAGGCACCTATTAAAACATGCAATTATCAAACATCAACATGCTAGCGTGAGTGTTCTTACCCATAGTTTTACTTGTCATGTTTTTGTCTTGCAGCCGCAGGAAACCAGGAAGCGGGTGTTTCTTCCAGCCTGCGGTGTTCTTGGCGGCTGGCGTCCCGTGGGGGCCCTGCATGTGTTTGTAGCGATTTGAGACGGTCACACAGGGAGGCTCCCCAGGGACCAACCGGAGCTGGCAGCGGGGAACATTCACACAGAACCTGGCTTCTTCTGTGGAAGAACGAGGTAGGCTACAGTGCTGTTACCGTGCAACAGGGAAGTCCCCTGGAAACACAGTCCCTATTGTACATCCTTGATTCCTCGCGTCGTCTTTCCTTGCCTTCATCTCAAAACGCCTTGGAGAAAACGGATCAAGAAGTTGGACATTACATATTCTTATGATGCCATTCCCTTTGTCTGTAGTGTCTGTGTTTTGAGTATGGTTGCTTCAAAACACTTCAATGGACTCATATGGATTGGGCGGATTCATTTATTGAACTATAGCGAGATGGAAATAACCAACTAAATTCAAAACTGCACAAAAGTTAATGCAAATGTGAATGTCATAGGGTAAAAAAAACAATTATGCCAAAACGGAGTCAATGAATCAGCCCTAAGCAATAAGCAGTCCCATAACCAGGGACGGACTGGCCATCTGGCATTTCGTGAAAATGCCAGATGGGCTGGTCCATTTTTAGCCTAGTGGGCCTGTCCAACTTGTTAGTTATTTTGTGCAAAATTATAATTATCTGGCTAATAATGGGGCCTCAAGGGGGAAAAAAAATGGGCAGGTGTGTTAAAAATGCGAGGGCCGATTTTAAGTCCCAGTCCGCCCCTTCCCACAACTCTAAACTGTAATCCTTGGTATTAGATGGCAGAGATTGAATCCTAAAAGTGTGAAAACAAGAGAATTGGGGTCACAGTCTTCTGATGCTTTACCAGTTACAGCACCAGTTATTTATGTAATACAATCAATTATGATTTATTATAAACCACTGCATCACACTTTGAAAAGGAGACATACTGTATTTGTGATAACTGTACTGGTACGGAACCAGAGAGATCTCTACTGATTTAACCCTAATCCCTTTTATATTCCTTGGGTTTTTGCAGTTTCGGGAACCATAAATGTAAAATATGAAGCAAGTTAAGGTCTTGATTAAATGTAAGTCTTCGCACACCTGTAATGTCAGAAGAAACCATTGGGGATATTGTTGTCCCTTTCTCTTATAAAGCTCAGTAATTTGTGAGCAGGAAGATAAAAGTTTTGATGTAGTTTTTCCAACTGATTTGCCAAGAAGCTCAACCAGACATTATTCATTTTACATCACAGATCTGTTGTCCTTCTCAGCAGCGGTGCACTCTTCAACTTCAAGGTACAACATTAATTGATGTGAAAGTAAACATACATTTTTAAAGAAAATAGTTTACTTTCACATTAACATTTTTTTAAGGGTCTGACCTTATCAGTAAGCACAGAACACAACCACGGCGCTACAAGTTATTCATCAGAACACTGTTATTTTCCTATGGTGAAATTAGGGACATGAATAACAGGATAGAGGTAGTAATGAACTTACATAGAATTAGGGTTTGTTTCTCATTATATATGAATGTTCCCAGTCCACAGTGTTCCCTGGTCATTTAACAGGGCATGTGTCATAAATGTTATCCACCTGGCAATTCATGGTGTATATCACCTAACTTACTTATCATAGATAAGGCTTGGAGTTGTTTCCTTGAAGCAGCCACTAACATACTGTACCAACTCCATTTCCTCAGTGTCATACCACCTCCATTACTATACATGTCTTCACTCTTACAGACAGTTGCACTACTGCATCTTGTGGTGAAGAGCGTTGGTTGGCAGCCAGAAAGCCCCAAGTAGTTCATGAACAGTGATGAGCTGCTGATTCTCCGAGCAGAGCAGACAACGAGTCAGCCCCTGAGGCTATACTCTATGCAAACAAACCACTGACAAGGCCGCTCCACCAGGTGCCACAGGGGATTCCCCCCCCAGCTACAACAGCAGGAACCCTCGTAGTGTTGCTCTTACCTGCGACTTCAAAAATACGTTCAGACAGATACGCCTGAGTCTACCCCTTACAAAATGACTTCCCTACAGGCCTGTCACTGTAGGCTACAACATGGTGGAAAAACAGAGAATTGTGGAGGGAAATAGGACATTGAGAGACATCTGATTTGTTTGTTTTGCACCAACCTTCAAGAATTGGAGAGAGAGAGAGGAGAGATAATTCTAAATGATGTGTGCTGCCGCCTGACGCTGCCTTCGCTAGTCTGTCTGTCATTGATAAAGTTTGGACTTGAGACATTCAAAATGTAACACACGCATGTTGACTCCTATCGGGGATAACTGTCTGATCTGGATTTGCCGGTTGGAGTCACATGAAAACAAATCGGATTGCCTTGGGGAAATGTAAAATGGTCCGTTCTCTCTGGCACCTTCTTTTGTCGACGTTAGATTCAGAGGACGTCCTAATCCGTCTCTGGGAAATGGTTTCAACACCAGCGTGTTGGATTTACATATTCACCAAATATGACAATGCCATGCTAGATGAAACATTCACAATGACAGCTTGTGAGAGAAGGTAGAGTAGGGTTCAGTGATTATGATAACAAATATGATTTGTGGAATGTGTACAAACTTGATGGAGACTGGGGTAAAAACTATTATTCCAGTATTTGTCTGCGATTGTCACCAATGTGACACAGACAAAGAGAATCAAATAATATTGATATGGAACTCAGATTTTATCCAAGGCATTATGTGAATGCTTTGAATGAACATCAGATGACGTTGAATGGACTCCCTTTCTTCTTGTTTTGTCTGAACGGACATGGGGCTCTCGTGTTGTATGCGCCAACAGTGACTCAGAGAGGACTCTTGGATTGATACAGCTGAATAGCGTGGGTGTGAGGAGGACTCAGAAACTCTGGCCTTTTCAGTAAATTGGAGTGAATTACTCTAATAAACGCCTTTCATCCCTCAATGTCGCTGGTTTTTAGATTGCCCAATGCACTTTGGCCCATACTCATGGGCTTGTGTTTGATCTGAAGATGAAATCCAAGCCAAAAATGTGTTGAATAGGCAATCATCTAATTCAAGCACATAAATCTAGCAGTGACAATGAAATGCTGGTTGCATGGACAGCTATTCCATGCAGTTTGGACTTGCACTGAACGAGTTCTTATGTTAAATATGTTGTATTCCTAATGCCATAATAACGCTCTGATATACTTTAGACTAAAATGCCCATCCAATATATTGCAATAATAAAAATGCCACAGTATTCAAGTAAAACATGACGGCTACATTTTATTTTCATATCAGGGCTTACTAAGATATGTACAATGTGAACCTGCATCCAAGTTTGAAATGGGGGGAAAAGGGAAATACATTGTAAAATCATATTCTTCCTCTTCTGAGGTTCAACGATGAAGGGAAAGATAAATCCTACAGGAATACACGTGGAAGAAGTAAAAACAGACACTGGTGTTAATTTTCTCTCTGGAGTCTCAAGTCTCGGCTTTCAAGCCGTATCCAATACCACTCCACTTTGAAATCGCTCACTCAAGTCATATCCAATACCAAGCAAATTCACATGATGCTTTGAATGAAACCTGAGTTCCATGTCTATATTATTCAATTCCTTCTGTCTACATCATATTGGTGACAATCACAGTCAAATAATGATAATTTTACTCCATGTCTCCATCAAGTTTGTATACAGTCCACAAATCATTGAACCTTACTCTACATTTCCTCACAAGCTATCATTGAGTGTGTCATTGAGAACGGCGTGTGTCCTATTTGATGAATATGTCAATACAACACAGGTGTATGCATAGATAATGTCAACGTTGTTTTCCCAAGGGATAATGTAATTGCCATCTTTCACCCATTCTGATTGGTTTCACAGCTAACCCTTTCCAGATGTCACTTACATGTGAAGCCAGAGGAGGAGATATTATACGCTAATAGACCTACGTGTTATTTGTCAAAAGCCTAGGACAAAGATAATTGTCGTGATTCTCCGCCCAGATGTGGAATAGATTTACATTCTGAACCAGGAAGTGAGATAGGAGGGACAGTATATGCAAGGGATTTTTATTTTATTTTTTATTTTACCTTTATTTAACTAGGCAAGTCAGTTAAAAAACAAATTCTTATTTTCAATGACGGCCTAGGAACAGTGGGTTAACTGCCTGTTCAGGGGCAGAACTAAAGATTTGTACCTTGTCAGCTTGATGAAGCCATTTACTAATGTCATATAGTAAAGAAGTGTGATTAGTTTCCAAGGTAACATCACCAGTTCCACTTAACAATGCATTCCAGGTTTACTTTAAAATGAGTCAAATTTACCAGTTCAGGATTCACACAGGTGGTTAAAGTCATCCTGTTCTCTGTTCTGGCCAGGTGGTTACAGTCATCCTGTTCTGGCCAGGTAGTTACAGTCATCCTGTTCTCTGTTCTGGCCAGGTAGTTACAGTCATCCTGTTCTGGCCAGGTAGTTACAGTCATCCTGTTCTGGCCAGGTGGTTACAGTCATCCTGTTCTGGCCAGGTAGTTACAGTCATCCTGTTCTGGCCAGGTAGTTACAGTCATCCTGTTCTGGCCAGGTGGTTACAGTCATCCTGTTCTGGCCAGGTGGTTACAGTCATCCTGTTCTGGTCAGGTGGTTACAGTCATCCTGTTCTGGCCAGGTGTTTACAGTCATCCTGTTCTGCCCAGGTGGTTACAGTCATCCTGTTCTGCCCAGGTGGTTACAGTCATCCTGTTCTGCCCAGGTGGTTACAGTCATCCTGTTCTGCCCAGGTGGTTACAGTCATCCTGTTCTGCCCAGGTGGTTACAGTCATCCTGTTCTGCCCAGGTAGTTACAGTCATCCTGTTCTGCCCAGGTGGTTACAGTCATCCTGTTCTGCCCAGGTGGTTACAGTCATCCTGTTCTGCCCAGGTGGTTACAGTCATCCTGTTCTGGTCAGGTGGTTACAGTCATCCTGTTCTGGCCAGGTGGTTACTGTCATCCTGTTCTGCCCAGGTGGTTACAGTCATCCTGTTCTGGTCAAGGGGTTCCTTGGAAAGAGTCTTCAGCTCCGTTCAGATTTTTTTCTCATCCAAGTGAAGTGTCCCTGAAATTGGATTTGTAGAAAAAAAGTAAAAACATGTAAATGTATCATTCTTGTGACCAATAGTTTACCCGGTTAAGCAAAATTGTGCCAGCTAGAGTTTCAATATTGCATTTGTAAACCCTCGCAGTCCCCACTAAACACATAGTGCAAACATAATTTTAAAACTTTTAACCTCAGTTTGATGACAGCAATATCATTCAACATATTCGGATGATGACAGAGAAGCCGTGAAGTTTAAAATTGAATGGAAAAACTAGGATTTTAGATCACCAGATAACTGTAAGTGCAAATGTAAAGGGTTTCCATTCCCCTTTAAGGGGAGAAAACTCTGATTGTATAATGATATTTTACAGCAGAGTCAAGACTCTAACCAAGCATAAACAATGCCGGTGTTGCGTGAGGAAAAGGTACTCCGATCGGTCAGGCACCGCTCTGCTTCAGTGAGCACCGGTCTTGACTTTCAGATATTTGCAGCGAGACAAATACCAGAAAAGTCAGTGGGATCTCTGACAAAAGTGGAAAAGTGGAAGAAGAAGAAGAAAATAAGCAAGTTTGACATGCTGGGTACAGACAGCGGAAGGTAAGCGAAGGCATAAGGTCTAGAACAAGAAATCAAACAATTCTAACTTAATCTTCTTTGTTCATAAGGACTGTGTTCGTTCCAAGTCTTCCCACTCTGCTCCCTCCTCACTTATATTTGGAATAGAGACAAGTCTCAGCTCCCACCTCACTTATCTCTGGGATAGAGACAGGTCTCATCTCCCTCTCCCTGCATCAGCCCCTTAAGTGAAGGGATAAGTGATACCTCCACCAGGAAAGCTCCCTACTACTAGTATACAATGTATTCCGAACATATTCAGACCCCTTCACTCTTTCCACATTTTGTTACGTTACAGCCTCATTCTAAAATCTATTAAATAGTTTCCCCCCCCTCATTAATCTACACACAATAACCCATAATGACAAAAGCAAAAACTGTTTTTTTTTGTTGCAAAAGTTAAAAAATAAATAACAGACATACCTTATTTACATAAGTATTCAGACCCTTTGCTACAAGTCTCGGGAATTGGGTTCAGGTACATCCTGCTCTGTCATTATGGGGTATTGTGTGTAGATTGATGTGAAAAATATATAATTTAATCCATTTTAGAATAAGGCTGTAATGGAAAAAAATGTGGAAAAGGAGAAGGGGTCTGAATACTTTATATGTACTGTCAAATCTGGCCTCATCCCCACAGGCACCCTGATACACCCCTCTGCTGTCACTCGTGCATATTAATTCCTATACTACTACCTAGCGTTCTCATAGAAACTATCTGGTTTGAAACATTCTAATGGTGTGTACTGTAGAAGTGGGTTATTTGTGGTTTCTCCAACGCCTGCTCATTTCCATAGTCCCGATACGTACCCTCACTCAGCTGTGCAGAGAAAGAATAGAATCTCACCTCACAAGGATAGATTATGACTATAGACAAATTGTGCTCGCTCCACAGAGTGATTCTTTGGCTCGGATAGCAAACATTTCTTCAAATCTGAAGCATGTTGGGAATAAAATCCTGTTTCACTCCATGCCTCTTCTGTGGCTCCATGTATCTGTTACTGCTGTTTATTTGTTTTGAAATGTAGGTAAATCCAACCATTCACAATCATCTTGCTTCCAGGCTCAGCCCAATCAATCACTGTCTTCTCTTCCCTTTCTCTTCTTATTAACTTTTTCCCTCTCTCATATATTCACACAAGTGGAAGCTCCTCAAAGGAGGAAGGGGAGGACCATACTCCTCAGTGAATTTCTTTTCGTAATTTTTTTAAAGGTGAAACATTAAAAAAGTGACCCTTTTTATAATTAAACTATACTAAATATATTCACGTGTCAGCAAAAAAATAGATTGAAACACACTGTTTTACAACGAAGGTCTACAGTAGCCTCAACAACACTCTGTAGGGTAGCACCATGGTGTAGCCGGAGGACAGCTAGTTTCCATTCTCCTCTGGGTACATTGACCTCAATACAACACCTAGAGTCTTGTCCTGGCTGGGTTAGAGTCTTGTCCAGTCTGGGTTAGAGTCTTATCCAGGATGGGCGAGTCTTGTCCAGGCTGGGTTAGAGTATTGTCCTGGCTGGGTTAGAGTCTTGTCCTGGCTGGGTTAGAGTCTTGTCCAGGCTGGGTTAGAGTCTTGTCCTGGCTGGGTTAGAGTCTTATCCAGGCTGGGTTAGAGTCTTGTCCAGTCTTGAGTCTTGTCCTGGTTGGGTTAGAGTCTTGTCCAGTCATGGTTAGAGTCTTGTCCTGGCTGGGTTAGAGTCTTGTCCAGTCTGGGTTAGAGTCTTATCCAGGATGGGCGAGTCTTGTCCTGGCTGGGTTAGAGTCTTGTCCTGGCTGGGTTAGAGTCTTGTCCAGTCATGGTTAGAGTCTTGTCCAGTCTTGAGTCTTGTCCTGGTTGGGTTAGAGTCTTGTCCAGTCATGGTTAGAGTCTTGTCCTGGCTGGGTTAGAGTCTTGTCCAGTCTGGGTTAGAGTCTTATCCAGGATGGGCGAGTCTTGTCCAGGCTGGGTTAGAGTATTGTCCTGGCTGGGTTAGAGTCTTGTCCTGGCTGGGTTAGAGTCTTGTCCTGGCTGGGTTAGAGTCTTGTCCTGGCTGGGTTAGAGTCTTGTCCAGTCTGGGTTAGAGTCTTGTCCAGTCATGGTTAGAGTCTTGTCCAGTCTGGGTTAGAGTCTTGTCCTGGTTGGGTTAGAGTCTTGTCCAGTCTGGGTTAGAGTCTTATCCAGGATGGGCAAGTCTTGTCCAGGCTGGGTTAGAGTATTGTCCAGGCTGGGTTAGAGTATTGTCCTGGCTGGGTTAGAGTATTGTCCTGGCTGGGTTAGAGTCTTGTCCTGGCTGGGTTAGAGTCTTGGCTGGGTTAGAGTCTTGGAGCTGTGTAGAGGAAAGCATTGTTATTTTGGCTTCTTTTTTTTTACAGTACACCCAAAAAAGGCATGCAGGCAATTAACGTCTTATCCATGCAACTGTAGCTACTGCAGGCCTAAGAAGTCTCATGACATTATCATGAAAGTCCTCTTTGTGTTATCAGACGGATAGACCATATGTTTGACATCAATTAATGATTAATGACAGGTAATGGTTAATGACAACGGAGAAAGCAACAAGTGATTGTATCTTATTGATTCGGATGAATACTTCAACTAAATGTCTTCGGGATGGAATGTGGGTAGATATTCTCAATGAAGAGAGGGATGGAAAATGAAAGGATTGGGTTATTTCCATTAATTCTACAGCCTATTGAAAGAGAATGCTATTGCAAGCTGGATAGAAACCAGGCTTAAGACCAAAAGAAAATTCTCCAAGTCTAATACTGTATTTGGTCCGAAACTGCTGAATAGGAGAGCGATTCATTTGTGAGGACTTACGTCCACCACAGCCACATCTCCTATATACACCCCCCCCCCCCCCCCCCCTCCCTCGCTTTCCAATTTTATGATTTTCAAAACTGTCAGCAGTTTCCTTTATGTACGCCTAACGTGAATGAAGACATTAATGCCCTTTCAAAAGCGGACTTTCATTCCAAAGGGACTGTCACTGCTTAAATGGCTTGTTAGGCGCCAGGGGTATTTCTCACAGGATAACTACCATCGCCCACCAGCCTGGGCTTGGCTGAGAGCATCAGTGAGATTTATAACAGCCCACACTTGTCCATGGTGCTTGTAATAAAGTCACAGATAATGCCCATAACACCGATTGGGTACTTTGTAACCAAGGAAACAGCAAAGGGACATTCATTTGTTGAGGAATAGTTCCAGATAATGCTCGACCAAAACAAGATAAGAAAAAATAAACATGCTCAAATTGAAGTATGGACTGTGCACCTCAATTTAACTCTTCAAACCTCTATTTAACTCTATAATGTACCTCTATTTAACTCTATACCTCTACCTAACTCTGTTTACCTCTAAAACTCTATTTAGTATGCACCTCTATCCTTTGTTTCAGTGGACCCGGCCATAACGTTGTGTCATTCGATGTAGAGCATCATAAAATTGGTGTGGAATTTGGAAACATATTTATTGACCAACTTTTCAAGACATTCTATTTGTTTCAAGGGCCTTACCCTCTTAAGATGCATACAGCTGTGTGAACGTTTCAGGACGTTGAGGCCACGCTCTCTTAGTTTTAACAAATAAAGGTCCGGTACCATTCCTTCAAATGTATTCATAACGGGGAAAAAAAAGAACTATTGCTCTTTAGAAGCATGTGATTGGTTCTGATTGGACACTGTCCGTTAATGCCAGATCACGGTTCGTGGTGGTAAACACCACACTTATCATCTCATCTCCTCCATAATATAACATGATGAATGAGAACATTTAAAACGTCCCTTTTGGAAATTAAGTTCCATCACAGCGTAGTTATTCATGCAAAATCAACTCATCCAGTGTTCTGTGAAGTGTTATTTTTGTTGACGTACAGGACATACATTTCACAGTGGCTAAATAATTCCTCTGTGTACTTTAGTCCTGCACCAACGCAAGACATTTTTATATCAATATCAAATCATTTATTGGTACCTTTCTGTGACTGTTTTCAATTAAAAATGTCAAAAATATATATAAATAGCTTTTTAGCAAAGGGCAATTTCTCAAGAAAGAATTTAGCTAGGACTGTCTGGGAACGGTCTGAGTGGGAAGGGGGAAACTGAAAATGTGCTGTTATTGGCAAAGATGTTTGAAACTCTTTTTCATTGGTCGATTAACTCATTTATTGCATGGTGATGGGAAGTCACCATGGAAGGCCATAACTCAATCCCACCGAAACACGCTGATATTCCATGCTGTCTTTCAGCTCTTACACTGAAAGTGCATTATAATAATTTTCCCAATTGATTGGGCCTTTAATTAACCACCAAGCGCCAAAGATTAGAAAAAAAAAATGGTGAGAAGACAAAGAAGAGAAAGAAAGAGGGAAGGATGAAGAAGAGGCTTGGGAGATTGAGAGTTTTAAAGAAAGGAATCCTGAGTGAAGATCAGCCAGTGATTCTTTGAAGGGCGAGCGAAGGGCGGCGAGGCGAGCTGAGCGCCAGCGGTGAGGGCGATCCTCAAACAAACGCCTCGCCGGTGGAGAGATTAAGCCTTGGGATTTGTGAGTGGAGCGGGATTGAACTCTGCAGTCCCCGCTGAAAGTACAGCTGCTGCACCTTTCTCCAGAGCCCGGTTGCTTTAGATGGGGCCTCTCTGCCATTTGTTACAGAGTTATTGTGAAGCAACTTGCAGATCCCTGTTGGGTTGCAAATGTTTTGCATTTCATGTCTGGTTGGCTTCTGTTAAAAGAGTCTGTCTCACTTGTCCATAAGCTTGTAGGGGATCAGGTTTCCTCAGTAATAAAATGGAAACACACATAGGCACTCACACAATAACAACAGCCATCTTCAAATCTATTAATACGACTCTCCATGACCTGTGAACAGTGGGAGCACAATCTAAAATGCACACAAACACCTCTCCACGCACAGATCATGCAGGTTTCACAGACTTCTAGGCAGGATATACACCTTCACACCTCATAATAATAACATTCTGGAATGGCTGGAATGGAGTGCATGGAATGTTATCAAACACATGGAAACCATGGAAACTATGTTCTTGATACCATTCCATTTATTCCTTTTCATCCATTAAATATGAACTAATTTATATAACCCCAGGCTACAATATTCTGCCCATATGAAGGAATGTATATGCAATATTTGTAGCCATACATGATTTAAGACTCACAAACACAATCAGGCAATATTTAACATTCGCAACATTGTTTCATGTTCTTTAACACCCGTCTCATAAACACAATGATGCAATAGTGTTCAGCTGGCTTCACAGCTTCCCCAGCGCTTCACAGCTTCCCCAGGGATTCACAGCTTCCCCAGCGCTTCACAACTTCCCCACCTGGCGTCACAGCTTCCCCAGCGCTTCACAGCTTCCCCAGGGATTCACAACTTCCCCACCTGGCTTCACAGCTTCCATAGGGTTTCACAGCTTCTCTAGCTGGCTTCACAGCTTCCCCAGCGCTTCACAGCTTCCCCAGGGATTCACAACTTCTCCAGCGCTTCACAACTTCCCCAGCGCTTCACAACTTCCCCAGCGCTCCACAGCTTCCCCAGCGCTTCACAAATTCCCGGGGAAACTTGACTTATTGTAGCCTCACGTGGATGATAGAGTAGCAGAGGAAGGAAGCTTCTGCTGTAGTGTTCTCTGTAAAATAGTATTGGTTGTGGTGGTGCATCGATTACTATGAGCCGTCCTCCCCTCAGAAGCCTCCACTGCTGTAAACTCTCTTTGTTTTCTACCACTGAAGGGGATGCAGTACAGGACAATGTTGAAGGGAACATTGAACGAACAAGCCAATGGGAGACTAACAAAACCATGGATCCTGAGTGCTGGCTCTGTGTGGTGATGTCGAACGTCGGCCCTCGACAGGAGAGGGAAATGATGTGTTGTTGTCCGTTGGGACAACTCCTCCTGGACCCCCCAGAAGTTTGCAGCTGGGATATGAAGTGTACATATACCACAGGTTGTTAGGAAAATAGGAAATGTGTAATGTAACTGAGAACAGTGACAGCGCAGCGCTACGCGGATGGAGTGAAACATGTGTACATGTACTGTACCAGTACATATAGTATGCACTATGGCACTTCCATACACAAAGATCTGCAAACAGACATGCTCACTTGCAAGAACTCGGGAGTCAAAAAACACACTTTAAATGTAATCTATAATAAAAAAAATACGTTTGAAATGCCAAACAAACTGGGAGAAAAAAAAAACAAACAGCAAACAGGTTGCAAACACAAAGAGAAGTTAACTGGCACTCATCCTAAAAACACATTTGTGTCCTTTGATCATGACGTTGTTTTTCCATCTTCTGTTATGATATATTTGGGGATGAAAAGAGCCAAGATCAAGTCAGCAGAAACCTGAGGCGTTCTCTCATCTCCATCTCTAAGTGCTCCAACGCAGTAAATTAGGAGACATTTTCAGACCCTTGGCATTACATTAGACCAAGGCTGGGAGAGAGAGAGAGTCCTATCGATTTGACCTGCGTGGGCCTAACAAGGATGAACCATTAGTTCGCTTCTCTGATGCTGCTGCCTGTAGATTTGTTTGTGTAAATTATGTCCCAAGTTGATTGCACGTGGGCAAAGAGACACGGGATAGCAGATACATCAGCAAGATGTCAGGGACATAATAACCCATCCTTGGGCATTCACTTGGTTGTTTTAGTTGGTTGTTTCCACATGCACCATATTATTGGCTGTATTTTGGACTATTTCTGGGTACGCACGTATGTAATATTCATACATCTATATATACCCATGGTCCTATAGGAAAAGATCCCATTGAAACACACCTGCCTCATTAAATGAGTCTGCTTGACCAGCTTCAGAAGATATTTCTATTGATACACTATAACAATTCAAGTTATCACTATCATTAAATTCTACTGGTGAAGTCGTACGATAGGCCGGCTGGCTCTGTAGACTAGCCTCATTGGAGAATAAAAATCTACTGGTTCCTTCTCACTGGTTCTGAGTTGAGATTCTGACTAATGTATTCACATCATTTGACTTTTGTTGATACATCAGGTATGCTTGACATTCGCTTCTCACCCGGGCAGAAACCCAACATAAAGAATTTCTAGCTCTGTTTTTGTCGGCCATTTTTCTATTCTGTTTTTATCAGCAGGCAGCCAGGTACTTGGTTTTATGCGCTCATGCTGGGGTAATAACACTAGAGGGGATAAAGCCGGTTGATGTGCGCCATGCCAATATCTTGTCAAGCTGACATCATACTGTACATGTTCTTTAAATCAGTGGCCATAGAGAAGGCTATAACCACTGGTACTAAAGAAGGCTATAACCACTGGTACTAGAGAAGGCTATAACCACTGGTAATAGAGAAGGCTATAACCACTGGTAATAGAGAAGGCTATAACCACTGGTCATAGAGAACGCTATAACCACTGGTAATAGAGAAGGCTATAACCACTGGTAATAAAGAAGGCTATAACCACTGGTCATAGAGAACGCTATAATAATTGGTCTAATACATAGAGAAGGATGTAACCAGCGGTCATAGAGAATGCTATAACCACTGGTCATGGAGAATGCTACAACCAGTGGCCATAGAGAAGGCTATAACCAGTGGTATCATACACAGAGTAGGCTATAACCAGTGGTATCATACACAGAGTAGGCTATAACCAGTGGTATCATACACAGAGTAGGCTATAACCAGTGGTATCATACACAGAGTAGGCTATAACCAGTGGTATCATACACAGCGTAGGCTATAACCAGTGGTATCATACACAGAGTAGGCTATAACCAGTGGTCACAGAGTAGGCTATAACCAGTGGTATCATACACAGAGTAGGCTATAACCAGTGGTATCATACACAGAGTAGGCTATAACTAATGGTATCATACACAGAGTAGGCTATAACCAGTGGTATCATACACAGAGTAGGCTATAACCAGTGGTATCATACACAGATTAGGCTATAACCAGTGGTATCATACACAGAGTAGGCTATAACCAATAGTATTATACACAGAGTAGGCTAAAACCAGTGGTATCATACACAGAGTAGGCTATAACCAGTGGTCACAGAGTAGGCTATAACCAGTGGTTTCATACACAGAGCAGGCTATAACCAGTGGTATCATACACAGAGTAGGCTATAACCAGTGGTATCATACACAGAGTAGGCTATAACCAGTGGTATCATACACAGAGTAGGCTATAACCAATAGTATTATACACAGAGTAGGCTAAAACCAGTGGTATCATACACAGAGTAGGCTATAACCAGTGGTCACAGAGTAGGCTATAACCAGTGGTTTCATACAAAGAGCAGGCTATAACCAGTGGTTTCATACACAGAGTAGGCTATAACCAGTGGTATCATACACAGAGTAGGCTATAACCAGTGGTCACAGAGTAGGCTATAACCAGTGGTATCATACACAGAGTAGGCTATAACCAGTGGTATCATACACAGAGTAGGCTATAACCAGTGGTCACAGAGTAGGCTATAACCAGTGGTATCATACACAGAGTAGGCTATAACCAGAGGTATCATACACAGAGTAGGCTATAACTAATGGTATCATACACAGAGTAGGCTATAACCAGTGGTATCATACACAGAGTAGGCTATAACCAATGGTATAATACACAGAGTAGGCTATAACCAGTGGTCACAGAGTAGTCTATAACCAGTGGTATCATACACAGAGTAGGCTATAACCAATGGTATCATACACAGAGTAGGCTATAACCAGTGGTATCATACACAGAGTAGGCTATAACCAGAGGTATCATACACAGAGTAGGCTATAACCAGTGGTCACAGAGTAGGCTATAACCAGTGGTATCATACACAGAGTAGGCTATAACCAGTGGTATCATACACAGCGTAGGCTATAACCAGTGGTATCATACACAGAGTAGGCTATAACCAATGGTATCATACACAGAGTAGGCTATAACCAGTGCTATCATACACAGAGTAGGCTATAACCAGATGTATAATACACAGAGTAGGCTATTACCAGTGGTATCATACACAGAGTAGGCTATAACCAGTGGTATCATACACAGAGTAGGCTATAAACAGTGGTATCATACACAGAGTAGGCTAAAACCAGTGGTATCATACACAGAGTAGGCTATAACCAATGGTATCATACACAGAGTAGGCTAAAACCAGATGTATAATACACAGAGTAGGCTATTACCAGTGGTATCATACACAGAGTAGGCTATAACCAGTGGTCACAGAGTAGTCTATAACCAGAGGTATCATACATAGAGTAGGCTATAACCAGTGGTATCATACACAGAGTAGGCTATAACCAATGGTATCATACACAGAGTAGGCTAAAACCAGATGTATAATACACAGAGTAGGCTATTACCAGTGGTATCATACACAGAGTAGGCTATAACCAGTGGTATCATACACAGAGTAGGCTATAAACAGTGGTATCATACACAGAGTAGGCTATAACCAGTGGTCACAGAGTAGTCTATAACCAGAGGTATCATACACAGAGTAGTCTATAACCAGTGGTATCATACACAGAGTAGGCTATAACCAGTGGTATCATACACAGAGTAGGCTATAACCAGATGTATAATACACAGAGTAGGCTATTACCAGTTGTCATACAGAAGACTATAACCAGTGGTCACAAAGAAGGCTGTACTCACCAATAATTGTCAAAAAAATACATAAGGAATAGTGTGCAGTGATGTTTTGAAAAATACTTGCAAATAAGAAGATATTGCCCAGAAACAGAAAGCCTGAACAGCTTTCTGGAGGGTTAAAGAGGTTTAAAAGATGGGTCTGGGGCAGTAGAGAGGTACAAGAGATGAGTCTGGGGTAGTAGAGAGGTGTAAGAGTTGGGTCTGAGGCAGTGGAGAGGTATAAGAGATCGGTCTGGGGCAGTGGAGAGGTGTAAGAGTTGGGTCTGGGGCAGTAGAGAGGTGTAAGAGATGGGTCTGAGGTAGTAGAGAGGTATAAGAGGTGGGTCCGGGGTAGTAGAGAGGTGTAAGAGATGGGTCTGGGGTAGTAGAGATGTGTAAGAGATGGGTCTGGGGTAGTAGAGAGGTGTAAGAGACGGGTCTGGGGTAGTAGAGAGATGTAAGAGATGGGTCTGGGGAATTAGAGAGGTAAAAGAGATTGGTCTGGGGTAGTAGAGAGGTATAAGAGATGGTCTGGGAAGTAGAGAGGTAAACGAGATGGTTCTGGGGTAGTAGAGGGTAGTAGAGAGGTGTAAGAGATGGGTCTGGGGTAGTAGAGAGATGTAAGAAATGGGTCTGGGGCAGTGGAGAGATGTAAGAGATGGGTCTGGGGTGGTAGAGAGGTGTAAGAGATGGGTCTGGGGTAGTAGAGAGGTAAAAGAGATGGGTCTGGGGTAGTAGAGAGGTAAAAGAGATGGGTCTGGGGTAGTATAGAGGTATAAGAGATGGGTCTGGGTTAGTAGAGAGGTAAAAGAGATGGGTCTGGGGTGGTAGAGAGGTAAAAGAGATGGGTCTGGGGTAGTAGAGAGGTGTAAGATATGGGTCTGGGGTAGTAGAGAGGTGTAAGATATGGGTCTGGGGTGGTAGAGAGGTAAAAGAGATGGGTCTGGGATAGTAGAGAGGTGTAAGATATGGGTCTGGGGTAGTAGAGAGGTGTAAGAGATGGGTCTGGGGTAGTAAAGAGGTGTAAGAGATGGGTCTGGGGTAGTAGAGAGGTGTAAGAGATGGGTCTGGGGTAGTAGAGAGGTGTAAGAGATGGGTCTGGGGAAGTAGAGAGGTGTAAGAGAAGGGTCTGGGGCAGTAGAGAGGTAAAATAGATGGGTCTAGGGCAATAGAGAGGTGTAAGAGATGGGTCTGAGGTAGTAAAAAGATGAAAGAGATGGGTCTGGGGTAGTAGAGAGGTGTAAGAGATGGGTCTGGGGTAGTAAAGAGATGTAAGAGATGGGTCTGGGGTAGTAGAGAGGTAAAAGAGATGGGTCTGGGTAGTAGAGAGGTAAAAAATATGGGTCTGGGGTAGTAGAGAGGTAAAAGAGATGGGTCTGGGAGAGTAAAGAGGTGTAAGAGATGGGTCTGGGGTAGTAGAGAGGTGTAAGAGACGGGTCTGGGGCAGTAGAGAGGTGTAAGAGATGGGTCTGGGGCAGTAGAGAGGTATAAGAGATGGGTCTGGGGTAGTAGAGAGGTGTAAGAGATGGGTTTGGGGTAGTAGAGAGGTGTAAGAGATGGGTCTGGGGTAGTAGAGAGGTAAAAGATATGGGTCTGGGGTAGTAGAGAGGTAAAAGAGATGGGTCTGGGGTAGTAGAGAGGTGTAAGAGATGGGTCTGGGGTAGTAGAGAGGTGTAAGAGACGGGTCTGGGGCAGTAGAGAGGTGTAAGAGATGGGTCTGGAGCAGTAGAGAGGTATAAGAGATGGGTCTGGGGTAGTAGAGAGGTGTAAGAGATGGGTTTGGGGTAGTAGAGAGGTGTAAGAGATGGGTCTGGGGTAGTAGAGAAGTATAAGAGATGGGTCTGGGGTAGTAGAGAGGTGTAAGAGATGGGTCTGGGGTAGTAGAGAGGTGTAAGAGATGGGTCTGGGGCAGTAGAGAGGTGTAAGAGATGGGTCTGGGGTAGTAGAGAGGTATAAGAGATGGGTCTGGGGGAGTAGAGAGGTTTAAGAGATGGGTCTGGGGTAGTAGAGAGGTGTAAGAGATGGGTCTGGGGTAGTAGAGAGGTAAAAGAGATGGGTCTGGGGTAGTAAAGAGATGTACGAGATGGGTCTGGGGCAGTGGATATATGTAAGAGATGGGTCTGGGGTAGTATAGAGGTGTAAGGTGGGTCTGGGGTAGTAGAGAGGTGTAAGAGATGGGTCTGGGGTAGTAGAGAGGTGTAAGAGATGGGTCTGGGGTAGTAGAGAGGTGTAAGAGATGGGTTTGGGGTAGTAGAGAGGTGTAAGAGATGGGTCTGGGGTAGTAGAGAGGTATATGAGATGGGTCTGGGGTAGTAGAGAGGTGTAAGAGATAGGTCTGGGGCAGTAGAGAGGTAAAATAGATGGGTCTAGGGCATTAGAGATGTGTAAGAGATGGGTCTGGGGTAGTAAAAATATGTAAGAGATGGGTCTGGGGTAGTAGAGAGGTAAAAGAGATGGGTCTGGGGTAGTAGAGAGGTAAAAGAGATGGGTCTGGGGTAGTATAGAGGTATAAGAGATGGGTCTGGTAGTAGTGAGGTAAAAGAGATGGGTCTGGGGTAGTAAAGAGGTAAAAGAGATGGGTCTGGGGTAGTAGAGAGGTGTAAGATATGGGTCTGGGGAAGTAGAGAGGTGTAAGAGATGGGTCTGGGGTAGTAAAGACGTGTAAGAGATGGGTCTGGGGTAGTAGAGAGGTGTAAGAGATGGGTCTGGGGTAGTAGAGAGGTCTAAGAGATGGGTCTGGGGTAGTAGAGAGGTGTAAGAGATTGGTCTGGGGCAGTAGAGAGGTGTAAGAGATGGGTCTGGGGCAGTAGAGAGGTGTAAGAGATGGGTCTGGGGCAGTAGAGAGGTGTAAGAGATGGGTCTGGGGCAGTAGAGAGGTGTAAGAGATGGGTCTGGGGCAGTAGAGAGGTATAAGAGATGGGTCTGGGGTAGTAGAGAGGTAAAAGAGATGGGTCTGGGGTAGTATAGAGGTATAAGAGATGGGTCTGGGTAGTAGAGAGGTAAAAGAGATGGGTCTGGGGTAGTAGAGAGGTAAAAGAGATGGGTCTGGGGTAGTAGAGAGGTGTAAGATATGGGTCTGGGGTAGTAGAGAGGTTTAAGAGATTGGTCTGGGGTAGTAAAGAGGTGTAAGAGATGGGTCTGGGGTAGTAGAGAGGTGTAAGAGATGGGTCTGGGGTAGTAGAGAGGTGTAAGAGATGGGTCTGGGGTAAGAGATGGGTCTGGGGTTTGTAGAGAGGTTTAAGAGATGGGTCTGGGGTTGTAGAGAGGTTTAAGAGATGGGTCTGCGGTAGTAGAGAGGTGTAAGAGATGGGTCTGGGGCAGTAGAGAGGTAAAATAGATGGGTCTAGGGCAGTAGAGAGGTGTAAGAGATGGGTCTGAGGTAGTAAAGAGATGAAAGAGATGGGTCTGGGGTAGTAGAGAGGTGTAAGAGATGGGTCTGGGGTAGTAAAGAGATGTAAGAGATGGGTCTGGGATAGTAGAGAGGTAAAAGAGATGGGTCTGGGTAGTAGAGAGGTAAAAGAGATGGGTCTGGGGTAGTAGAGAGGTGTAAGAGATGGGTCTGGGGCAGTAGAGTGGTGTAAGAGATGGGTGTGGGGCAGTAGAGAGGTATAAGAGATGGGTCTGGTGTAGTAAAGAGGTGTAAGAGATGGGTCTGGGGTAATAGAGAGGTGTAAGAGATGGGTCTGGGGTAGTAGAGAGGTGTAAGGTGGGTCTGGGGTAGTAGAGAGGTGTAAGAGATGGGTCTGGGGTAGTAGAGAGGTGCAAGAGATGGGTCTGGGGTAGTAGAGAGGTGTAAGAGATGGGTCTGGGGCAGTACAGAGGTAAAATAGATGGGTCTAGGGCAGTAGAGAGGTGTAAGAGATGGGTCTGAGGTAGAAGAGAGGTGTAAGAGATGGGTCTGGGGTAGTAGAGAGGTGTAAGAGATGGGTCTGGGGTAGTAGAGAGGTGTAAGAGATGGGTCTGGGGCAGTAGAGAGGTATACGAGATGGGTCTGGGGTAGTAGAGAGGTGTAAGAGATGGGTCTGGGGTAGTAGAGAGACGTAAGAGATGGGTCTGGGGCACTGGATAAATGTAAGAGATGGGTCTGGGGTAGTAGATAGGTGTAAGAGATGGGTCTGGGGTAGTAGAGAGGT
Source organism: Oncorhynchus mykiss (assembly GCF_013265735.2). NCBI lineage: Eukaryota > Metazoa > Chordata > Actinopteri > Salmoniformes > Salmonidae > Oncorhynchus > Oncorhynchus mykiss. The sequence goes on along the minus strand of NC_048585.1, from coordinate 55,917,713 downwards.
GTAAGAGATGGGTCTGGGGTAGTAGAGAGGTGTAAGAGATGGGTCTGGGGCAGTAGAGAGGTATAAGAGATGGGTCTGAGGCAGTAGAGAGGTGTAAGAGATGGGTCTGGGGCAGTAGAGAGGTGTAAGAGATGGGTCTGGGGCAGTAGAGAGGTATAAGAGATGGGTTAGGTGTAGTATTGAGGTATAAGAGATGGGTCTGGGGTAGTAGAGAGGTGTAAGAGATGGGTCTGGGGCAGTAGAGAGGTGTAAGAGATGGGTCTGGGTTAGTAGAGAGGTGTAAGAGATGGGTCTGGTGTAGTATAGAGGTATAAGAGATGGGTCTGGGTTAGTAGAGAGTTGTAAGATATGGGTCTGGGGTAGTAGAGAGGTGTAAGAGATGGGTCTGGGGTAGTAGAGAGGTGTAAGAGATGGGTCTGGGGTAGTAGAGAGGTGTAAGAGATGGGTCTGGGGTAGTAGAGAGGTGTAAGAGATGGGTCTGGGGTAGTAGAGAGGTGTAAGAGATGGGTCTGGGGTAGTAGAGAGGTGTAAGAGATGGGTCTTGGGCTTTAGAGAGGTATAAGTGATGGGTCTGGGGAAGTAGAGAGGTGTAAGAGATAGGTCTGGGGCGGTAGAGAGGTATAAGAGATGGGTCTGGGGAAGTAGAGAGGTGTAAGAGATGGGTCTGGGGCGGTAGAGAGGTATAAGAGATGGGTCTGGGGCAGGGCTGCAGAAGAAGACGCCCGATGAGAGATGAAGATTTCAGCAGTAGGTGGATAGATAGTACCAGCGGATCTCGGTGTGGGCCTCAGGTGGCTGGTTCTGTTTTGTTCTCATTATCTTCCTCACTCTGACTAAACACACGTTGCCATCCGATCGAAAAGGTCAATACTCAGTCCCTGGTGACAATGACATGACTGTTTGGAGTTTGATTTTATTGTTAACTATGGAAAACTACAGTGTAGTTCAGGAGAAATTGGTACCATACTGTATGTTTCTTAAACCTAAAAGCGCCAACATATTTTCTATCTTTAAAGTACCAACTGGAGTATTCATTTGAACACCAAATTGGTAATAATTTCAAAGAGATACTGAATGTCAGGCAGTAAAACTTTTAATTGTATTAAGATTTTGTACCGTAAGTAACTGATATTAAATCCCTAACCTAAGATGGCCGATATGTCGAATATGTCCAATAGGGGTGCCGGTGCCATAGGACTTTTAGCTCTAACTCTGGAATGCTATGGGCTATCAACTCAGCTCATGTGCATCTGAGAGATGATACTCTAAACTTGGTAGAAAAATACTGACTGGAAGCATTTTAGTTTTTTTTTTGTTGTAGTTGCCCAGGGGCCAAATCTGGGTAGGCCCTTATTCTGAGTTGAATTTCAAATCGCTATATATATATATATGTATATATATATATATGTATATATATATTTTTTTTTCTCTGAAATGTTCAGAAATGTTAGTAGATCACCTTTTTTTGTGTGTGCTTTTCCCCAATCTGATCATTGCACGGGGTCCTTTAATTACATACACTTACTTCTTTAATTTAAGAGACAAATTATCATGTTTTGATGCAAAATGCTCTCTCTCTCAGATGAAAACGTAACACTTTTAGGTTCTACTCAGTCAAATGTGTCAACTAATTAGAACTGTACATTTGATAAATGCACGACATCAATATTAAAAATATAAACAGTATATGAAAAATGAATTCATTTTTTAATACACTAATATAAGATTTGTATGTAAAATATACAGCATACGAACATTCCATGGCAGATAAACAATTGATATACAGTTGAAATTGGAAGCCAAATACATTTAAACTCAGTTTTTCAATATTCCTGACATTTAATCCTAGTAAAAATTCCCTGTCTTAGGTCAGTTAAGATCACCACTTAATTTTAAGAATATGAAATGTCAGAATAATAGTAGAGAGAATCATTTATTTCAGCTTTCATTGCTTTCATCACATTCCCAGTAGGTCAGAAGTTTACATACACTCAATTAGTATTTGGTATCAATAAATAAATTGTTAACTTGGGTCAAACATTTGGGCTAGGCTTCCACAAGCTTTCCACAATAAGTTGGGTGAATTTTGGCTCATTCCTCCTGACAGAGCTGGTGTAACTGAGTAAAATTTGTAAACCTTCTTGATCGCACACTCTTTTTAAGTTCTGCCCACAAATCTTCTATGGGATTGAGGTCAGGGCTTTGTAATGTTCACTCCAAATATCTTTACTTTGTTGTCCTTAAGCCATTTTGCTACAACTTTCGAAGTATGCTTGGAGTCATTTTCAATTTGGAAGACCCATTTGCGACCAAGTTCCTGACTGATGTCTTGAGATGTTGCTTCAATATATCCACATAATTTTCCTACCTCATGATGCTATCTATTTTGTGAAGTGTACCAGTCCCTCCTGCAGCAAAGCACCCCACAACATGATGCTGCCACCCCCGTGCTTCACAGTTGGGATGGTGTTTTTCGGCTTGCAAGCATCCCCCTTTTTCCTCCAAACATAAAGATGGTACTTATGGCCAAACAGTTCTATTTTTGTTTAATCGGACCAGAGGACATTTTTCCAAAAAGTACGATCTTTGTCCCCATGTGCAGTTGCAAACCGTAGTCTGGCTTTTTTATGGCGGTTTTGGAGCAGTGGCTTCTTCCTTCCTGAGTGCCTTTCAGGTTATGTCGATATAGGACTCATTTTACTGTGGATGTAGATACTTTTTTCCTCCAGCATCTTCACAAGGTCCTTTGCTGTTGTTCTGGGAGTGATTTGCACTTTTCGCACCAAAGTACGTTCATCTCTATGAGACACAACATGTCTCCATCCTGAGCGGTATAACGACTGTGTGGTCCCATGGTGTTTATACTTGCGTACTATTGTTTGTACAGATGAACGTGGTACCTTCAGGCTTTCAGAAATTCCCCCCAAAATTCTGAGGTCGTGGCTGATTTCTTTCCAATTGACTCAAATGTTGTCAATTAGCCTATCAGAAGCTTCTATAGCCATGACATAATTTTCTGGAATTTTAAAGGCACAGTCAACTTAGTGTATGTAAACTTCTGACTCACTGTAATTGTGATACAGTAAATTATAAGTGAAATAATCTGTCTGTAAAGATTTGTTGTAAAAATGACTTGTGTCATGCACAAAGCAGATGTCCTAACCGACTTGCCAAAACTATAGTTTGTTTACAAGAAATTTGTGGAGAGGTTGAAAAACAAGTTTTAATGACTAAGTGTATGTAAACTTCCGACTTCAACTGTATAGCGTTTTGCAAAAAAACTAATTGTATTACACATCTAAAATATATTAATAAAAAAGTTTAACAGTATATTATATATACCAAGGCCATAAATTGATTTTTTTTTTTGAAAAAACACAAATGTGAAAAATACGTGTTTAGTGTTTTGGAAATCAACTCTTCATCTGTCTTTTCAGGCCACATCTACATATGTTCCACATTTGCTGCTTTTATCACAAAATGCACATATGAGTCACATTTTTCAGTTAAGTCAGCTCACTAGTATACAAAAGACATCTTATTTTTTCATTCACGTTTCAGAAAGATAAAAAAAAAAAATGATTTCGTAACGATGACGTTTTTGACTACTTGACCACTGTTGGTGCTTTAAACCCTAATAACTATTGCAGCTAATTAGTAAAGAAGGTGCAAGTGGTTTTGAATGAGCTTGAATTCCACAAATGAAATAAATTAAGAGTAAAACATGAACCCATGGAGAATAGCTAGGTGGGGTCATGTCACTAGTTTAACATTTAATGGCTGTGAACATCAATTGCACAACCCTAAAAACAGTAAGACTGTGTGAGTAACACAATATTGGCTGAGATTGTGAATTTAATTATGCATTTCTTCTTCATTATGTTCTTTGGGAACACAAATAAAGCCATTACAGACACTGCATCAGATGGTTGTCTTAGGCCTTTGCTGGCCAATTTCTAAAGCAGTTGGCATGCATCAGCTTTATAACAATGCGGCTTGGCACCAGAAAACTAATTGCAACTATTTCAGAGCAGGGAAAACAAGCCACTCGTGATTTGAGTTTCATTTTGATTTCAAAACTAAGCATCTGGAGGAGATGTTTTGAAAAGATGCAAAACAAATGGACTATAAGAGTTCCAACATTTGAACAACCTTTTCCAAGAAAGAGACAGAAAGAGAGAGTGAGGGAGAGAGAGTGTGAGAGAGTGTGAGAGAGTGTGAGAGAGTGAGAGAGAGTGAGAGTGTGAGAGTGTGTGTGAGAGCGTGAGAGAGTGTGAGAGAGAGAGAGAGAGATTGTGAGAGAGATAGAGAGAGAGAGAGAGAAAGAGAGAGAGAGAGAGAGAGAGAGAGATAAAAAAAAAAGGCCTGGACTCCCTCCTGAATATGATAGTCACCTGCCTTTGGGCTTGTAAAAGTTTAATAAGCACAGTTATGGGATTGACATGTTTTTGGATAGCAGTGAACTGCCGATGACTTTGCTTCTTTGCATCATTAAGATGTAGCAGACTAGCTCCCTCCTCCCCTGATACCGTCACCAGCAATACTAATACAACCTGAAGTGATATAACTGAAGTGATGTCATCCCACCTAGCCCTGCCAAATTCCCTCAAATTACTTCTTAATGCTGGAACACCCTCCTTAAAACACGTTGTCTTGATCACTCAAGAAGATTATCAGGGAAGGTGATTGGCATGAAAGGAGAGCAAAGTCAACAGATAGAGTTTAAGGAAGAGGAAGCTGGCTGGGGTTCTGACAGACGGCCATCTGGAAGTCTGTCCCAAAAATATTTGCCACTTTTAATAAAAGAACAAAAGTCAAAAAAGTACAAAGTGGAGCTGGGCCCTGGCACACGATCTCACCCGCTTCCCCTTGTCACCTTGTGAGGATGCTCACGTAGCACGTTTCAAATTCGTTTAATAAAAAACAGCCAGGCTCCGGCTCCGAAAGTACCTTCCATTTCTTTCCCTGCTGTGATAACAAAAAGGCATTTTTTTTCCCCTCCAATTGAGAATGTTCTGATTGCCTGGCCATTTTTTCCCTCTTCTCTCATCTAGTTATCAGTTAAAACCAATCAAACCAGGGCCTGATTAAGAGTTATAATTAGAAAGTGCGAAATAACACATCTGCTTGGAGTGGGACTGCAGAAGGAGAGGGAGGAAGATGTCATCTGTGAATGACATCCATGTAATCTACCCATGTTGAAAGACTATCATTGAGAATCATTATACAAATAACGTCCACTATCCCTGAAATCCGTTAATTTCTCGATACAAAGAAAGTTATGTAAAGTTCTGTAATTTCATATTCCAGACCACATGACCATGACAGAAGGCAAACCTTAAAGGCCCAGGATGTTAATGATTTAGAGTGGATGTTGCAATGAGATGTGGCCCTCAAATCCCTGGAGGCCACCTGAACTGCAGTGAACGTCCCTTAACACCGCAGCATTAAGAACAAGTCACACCTCCAGATGTATGTAAATGTTCCCTAGGAAAGCGAGGGACATCCGGTGGCTGGGCAAACTGCCCAGTGAAATGGGCTGAACCTTCTGGTACTTAACCATGATGGATGGGCAGAGCTGAAGCTATCATAATGGCACTGCAGTGGACTGAACTGCCCACTTCCTCCTCCTCCCTGTCCAGAGAGCATGCTTAGACATCATGATACTTTAGACACCGGGCTAACACTGCTGCCCCCACACACTGCTAAGGCACCAGCTCCACTTCCAGTAAGCAGCTGATGGATTGAGACAAACATGTTATTTATAGAGTAAGCCAAGGCCTTGGGAGGTTGTTTCTGCACCCGGCTGGCCCACACATACATTTTCAGAGGGAGGGATGGAGTCAGGGCTCTGGGACTTCTGAATGCTTGCATTTCCCACTGAGACGCCAGTCTTCCGAGGTAAAGGTCGAAACCCATTGGTTTCTGTCACATGAAACAAAAAGTTATCTCAAAAACGACAGTATTGGGCGAGACATATTGTTACGAAGCAAGAACACTTACTATTTCACCTGTTTCAATTGAAATACTGTAACGCTCGCTCAAACTAAAATGGTGCCGACAGACATGGCCAACTCGCTTCTAGTCCTTAGGAGATTTTGCAGTATTTAGTTTTTTTAATGTTTTATTTCTTACATTGTTAGCCCAGAAAATCTTAAGTGTTATTACATACAGCCGGGAAGAACTATTGGAAATCAGAACGGCGTCAACTCACCAGCACTATGACCAGGAATTTTCACCTGACCTATAATTCCTCACAATCAAATGCCGAACGTTATCTCCCAACAGAATTCTCTTGGGTTATTGTCACCCTCTCAAGCCAATACCACAACGGCCTTCAAGAAACTTCACTGGACTTAATGTAAACTCGGAACCATATATCCTGATGCTGCATTTGTTGTAGCTGAGGATTTTGACAAAGGAAATTTGAGAAAATGGCTACCAAAATTCTATCAGCATTTTGGCTGTAGCACTTGTGCTGTAAAGACAATGAACCATTGTTACTCTAACTTCTGCTATGCATACAAGGCCCTCCCCCGCCCTCCTTTCAGCAAATCTGACCACGACTCCATTTTGCTCCTCCAATCCTATCGGCAGAAACTCAAACAGGAAGTACCTGTGCTAAGGATATTCGATGCTGGTCTGACCAATCAGAATCCATGCTTCAAGATTGTTTTGATCACCCAGACCGGGAAACCTCAGAGAATAATATCGACATATACCCTGATTCGGGAAGTGAATTTATAGGGAAGTGTATAGGAAATGTTGTACACACTGTGACTATTAAAACCTACCCTAACCAGAAACCGTGGATAGATGGCAGCATCCTCGCAAAATTGAAAACTTGTAAAACTGCATTTAACCATGGCAAGGCAACTAGGAATATGGCAGAATATAGCAGAGTAGTCATTCCCTCCGCAAAGCAATCAAACAAGCAAAATGGCAGTATAGAGACAAAGTAGAGTCGCAATTCAACGGCTCAGACACAAGACGTATATAGCAGGGTCTACAGACAATCACAGACTACAAAAGGAAAACCAGCAACGCCGCTTCCAGACAAACTAAACACCTTCTTTGCCCACATTGAGGATAATACAGTGTCACCGACGCAGCCTGCTACCAAAGACTGTGGGCTCTCCTTCTGACGTGAGTAAGACATTTAAACGCGTTAACTCTCGCAAAGCTGCTGGCCCTGACAAAATCCCTAGCCGCATCATTAGAGCATGCGCAGACCAGCTGTGTCACGATCTGACCTTAGTCCCTTTGTTTTGTCTTTTGTTTTAGTATGGTCAGGGCGTGAGTTGGGTGGGTTGTCTATGTTAGTTTGTCTATGATTTTCTATTTCTGTGTTTGGCCTGGTTATGGTTCTCAATCAGAGGCAGCTGTCAATCGTTGTCCCTGATTGAGAACCATTTTTAGGTAGCCTGTTTTCCATTGTGTTTTGTGGGTGGTTATTTTCTGTTTAGTGTTGTGTTGCACCTTACAGGACTGTTCGTTGGTTGTTTATTGTTTTGTTGTCAGGGTTCATTAAAATATGTAAAATATGAACACTTACCATGCTGCACCTTGGTCCTCCTCTCCTTCCCCAGACGACAAGTGTTTACGGACATATTCAATACACACCTCTAACTCAATCATCCAGTTTGCAGACGACACAACAGTAGTATGGTTGATTACAAACAACGACGAGACAGCCTACAGGGAGGAGGTGAGAGCCAGGTAAAGTGTGGTGTCAGGTAAATAACCTCTCACTCAAGGTCAACAAAACAAAGGAGATGATTGTAGACTTCAGGAAACAGCAGAGGGAGCACCCCCCCTATCCAAATTGACGGGACAGCAATGGAGGTGGCCTTTTAAAACCTCTTAAGTTCCTCGGCGTACATATCACTGACAAACTGAAATCATCCACCCATGGACAGTATGGTGAAAAAGGCACAACAGCGCCATTTCAAACTCAGGAGGCTGCAGAAATGTGTCTTGTCACCTAAAACCCTCAAACTTTTACAGATGCACAATTGAGAGCATCACCGCCTGGTATTGCAACTGCACCGCAGGGCTCTCCAGAGGGTGGTGCGGTCTGCACAACTCATCACAGGGGGCAAACGACCTGCCCTCCAGGACACCTACAACACCCGATGTCACAGGAAGGCCAAAAAGATTATCTAGGACAACAAGCACCCGAGCCACTGCCTGTTTACCCCGCTATCATCCAGAAGGCAAGGTCTGTACAGGTGCATCAAAGCTGGGACTGAGAGACCGACTCAAGCCCATCAGACTGTTAAAACCTCTCTAGGGTACGTGGGACGGTAGCATTCCACCTGACCAAGATCTAGTGAAATTGCAGAGCGCCAAATTCAACAACAGAAATACTGTTTATAAAAATTCAGAAAACATACAAGTGTTATACATATGTTTAAAGATGAACTTCTTGTGAATCCACCCACAATGTCAGATTTCAAAAAGGCTTTACGGCGAAAGTATACCATGCAATTATTTGAGAACATCACCCAGCAGACAAATCATTACAAACAGTAACCAGCCAAGTAGAAGAGTTACACAAGTCAGAAATAGAGATAAATTAATCACTTACCTTTGATGATCTTCATATGGTTGCACTCAGAATACATGCATTTACTCAATAAATGTTTGTTTTGTTCGATAAAGTCTCTCTTTATATCCAAAAACCTCAGTTTTGTTTGCTCGTTTTCTTCAGTAATCCACAGGCCCAAACGCAGTCACAACAGGCAGACAAAAAAATCAAAATTGTATCTGTAAAGTTCATAGAAACATGTCAAACGATGTTTATATTCAATCCTCAGGTTGTTTTTAGCCTAAATAATCAATAATATTTAAACCGGACAATAACGTCGTCAATATAAAAGGTAAACAAGAAAGGTGCGCTCTCGGGATAACGCATGAAAAAGTTCTGTGACACCTTTGGGTCCAGTCAATCAGACTGGTCTCACTCCCTCATTTTTCAGAATACAAGCCTGAAACAATTTCTAAAGACTGTTGACATCTAGTGGAAGGCATAGGAACTCCAATTTGAGTCCTAAGTCAATGGATACTGTAAAGACATTAAATAGAAAACTACAAAAATAAACTAAATCCTACTTCCTGGATGGATTGTTCTCAGGTTTTCGGCTGCCAATTCAGTTCTGTTATACTCATAGACATTATTTTAACAGTTTTGGAAACTTTAGAGTGTTTTCTATCCAACTGTACTAGTTATATGCATATCCTATCTTCTGTGCTTGAGTAGCAGGCAGTTTACATTGGGCATGCTTTTCATACGGAGGTGAAAATAGTGCCCCCTACCCTAGAGAAGTTAAACAGCCATCACTAGCACAGAGCGGCTGCTGCCACATACAGGCTTGAAATCATTGGCCACTAATAGAACACTAGTCACTTTAATAATAATGCCACATTAATAATGTTGACATATCTTGCGTTAGCTCTTATTTATATACTGTATTCTATACTATCTATTGCATCTTAGCCTATGCCGCTCTGACATTGCTCATCCATATGTTAATATTTATATATATATTTATATTGTATTCCTTTACATAGATTTGTGTGTATTAGGTATTTGTTGTGGAATTGTTAGATGTTACTTGCTAGATATTAATGCACTGTCGGAACTAGAAGCAGAAGTATTTTGCTATACTCGCAATAACATCTGCTCACCATGTGTATGTGACCAATAAAATTTTATTTGATAACTGAAGTGCTTATATCAAAAAGCACCGTCTTAGTCCTCTGTCTGACTGTCGAGGAAGATTTGCATGACAGTCAAAGTATCATTACTAATTAAAATTACAGACGTCTCAGTGGTAGACTCCAGAAGCTATTATTATTTGATGTTTGTTTTAAAAGCAGCTTCTGTTTCAAACATCGTTTGCTCATCTGCGACCTCTATACCGAAGGGACTTGTTAAATATTCTGAGTGTATAATCCCTGTACCGCTCTGTAAACTAATGCTTCGAGTTAATACAAGCACAATCATTTTTGTTCCAATGCAATGTTCTTTTTGACGCTGCTAATTCAAGTGTGATCATTATTCTGTTTGGAGTGGGAGGGGGGGGCATCAAAAAGTTTCTGATTGAAGAACTCGAATGAGAGATGCATTTTGATTGGCTTGAAATATTCAACAAACTTTGAGGGGGAAATGCATGCTAGTCATCTGTCATTCTTCCCTTTTAAATGTCGTATTACTAGTACTTGAAACATTTTGCAAATCTTTACTATCTTCAGTAAGAAATGAAACATCAGTGTCTCTCTGCCAAAGACAGTGTTGTGTTTGTCGCCTTCTCCACAGTCCACAGTGACATTCAGAAGCTCTCTCAGTTTATGTGGGGATTACTGAATTGACACAGGGCCAAAAGAGCAGAGATATTAAAGAAGTTGCAAGTCAGGCCTGGTTGACAGTGGACAGACAGTTTATTACCTTAGTGTAAGAAGCATCTGCAGATGGATCAACGACTTGGTCGGGAACTTCACGTCTGTTGGTGTAGCTTTGCGATTTGCAGCTCAATTCTGTATTCGATCATTCCTATGTTATATCACGTTCTGGTTAGGTGTTGGTCCTAGTTATAGTTGTTATAGATCATAGTTGTGTCTCACATTATTTTTAGATTACTTTTTCTTCAATAGATCAAAAGTATTGCCATTGACGGGTAGCCATCTTCTTTATAAACGTGCTGAAAATTGACAAGTAATAATTAACTTTCAGATATCAGCGTCCGTGTGCGTCATTTTGTTTTATTCTAGTACAAAACCTGACATTACCATAACATTCAATGTCCATATTATTATAATTTTTTTTATGTATCACCCACAAAACCTGATCCACCTACCTCTGTAGAATTTAGAATGTGCTTCAACCTCACTCTCTGAGTCACACATTTGATTACATCTGAAATTGCATTATTTTTGCCAATGCATCCAATTTCAGCTGCGTTATGTTTCAAGTGAGGAGGAAAATCTCCAGTTCAGCTCAAATCTCCTCGCTGCACTAACCTTTTGTTTTGAATAATTTCTGCACCAGAGAAGGTATGTTAAATAGCCTCCTCTCATAAACAGCTTAATGCAGACGGTGTGACTTTGTAAACCATTCTACTGAAAATCCGTGTTGCCGGGGGTGACTGAAGGAAAAGGAGCGTGCGTAAGACCTTCCCAGAATGCTTTGTTTTTAAACAATAGCATCCCTAGCAGACAGGGGATAGCAACATGCTCCTGGGGGCTCCAGGTATATTAAAAGTTTGACCAGGTTCTCTAATAAAAACCTTTGGCTCCAACACCGCAATTAGAGGAAGGGTGAAAGTATTGATTTAATTCGTTGCTTTGTCCTTCTCTCCACCTGTTGCACGCCAGGGATCCATACCCAATACCAGAAGCACAGCGAGACTCAGATAGTGTCTATTTCTTATTTATTTTTTTATTTACCTTTCAAAGTAATTTTACCCACCTAGGCTGAGCCTCGACAGGTCTCCCTATATCTGGAATGATTATCCAGCCCCACAGGAAAAGGAAATATTTGGCCTTTGACTTTTCAATGAATGTGTTATTATGCTTTGCAATGTACAGTGCAATATGAAAGTATTCAGACCCCTTGACTATTTCCACAGTTTGATACTTTACAGCCTTATTCTAAAATGTATTTTAAAAAAAACTAAAGAATCTTCATCAATCTACACACGATACAACAAAACTGAAATATCACATTCACATAATTATTCAGACCCTTTACTCAGTACTTTGTTGAAGCACATTTGGCAGCGATTACAGCCTTGAGTATTCTTGGCCATGAAACTACAAGCTTGGCACATCTGTATTTGGTGAGTTTCTCCCATTCTTCTCTGCAGACCCTCTCAAGCTCTTGTCAGGTTGGTTGGGTAGCGTTGCTACACAGCTTTTTTCAGGTGTCTACAGAGATGTTCGATCGGGTTCAAGTCCTGGCTCTGGCAGGGCCACTAAAGGACATTCCGAGACTTGTCCCGAAGCCACTCCTGCATTGTCTTGGATGTTCACTATCTCTCTCCCAGTCCCTGCCTCTGAAAAAATCCCCGCAGCATCATGCTGCCACCACCATGCTTCACCATAGAGATGGTGCCAGGTTTCCTCCAGATGTGATACTTGGCATTCAGGCCAAAGAGTTCGATTTTAGTTTCATCAGACCAGAGCATCTTGTTTCTCATGGTCTCAGAGTCCTTCAGGTGCCTTTTAGCAAACTCCTATTGGGCTGTTGAGCCTTTTACTGAGGAATGGCTTCAGTCTGGGCACTCTACCATAACGGCCTGATTGGTGGAGTGCTGCAGAGATGGTTGTCCTTCTGGAAGGTTCTTCCATCTCTACAGAGGAACTCTAGAGTTATGTGAGAGTGACCATCGAGTTCATGGTCATCTTCCTGACCAAGGCCCTTCTCCCACTATTGCTCAGTTTGGCCAGGTGGCCAGCTCTAAGAAGAGTATTGGTGGTTCCAAACTTCTTCCTTAGACAGGTACACTGTATGTGCCTTTCCAAATTATGTCCAATCAATTGAAAATTAACACAGGTGGGCTCCAATCAAGTTGAAGAAACATCTCAATGATGATCAAATGGAAACAGGATGCACCTTATCTCAATTTCGAGTATCATAGCAAAGTGTCTGAATATTTCTGTAAATAAGGTATTTCTATTTTCGATTTGTCATTATGGGGTATTGTGATGTCGTTATGGGGTATTGTGATGTCTTTATGGGGTATTGTGATGTCGTTATGGGGTATTGTGTGTAGATTGATGAGGAACATTTTTTGTTTTACACATTTTAGAATATGGCTGTAACGTAACAAAATGTGAAAAAAGTCAAGGGGTCTGAATACTTTCCGACTGCACTGCATGTTGCCTACTTCAATCATTTGTTATATGTAGGCAGAGGTCTCTGTATGTCTCTATATATTGACTTGCTGGCATCATCAAGGCCTATTGTAAAGTTTACTTCATTTGCATCAAAGTGGCCTAAGGTAAAGTAAAACATGTTTACATGCTTAGTAAAGTTTATAGCAATGTTCACTCTGAGACTAAGATGCATCGCTGAGCTCACAGTCATTCTGGCTTTCCCCAGTGTTAAAAATAGGTCGACACCATCCCTCTAAGCACCTAGCGTTGAAATGTACGTCAATATCACAAATAATCTTTTTTTTTCCACATTTTATTGATGAAGGAATAAATGGAACGACATTAAGCAGTATTTCATCCCAGTAGACCTTGACATCACACTTTTACACATGAAGGCTCTTCACCACGGTGCCAGGCTAAGTCATACGCGGGTTTGACGGAAATGCTAATAAATTGTAGAATGAATTAGCTTGCTGCTGGTCCCGTAAGTGGTCTCGTTGGACTCTTTGAGCCAAAATGGGGGAGTAGTGGGAGTTTGGAATTATATGAATCCGTACAGAAACATGGAAAGTTAAAGCACTTTGCAGTTAAATAGTTGAAATAAATTCAAGATATAAAATATCTACACTGTGAAATACTAAGTTGCTCTTATACCTGCGTTATCACAATGTTATTGAATTGCTACCCTTGTGTATGGAAAACCTTATCCAAAGGATAAAACAGTTAAAGTTGTCTCAATCAGTACACTAAACAATCAGCTGGAAAAACCAATTGCATATAACTATGAGGGTAAAATATGAAAGGTACCACAGTGCAAGAGTGTCTGCCGAGCAACCAAACAATCGTAAGGCAGTCTCAGACCAGCTGTGCTTGACAACAACAGCTGCTTGTGACAGGTTGTGAATGGCTGGCGTACGGTTTCCAGCGCGAATCAGCCGACTGCCTGCTTTTGCCCCCGCCATGCATTTTGATTAACTTTAAATATGCGATCCGGCTCGCGCCAAAATCATTATGACAACCCTGCCGTTGTCCTCATGAAAGAGTAAATCGACTAATTTCATCCGATCCCTTGACTTTAACTCACACTGACAGAAATCTTCTCATGTACACAAATTTATAAAACCCGCAGCTGCCTTCTGATGTTCATCTCTCCCTGCTTTGCCATTACACACCGAGGTCCCTGAAATACACAGATGAAAATGCTGTAATCTGGAGACACTTAAAAAGATACGGGCTTCTAAAACATGATCTGAGGAGATTCCAGGATGCATAATTGAACAGTTTGAGCCCAGCTTGATAGCTGGAAATCCTCTCCATTAATCAACTCCCACAGAGCGCTGGTGGCTCCAGGAGGAGGCTTTAGCTGGTGCATTATGGGACGCCGATGAATAGAGATGGATGGCGATGGATGCCTCGAAAGCTCATATGGCTCACTCAGAAATGTAGATTTCTTGCCAGGGAAGACTACCACTGATCTGTCCCTCAAGGTACCTAAATCTGTCCCCAACTTATATTAATTGTGGTACAGTTAGCTGCCAAAATAATGGAAACACTTGTAAATGAAGAATACAAAGTATATTGAAAGCAGGAGCTTCCACCCAGGTGTGGTTCCTGAGTTAATTAAGCAATTAACATCCCATCATGCTTACGACCATGCTATACTACAGCCATCGGGCATCCGGCATTGCCATCAGCCATCAGCCATTGAGGGAATGCTTATTTTGAAATCAATGAAAGCTGTTATACTGTCCGTGTTGCGCTCGGACACATTCGAGCGCAACATGTTGATGCACACTCTAATGTTGATGCACACTCTAATGTTGATGCACACTCTAATGTTGATGCACACTCTAATGTTGATGCACACTCTAATGTTGATGCACACTCTAATGTTGATGCACACGTTCATTCTAACTTTTGAAATTAAATAATGAGAAAAAAAGTTGCTTTTGGTTACATATAGTCTCAACTATACACCACTGGTTATTTAACTAAGATTTATGAAGTCAAGATGCTACTAGCTAACATAAACTCTAGTTAGCTAGCATTGACTATGTTCACAATGTACACTAAAGCAACTTGCGTAATTAGATGAATAAATGTGTACAACCACTAGCAAGATTTGAATTGGTATGCCTACTTGTGAAAGACTGTACCTATGCTATTGAACTGACGCATGATGGATGAATATGGTGCAGTACAGTAGGGTAAAATAGAACAAAGACCATCTTCCCCTCTGTCCCCTTCCACTCTCAAAACAATGCGCAGGTAGAATGTCACATTGACGCGACACCGATGGCAAATCAACGTAACTTGTATAGTGAAGCTGAAGTGTTAGGGTCATGTAGAAAAATGCTGGGAAGGCCAGTATTTTGGCTACCATGGCTATGCCCCCATAGGATGACAGTGTCCCCATCCAGAGGGCACGAGTGGTCACTGAATGGTTTGATGGGCATGAAAATGATGTAAACCATATGCCATGGCCATCACAGCCACCAGATCTCAAAGCAAATGTGGAAGAATTCATTGAATCTTTCCGATAGAGTTCCAGACACTGAAATCTATGCCAAGGTGCGTTGAAGCTGCACACCAATCAAATGTCTGGCTCAGCGTTCTATTAACGCAATTTATGTTGGTGTTTCCTTTTATTTTGGATACCTAGTCAGTTGCTTCATGCTTGCTTCATGCAACTTCATGCATTCAACCGAAATGTGTCTTCCGCATTTAACCCAACCCCTCCGAAGCACTGGTTTGTAATGCTTTCTCGTAGTATCTCCTCTGGTCATTCAGGCACACCGAGATCTTGTGCCGAGGTTTAGGATCTTAGACCTGCTGTGCATAAAAATAACTTGTTACCGACCAGAACAATTTGTTGGATCCTACAGGAAGTGATGACGTGTTGCTCCAGCAATAGATCTAGGAATATCGAAGGAGCGGCGGCCAACTGTCCAGCCGGCATTGACATTACACCCAATCAACCAGAGAGTGAAAAGTAAAAGGCTTTCCAAACCGAACAAGCAACGAGACTTTTGTAATGAGTTTGAGACACTGTACTGTGAATGTATCTCCTGGACGCTAGTTGTTTGCCAACTCGGAGCTAATTAAACTAGCCCGTCTGCTGTTACAACACTCTGGCCTGCCAGGAAATCAGCAAAGGGCCTTTATTTTAAGATATGGCTCGATCTACAGGCTGCTTGATACCATAACTCTGTCTTTTCTCTTATACATTTTCCTTCCTCTCTCGCCTCCTTACTCAAACAGCTTGTTGTGCTTCGTTTGGCCGAGTCAAGCCAACAGTGTGTGCTAGTTGGCTGGTTGAAGTCAGTCAGTGGCTCTGACAGACGTTATGAAAGCCTGGATGCCTGTTGCCAAGTGTTAATGGAGGTCAAGAAAGAAACAAACACCAGTAAACACATTCATAAACAAGAGGGGAATGGCGGCACTGAGGGGAAAACCAACATGGGGCTACCGCTAGCCAAGTGGTGCAACACAGCTGACCCTCTAACCATGTAGATCGGGCTGATAATATTGAATGAAATGGAGTAAATGGAATGGTATCAAACACATGGAATACCAGGTGTTTGATGTGTTTGATTCCCTTCAATTTATTCCGTTCCAGTCATTACTATGAGCCAGTCCTCCACATTTAAAGTGCCACCAGCCACCACTGGTGTAGCTAGGTATAGAGGGAGAGTGGGGGTTCATTATCGGAATCTCAGGGCTAACAAACCTGGCAGAAGCCCATGGCATTTGTCCAAACCCAGAGTCTACACTGAGATAAACAACCAATTATGGGATTGTTTATACAGAACCATGGAAATGATCAAAAACAAGTGCTTTATCTGATTTGATGGTACTGTATCAGAATAGGACTAGTGGACAACAGATTCCTGAATCTTGGATCAGTATTGATATATGTCTATCTGTGTAACATATGTCCTTATTGTTTGTTTAGAACAGTTGTGGCCAAGAATATGGATGCTACAGTATCTATAACAAAATATAAGCAATTCTACACTCAACCTCAACACAACACACGTTCAATTCTGTACACCAAAGCCTGTTGCTTATTGACCTGACTGTGTATCTAGATTGAATATATGTGATTTGTGTAATCTGATAATCAGGTATACGTGCCTTCTCTGTTCACTGGCGAAGTACACAGGCCCGTAAGGGTGAGAAATGTGAGCAGAACAGAGTGCAGAAAGCTGTTGCTATGGAAGCAGAGCTGTGTCTGCTGTATCCACCTCATTTTCGAAAGCTTTTAAAACAAGGAAGCCAAACGTGTAAACTATGGATACAAATTCATATGCGTGTTGCGCGCCACTAGTTTCTGTTAGCTGATATATCATGACAAAATGCACCATATTACTGTCCTGCTAATGTGCATGGATCATGCAGGCTAAACTGCCGAGGAAAAACCCTAGAACAGATTCTAATAGTTGCCCAATCAGGATGCAATTATTTCTAAACAAATCTGCATTCAAATTGCCAGGCTTTTGAGTGCTTATTCAAATGACATAGGTTAGTCACTGTAGTTTACAGCCTAGACTAGAGTTTTGTACTCACTTAACAATAATAACAACATTCTATACATTGTGTTTTTGTAGCATAGGTAGGATACATTTATTGTACCTAAAAAACAATAGGGTATCTTTTCAAGCTGCATATTCCAGGACTGGGAGGGAGAGCACTCAGCGCAGCCTCGGGAGAGCTGATAGTGTAGACTACAATTTCGTTATGTGATAAAACAGTTTTTTTTCTTTCGCGCCTGCAAGTAAATTAAATAATATTGACTCACCCTACTTGTAGGCTAGTTGAAAGTCAATGCCATCCTCCTGTCTTTCATGTTGACTAAAGGGTCTATGGCTCTGTCATACAGTGACACTTGTAGATCAGAATCGCCGTCATAATCCTTGGCCTGTACAGAGAATTAAGTCAAAATCACAAGTTTAAATCCCCATCTCCTACATGGTTTAGGAAAGGGACAATTTAAAAAGCTAGCTACTGAAGGACATCAACATAAGCAGACCAGAAACAGACACGTTTTTCTGAATGTTGTGTTTTGCTTTGGAAGTGATTTGATTGGTGTGAAGCCAAATCCAAACTGGCTTCCCTTGGGGGGCGTTTTTCTGCACCGAAACAACACGCAATTGAGCTCAGCTCAACGCTGCTCAATCAATCAATCAAATGCTGCTGCTGCAACATGTTATACTCTATTTTTCCAAACAGCATCAGATACATGGGCTACACCAGGGGAGGCTCTTTAGAGCCTCTTTAGAGGCTCTTTAGAGAAGAAAGGGGAGGACCATCCAAAAATGTACATTGTAAAACGTTTAAAAAGTTTTCCTCTTTAGATGAAACTATACTAAATATTATCACGTCACCAAATAACAGAGTAAAACACACTATTTTGCAAAGAAGGTCTACAGTAGCCTCAACAGCACTCTAGGGTAGCACCACGGTGTAGTCGGAAGACGGCTAGCTTCTGTTCTCCTCTTGCTACGTTGACTTCAATACAAAACCTAGGAGGCTCATGGTTCTCACCTCCTTCCATGGACTTACAAAGTAATTATGACAAATTCCAGAGGATGTCCTCCAGCCAATTAGAGCTCTTGCAGCATGAACTGAAATGTTATCCATTCAATCAAAGGATCAGAGAATTAATCTAGTACTGCAAGCATAAACTACAGCTAACTACAGTACATAAAATGTGGTGAGTTGTTGACTCAAAGAGAGAGAAGACTATAGTTGAACAGTTTGAACAAATTAAAATAAGGGAGATGCAAGACAAAAATAGAGAGAGAGAGAAAGTTCTAAATTTTTTCAATTTCAGTTTCACTCACTTAGCTAGCAAATGCTGCTAGCTAGTTTAGCCTACTGAAACACCCTGCTCAATCAGGGGGATGCTATGCTAGCCAGCTGGCTATAACAGAGGGATGCTATGCTAGCTAGCTGGCTATGACTTTCCAGCACAACACTGGAACTCTTCCAAGTCAAGGTAAGGTTTTGGTATTACTAATGCATTGTCACTGGGCCCCTCCGGTGTAACTGCTTACGGACTGTTCACTAATATTACTGCATGATTGTAGCGGGTTTACAAATGCATTAGCAGTGGTGGAAAAAGTACCCAATTGTCATACTTGAGCAAAAGTAAAGATACCTTCATAGAAAATGACTCAAGTAAAAGTAAAATTCACCCAGTAAAATATGACTTGAGTAAAAGTCTAAAAGTATTTGCTTTTAAATATACTTAAGTATCAAAAGTATATATAATTGCAAAAATATACTTAAGTATCAAAAGTAAAAGTATAAATAATTTCAAATTCCTTATATTAAGCAAAACAGACGGCATGCTATTCTTGATTTGTTTCTTTACGGATAGCCAGGGGAGCACTCCAACACTTAGACATAATTTAAAA
The DNA here is from genome assembly GCF_013265735.2 of Oncorhynchus mykiss. Classification (NCBI taxonomy): domain Eukaryota; kingdom Metazoa; phylum Chordata; class Actinopteri; order Salmoniformes; family Salmonidae; genus Oncorhynchus; species Oncorhynchus mykiss. Next base: position 55,898,412 of record NC_048585.1, on the reverse strand, counting down.
AATGTATGTTCTGCTAAGCATTACGACTACTTTTGGGTGTCAGGGAAAATGGATGGTGTAAGAAGTACATCATTTTCTTTATGAATGTAGTGAAGTAAAAAGTAAAAATTGTCAAAAATATAAATAGTAAAGTGAAGTACAGATTCCCCCAAAAAATGACTTATTTTTACTTAAGTACTCTAAACTATTGTGCATTAGTTATTTTAGCTATACTAACTATGACGTTACTTCAGCTAATATGATGACAATGATGTAGGCTGTTTGTAGAGGTTTGGCTTGGAAAGTTTTTTTTTTTGCCTGGTTGTTGTGCATTGAAGTCCACAAGCGAGGGAAGAGAAGGAATACAATGTGGCTGTTATGAGAGTGAACTCTGTTTACACGTGATCAGGGGTGTTTTCATTCTGCAGTTTCTGTTGAAAACGTTGCCTAAATGGAAGCAAACAGAACAAAACGGGGATAAACACACCTGAATTTGTCCAACGATTCTCTCGTTTGCAACTGTTGGACTAATGATTACACCCTATATCAGCTAGATGCAGGCAAGAGTGTACAATGTGGTATTGAATGTCACTGTCTGTCACCTCAAATTTGGCTCTCGACCTACGTTGTAAACTGTCATTCATAGGCAACCTCATGATGGGTATAGGGAAAATTAGACTGTCACGTAGTAGCCTGAACCTACTGCTGTTACATTGAACTGGGTGAACAGACCTCTCAACAATAGACCATTACTCTTCTCATGAAATCCCAGGAAAAGCTATTAGCAACAAAAGCTATAGGACATTTATTTGTATCTTTTTATACTCGGCCTAATAGCCTATTCTGGGGAAAGAAGCAGACTTACTCTTGCTAATTGCTGAATGTAAAACAGGCCTGCAGCATTAGAAAATGCATGTCGGGGGAAGTTGAGGACAAGAAGTGCATTGGTGTGATCACTTTTGGCAGGTGATGATAAGACTGTTGCACTGATGCATTGTAAATAGTTGCACAAGACCCAAAGGAATTGACAAGCATTCGCAAAACTTACAAACCACTTACAAACCACTTGAAGAGCAAGGCAATGACATGCTATAAAAGTTCTGCAGGCTAAACATTGCTTGTAGTTGAATTGCTACATTTAAATATGAGTTTCTATATTATGTTTTAATTAGGCCTATATATACATTGACGTATTATTGGCAATTGTCACTATGACAATCAATATTCTGAACCAGTATCTGTGCAGTATCTGTCTCTAGCCTAACGTTATTATCACAACAGAACTAGCCTAATAGTAGGTCTAGCTATTGTTATTATCACAACAGAACTAGCCTACTAGTAGGTCTAGCTATTGTTATTATCACAACAGAACTAGCCTACTAGTAGGTCTAGCTATTGTTATTATCACAACATAACTTCTAGCAGGTCTAGCTAACATTATTTTCACAATATAACTACTAGTAGGTCTAGCCTAACGTTATTATCACAACAGAACTAGCCTACTAGTAGGTCTAGCTATTGTTATTATCACAACAGAACTAGCCTACTAGTAGGTCTAGCTATAGTTATTATCACAACAGAACTAGCCTACTAGTAGGTCTAGCTATTGTTATTATCACAACAGAACTAGCCTACTAGTAGGTCTAGCTATTGTTATTATCACAACAGAACTAGCCTACTAGTAGGTCTAGCTATTGTTATTATCACAACAGAACTAGCCTACTAGTAGGTCTAGATAACGTTATTATCACAACATAACTTCTAGCAGGTCTAGCTAACATTTTCACAATATAACTACTAGTAGGTCTAGCTAACGTTATTATCACAACAGAACTAGCCTACTAGTAGGTCTATCTAACGTTATTATCACAACAGAACTAGCCTACTAGTAGATCTACAGTATCTAATGTTATTATCACAACAGAACTAGCCTACTAGTAGATCTATCTAACGTTATTATCACAACAGAACTAGCCTACTAGTAGGTCTATCTAACGTTACTATCACAACAGAACTAGCCTACTAGTAGATTGAGCTAACATTATTACCACAACAGAACTAGCCTAGTAGTAGGCATATCTCATGTTATTTTCACAATATAACTACTAGTAGGTCTAGCTAACGTTATTATCACAACAGAACTAGCCTACTAGTAGGTATATCTCATGTTACTTTCACAATATAACTACTAGTAGGTCTAGCTAACGTTATTACCACAACAGAACTAGCCTACTAGTAGGTATTTCTCATGTTATTTTCACAATATAACTACTAGTAGGTCTAGCTAACGTTATTACCACAACAGAACTAGCCTACTAGTAGGTATATCTCATGCTATTTTCACAATATAACTACTAGTAGGTATATCTAATGTTATTATCACAACAGAACTAGCCTACAAGTAGATCTATCTAACGTTATTACCACAACAGAACTAGCCTACTAGTAGATCGAGCTAACGTTATTACCACAACAGAACTAGCCCACTAGTAGGTATATCTCATGTTATTTTCACAACAGAACTACTGGTAGGTCTAGCTAAGGTTACTATCAAACAGAACTATCCTACTAGTAGATCTAGCTAACGTTATTATCACAACAGAACTAGCCTACTAGTAGGTCGAGCTAACCTTATTACCACAACAGAACTAGCCTACTAGTAGGTATACCTCATGCTATTTTCACAATATAACTACTAGTAGGTATATCTAATGTTATTATCACAACAGAACTAGCCTACAAGTAGATCTATCTAACGTTATTACCACAACAGAACTAGCCTACTAGTAGATCGAGCTAACGTTATTACCACAACAGAACTAGCCTACTAGTAGGTATATCTCATGTTATTTTCACAACAGAACTACTGGTAGGTCTAGCTAAGGTTACTATCAAACAGAACTATCCTACTAGTAGATCTAGCTAACGTTATTATCACAACAGAACTAGCCTACTGGTAGGTCTAGCTAACGTTATTACCACAACAGAACTAGCCTAGTAGAATAGGTATATCTCGTGTTATTTTCACAACATAACTACTGGTAGGTCTAGCTAACGTTATTATCACAACAGAACGAGCCTACTAGTAGGTCTAACTAACGTTATTAACACAACAGAACTAGCCTATTGGAAGGTCTGGCTAACGTAATTATCACAACAGAAGTAGCCTATTAGTAGGTAAAGCTAACGTTAGCGTACTTAAAATAAATAAATATAAAATTACACTCATACACGTACTCTATTTTAATTGAGTTTTATACACTTAGAAATGTACTCTTTAAAACAATTTACTCTGGCAAGTTTGCCATTTGCACGCTGCAGTGGGGAAGTAAAGCAGAGGTCAAATTTGTTACTTCCATTGTTTGGCTGTGCCCATAGCAACGTTCAAAAATGAGGTGGATAATCATTAGGTAAACCATGTCATTAGTTAGAGCAGAAGAATGGTGAGATATAAAAGGGGGGGTTTGTAATAACAATAATTTGTAATATTTACCTGACGCACAACTGTTCTGGAACAATTAACAAAAAAAGGCTCTGGAAATACAATGACAGAAAATGGGTTTTATTTTTGTAGCATGATGAAAACACAGATAGATTAAATACATTTTTGGGGGGGAAAACACAATGGCTTGAATAGTTGGCAATGGTTAACCTTTGTGAAAGTGTTCATCATCATTTCCTTTCCATCAACTAGACCTGATTAATCAAACCATGAGTGGCAAGAAATACATGAGTGATTCTTCACTCTTCACAATCTTGAAGGTCATTTTCCTTTTACAAATACCACCTTGTTTACTCTCTACAGTGGTAATCTGAGTCAGGAGTTCATGCAGAACCAAATAAATAAAAGATATCCCACAATGCATTATACATGATGAGTCACATTGACGGCTTACACGTGACAAAACAAAGGCCCATTATTCAAATGAGCAAACACCAAGATGACTGCCGATATGAAAATAATATCATGCTATAGCAGTGTGTCGTTTCAAACCCCATTAAAAAGTCTAATAAGATTGTTTCCTTCAGTGATGTATGTTGTTAAACTGGAACAGACTATCAATAGGCTACCACCCTACATTTCTGGATGGTTTGGAGTAGTCTATACGATAACAGAGAGGGAGGGTAGATAAATCCTAATGTTTGACAGCAGTGCAGAAAAAGAATCCAGGAGATTCACACAGAAATGGGAGACATCGGAGGCAAGACATGTTACATGCTGAGCAGGAAAACACACACATGCTTGACACACAAACGTGCACACACACAATTGAGGTGAGACCCAGTACAAAACCTTAGTTGTTTCTTTTTCTGAAGGTACAGTATAACCTGTTGAAAGAAAGCGAGACAGAGATAGCGAGAGAGGATAAGAAAGAGAAAGCGAGAAAGAGAATGAGAGAGAGAGAGAGAGAGAAATCCTCTGCATTATCGTTAACAGCAGACTTGTACATTTCCTCAGTGAAAACAATGTACTGAGAAAATGTCAAATTGGCTTTCTACCAAATTACCGTACGACACACCACGTATTCACCCTGCACACCCTAATTGACAAACAAACAAACCAAAGGCAAAGTCTTCTCATGCTTTGTTGGTTTAAAAAAAGCCTTTGACTCAATTTGGCATGAAGGTCTTCTATAGAAATTGATGGAAAGTGGTGTTGGGGGGAAAAACATACGACGTTATAGAATCCATGTGCACAAACAACAAGTATGCAGTTAAAATTGGCAAAAAACACAATTTTTTTTCCACAGGGCTGTGGCTTGAGACAGGGATGCAGCTTAAGCTCCACCCTCTTCAACATGAATTGGCAAGGACACTAGAACAGTCTGCATCACCCGGCCTCACCCTACTAGAATCTGAAGTCAAATGTCTACTGTTTGATGATGATCTGGTGCTTCTGTCCCCAAACAAGGAGGGCCTACAGCAGCACCTAGATCTTCTGCACAGATTCAGCCAGATCTGGGCCTTGACAGTAAATCTCAGGAAGACCAAAATAATGGTGTCTGTTAAAGTTCCAGTCGCCAGGACCACAAATACAAAATTCAATCCAGACAACGTTGCCCTTGAACAAGAAATATATATATACTTACTTAAACATCTGCACCACATGTAACTTCCACAAAGCTGTGAACGAGCTGAGAGACAAGGCAAAAAGGGCCTTCTATGCCATCAAAAGGAACATATAATTCAACATACAGTGATACTTCCTTTAAAAGTTTTGAGCTTATGCTGCGACCATTTGTGGTAGATGGTGGCAGATTGTGGTAAATTGCGTCATTCTGGCAACAATGGCTGACTCTTAAATAACCATAGATTTATGCGGCACCCCGCAAGCTGTGTTGCAGTACGCCGCAACTTTTAAAGGAAGAACCACTGACACTAATTAGGATCTGGCTAAAAATACTTGAATCAGTTATACTGTAGAACACATTGCCCTTTATGGTTGTGAGGTCCGGGGTCCGCTCACAAAATGGGACAAAAAAACAAAATTGAGACTCTGCATGCAGAATTCTGCAAAAACTCAGTGTGCAACGTAAAACACCAAATAATGCATGCAGAGCAGAATTATTCAGATACCCGCTAATGACCTAAATCCTTTAAAGAGCCGTTAAATTCTACAACCACCTAAAAGGAAGCGATTTCCAAACCTTCCATAACAAAGCCATCACCTACAGAGAGATGAACCTGGAGAAGAGTCCCCTAAGCAAGCTGGTCCTGGTGCTCTGTTCACAAACACAAACAGACCCCACAGAGCCCCAGGACAGCAACCAAAATTAGACCCAAACAAATAATTTGAAAACAAATAGATAATTACTTAACCCATTTGAAAGAATTAACTAAATTTGACCCTAAACAAAGTGTACACAGAGGCAGAATACCTGACCACTGTGACTGACCCAAACTTAAGGAAAGCTTTGACAGATTCAGTGAACATTGGCTGGCTTTCTCAATAGCAAGGCTTAGGAAGACCAGGCTCTCAAGAGAAAACAGGCTATGTGCACACTGGCCACATAATTAGGTGCAAACTGAGCTACACTTCCTAACCTCCAGCCAAATTCATGACCATATTAGAGACACATATATCCCTCAGATTACACAGTTCCAAATAATTCAAAAACAAACCCACTTTTGATAAATTCCCATATCTCCTGGGTGAAATACCACAGTGTGCCATCACAGCAGCAAGATTTGTGACCTGTTGCCACAAGAAAAGGGCAACCAGTGAAGAACAAACACCATTGTAAATACAACATATATTTATGTTTATTTATTTTCCCTTTTGTACTTAATCTATTTGTACATTGTTACAACACTGTATATAGACATAATATGCCATTTGTAATGCCTTTATTCTTTAGGAACTTCTGTGAGTGTAATGTTTACACTAAATTCTGTTCTTTATTTCACTTTTGTTTATTATGTATTTCACTTGATTTGGCAATGTTAACATATGTTTCCCATGCCAATAAGGCCATTGAATAGAATAGAATAGAAAAGAGAGAGAGAGAGAGAGAGAGAGAGACAGAGACAGAGACAGAGACAGAGACAGAGACAGAGACAGAAACAGAGAGAGAGAGAGAGAGAGAGAGAGAGAGATAACCCACCAAGACCACTGGGAGATTCACCTAGAGATCTTCAGGTCCTTGGGTACCTGATACTACCCAATCAAAACCCATCTGTGTCAGTAGGTCGGTTTCCAAACCATTGCGACTTGTTTAATGGAAACGGCAGCTGCAGGAAAAATTGTCTAAAGATCAAATACTTTTTTATCCGTTCAATAGAGGAGCATTTTTATTTTGTCAAACTTTCTTTATTACCACAAATGATGACGGAAACTGTGTCTTTCAAATAGATAATGCAGGGCCGGTGATGTTATCAACGAGGCCACAAAGCCCCGCTCCACATGTCATTCTAAATGAGTACCCGCTTGCCAAATTCATTTATTGAACAATGAAAACTGTGTTTCTTTTCAGGACAAGGATTCCCTTGACTTTCAAGAAGGACTGAATTGCTTTAAATTGCAATTTGAAGTTTCATCATAACACTGTTTCAGGTCATTTAGGCCTGGTACACCATAACATTGTTTCAGGTCATTTAGGCCTGGTACACCATAACACTGACCATGTCAAAAGATAGGAATTATTAAAATATGGCAAATATTAGTATATTCCAATGTATTAATACACCATTTCTAATAGGGTAATAAAAACCCTTGTACATTATTTTATTTTTTTAAGGCGTGAAGTCATTACATCCAGCTGTTTTTATTGACACAAGACGGTTGAATGGCAGGCTACTGTCGTATGTAATTTCTATGCGAATCACTGGACAAGTTAATGGAAAAAATCCCTACTGTCATTTCCACCAGAGGCCTAGAGGAAGAACAGATAAAGGGGTGTGACTTTTTTCAACAACAACAACAAAAAAAACTTGTGAGTGTCTTTTTAAAAATTGATTATCTGTCACGCACAAACACACACACACTTTGTTCTCTCCCCCTCTCTAGCACTCGCTCAGTGATTCTAACTGTACATCTCAACTAGAAGGTGAAAGTTAAAAGTCCCTGTAGGAACACGCTCTGAGTTAAGATTTACTGTTGTCTGAGACAAGAGGTATACAGAGCTGTAAATATTGAGTTGAGTTCCTTTACCCACAAACCCTTTCACCCTATACACTAAACACTTACATCTATTTCTGCCCGGGTGGTTTTCTTTTTTGTGATTTGACGTTTTTCACATGACTGACTTGATTGACAGCGAGTAGACTTCCTAGTGTTTGGAAAACCATACCGATCAAATGACCTTTGAAGAATATTTACATCTCTGAAAAATAAATGGTCAGCAAGCCACAGATAGTAGATTTGCACAATACTATGGAACCTGAAGGCCTAATATCATAACATCACTATTTTGAGTGACAAATAACCGAGGCTGCTCATGACCATCAAAATTAATTAATGAGTCCCTGTGGTCATCATTACAAGTACAAGGGACAAGGGGCACCTGTGTCTGTGAGAGAGCATGGAGGGGGTGAGGGAGATTAACTTCCATTGTCAGCAAAAGCCAAGCTTCCTGAGGGCCTGTCCAACATGTTTTATCCACTTTCAATATCGTCGGAGTTCAGTAATTGCGAAAAGACAATGGATCGTTTTGACAGTTCCATTCCAGCCGATCAATAATCATTAATAGCGTGCCAAAGTGACAATCAGGATCTCTACATGTCAATAATAATTTTACTCCACAGAATGAATATCTTTCTCAATTGAAAAATAATTATCTTCTCTTTCTGCTTAGTTGTGACCTTTTGAAAGCCCCCTTTCAATGACCTACTGTATCATATCTGTCTGATAACCTTATGGAACCTTGTGTCTTACAATACTGACTGTTTTTTTCTGGTAGAATATTTGTCAATTCCAGATCAAAAGCTATGAAATATTCATTATCAGTAGTACATTCAATTAAATTGAATTTAATGTGTTTTGATGTGTTTTGACAGTATTTTATTTGGTATTATAGTATGAATATGATTAGATTCAAAACATGTAAGGAGATTTCATCTTGAAGTGGCTTTAATGAAGTGGGGTTTGAAGAGGCTAAGTGTCTAATAGAGAGTTGCCATGGTCGCTGATTCTGTTGTTTCACAGTTTTTCCTTAATTAGCTAAAAAAACATTAAGCGTTCTCAGTTAAACCCGTCTCCTCCTCTTTTGATATGAAATCCAATGAGGCTTGATGAATCAATACCAATGATCTCATTTTGTAATTTTTTAAATTTATTATCCGACCATGTGACTTTAGAATTCAGAAGGATTAACATTTTATGTTGATTTAAGGTAGGCCACCACCAAACAGCCATACCTCCTCATTTAGGTTGATACAAGAGGAGGCTGGTGGGAGGAGCTATAGGAGGACGGGCTCATTGAAATGGCTGGAATGGAATCAATGGAACGGAGTCAAACACATCGAACATACGGAAACAGCACGTTTGACATTGTTTCGTTTATAGCAACTTTCTCTGACATCACAACATCCCTTTTCGCCCCCAAGGTTGGTGGTGCATATACAAGACGACCAATCAGGTGACAGCAGCAAGGTCAGGAGCAGGTGAACGCAGGAGAAATGAAGAGGACACTAGTAGCCTTTACCTCTAGAGCTGTCAGAAAACCCCAGCGGAGATTCTCTTCTTCATAAGCCTCACAAGATCAAGATATACATTTTCGGCAAAGGACCTTGAGCTGCTGAATTAGGTGTTTTGTCTCAAATGTGCGTTTTCTGAAATTGCAGTCATTTTTATCGTCTAAACACGGCCCTCAAGCCAAAAGAACACTCTCCAAAAAGTGGCCCTGTGGACAGATTGACAAGAAAGACACAGTGATGGGAGAGATCCACTGTACACAGAGATGGCCTGTTATATCGACACTAGCACAGCCCTGATAGGCCGTGGGTCTAATGAAAGAGCGTGTAAAATCAAGAGAGAAACTTGTAACATTAACACTAGCTCAGTCTTGATTGGCTGTGTGTTTAAATGAAATGAATGGATTGGCTGTGTGTTTTTTTATGAATGTAATTAACACGTATTCTTCCGAGGCCAGGCGCATCATACAGCTAAAATAAGACTCATGAGATACCACTGGAGAAGTCCCATCATGACCGCCTGGGCTGGAAAATATGAGGTCAATTACAAGGAACTGTAAGGGGCAGCGGGGTGGAACCGTATGAGAGACTAATGGATATGTCATTGTAGTTAAAGGGGTACTGACTAATGACAGGTAAAGACTGGTTTGAAATTGGAGATAATTCATACAATATGACGGGCCATTTTACCCAAGTCCACAGCACATTCTGGTACCCTTTATAAAGGAGATCAGGGTATATAAAGCATTATAGATGACATTTTTTTTGTGAGATAAATCCACAAAATATTATGTTTAAGTAAATGAAATGTACTCGTGCTAATTAATGTTTTTTAAATCAAATCAAAAAAAATTGGGTCACATACACAGATTTGCAGATGTTATCGACGGTGCAGACGAAATGCTATGATCCCTTATTGATGTCACTTGTTAAATCCACTTCAATCAGTGTAGATAAAGGGGAGGAGACAGGTTAAATACGATTTTTTAAGCCTTGAGACAATTGAGACATGGATTGTGTATGTGGGCAAGACAAAATATTGAAGTGCTTTTAAACAGGATATGCTAGTAGTTGACAGGCTCACCAGTTTGAGTGTGTCAAGAACTGCAACGCTGCTGGGTTTTTCACGCCCAACAGTTTCCTTTGTGTATCAAGAACGGTGCAACACCCAAAGAACATCAAGCCAACGAAAACGGGTCATTGATGAAAGAGGATAAAGAGTCTGACACGAATTGTGCAGCGCAACAGACAGGCTACAGTTAGTCAACTGACAGTCCAGTACAACATTTGTGCCCAAAGAACCATAATAGAATGCCTAACTCGTCGTACCGACGACACAAAGGGGATATGGCAGCCAACGACGTTACAGAGTTTCACTTTTTTAGGCTAAAAACAAGAAACTGCGGTCGCAGTGGGCTAAGGAACGAAAACTCTGGACACTGGAGAATTGGAAAAACATTGTCTGGTCTGATGAATCCCGGTTCTTGCTGTTTCACGCTGATGGGAGGACTGAGGTATGGAGAATGCATCCATCATGCCACGTGTCAACATTGCAGGCTGGTGGTGGTGGTGTGATGGTGTGGGGTGTGTTTTCAAGGCACACATTGGGCCCCTTGATAAAAGTGAAGCAAAGTTTGAATGCCACAAGATATCTGAACATCATTGCTGATCAGGTGCATCCCTTCATGGCAGCAGTGTATCCATCTGCAAATGATTTGTTTCTACTGGATAATGCCCCAATGCCGCAAGGCTAGAATTGTCCAGGAATGGTTCCACAAACATGACAGTGAATCCAGCTTACTGCAGTGGCCTGCCAGTCACCAGAGCTCAATCCAATAGAGCATCTGTGGGAAGAGATGGAACAAAATATTTGGAATAGAGATCCACTACCGGCCAGTTTGACACCAAGCATTGGAGTCAACATGGGCCAGCATCCCTGTGGAATGCTTTTCGACATTTTTGTAAAGTCCATGCCGGGACTAATTGAGGCTGTTCTGAGGGCAAAGGGAGGTGCAACTCAATGTTAAGAAGGTGTTCCTAATGTTTTGTACACTCAGTGTATAAAGTGGATTAAATAGTTTGTAAATGAACCCGACAGGATGCTCTCAATGTTGCATCTGTAGACGTTTGAGCTATTGAGCCTTCTACACCACTGTGTGAAGGGACCATTTCAGGAACTTGAAGCTTTTGACCATCTCCACTGCGGCCCCTCTCTGTTGTCTCCTGTTGCCCACGATCAGCTCCTTAGTGTTGTTGACGTTGAGGGAGAGGTTATTTCTCTGGCACCACACCTCCTCCCTGTAGGCTGACTCATCATTGTTGGTAATCAGGCTGTGTCATCAGCAAACTTGATGATTGAGTCGGAGATGTGCTTGGCATACAGTCAAGGGTGAACAGGGAGAAAAAAAGAGTGGGCTGAAAACACCCTATGGGGGCCCCCATGCTGAGGTGGCGTTGTTGACTACCTTCACCACTTGGGGTCGGCACATCAGGAACTTCAGGGCCCAGTTACACAGGGAGGGGTTCAGACCCAGGGACATGAGCTTAGTGATGAGCTTGGAGGGCACTATGGTGTTGAAGGCTAAGCTGTAGTTGATGGACAGCATTTGTTCATACAATACCAGTCAAAAGTTAGGACACACCTACTCATTCCAGGTTTTTATTTTTTATTTTTTTTACATAAAAAAATAAATAAAAAATCTACATTGTAGAAAATAGTGAAGATATCAAAACTATGAAATAACACATATGGAATCATGTAGTAACCAAAAAAGTGTTAAACAAATATACTGTATATTATATTATATTATTAACAAATATATGTTATATTTGAGATTCCTCAAAGTAGTCACCCTTTGCCTTGATGACAACTTTGTATTGGCATTCTCTCAACCAGCTTCACGAGGTAGTCACCTGGAATGTATTTAAATTAACAGGTGTGCCTTGTTAAAAGTTAGTTTGTGGAATTTATTTCCTTCTTAATGCGTTTGAGCCAATCAGTTGTGTTGTGAGAATGTAGGGGTGGTATACAGAAGACAGCCCTATTTGGTAAAAGACCAAGTCCATATTATGGCAAGTACTGCTCAAATGACAGTTCATCGTTACTTTAAGACATGAAGGTCAGTCAATACGGAACATCTCAAGAACTGTGAAAGTTTCTTCAAGTGCAGTCACAAAAACCACCAAGCGCTATGATGAAACTGGCTCTCATAAGGACCGCCACAGGACAGGAAGACCCAGAGTTAACACTGCTGCAAGGGATAGGTTTATTAGCGTTACCAGCCTCATAAATTGCAGCCTAAATAAATGCTTTGCAGAGTTCAAGTAACAGACACATCTCAACATCAGCTGTTCAGAGGAGACTGCGTGAATCAGGGCTTCATGATCAAATTGCTGCAAACAAACCACTACTAAAGTACACCAATAAGAAGAAGAGACTTGCTTGGGCCAAGAAACACGAGCAATGGACATTAGACCGGTGGAAATCTGTCCTTATGTCTGATGAGTCCAAATTTGAGATTTTGGATTCCAACCGCCACATCTTTATGAGACACGGAGTAGGTCATCGGATGATCGCTGCATGTGTGGTTCCCAACGTGAAGCGTGCAGGAGAATGCGTGATGGTGTGGGGGTGCTTTGCTGGTTACACTGTGTAACGACGTTCGTCTGTAGGAGGAGAAGCGGACCAAAAAGCAGCGTGGTGGTTATTCATGTTCTTTAATGGAAAACTGAACGATACATGAAATAACCCAAATCTACAAAACAACAAACGGACCGTGAAAACCTATACAGCCTATCCTGTGACAACAAACACAGTGACAGGAACAATCACCCACAAACACACAGTGACACCCAGGCTACCTAAGTATGATTCTCAATCAGAGACAACTAACGACACCTGCCTCTGATTGAGAACCATACTAGGCCGAAACATAGAAATACCCAAATCATAGAAAAACAAACATAGACTGCCCACCCAACTCACGCCCTGACCATACTAACTACATACAAAACAAAGGAAATAGAGGTCAGAACGTGACACACTGGCTGTGATTTATTTCAAATTCAAGGCACACTTAACCAGCATGGCTACCACAGCATTCTGCAGCGATACGCCATCCCATCTGGTTTGCGCTTAGTGGGACTATAATTTGTTTTTCAACAGGACAATAACTCAACTCACCTCCAAGCTGTGTAAGGGCTATTTGACCAAGAATAAGTGTGATGGAGTGCTTTATCAGATGACTTGGCCTCCACAATCTCCCGACCTCAACCCAATTGATATGGTATGGGATGAGTTGGACTGCAGAGTGAAGGAAAAGCTGCCAACAAATGCTCAGCATATGTGGGAACTCCTTCAAGACTGTTGGAAAAGCATTCCAGGTGAAGCTGGTAGAGCAAATACCAAGAGTGTGCAAAGCTGTCATCAAGGCACAGGGAGGCTACTTTGAAGTATCTAAAATGTATTTTGATTTGTTTAACACTTTTTTGATTACTCCATGATTCCATATTGGTTATTTAATATGTTTTATGTCTTGACTATTATTCTACCATGTGGAAAAATCCTTGAATGAGTAGGTGTGTCCAAACTTTTGACTGGTAATATGTGTATATCTCTTGCTCAAGTGAGATAGGGCAGTTTGCAATACAATGCCGATGGCGTTGTCCATGGACCTGTTGGGGCGATGTGCGAATTGTAGTGGGTCTAGGGTGTCGGGTACGGTGGAGGTGATACGGTCCTTAATGTGTATTGATCATCAAGAAAAGTTTCCTTTCTGAGAACTATTGACTTCCAAAGACCAAAGTGTGGAAGACTATTTCCAATGATAGCTCTAATTAGATCCATGTTATCTAATTGGCTTTCCAGTTAAAGGTCGAACTCCGATAACAAGGAAATATTCAGAAAGATATGAAATCCACTATTTGTACCGACTGACAAATGCCTCTCGCATATGTGCAGATCTTTGTTTGGGTCTCCCTGTGTAACACGCTGTCACCTTCTTCTACACGTGGCCACAGCCGTATTGCTTAGAAATGACTGTTTCCTGCAAAGTGGTTGGGAAATGCCAGATGTCCAGCAGCTAAAATGGCGAGGAAACTTCTAACTTGGTGCAGAAAATATTCTCTGGTTTTTGGAGTTCCAACTGCAACTAGAAACAGGAGTTTTTAAGACACCGGAGCCTTCCAAATCGTGAAAGAAGAAGGAAATATCCCCAAGTAAAGGTTGGTTGGATGTTGTTCTACTGTTGCACTGTATTGTCTATAAGAACAAGACAAAGTCATAAAGTAAAGATTGGTTGAATGCCGTTGTACTGTTGTACTGTATTATCAATCTGCTTGAACTCAGAAGCAAGCTGAAGATTTAGATTTGCCGCTGAGTTTGGAGCCTGCTTGGCTATTTCCAAGGCCTGCTTATACATTTTTGGCGGTTTTCTCATGTGGACTGCTTTACTTTTGATGATTACAGGTAAAATCAAACCTTATTTCAATTCTAAACAGGTACAAAACTAACTTCTCATAAACACAGGATGGATTCAGATGAAAGGTTGCAATTCAATAATAATGATTACAGTCAAAAGTGATGCCTGTATTTATTGTATTCCAGAGTAGAAAATCATCTCAAACTGAGATTAATATTTCTCATGCCGGTTATTTTTCTCATTGACACTCAGAAACGTTCATTCAAACCTAAAAAGTGAGTTCAAACTTTGGGCCATCTTCCATCCGAACGTTTATTTTTTTTTACATTCAGGCATTCTTGCTGGCCGCACAGCCCTAAACAGCCTCTCTACCTTGTCCCTAATGAAAATGAAACATTTGTCCTCAGGCAGCTCTGAGGCCGCCCGTTAGCTTTAGCTAAAGACTGAACACCCCGTGATAGATAGGTAGGAAGGTGGGAGCTAACTTTAGCCCTTAATGGGTTGAAATATGCTAGCGCTGCTGCTTTCTCATGGCGGGGCCAAATTATCTCCCTCATGGCGATTTATCAAACACATTCAGAGCGCTGGTTGTCAGGGATAAATTGGCTCCTGCCTTGTAATGCCCTTGATAGATATTCTTCTAATGTTTCTTGATTATCCTCGTTTTATATGGGCTGTCGCCTTAAATCAAAATGACTATCGCAAAACATTACAATATTGGTATTTATAGCTTACCCTATCTCACGTACATTATATTACGTCATCAAATCATATTAGAGTGATCATTATTATTTTTAGAAACCATTTTATGGTGATTTTAGGGGTGACAACAGTATCTTTATTCCAATTTGAACTCTAACCCCTCATACGGACATCTTCTGGTAAGACCAAATAGTCATCAGCCACACAAATGAGAGAACATTTTAAAATCCAACTGAGGAACAAATCCATGGAAACATTTTAATTTCTGGATTATTGAGCAGAAGTTGAGCTTGCCGTAGACTGGACGATTAATGGTTGTCTCGTTACGCAAGACCCAAATATTTTTTTGACCCCTTGACCTTTGGTTGAGGTCTACAGAATGCTTTTTGACTAGCCTAATCAAACATGATTAACCCTCCCAGCACTGTCTATCACCTTTCTAGTGTCAAATATTCATAATGCACTTGGTTTTTATAAATGTCAGGTTCCCATAAACATTGAGTGTAACAAAACATCAGGACCATGTCCTCTTTCCATGACATAGACTGACCAGGTGAATCCAGGTTGAAAGCTATGATCCTTTATTTATGTACCTTGTTAAATCCACTTCAATCAGTGTAGATGAAGGGGAGGTGAAAGGTTAAAAAATGATTTTTTAAGCCTTGAGACAATGGATTGTGTAGGTGTGCCATTCAGAGGGTGAATGGGCAAGACAACATTTTTCAAAGTGCCTTTGAACTGGGTATTGTAGTAGATGCCAGGTTCACCGTTTTGAGTGTGTCAAGAACTGCAACGGTGCTGGGTTTTTTCACGTTCAACAGTTTCCTGTGTGTATCAAGAATGGTCCACCAGCCAAAGGACATCCAGCCATTTTGACAAAACTGTGGGAATCATTGGAGTCAACATGGGCCAGCATCCCTGTGGAATGTTTTTGACACCTTGTAGAGTCCATTGAGGATGTTCTGAGGGTAAAAGGAGGTGTAACTCAATATTAGGAAGGTATTATTAATGTTTGTGCACTCAGTGTACATAATTGACCGTAGCTGTCAGTTAGGAACTGCCATTATGGTTGGTAGTAGCCTCATAAAAGCAACAGGAAAGTAATGCTCCCTCTATCTTTATAAAGTAAAGAAAGGTGGCGGTCAATGGAATCACCTTTATTTATACATAATGCAATGTCTTCCAAAAACCACATTTATTATCTAATTCCATACTCATCCTTTCTGCTCCAAGGAATTACTAATGTTAATAATATTGTATTATTTTCTCATATTTTCTCGCTGTTTGTTCTCTGTATATTTTCCTATTTAAAGTAGGCAATCTTATTTTGACAGCTATTTCTATGTAAAGTGAGTTAGCCGGGACCGGTGACTGGCATGGCTCCAGTTTTTTTGCTATGTGCTGAGGTAAGCTTTTCTCTTCCAGAACAGTCCGAGACATACTTCCAATGGATTAGCCTAGCCCCTTATTCCTATACCTTCTCCAGATTGAAATATTGTAAATAAGGAAGAAATGTCATTTTAATGCAGGGGATCACTCTTCATTTTACTTATTTTTTTCTTCTTAATATAATTCCTGGTTTTTAAGTATTCAATTCCACAAAGAAAAATGAAATTGCTCTCTCTCTCCCTCTCTCCCTCTCTCCTTTCCCCTCTCCCTCTCCCTCTCCCTCTCCCTCTCTCTCTCTCTCTCTCTCTCTCTCTCTCTCTCTCTCTCTCTCTCTCTCTCTCTCATATATCCTGGTTATTTGTGGCTGTATTATCCCAAATGCTTAAGATGCATTACTTTTCGAAACAAAACCCTTCTGAACATCAATTAACGCAGCACAGCCCACAGTCTGAATCTATCAGCACAGGAGACATAAGGCAATGGAAATTATAGGATTTTCCATTCTATGTTTCTAGCCTCAATGTAATAGGAAGAGACAGGTTGATGATGCTTGTGTAGCTTGTGTTATCATGATGGGATTCAAATTTCAAATGGTTTAGATTGTTCCCCGTTGCCGAAACCTCAACCATCTTCATATCTCAACCATCTTCATATCTCAACCATCTTCATATCTCAACCATCTTCATATCTCAACCTATGCACTGATCATTCTCCACCCTTCTTCTCATATGGCCTCATGGTGAAATCCCTGAGTGGTTTCCTTCTTCTTTGGCAACTGAATTATGAACGACGCCTGTATCTTTGTAGTGGCTGGGTGTATTAATACAACAACCAAGTGTAATTATCAGTAGGTTTCTTTCTGTGTGAAGCATTGGAAAACCTCCATGGTCTTTGTGGTTGAATCTGTGTTTGAAATTCCCTGCTCGACTGAGGGACCTTACAGCTATCTTCATGTGTGGTGTACAGAGATGAGGTAGTCATTAAAAAATCATGTTAAACACTAGTATTGCACACAGGGCGAGTCCAATGAAGTCGCTATGTGACTTGTTAAGTACATTTTTACTCCTGAACTTATTTAGAAATTATTTAAATCATTTCCGCTTAAATGTTATATTAATTTGTAAAATTTTTGAAAAACATAATTCCCCTTCTGACCTTATGAGTTATTGTGTGTAGGCCAGTGACAAAAACATCTAAAGGTGATCTATTTTAAATTCAGGCTGTAACTCAACAAAATGTGCAAAAAGTCAAAGGGTGTGAATACTTTCTGAAGGCACTGTATGTTGTGCCTACATTTTTATTCCACTTTGTCACATACTAGTACTGAAATGAATGACTGATGATTGGAAAAGATACATTGAGCATAAGAAGATTGTGGGGACTGTTTGATTGAACTTCAGTGCAGCTTTTGACATTATCGATATCCTCATACAAAATTTGGAACATAAGTTAAATGGTTCATTGGATCAGCCTAAAACTTTGCGCATACACTGCTGACATCTAGTGGCCAAAATCTAAATTGCACCTGTGCTGGAATAATAAATCATGGCCTTTCTCTTGCATTTCAAAGATGATGGTACAAATTTTTTTTTTTAAATGTAGATTTTTTCTTTGTATTATCTTTTACCAGATCTATTGTGTTATTTTCCTACATTTCTTTCACATTTCCACAAACTTCAAAGTGTTTCCTTTCCAATGGTACCAATAAATGCATATCCTTGCTTCAGTGCCTGAGCTACAGGCAGTTAGATTTGGGTACGTTATTTTAGAGAAACATTTATAAAAATGTTCCGATACTTAAAATGTTAACAAAGCTAATCTGAAAACAAGGCTACCTAAATTCTATCAGCATATTGATTGCAGTACTCGAGTGAGTAACACACTCGACCACTGATACTCTAACTTCCGTGATGCATACAAGGCCCTCCCTTTGCCCTCCTTTTGGCAAATCTGACCATGACTCCATCTTGCTGCTCCCGTCCTATAGGCAGAAACTAAAACAGGAAGTGCTCCCAGATAAATTAAACAAATAAAAATGTGCGTGCTTTGAGGACAATACAGTGGAAAGTTTTAAGTTCCTCGGTGTACATATCACCTACAAACTGAAATGGTCCATGCACACAGACAGTGTGGTGAAGAAGGGCATCTTCAACAGCGCATCTTCAACCTCAGGAGGCTGAAGCAAATGTGGCTTGTCACCGAAAATCCTCACTAACTTTTACAGGTGCACAATTGAGAGCATTCTGAAGGGCTGTATCACTGCCCGGTACTGCAACTGCACTGCCCATAATCGCAGGGCTCTCCAGAGGGTGGTGCGGTCTGCACAACGCATCACCGGGGGCAAACTACCTGCCCTCCAGGACACCTACCACACATGATGTCACAGGAAGGCAAAAAAGATCATCAAGGACAATAACCACCCGAGCCACTACCTGTTCACCCGGCTTCCTTCCTGAAGGCGAGGTCAGTCCAGGTGCATCAGTGCTGGGACTGAGAGATTGAAAAACAGCTTCTATCTTAAAGCTAGGGGGCAGAATATAAGACATGCATATTATTCATAGATTTGCATAGAAAACATTCTGAAGTTTCTAAAACTGTTTGAATCATGTCTGTGAGTATAACATAACTTATGTAGCAGGCAAAACCCCAAGGACTAACTGTTCAGAATTTTTATTTTTTTCCCCCTCTCTGTTCACTATATATTGTCTTTGTCTTTTTCAGTTCTTACCGCTTCCACACGATGTCGCCAGTCTTTGGAATATGGTTGAGGTTATTCCTTTGTGCTATGAAGAAGTATGCCAACTCGGAACTGGGGACACTTTTGTGAGTTGCGCAAACATAAAAAGCAGTGCTGGTTTCTTTTTGTTCTTGTATTGAATACAGATTGCCGTGTCTACAATTTGATCGATTATTAACGTTTAAAAATACCTAACGTTGTATTACAAAAGTAGTTTGAAATATTTTGGCAAAGTTTATAGGCAACTTTTGAAATATTTTGTAGTGACGTTGGGTTTTTGTAAGCAGTTTTTATCTGGATCAAACGTGCTTTATAAATGGATATTTTTGATAGATATGGATGGAATCAATCGAAAAAAAGGACCAATTGTGATGTTTATGGGACATATTGGAGTGCCAACAAAAGAAGCTCGTCAAAGGTAAGGCATGTTTTATATTTTATTTCAGCGTTTTGTATAGCGCCTGCTATGCTAGCTGCTTTGTTTACTCCTAGTGCAGATGTTTCAGGCTAACAGATAATAGCTTCTTATGCTTTCACCGAAAAGCATTTTTTAAATCTGACATGTTGGCTGGATTCACAACGAGGGTAGCTTTAATTGAGCATCTTACATGTGTGATTTAATGAAAGTTTTAATTTTATAGCATTTTATTTGAACCTGGCAATTGGCCAGTTGAGACGCTGGCGTCTCCCCTATCCATAAGAGGGCCAACAGATTGTTAAACAGCCACAACTAGCACATAGAGGTGGCTGCCTACCTACATATATCATATCCTTGATATCATTGGCCACTTTAATAAACGGAACAATAGTTGCTTTAATAATGCCACTTTAAGAAAGTTTACATATCTCACATTACTCATCTCATAAGTTTATACTGTATACTGTATACTTCACTATCTATTATTTACTATCTATTGCATGGTAGCCGCTCTGTCACTGCTCATCTATATATTTTATACTTATATATTCTCATCCCATTCCTTTACCAGATTGTGTGTATTAGGTTTTGTTATGGAATTTGTTAGATGTTAGGTTTTGTTGTGGAATTGTTAGATATTACCTGTTAGATTTTGCTGCACTGTCGGATCTAGAAACAAAAGAATTTCACGACACTTACAGCAACATCTGCTAACCATTTGTATGTGACCAATAAAATTTGATTTGATTTGAAATACATATCCACTTGGAACCTCTCTATTGCTATTACCATTGCTCCCCTATTATGGAATGGGCAGGTCAACAATGCAAACATATCTTAAATAATTTAAGATGTGCATTTTCTGACTTAAATGCTAGTTTTGAGGTGTTTGCTTATGTGTGTATGTAGTGCGAGCTACTATTTTCTCCTTCATAGTCAGGTTGATCTAATTTCCTTCCTTGGCTGCCCTTTGGGAAGCCAAAGATTAGATCCATCTGTGAACGTTGAACACATTAAGTGGTGAGAAACAGATGGGAATTATTCTCAAGTTCAAAAAGCCTGCTAGAGTGGAGAGGAAAGTCAAAACAAGAAACGAGAAAAAAAAGATAGTCCGGAAACTATCAGCTAAGATCATGTGATCTCCACACCTTCAATTTCATCAAGACCCATTCCTATTCCCCTGACACAAACAAGAAACGGAGTCTTTCCTATTAGATCAGGAGGTTAAAATGAAATTTAGCAGCACTAATAACCGCATGAGGTTTCTTCAGTGTCTGACTGTCTATCAATTATTCAGGGTTGAAAAATAGTGCATTAAATGAATTCCAGGGATACAGTATGTACTGTACTGTATAATGCATCTTGAGAAATATAAGATATCTGAATAGGCCTAGACCTGGAAACATATCACTCGTGATCCAGCTTCTGTAGATGCTCTACATTCTGTAGATGCTCTACATCTAAAGATGATTGGTATAATTTCAACTATTTACTAAGCCTAACCCTTACTCTAACCCTAACTATAACCTTAGCCAGCAGCTGCTTATCAACCGATAGTTTGTTTATAGTATGACCATTTGTCAAGCATCTACAGATAGACTATCCAAATAAATGATATTCAGTGATTCCTTAAAGGGAGTTTTAACTAGTTAACAACTAATGACCATTTATCAAACGTGTTCATCAAGACACCTTGTTTCATCAAGATGTTTGTCTTCCCTTGATAGCGTGCACAGTTGTCCTTCAGGTCTTGTCATGTGCTCTAGTGTTCATCTTGATCCATAACATTAGGTCTTTGCCCGTATCTGTTTTGTATATGCAGTTTTGTAGTAGCTGGTTTACACAAACAGTCCACAGAAGCAGGAGGATATATTTTATGCTCAAACACAGAAACCCTGTAAAAACACTGCTCACATGCCCTGAACAGGCCCCTACCCCCAGAAAAACACTGCTCACATGCCCTGAACAGGCCCCTACCCCCAGAAAAACAATGCTCACATGCCCTGAACAGGCCCCTACCCCCAGAAAAACACTGCTCACATGCCCTGAACAGGCCCCTACCCCCAGAAAAACACTGCTCACATGCCCTGAACAGGCCCCTACCCCCATAAAAACACTGAATGCGCCACAGTCATCCTGCAAACCACATCACAATAATAGTCCTTCATTAAAATTTCATAGGGTTTTTCTCAAAGCCTTTTTATTCATTTTCCTATTTATTTTAGGGACCAGTGAAAACATAGCGAACAACGCTGTATTATTCCCCTAACATGCATTCAGTGTGTCGTATCAATAATACATGTGATTCATGTCTATTAATGCATGGAGTTTGGTTGTCCTGAAAGTACTCTGAGTGTTTAAGTTTGGGACATGGATGGGAGTTAAAGGACATAGTGGAGCTGTTATAGAAGCTAGGATATTAAGGACTAGGTGCTGGTCATGGTGTACTAATCCATATAGAGCCTCTCTCCAGCCTCTCTCCAGGCAATCTCCATCCTCTCTCCAGGCAATCTCCATCCTCTCTCCAGCCTCTCTCCAGCCTCTCTCCAGCCAAGCTCCAGCCAAGCTCCAGCCTCTCTCCAGGCAATCTCCATCCTCTCTCCAACCTCTCTCCAGCCAATCTACAGCCTCTCTCCAGCCAATCTCCATCCTCTCTCCAGCCTCTCTCCAGTCCTAATGCCCTGATATTGCTCTCTCTGTCCTGGAGGTCACGTAGATGATCAGAGAGACAGGATAAACAGTTTTTCTTCCCAGTCATTTATAATATAGGAAATGTTTCTGAATGTAAAATTAATGAGAGATGCTGAAATAAGGCTATTGCAGGAAGTGAGAGAATAATTATAGCAGGTGTGTGTATACCATGTGGTTGGAGGGAGAGACCTGGAGGGTAGGGGGAAGGAGTGAGAGAGCTCCCCCAGGGTAAGAGCCTGAACATGGTGGGGAAAGCATGCAGGAACCCAGGGGCTGGTCCTCAATTCTCTGCTGCTGAGGAAGCGTTCTGCTGTGATGCTGTTCACGCTCCAATGTTTTATTTATTAGGGTACAGAGCAAATTATGTGTTTAATTCGACAACAACAGCAGAAATCTCAGAGCTCAGATGAAGCCACAGCAAGGGTAACTTTTTTGTTTTGAAAATGATGTGGCGGAAAAATATCTCATAGTTATGTATTTTCCTCAATTAGCAGGAAATAGCACGGTGACAATGCCCTGACATAACCTCTGACAGTGAAATGAGAAAATAAAATGACTTTCCAGGAAATACAATGGCCTCAATGTGTCACTCACGGCAATAACCAACACATCGAATTAGATTTGTGTGTGATTTGTGTGTAATTAAATATTAAGATTGAATTTGCATCAGAATTTTTTTCTCCTTTCATAGCAATTATTCACACGGAGAGTAATTCTATTTGAATGTGAATAGAGACCTAATTAAAATATGCAGCATTTATTTTCTACCCTATCAGCTGTTTTATCAACTTCCTGTTTGATTGTGACAGAATATATAATCCACCTCGTGACACAGAGGCATTCTTTTTATTTTTTAGATGAAACACAATAAGTCAATCCATTATCCCACTATCAAACATTATGGAGGGGAAAACCAGATGATCCGAAGAAAGGCACGATTATCCTTCCATTGATCATGTACATATATACGAAGACAAAAGACGCCTGACTGCTACGCCATCTTGGATTTGATAATTGGACCTAGGAGTTAAAAGAAAGAAATCAATTTATAATCAGAGATTTTTCAGACCTCATTCATTGCGTTTCGCAGGTCGTTTAGCGTCATGCAGTGAACCCAAAAAATTGTCAGTTTGTCACATCTAAATCTTTCCTAAGTTTTATACATTACCAACAAGCATCTCTCTCTCTCTCTCTCTCCCTCCCTATCCCTCTCCCCCTCTCCCTCTCCCTCTCCCCCTCTCTCTCCCCCTCTCTCTCCCTCTGATAATACCTTTCCATTCTTTCAAGGTGTTTCATCCCCCCTTCCTTCCTTCCTTCCTGCCTTCCTTCCTTCCTTCCTTTCTTCCATTCATTTTATCTATTCAAATCAGAGCCATTGTATGATTAAATTAATTCTGCTCCAATCTTCCCCTTGTTCATATTGCAATGCCCATTTAAAGCACGTTTATTCATCTACTAAAATATCCCTTCATGATAATATTCATCTAATTAAAAAAGACAAAGGATGGCCTCTAATTATTGCTTTATGATCAAACAAGACAATTTGACTAAATAGGATATTCTGTTTCAATGGTCCCTTTTCATATGGGAATCATTTTCACTATGGGAGAGAAGAGGAGAAGTTTGATGAATTGATTAATCATCAATGTTCCCTTAATCTATGTATCTCTCACACACACACACACACACACACACACACACACACACACACACACACACACACACACACACACACACACACACACACACACACTACACTTTTGAATTGTAATCTTTACACACATGTCAATGTTGATATTTCTCTATAGGACCTGTGGATAATGTGTGGATTGAATGTTACAGCCAGAACTGTACTGAGCAAGAAGCAACAGATATTAGATCTGATGCTCAGTGATGTTCAGTATCCATTTAGGCAAAATCATTTGGACAAAATTGTAAGCCGATTAAGCTTCACTTCAATGATGAATAACTAACAACCCGACGTTGTGAAAATCGAGGTAATCTAACAATAAAACATGAGACAAAAACAAAATCATCATAGTGTGAAACCCAGATTAATAACTCAAACTATAACTTTCCAGTAAAACTCTCCGTAATTAAATGCAACTTAAAATAAATCACAATTTCTTCTCCATTTCCTAAGAAACCACCATTATAGTTTAGGTTATGGGACGAACCAACCGATTTCAGTCTCCAGTCACACTAGTGCTTATTTAAAAAGGAAAAGTTTCATCTCTTGCATCTCTCCCGCTCTCTCTGCTCTCTCTCTGCTCGCTCTGCTGTCTCTCTCATCTCTGCTCTCCCTCTGCTTTCTCATCTCTTTCTCAATCTGCTCTCTACTCTTTATCTCTGCTATCCTTTTTCTGTTCTCTGCTATCTGTTCTCTGCTTTTTCTCATCTCTGCTCGTCTCTGCTCTCTCTCGTCTCTCACTCAATCTGCTCTCTATTCTCTCTCTGCTCTCTCTTGCTCTCTCAGCTATCTCTGTCTGTTCTCTGCTTTCTGTTCTCTGCTTTCTGTTCTCTGTTTTCTCTTCTGTCATTTTCTCTGCTCTCTCTCCACTCTTAGTTCTCTACACTCTTCTATCTACTCTTTGCGTTCTGCTCTCTCTCACTGCTCTCTTTCATGTAGAGATCAACTACAACTGGAGCATATATCAAACAGCGCTATGGTTACGGCATTCTCCCTCAGACTGGTCCCACCCTGAGCAGACAAGCTGCTCCAAGTTGACTGGGTGGGACATAACCATTCATTACTTATAACAACAATCTGCATTGAGATACTTCAATCTTTCTACTGTGGGCTCTATCAGAAATAGCTATAGGAAGCTAATGACAATAAGCTATATGTCACATCTTCTCTGGCTATCTTAAGGCATGGCCAGGATACTGTAAAGCACTTTATGACAACTGATGTAAAATGGGCTTTATAAATCAAATCTGATTGATAGATGAGGTCATCATATTTTCCCAAATGTTTTTTTACTCAGTAAGTCTGTTGTTTTGGCCAAAACATGAGTCTCAAAACAGTAGAAGACCTCTCCCTCAACATCCATCAGCCCTGATCCCTTAAAGGAATGATATGAAAGTAGACTGCCTCAGAGAATAAATACCTGCTCACTGTGAAGATTAGTTCCAAAGCTCCAGGACTTTTTCCCAAAATCATTACATTCAGAAAGCTCATAATGACTGGGTAAACTCCACCACTCGGGATCTCGTCCTGTGATGCCCGGGATTAGGGAAAAGGTTACTCACTTACTCATTTCAGACATCTTATCGAGGGGGCCTAACTGGATTAAGGAATAGGATGAGGAAGGAGATAGGGAGTGAGAGAGAGAGAAAGAGAGAGAGAGAGAGAGAGAGAGAGAGAGAGAGAGAGAGGAAAGGAGAAAGGGAGAGAGAGAGAGAGAGAGAGGGGAAAGGAGAGAGGGAGTGACAGAAAGAGAGGGGGGAACAGAGGGAGTTAGGCGGTGAGCCCCTGTGAATCCCCTGAAGAGTAATAAATTGGATGATCTTGTACGAGAGAATGCTAATGGTGACCTAAGGTCAGCAAAGACCCAGGCGCAAACCCGGCCTCTCCTCCGGTTGCACATGATTATTTCTCACCTTGTTATCCATAACACATGGTCAAGGGGTCTGTTAGCAAGGCCTGCGCTCACTCGAATCAATGCAGCGAGATAGTCCAAAAAGAACTGGACAACCACCAACCAGAGACAGGCAGGGCATAGGAGAGAGAAAAGACTGGATTTGGGGAGTTAGCCCTTTCTCTTTCATTTGATAGCCTGGTGGTTGTGAAATAATTGGCACTAGCTGGGAAGTGAGTATCCATGGTGTGGATAATACTGAATCAGGCAATATCTGTGTAGACTTGCCTTGTTAAATCATTCACACTAGTGGGCTGTATGTGTTAGCATGTGAATGCCTATTCACACCTATAGCTTGTAGAGTTAGGCAGCTTGTAAACTAATGTATATAAGCATTTACTGGATAGAAAAGGCAGGCAGTCCAACGAGTTCTAATGTAGGTGTGACACTTCAAACAGTTAACTGTCTTCTAGACTGATACTACCACCAGTTAACAGTCCTCTAGACTGATACTACCACCAGTTAACAGTCCTCTAGACTGATAATACCACCAGTTAACAGTCCTCTAGACTGATACATATACCAGTTAACTGTCCTCTAGACTGATAATACCACCAGTTAACTGTACTCTAGACTGATGCTACCACCAGTTAACTGTCCTCTAGACTGATGCTACCACCAGCTAACTGTCCTCTAGACTGATACATATACCAGCTAACTGTCCTCTAGACTGATACATATACCAGGTAACTGTCCTCTAGACTGATACATATACCAGCTAACTGTCCTCTAGACTGATAATACCACCAGTTAACTGTCCTCTAGACTGATGCTACCACCAGTTAACAGTCCTCTAGACTGATACTACCACCAGTTAACAGTCCTCTAGACTGATACATATACCAGCTAACTGTCCTCTAGACTGATACTACCACCAGTTAATTGTCCTCTAGACTGATACTACCACCAGTTAACAGTCCTCTAGACTGATACTACCACCAGTTAACAGTCCTCTAGACTGATACATATACCAGTTAACTGTCCTCTAGACTGATACTACCACCAGTTAACTGTCCTCTAGACTGATACTACCACCAGTTAACAGTCCTCTAGACTGATACATATACCAGTTAACTGTCCTCTAGACTGATACTACCACCAGTTAACAGTCCTCTAGACTGATACATATACCAGTTAACTGTCCTCTAGACTGATAATACCACCAGTTAACTGTACTCTAGACTGATGATACCACCAGTTAACTGTCCTCTAGACTGATGCTACCACCAGTTAACTGTCCTCTAGACTGATACTACCACCAGCTAACAGTCCTCTAGACTGATACATATACCAGTTAACTGTCCTCTAGACTGATACTACCACCAGTTAACAGTCCTCTAGACTGATAAATATACCAGTTAACTGTCCTCTAGACTGATACTACCACCCAGTTAACAGTCCTCTAGACTGATACATATACCAGTTAACTGTCCTCTAGACTGATAATACCACCAGTTAACTGTACTCTAGACTGATGCTACCACCAGTTAACTGTCCTCTAGACTGATGCAACCACCAGTTAACTGTCCTCTAGACTGATGCTACCACCAGCTAACTGTCCTCTAGACTGATACATATACCAGATAACTGTCCTCTAGACTGATACATATACCAGGTAACTGTCCTCTAGACTGATACTACCAGCAGTTAACTGTCCTCTAGACTGATACATATACCAGCTAACTGTCCTCTAGACTGATAATACCACCAGTTAACTGTCCTCTAGACTGATGCTACAACCAGTTAACTGTCCTCTAGACTGATACATATACCAGCTAACTGTCCTCTAGACTGATACTACCACCAGTTAATTGTTCTCTACACTGATACTACCACCAGTTAACTGTCCTCTAGACTGATATTACCACCACACACACGTACTACACAGTAGAATGTCTGACACATATCAGCACACTAGGCTCCTCCTACTGAGAATGCCTGACACATATCAGCACACTGGACTCCTCCCACTGAGAATGCCTAACACATATCAACACACTAGGCTCCTCCTACTGAGAATGCCTGACACATTTCAGCACACTAGGCTCCTCCTACTAAGAATGCCTGACACATATCAGCACACTAGGCTCCTCCTACTGAGAATGCCTGACACACATCAGCACACTAGGCTCCTCCTACTGAGAATGCCTACACATATCAGCACACTAGGCTCCTCCTGCTGATAATGCCTTATCTAATACACATACACGCTGTCAGACACACGTGGGTCTCTAAAGACCACCATCTTCATCGGTAGTGCGCAGCGTATTCTACTAGATGAAAAGTTGAAATTACTGTGACATCCTGCCATTTAAAGCATAGTAAAAAATAAAACATTTCACATACTATAGCACATAAAAATGTCTGCATACCCCAAAATTCCTACTATTTAGAATGCAAGTACGGGCATTAGGACACGTCCACTGTCTCCATTGCTATAAGCAGGTGAAAGACTTTCTCAAAGATCACATGCACACACGCATACACACCTCCCATCACTCCTGGGTCTTTTTTTACATCTCATGATAACGAGTGTATAAAAGACTCCGATGGAGCAGCTTTGGAGTGTGGAGAGATTAAATACACGTATCATCAGATGACCTCTGAGAATGTCAATTTTCCCAGCGGGCAACATATGGCTCTTAAGGGGATATTATGGGATTTGGGTAATTTCCGACCTACCCGGGGTCAGACAGACTCATGGATGCCATTTTTACGTCTCCGCGTGCCGTCTGAAGGAAGTTGAAGGTAGTATATCATTAGTTAAGCGCAATTGCTTGAAGTCTATTGGTATTTACTAGCCAGCTCCTCTCAAAAGCAGGGAAATAGACCTAACTACTCCAAACAGTGTGTGGTTGGTCATTTAAGGTCTTACAAAGCTATACATAGTAAATTTAGATTTGATTAATGCGTTAATTTGACTGATAATTGTTTGAAATTTAGATTATATCAACTTCCTCATTATCAACATACTCTGCTCTCTTTTCCTGCGAGAATTGGTGTGGTTTTGTAAGCAAAACTCCCAGGAGACAGCCAGTTGTTGCTTACTCCAGTAGCTAAAGTAGCTAACTTGCTTGCCTATTGGCAAATCGTCATAATAACATTTGATAAATCATGTCATACTTTAAGGTATAATTAAGGTACCAATTTTATTCAGAGCAATATTTACTTGAGCCAGAATTTACTGAGGAGGAACCTGTGCAGTTGGACGCTGATCAAACACTGAGGGAGGCTGAATCAGCGGAGCCGGTAACCAAGCTAGTCTCAGGGGACTGCGGGGCAGGTCAACCCATGGCAACCGACGATGAGTGTTTGTGTTGCACAGAGTGGAACTTATTACTGGCATGGTTTGGGTGTGCTTGATATCTGTGGCAATAAAGCAGCACACCAAGAGACTGTGTTACAAACCCTGATGACTTTTCTGCACTCATCAATCCTGGTGTCGTAGAGACATTCTTCCATGTCCTAAACATTTTATGGAAGAAGCAGCCCAGACCTGTTGGACTGAAAGGACAACTGTCTATCAAGTAGCAGTCCAGACCTGTTGGACTGAAAGGACAACTGTCTATCAAGTAGCAGTCCAGACCTGTTGGACTGAATGAACAACTGTCTATCAAGTAGCAGCCCAGACCTGTTGGACTGAAAGGACAACTGTCTATCAAGTAGCAGCCCAGACCTGTTGGACTGAAAGGACAACTGTCTATCAAGTAGCAGTCCAGACCTGTTGGACTGAATGAACAACTGTCTATCAAGTAGCAGTCCAGACCTGTTGGACTGAATGAACAACTGTCTATCAAGTAGCAGTCCAGACCTGTTGGACTGAATGGACAACTGTCTATCAAGTAGAAGCCCAGACCTGTTGGACTGAATGAACAACTGTCTATCAAGTGGCAGCCCAGACCTGTTGGACTGAATGAACAACTGTCTATCAAGTAGCAGCCCAGACCTGTTGGACTGAATGGACAACTGTCTATCAAGTAGCAGCCCAGACCTGTTGGACTGAATGAACAACTGTCTATCAAGTAGCAGTCCAGACCTGTTGGACTGAATGAACAACTGTCTATCAAGTAGCAGCCCAGACCTGTTGGACTGAATGGACAACTGTCTATCAAGCAGCAGCCCAGACCTGTTGGACTGAAAGGACAACTGTCTATCAAGTAGCAGTCCAGACCTGTTGGACTGAATAGACAACTGTCTATCAAGTAGCAGCCCAGACCTGTTGGACTGAAAGGACAACTGTCTATCAAGTAGCAGCCCAGACCTGTTGGACTGAATAGACAACTGTTTATCAAGTAGCAGCCCAGACCTGTTGGACTGAATAGACAACTGTCTATCAAGTAGCAGCCCAGACCTGTTGGACTGAATAGACAACTGTCTATCAAGTAGCAGCCCAGACCTGTTGGACTGAATAGACAACTGTTTATCAAGTAGCAGCCCAGACCTGTTGGACTGAATGAACAACTGTCTATCAAGTGGCAGCCCAGACCTGTTGGACTGAATGAACAACTGTCTATCAAGTAGCAGTCCAGACCTGTTGGACTGAATGAACAACTGTCTATCAAGTAGCAGTCCAGACCTGTTGGACTGAATGGACAACTGTCTATCAAGTAGCAGCCCAGACCTGTTGGACTGAATGAACAACTGTCTATCAAGTAGCAGTCCAGACCTGTTGGACTGAATGAACAACTGTCTATCAAGTAGCAGTCCAGACCTGTTGGACTGAATGGACAACTGTCTATCAAGTAGCAGCCCAGACCTGTTGGACTGAAAGGACAACTGTCTATCAAGTAGCAGTCCAGACCTGTTGGACTGAATAGACAACTGTCTATCAAGTAGCAGCCCAGACCTGTTGGACTGAAAGGACAACTGTCTATCAAGTAGCAGCCCAGACCTGTTGGACTGAATAGACAACTGTTTATCAAGTAGCAGCCCAGACCTGTTGGACTGAATAGACAACTGTCTATCAAGTAGCAGCCCAGACCTGTTGGACTGAATAGACAACTGTCTATCAAGTAGCAGCCCAGACCTGTTGGACTGAATGGACAACTGTCTATCAAGTAGCAGCCCAGACCTGTTGGACTGAATAGACAACTGTCTATCAAGTAGCAGCCCAGACCTGTTGGACTGAATGAACAACTGTCTATCGACTAAGTAACATTCTTGTTTGTCTCAGCAAGCAGTATCAAAATATTAAGAAGATAATCTATTGACAACTTTTGTTGTTTTATACCTGAACACTTGATCAAATCAAATAGTTTTTTGCTATTAGATGAATAATATCTAGCTGCTCACGAATAAGAACGCATTTATTTTTATCCAATACAGACTGGTTGCATATCGACTGGTGTTGGAGTGGACACTGAAGGGAGAGCGACTTGGGATGAGGGAACAGAAGAGTCTTGCCTTTGTCTGTTGTTTGTGTCATTCGGCGCAAATACCCCTCGCCGACAGAAGTCTACATGTGACTCAAAGAGGCAGAGTATGTAAAGGGCCTGTTATAGTGACACTCTGATGATTCAGCTTCACAGCCAGATATTGCCGCCGTGCCAATTTTTGTCAAATCATTCCAATAAATGTTGTTTGAAACAATACAACCTATTTTGTTACAATTGCGTCAAATGACTGCAATGAATGCCATTAGAACAGTGCCATCTGTTTTGTTACTATCTACTAGACTTGATTCATTTACATTATGCCACATGAGATAGTGTCGTGTATTAAATACAGCAGTCGGATGGATGTATCAATAACATTTGAATGCTGAAGGTAAATTACTAAAAGCTAGCTAATCATAGTGTGGACCGATGTAATGACCCGACAACTGATGAACTGGCAAGGACACATGTATTATTCACAATACAATACAGATAACTGAATCCTAATGTACAGTACCATTGTATAGACAAGGCATTCACACAACTCACAAGTTGAAATATAGAATAAAATAGACAGTACCAAGTAGGTATGATGGTGCTGTTGTGTACAGTAGTAGCCTACAGTGAATGTTCTTTAACAAAACAAATGCTACAGACAGAGAGTAAAACTGACCAGAGGCTAACGACTGATGTTGCAGTAGAGAGTGTTAGTATTAGGTAGTAGTGCAAGGAGGATACGCAGGGATTTGGGGGTGAGAGAATTGCCACAAGTGTCCGTGCTGCAGTTGTCTATCAGTCTATCAGGTGTTTTGTTACTTGTCATGTTTTGCGTTTTTATGTGGACCCCAGGAAGAATAGCTGCTGCTTCTGCAAAAGCTAATGGGGATCCAGATAAACCAATAATGATGACCTCCTTGCTGTGTTTTTTTTTTTGATGGGGCCATTTTGTCAGTCAGACGACAATATTCTTCCAAAGGATTTGGGCTCCAAGTATTTGCCAAAGCGACTCTGCAGGACACGCTCATTCAGGTCTCTCCTGAATCTTTGAGTGTTGGGCTGATATACTGGCTATGCAATCCACTGTTTTGATTGTTTTGTTAAGACAACGTTGAATCTTGGAGTGTCTGAAATGAAAAATGAGAAGAGGATAAACCAATGAATACAATCTAAACACAAAGACGTTACATTCAGTCACGACTTCCTCCGAAGTCGGCTCCTCTCCTTGCTAGGGCGGCGTTCGGCGGTCAACGTCACCGGCTCTCTAGCCATCGCCGCTCCATGTTCTCATTGTTCCATTTGTTTTGTCTTGTTCTATTACACACCTGGTTTTCATTCCATAATTACTGCATGTATTTAGTCCACTGTTCCCCTCCATATCTTTGTGTGAAATTGTTTATTGATATGTGGTTATTGTGACGCGCCAGGTTTCCATGTTCCGTGTTTGTGCACGTTGTATGTTCATTTCGCTTCATTAGCTTTGGTGAGTGTATTTTTGCAATGTTGCCTTTTTGCTAGAGGTTTTGACGCAGTTTGCGTCCGTCTGTTTGTTCACTACAGCCTAAATAAAGTGTGCGCCTGTTCACAACACTCTGCTCTCCTGCACCTGACTTCGCCACCAGTACACACACCCTTGACACATACACTACTGTTCAAGTGTTTGGGGTCACTTAGAAATGACCTTGTTTTTGAAAGAAAAGCAGATTTGTTGACCATTAAAATAACATCAAATTGATCAGAAATACAGTGTAGACATTGTTAATGTTGTAAATTACTATTGTAGCTGGAAACAGATTATTGTTTCATGGAATATCTACATAGGCGTACAGAGGCCCATTATCAGAAACCATCACTCCTGTGCCCCAATGGCACTTTGTGTTAGCTAATCCAAGTTTATAATTTTAAAAGGCTAATTTATCATTACAAAACCCTTTTGCATTTATGCTAGCACAGCTGAAAACTGATTAAAGAAGCAATACAACTGGCCATCTTTAGAATAGTTGAGTATCTGGAGTATTAGCATTTGTGGATACCATTACAGGCTCAAAATGGAAAGAACCAATTAACTTTCCTCTGAAACTCATCAGTCTATTCTTGTTCTGAGAAATGAAGGCTATTCCATGCGAGAAATTGTCAAGAAACTGAAGATGTCGTACAATGCTGTTTACTACTCCCTTTACAGAACAAACTGTCTCTAACCAGAATAAAAAGAGGAGTGGGAGGCCCCTGTGCACAACTTAGCAAGAGGACAAGTACAGTAGAGTGTCTAGTTTGAGAAACAGACCCCTCACAAGTCCTCAACTCGCAGCTTCATTAAATAGTACCCATAAAACACCAGTCTCAACGTCAACAGTGAAGAGGCAACTCTGGGATGTTGGCCTTCTAGGCAAAAATATTGCTTTGGATGAACAATGG
Organism: Oncorhynchus mykiss; assembly: GCF_013265735.2. Lineage (NCBI taxonomy): Eukaryota > Metazoa > Chordata > Actinopteri > Salmoniformes > Salmonidae > Oncorhynchus > Oncorhynchus mykiss. The sequence continues at coordinate 55,864,516 of NC_048585.1, read as the reverse complement.
CAGTCAGACCCCTTTACCTTTTTCCACATGTTATTACATTACAGCCTTATTCTAATATATATAAAGGAGTTACCTTCGGTAGAAGTCGTGACAATTCCCTTTGCTATGAGACTCGAAATCGAGCGGAGATGTGTCCTGTTTCCATGGATCATCCTTGAGATGTTCCTACAAGCAGGCACACACCTGTCTATATAAGGTACCACAGTTGACAGTGCGAGTCAGAGCAAAAACCAAGCCATGAGGTGGAAGGAATTGTCCGTAGAACTACTATACATCATTGTGTCAATTCACAGATCTGGGGAAGGGTACTAAAACATTATCTGCAACATTGAGGATCCAAAGAACACAGTGGCCTTCATCATTCTTAAATGGAAATAGTTTGGAACCACCAAGACTCTTCCTGGAGCTGGCCACCCGGACAAACTGAGCAATCGGGGGAGAAGAGCCATCTTGGATTTTGCTAAAAGGCTCCAAAAGACTCTCAGACCATGAAAAACAAGATTCTCTGGTCTGATGAAACCAATATTGAACTCTTTGGCTTAAATGCCAAGCGTCATGTCTGGAGGAAACGGTGAAGCATGGTTGTGGTAGCAGAGCCTGAGAGGATCTGCAGAGAAGAATTGGAGAAACTCTCCAAATACTGGTATGCCAAGCTTGTAGCGTCATACCCAAGAAGACTCGAGGCTGTAATCGTGTGTCAAAGGTGCTTCAACAAAGTACTGAGTAAAGGGTCTGAATACTTATGTAAATGTAATATTTCAGTTTAAAAAAATGTATACATTTGTAACATTTCAAAAAACGTGTTTTTGCTTTGCCATTATGGGGTATTGTGATGTCATTATGGGGTATTGTGATGTCATTATGGGGTATTGTGATGTCATTATGGGGCATTGTGATGTCATTATGGGGTATTGTGATGTCATTATGGGGTATTGTGATGTCATTATGGGGTATTGTGATGTCATTATGGGATATTGTGATGTCATTATGGGGTATTGTGATGTCATTATGGGGTGTTGTGTGTAGATTGATGAGGGGAAAACACAATTTCATCCATTTCAGAATAAGCCTGTAATGTAACAAAATGTGGAAGCATTCAAGGGGTCTGAAAACCTTCCGATTGCACTGTAAAATTCAAAATGTTATACATGTGTATATATACTTGTAAATAATACTTTGAGTACAAGGTGATGACCACCCAGCTTTTGAGCAGTTAGAAGGTATATTTCCCTGCTTTTGAGAAGAGCAAGCTAGTAGATACCCAAAGACGTCCAGCAATTGCACTAACCTAACTGTATGCTACCTTCCTTCCTTCAAACTGCAAGCAGAAACATACAAATATTATCTATGAGTTTGTCTGACTCTGACTAAATCCTGATTATCCCTTTAATGCTATACCACTGGTGTCCGATGGAGAAGGAAGTCACGCATACTGCAGAGAGTGTGTGTGTGTGATAGCATATTAGCTTATAAAGAGTGTGATAGACTCTAGATGGTTGGACACACTTGACTCAACTCCAGATGCACTGCTGAGATAGACCACAATGAGTATTCAAGTTGCTCAAGACTCCTATAGTCAAGCAGCTAATGACTCCTATATTCAAACTGCTCAAGGCTCCTATATCCATGCTGCTTAAGGATCCTGTATCCATGCTGCTTAACGATTCTATATCAATGCTGCTCAACGCTCCTATATCCACACTGCTTTAGGATCCTATATCCATACTGTTCAATTCTCCTAAACACAAGTTGCTCAAGGCTCCTACTACATCCACGCTGATTAAGGATCATATATCCACGCTGCTTAAGGCTCCTATATCCAAGCCGCTCAAAATTCCTATATTCAAGCTGCTCAAGCCTATTATATCCAAGCTGCTCAAGGCTCCTATATCCAAGCTGCTCAAGGCTCCTATATCCATTCTTCTCGAGGCTCCTATACCTACACTGCTTAAGGCTCCTATATCCAAGCTGTTCAATGCTCCTAAATACAAGCTGCTCATGGCTCCTGTATCCATGCTGCTTAAGGATCCTATATCCATAATGCATACAGTTCCTATATCCATTCTTCTCAAGGCTCCTATATCCACGCTGTTCAATGCTTCTAAATACAAGCTGCTCAAGGTTCCTAAATCCAATCTGCACAAAGCTCCTATATCCACGCTGCTTAAGGCTCCTATATCCATGCTGCTTAAAAAGGCTCCTATATCCAAGCTGCTTAAGGCTCCTAAATAAAAGCAGCTTAAGGCTCCTATATCCATGCTGCTTAATAAGGCTCCTATATCCAAGCTGCTTAAGACTCCTATATCCACTCTGCTTAAGACTCCTACATCCACTCTGCTTAAGGCTCCTATATCCACGCTACTTAAGACTCCTACATCCACTCTGCTTAAGACTCCTACATCCACTCTGCTTAAGACTCCTATATCCACGCTGCTTAATACTCCTATATCCACTCTGCTTGAGACTCCTACATCCACTCTGCTTAAGACTCCTACATCCACTCTGCTTAATACTCCTATATCCACTCTGCTTAAGACTCCTACATCCACTCTGCTTAAGGCTCCTATATCCACGCTACTTAAGACTCCTACATCCACTCTGCTTAAGACTCCTACATCCACTCTGCTTAAGGCTGCTATATCCACGGTGCTTAAGGCTCCTATATCCACGGTGCTTAAGGCTCCTACATCCACGCTGCTTGAGACTCCTACATCCACTCTGCTTAAGACTCCTCTATCCACGGTGCTTAAGACTCCTCTATCCACGTGCTTAAGACTCCTACATCCACGCTACTTAAGACTCCTATATCCAAGTTGCTTGTGGCTCCATAAATCTGCTGGGGTTACATCCTCTGCCTCGTCATGTGACCTCCTCACTCCTTGTCATGTGACCTCCTCACACCTCATCCTCACTCCATCTGGGCCTCCATCCCACCCACCTCCACCATTGTATCTCGCTATCCAGCTGCATCTTATTAATGCCCCGCACAAGTCTACCTCTAATGTTATTGCGTACATAACCTTTAGGTCTCTTTCATTCATTATGCCCCCCATGTTCGTTCTCTCTCTCTCTCTCTCTCTCTGTCTCTCTCTCGCTCTCTCTTTCTCTCTCTCTCTGTCTCTCTCTCTCTCTCTCTCTCTCTCTCTCTGTCTCTCTCTCTCTCTGTCTCCCAGTCTCTCTCTTTCTTTCTCTCTCTCTCTCTCTCTTTATCTCTCTTAACTGACGCTAGTCAGGTACAGTGGCATTTAAGCGGTGCATTGGATCGTGTCTTCTCATACTTGGGGAAGGAAAGAGGTTTATGGAGGAGGAGGGGTGTTAGTGGGGTGGTTGACTAATGATAATTATGGTGATTTGAGCCTACTCGTGGTACTGATGGTTCTGCTGGAGGTTCGCGCCGTCGCTGTGACTCTGCTTAGTTGCCCAATTTTCATATGCTGCTTAGCAGGGACACGTACAGGCTTTAATAATGCAAAGTCTACTCATATCACCGGGAATTTTACCCAGAAACTATTGTTATTTCACTGGGAATTGGTGATTGGAAACTTGAGTTTCCCCCTGGTTTGACTCAATGGCCGCGTTACAGACACACAATGTCTAAATACTTCTTTCAACCACATGGATCTTATGATATAGCAATAGCAATTCCTGTCTGTGCTGTTGATGACGTGGCCTTTAACCATTGGTTGATATAATGCAACATCTGCAATGTAGTTGGCCTGATTTCAGCTATATGACTATGCTTTTTATCCAATGTGACTCCACACCTATCCTACATGGACAAAAGTATGTGAACGCCTGCTCGTCGAACATCTCATTCGAAAATCATGGACAATAATATGGAGTTGGTCCCCCCTTTTCTGCTATAGCTGCCTCTACTCTGCTGGGAAGGCTTTCCACTAGATGTTGGAACATTGCTGCAGGGACTTGCATCCATTCAGCCACAAAAACTTTAGTGAGTTCGGGCACCGATGTTGGGCAATTAGGCTTGGCTAGCAGTCAAGTTCTCGACAAACCATTTCTATATGGACAACACTTTGTAAACGGGAGCATTGTCATGCTGAAACAGGAAAGGGCATCCACAAACTGTTGCCACAAAGTCGGAAGCACAGAATCATCTAGAATGTCATTGTATACTGTAGCATAACAGTTTCCCTTCACTGGAACTAAGGGGCCTAGCCCGAACAATGAAAAACATCCCCAGACCATTATTCCTACTTCAAACTTTAGAGTTCGCACTATGCATTCAGGCAGGTAGTGTTCTCCTGGCATCCGCCAAACTCAGATTCATACGTCGGACTGCCAGAAGGTGAAACTTGATTCATCACTCCAGAGAACGCGTTTCCACTGCTCCAGAGTCCAATGGCGGCGAGCTTTACAACACTCCAGCCAACGCTTGGAATTGCACATGGTGATCTTGTGTGTGGCTGCTCGGCCATGAAAACCCATTTCCTTAACCTCTGTGGGATATGTGGGACGCTAGCGTCTGGCCAAAAGCCAGGGAAAATGCAGAGCGCCAAATTAAAATAATTACTAAAAAAATCTAACTTTCATGAAATCACACATGCAACATAGCAAATTAAAGCTACACTTGTTGTGAATCCAGTCAACATGTCAGATTTCAAAAAGTTTTTTCGGCGAAAGCAAACAATGCTATTACCTGAGGATAGCACCATAATAAACAAAAGAGAGAAAGAATATTTCAACCCTGCAGGCGCGACACCAAACGCAGAAATACAAATATAATTCATGCCTTACCTTTGACGAGCTTCTTTAGTTGGCACTCCAATATGTCCCATAAACATCACAAATTGTCCTTTTGTTCGATTAATTATGTCGATATATATCCAAAATGTCAATTTATTTGGCGCGTTTGATCCAGAAAAACGACGGTACCAACTTGAGCGACGTGACTACAAAATATCTCAAAAGTTACCTGTAAACTTTGCCAAAACATTTCTAACTACTTTTGTTATACAACTTTAGGTATTTTTTAACGTTAATAATCGATAAAATTGAAGACGGGATGATCTGTGTTCAATACAGGAAGAAAATAAACTGAAGCATGCTTTCCGGTCACGCGCCTCTATCTAACAGTACACTTCAAGTGACCCTCGTTCAAGATGGCCGTACTTCTTCATTACACAAAGGAATAACCTCAACCAATTTCTAAAGACTGTTGACATCCAGTGGAAGTGATAGGAACTGCAAGAAGGTCCCTTAGACATCTGGATTCCCAATGAACCCATTGAAAAGAGAGTGACCTCAATTTTCTTTTATCTGAATGGTTTGTCCTCAGGGTTTCGCCTGCTAAATAAGTTATGTTATACTCACAGACATGATTCAAACAGTTTTATAAACTTCAGAGTGTTTTCTATTCTAATCTACTAACAATGTGCATATCTTATCTTCTGGGGATGAGTATCAGGCAGTTGAATTCGGGCATGCATTTTATCCGGACGTGAAAATACTGCCCCCTGTCACCAAGAAGTTAAGCTCCAAACGAACAGTTATTGTGCGGAAGTTTCTTCCAGAGGCAGTTTGGAACTCGGTATTGAGTGTTGCAACAGAGGACAGACTCTTTTTTATGCGCTACACACTACACACTTGGCGGTCCTGTCCTGTGATCTTGTGTGGCCTACCACTTCGTGGCTGAGCCGTTTTTTTTTTCTCCTAGATATAGGACAGACACTTCAAAACCTTATTCCTTATGATTTATTTTTGTTTTGCCTTTTATGAATGTGTTATCCAATGCATTTCTCTGGGCTATAGCAATAAAGGCCAAATTAAAGATTTCAGGTATTTTTTATCGCTAACTCCTAAAATTCCAAATCGAATAGCAAAACAATCTTAAAACAGTTCCAAATCAAATAGCAAAACAATCTTAAAACAGTTCCAATCAAATAGCAAAACAATCTTAAAACAGTTCCAATCAAATAGCAAAACAATCTTAAAACAGTTCCAATCAAATAGCAAAACAATCTTTAAAACAGTTCCAATCAAAGGGCTTAGACCTCTTAATGAAACTCACCACATTAATGACCCCTTTATTCAGACACTCAGACATCATCAAGTCTCCATTCCACACACAGTCAGAGACCGCCACCCATCAGGAACAGCATCAGCTACCAGGTGGATCCACCTAATGATAACACTCCTGCCACCTCCTTTTCTCCACTCTGACATTGGCTTCTCTGGCTTGGAAGGGGCCGGCGGGCGAGTGTTTGATGTGTGTAAAGGTAGTCGTTGGACGACTGCTGACTTTGCCAGGTGCTCCAAACATAGGGGGAGAGAATAAGTGGCAGGAGGGAAGGGAGAGAGAGGCAAGCAGGTAGGCAGAGAGGGAGACAGCAGTGCTGGGTACTGACGAGAGGAGGACAGTTTGCGAACCTCTCCTCTGGAAGGCTTTGTGGAAGTGAGCCAGAGATGGGCCTTCAGTTAGTGTTAATGATGCACCAAGCGCCTGACGTTAAAGGCTACCTGAAATACATCTCTCTCCCTATTTTACAATCGGAGGAGGGAAAGGTCCCGTCTGACATGTCAAACGGGCACTGACAGGTAAAATGTGGCTATTTGTTGTTTCATCTGTACTAATCTGGCTTAAATAGTCACTCTTTGCTGGGTTATGAGCTTTTTGCACAGCCGGCAAAATATCACCGAGTACCCCACTGAGTACACCACTTAGTTCTTCCACAGTCTGTCTATGCGACATCTGCCCGTAACCATAACAACGAAATAAACAAACATTATTGAAGTGTGGGAAAATAATCGCTAAAAACACCTTAAGCATGCACAAACAAAACATATTTACATGCAACATAAATTATTAATATAAAAAGGGAAACAATGATTTTTATTGTTAAACGCAAACTGATATTGTTAGCTAACTAGCTGGCTAGAGTGGGCGAGTTAGCTGGTGCTGCTGTTGGATGTACTTGCTGACATATCACCATACAGGGTACGTTTTCTACAGTGATTGGTCAACAACGACAGCATCGCTTTATAAATAGAGCAGAATCCTAATTTCTCCGCCTCGTTTGATCGGCTTCCACAGGCACAAGCACCAATGACCTCTCTTCCTGTCTGTCAGCGCCTTAAGAATTCAGATATTATGGGTGGGTATCTCTCAAAACGCAGACAGAAGGCAAACATAGTTTCTCTCTCTAGTGGCATTAATTTGTTTACTAGTAATCAGTATAATCACCAAAACTGTGGTCCTAGGCATCTCTGCAGTGTTTATCAATGCATGTTTGTGTTTGTGTGATGGAGTGGGGTCACGAACCCTCTAGGCGGGTTCTTCTCTGCCATCTCAAAGTAAAACAGTGACTCAAGCAGTGAGCTGCATTAAAGAGACAGTGACAGAGTGAGAGAAAGAGAGAGAGAGAGAGAGAGAGTGTGACTGGAGATAGAAATCGTTTGGTTCTTCATATAATCTAAACTATAATGGTGTTTTAGGAAATTGAAAGGAAATGATGGTGGCAGAACATTTATTTAAATTGTTTTACTGGCAAGTTATGTTTTGGTTTATTAATCTGCGTTTCATACTATGCCTATTTGTTTGTATTTATTAAATGATTAATGGAATAATACATTATGTCGTTAATGTGTTTTTGTCTCATTATGATTTATTGTTAGAACCTCGATTTTCACAATGTCAGGTGAAATTATGCATCGTTGAAGTGAAGCTTAATCGGCTTACAATTTTGTCCAAATGATTTTGCCTAAATGGATACTGAACATCACTGAGCATCAGATCTAATATCTGTTGCTTCTTGCTCAGTACAGTTCTGGCTGTAACATTCAATCCACACATTATCCACAGGTCCTACAGAGAAATATCAGCATTGACATGTGTGTGAAGATTACAAATCAAAAGTGTAGTGTGTGTGTGTGTGTGTGTGTGTGTGTGTGTGTGTGTGTGTGTGTGTGTGTGTGTGTGTGTGTGTGTGTGTGTGTGTGTGTGTGTGTGTGTGTGTCATGGATGCATGTGCTTCTGTGTAGCGTTGCTGGTCACGTGGGTGTGATTTACCATTGTGTCTACATATCTCTATAGCCAGCTTGGCTGTCACTTGTGCTGCTGATTTGTGAGAGGCAGAATTGCTCCCAAAGTGCTTCTGCGATCTATACTTCCTCCCTTTTCAGGGGCCTGTATACTCTGGACAAAATATGTCCCAACTGTGCCCTCAAATTTATGGAATGTATAATTCACATCGTTTTAATATAGTTTAAGAGTAATACATGTGGAAACTCTGAGCCAAAAAGTATTTGATGCCGGATAGTAAAATTACTAAGATGTTGGATACTCTTTTTAATCTCCATTAGTTCTGAGATTGCTGACCTCTGACCTCCCACATACATCATTAAAACAAATCCAGTTCTTATCTGTGGCAGACTTCCGTGGCATATCGTAGCTCAGAGCGGTATCTTTCAATAGAAGGAGAAACTTTTACAATAAGACCCATAATTTGATTAAAACAGAACCATGGGGTGGGGGGGATTTGTAAAGATGCACTTGACATCTTGTGAAAATGGCTTCCCTCCCTCCGCCATAGGGGGGTTAGGGTGGCTCATAAAAAATGCATTTGAAGAGGGACAGTCTGCTGATTAGAAGTACTTTTCGCCTCTCAAAAGTGGCGTCCAATTAGCTTTGAGAAACAGCTTCCCCATCGCTGCCGTTTACCCACACCCCCAACGGCGTATCAGAGACACCGTGACATGACATAATGAATGCAATCACCAATAATTAGTAGGGGGATGATCAGCCCTCACTTTGAGCCATCATCAAGAGAGGAGAAGGCTGCCGGGTTGCGCTTCTCCTTCCTTCTTAAACACAACCTGCCTACCAGGAGTTTAGAAGTCATACCCCCCAACAAATTTGTAGTCTTCATGTCAGTAAATTATCACATTTTCAGAGCACATATGATGAGGTGATTAAGATACATAAAGAATAGTTTATTACCTGCTGTAAAGTTTGAGACAAATCGTCTGTCTCTCAAAATTAAAAACGTCTTATTTTCAGGTGCAGTATTTCTTTATCGCCAGTCGTGAAACTTCAAATCAAATCAAATCAAATCAATTTTTATTTGTCACATACACATGGTTAGCAGATGTTAATGCGAGTGTAGCGAAATGCTTGTGCTTCTAGTTCCGACAATGCAGTAATAACCAACGAGTAATCTAACTAACAATTCCAGTCGTGAAACTTGGACCCAGACTCATGTTTATCCAGGGTTTCGGTGTTGACATTGATACCATTGGTCGGTGGTTGATTTCACTTACAAACTCTGAAGACACAGAGAGCGCTCGTTTCACCCAGAGAACTGAACAGCGGGGTGGAGGGGGAGGCCGTGCGGCCGATCGTGCGGCCGGTCAGCTGTAATAGTCATGCAGAGCACCTCTTTGAGAGGGCCTTGACACCCTTCAGAACACCAACTAGTGAATCAAAGATCTAGGTGTCTCCAGTGGAAAGCGGAAGAGAAACGATGCCTGGAACTGAAGTACTACTGGTCAGCTTCCGCTCAGCCCAGTTTAAGCTCTTCTCTGTCCTGGTACCCCTGAAGCAAGTCCCTGCCTATCTTCCCGAAAACGTCTGAGAACCAACCTCTTCAAAGAGCATCTTAAATCTGATATTCCACGGGAAATGAATGATTGTGAGTCGCTCTGGAGAAGAGCAACTGTTAGGATGTTGTTGTTTTTTTATTTTGTTTTGTAGACGCTCTGAAGTGTGGTTGGCTGATGATGACAGAGATCAAAGGTGACAGAGATCATTGTTACTTTGTGACAGGTCTGATAGGTCTGATGTGCCAGTCACCATGGCCTGTTGACGGTGACCCGCGTCACCCAAATGAGATAAATAAGCTTTTGTCCAACTCATTGTTCTCTCTTTATTCTCTGTGAAAAACAAAACCCTTACGCCAGAGGACATTAAGTTATTCTCTAAAGTGGTGACAAATTAGGGTCGTTTAAAATTAAAAGTCAGGGGAAGTATTCTCTGGAACTAAAAGATAAGTCAGACTGTTGTGTAATAGTGGCCCTGTCGAAGGCAATTTGTATTAAAAGCTGCTTGTTTATGAATATTGGGGTCTCATACGTAATTTATGCCAGTAGGTGTGCCATCAATTAAATGTGAATTGTGCCGAGGAAAAAAAACACATTTAATTCCACTGAAATGTAGCAGCCCTGTTTCTGCCCTGTTCTACCTAATTCTTGCTAAGCCTCAAGTCTTAAAGCCATGATATGTTAATGTGACACAAGTCAAAGATAACTGGCATGCTTATTAAATACTTAGCAGATAATACAAATCCACATATTTTTCTCTAATGTAATTGAAACACTGAAAAGGGCTTTATATTAATACTGAAATAGGCGGATGTTAAATGAAGAATGTTTCTGTTGGTGGTTTGAGGGAGATAGGGAGGGGGCAATATCTGGAGAAATATTAAATAATTTATGATAATGCTACAATTCACCGCCAGGATTTTCAATTTTTAATCAACAAGTTGTGCCTCAGAAGTTTTAAACCTACAAAAACCTAATGCAATTACAGAATGAAACTTAAAATGTTCTTTAAGGCAGGCTTCTAAAGCGCAGATTAAAAATGTATTGCAAGGATAATGGCCAAGCCGCTCTTATTCTTTCAACCACTTACAATGCAATTAGATTTAAAACCGTGTTTTAATATTCATGTTTTGAAGAGAATCAGAGGGAAAGGAGGTGGTGAATGGGAACCCAGGAATGAGCCAGTGTACTCAGACAATATTAATGTTGCCATGGCAGTCAACGGAGACCTGCATTAAATCATCCGTAAATCATTTCGTTTTCCACCATGTAAGCAACGTTCACACAACGTTGACCAAACCAAGCTGTTCGATTGTCATCAAACATTCATGGGTTTTTCCGGCCCTCCTCTATGTAGTTCAATTGGAGGCAGCAGAGACCTTTGCCACATCAACGCTCACGTTGTGAGGACCAGGATTTTAGCTGGAGGAGGGTTGTCTACCCCTTCCTCCTTTCCCACAGAAATCAATTCAACCTGCCAATTCCCATTGATTTGACAAGCCTGTGATCGACCCTGTTAGGGCAGGATTAGAGGTGTTTATCTCTGGGAAACCTCGACAGAACAAGTGATCATTTCTCTCGGCTTCCTGGAATGGCCGTGAAAACCTGTTGTGTCCTGAAAGCTCTGCTCTCAGTGTTGTTAATTGAATCAATCTAAGATGGTGTAGTAAGGGAGAGTGTACATTTACTGTAGAGATGTGTTGCTCATACGAATCAATCCACTTACGATGATATAAATGCATTGCACTTACCGAGGTGTTTGAGGCAGAGGGGCTTGTAGGCATGACCCTGATAGAAAATGACGCATGCCTTCACACAACACATCGGGATGGACTATGTAAGTGTTACGCAATAAGGGCAACACAAGATGCCCTAGAACGTATACAGTACTGTGGATGTAAGCAGTGACCTAGCAACATGTCAACTTTTAATATCAACTTCCAATGTCAAATTAAAGTGAGCCAAATCATAGGGAACTGATAGCGGGGCATATGGTCTAATGGCTGCCAGCTTGCTTCATCTACCTTCACGTCATAATATTGCCTCTATTCTTTAAACAAATCATGAAGGTTGAATGGAGTTTGAACTCAGCTGTAAAACTTTGTATAAATCGACTGAATTCTGCATTGAGCTACTAATTATTGGCGGGAGGTCAGCGCTTGGGAGAAGGTATCACGATGACTGGATTAATGACGGTGCAGTCACGCATGTAGAAGTATAATGCTTTGGGTTCACTGACTGATGAGATCCATTACTCTTCAAATGAAGTTTAATGTTCTTTTGAGCAGCAGGTAATTTCAGCTTGATGTACGTGTGTGTGTGTTTGTGTGTGTGTGTGTGTGTGTGTGTGTGTGTGTGTGTGTGTGTGTGTGTGTGTGTGTGTGTGTGTGTGTGTGTATGTGTGTGCACTTGCATGAACATACCTGATTGTGTGTGCATGTGCATTTGAGTGTGTGTGTGTGTGTGTGCACATGATCATTTGAGTGTGTGTGTGTGTGTGTGTGTGTGTGTGTGTGTGTGTGTGTGTGTGTGTGTGTGTGTGTGTGTGTGTGTGTGTGTGTGTGTGTGTGTGTGTGTTTGTGCTCGTACGCATGTGAGAGTATTTATGAGAAATAATGCCTGTGTGGAATCCCGGCAGCATTTAGACACATTAATGGAACCAGAGACATTGAACCAAAATGTATTATTCAACACTTAAAAGCATGGAGCATCTGCTCACAGCAGTTAAAGCCCTGTCCAACTCCATGGCTCTTTAATATTTCACACAATGAACCTGACTGGGAGGGCGTTCATGTAGAATTTAATTGAGGGCGCAGACAATCGTATAGAGACAGGGACAACCTTGAGAAAAATAGGTACATTTGAGGTCAAAGGTCAACTCCAGGTATTGTGGGTATTGTAATTAGTGTGGCTGGTAAGAGGACAAATGTGACGTAATTGGAAAATTGACATTTTATCTTCTGTATTGATTGAATGGTGTGTCCGTCAAATCAGTGCTCATTCACTCACTCACTCACTCACTCACTCACTCACTCACTCACTCACTCACTCACTCACTCACTCACTCACTCACTCTCACTCCAATCCCAAATAAAAGTAAATGTTGCCATTCAGAATAGGTCTGTTTTATTGGATGACACGGCTGCACACACAGACAGATCAGTGTCAATATAGATCAGATATCTCACAGAATGGGACATTTATTGTGACTATCTTTTATATCCTGTTTGCCAAGAATTAATTTACTTTATGTGTCAGTGGTAGTAGTCACACTGGATAAGTTTTCTTTGCTTGAGAAAATGAACAGAAAAGCAGAAACCAAACCCTTACATTTTGTGGAGTAGGACAATTGAAAACCCACAAGGAATTTTTTAAAATCTTTATTTAACTAGGCAAGTCAGTTAAGAACAAATTCTTATTTTCAATGACGGCCTAGGAACAGTGGGTTAACTGCCTGTTCAGGGGCAGAACGACAGATTTGTTCCTTGAGATTGGAACTTTCAAGCTTCTGGTTACTAGTCCAACACTCTAACCACTAGGCTACCCTGATGCCCCGAATGAGAGACAAGCTTGTGTTTGACTAAGGCAGCTAAGATCATACATTTATTTTATTTTTTTTCTTACCCCCTTTTTCGTGGTATCCAATTGTTAGTGTCTTGTCTCATTGCTACAACTCCCATACGGGCTCAGGAGAGACGAAGGTCGAGAGCCATGCGTCCTCCGAAACACAACCCAACCAAGCCGCACTGCTTCTTAACACAGTGCACATCCAACCCGGAAGCCAGCCACACCGATGTGTCGGAGGAAACACCGTACACCTTGCTGCGAAATGTGCAAATCAATCCCAGAACAACAGCAAAGAACCTTCTGAAGATGCTGGAGGGAACAGGTACAAAACTATCTATATCCACAGGAAAACAAGTCCTATATCGACATAACCTGAAAGGACGCTCAGCAAGGAAGACGACACTTCTCCAAAACCACCACAAAAAAGCCAGACTACAGTTTGCAACTGCACATGGGGACAAAGATCATACTTTTTGGAGAAATGTCCTCTGGTCTGATTAAACAAAAATAGAACCGTTTGGCCATAATGCCCATCGTTATGTTTGGAGGAAAAAGGGGGAGGCTTGCAAGTCAAAGTACCCCATCCCAACCGTGAAGCACGGGGGTGGCAGCATCATGTTGTGGGTGTGCTTTGCTCCAGGAGGGACTGGTGCACTTCACAAAATAGATTGCATCATGAGGCAGGAGAATTATGTGGATATATTGAAGCAACATCTCAAGACATCAGTTAAAGCTTGGTCGCAAATGGGTCTTCCAAATGGACAATGACCCCAGTCATACTTCCAAAGTTGTGGCAAAATGGCTTAAGGACAACAAAGTCAAGGTATTGGAGTGGCTATCACAAAGCCCAGACCTCAATCCTATAGAAAATGTGTGGGCAGAACTTAAAAAGTGTGCGCGAGCAAGGAGGTATACAAACCTGATTCAGTTACACCAGCTCTGTCAGGAGGAATGGGCCAAAATTCACCCAACTTATTGTGGGAAGCTTGTGGAAGGCTAGCCAAAATGTTTGACGCAAGTTAAACAATTTAAAGGAAATGCAAACAAATACTAATTGAGTGTATGTAAACTTCTGACCCACTGGGAATGTGCTCTCTACTATTATTCTGACATTTCAAATTCTTAAAATAAAGTGGTGATCCTAACTGACCTAAGACAGGGCATTTTTACTAGGATTAAATATCAGGAATTGTGAAACTGTGTATAAACCTATTTGGATAAGGTGTATGTAAACTTCCGACTTCAACTGTATCTAGATAATTCTGTTAGCTAAGTAAATAAGTATACTAAGGTACCAAGCTGCTGGGACAGAACAGACCTGGCTGCATCTTTATTCAGCTCTGAAGTGTAAAGTCAGATGTGTGAAAGTCTTGAGCCCAAAAATGGCAGGAAAGTTTCACAGCCCCTCCCCACCCCCCACACCCAAATACAGAGGCCTTTGAAGCCCCAATGGCTTATCCCTGTCCAAAGGGCATTACAATATAGTATCAAATTATTAAAAATAACCCTACAAGTAATACGTTTTAAAAAAGCTCCTCAAGGACAATCCAGAGACACCATTTGCTGACTTCTACAAAAAGGGGAACATAAGCAAATGAATTTTCCACACAGGCCATCCCCTGGCATGGCACAGTGCTATAAGAGCACACTGCCCCTTTGTCAAGAGAGAAGGGTATTGGCCCAGGGCAAAAACTCTGAATACCAGACATTGAGGAAATTGAAACAACCTCTGTCAACGTGTACAAGTCTGGGACAGTAATGGTGCAGGGCATCCTCATGCAGTTCCAGCAGGATTATTTTGTGATCAAAGAGAGAGCACAGCAGGGAAATCTCTCTCTCTCTCCCTCTCTCTCTCTCTCTCTCCCTCTCTCTCTATCTCTCTCTCTCTCTCTCTCTGTGATGACTCCCCCACCCTGAGTGAGTCTGATCACACCTCTTCAAACTGTCCTGCAGACGAGGATAGTCACCACCCCCCCCCCCCCCCCAGCACTGAACACACCCAGGTCCACAACTGCTCCACATCACTGAGAGGGATACATTCACGGAGCTGGAGAGAGACATGGTGGAGCTCAGAGAGCTACTCCACACAATCCAGACAGAACAAGCCAATATTACAGACCACCACATCCACTGAGGACACACAAAAGCCAGAGATTGTGCACCTCATTGACTATAATGGCAAATACATTCAAGAGGATAAACTTTTTCCCAAACACAAAGTGGCTAATCTCTGGTGCCCACACACTAGGCATGCCCTGGAGCTGCTGTCAGAGGACAGACTAGGGTCCCCCAGCCACATCCTCATTCACACAGGCACAAATTACCTGAGGGCTCAGCAGGAAAGGGTCGCCACAGCACTCAAGGGAGTGATTGAAAAAGCTCTGTCCACTTTCCCCAACACACGAGTGGTTATCTCCACCCTGCTACCACGAAAATACTTTCACCCTGCCACCATACAAGCATTTCCCGGGACTGCCTCAAAACCACCACTCCACCCTGGACTTGCACAGCCTTTACGACCAGATCCACCCCTGAAGGACGTCACCCTCAACAATAGGCCCAGCGCCTTACACAGGAGCAACAGAGCAGGGACAGGCCATCTGGCTAGAAATTAATAAGGAAATTATCTCAACAGAGAAATGTCTTCATGTGTGCTACCTACATCCCCCCAATAGAATCCCCACACTTTAACGATGACAGCTTCTCCATCCCAGAGGGAGAGATTAACAATTTACAGGCTCAGGGACATGTACTAGTCTGTGGCGACCTAAATAACAGAACTGGACAATAACCTGACACCCTCAGCAGACAGGGGGGCAGACACCTACCTTGAGGTGAAAGCGTTCCCTCCTCCATATGGCCCCTAGTCACAACTACGACAACATAACCAACAAAAACGGGTCACAACTCCTGCAGCTCTGACGGACGCTGGGTATGTACATAGTCAATAGTAGGCTTCGAAGGGACTCCTATGGTAAGTACACTTGTATCTCATCTCTTGGCAGCAGTACTGTAGATTGCTTTATCACTGACCTCAACACAGAGTTTCTTAGAGTGTTCAGTCAGTCTACTGACACCCCTATCAGATCACAGCAAAATCACAGTCTACTTGAACAGAGCAATGCTCAATCATGAGGCATCAAAGCCAACGGAACTGAATAATATAGTGTGGAAATTTGTCAAAAAACTATTAGGCAACAACAAATTCAATCCCTTCTAGACATTTTCCTCGACAAAATGTTTCAATGTAATAGTGAAGGTGTAAACTTGGCAGTAGAAAAGCAAAACGGTATATTTGACCTCTCCGCTTCCCTATCAAATCTAAATATGTCAAGCAGATGAAAAATGAAAATGCCTAAGAAAGAAGTAGAGAAAAACTTTCCTACCGAAAATATAGAGAACCAGAAAACCTGAGCCTTCGCTGTCACCATGGTGAATCACTAAGACAATACAGAAGTACACCACGGAAGAAGAAGGAACAGCAGGTCCGAAATCAGCTCAATGTAAACGAAGAATCCATCAAATTTATTAAACACTTCTGGGAAAAGTGGAAAAGTCTAAACAAACAACAACACGAAGAGTTTATCTATCCAAAATGGAGATGTACGGATGAACCACTTCTCCAATCGTTTTGGCTCTATAACAAAGAACAAACATCAAAAAACATATACTGTACATGTTGAACAGATGTTTATTGTACTCAAAGAAATTACCTCAACCAGTGGTCCCAGCTGAGCTTTATTTATTATCTGTGATTAAATAGGAAACAGCGCATAAGTTGTGCAGGGCTTAATGATGTTGATGGCTGTCGATGATCAAATCTGTAGCATGAAAACAACTGTGTTAGCAGTGAGCTTATGTGACCATTACATCGGTGCATGCTAGCTAACACACTTATATACAGCAATCACATACCAGGGCTCCTGAATGGCGCAGTGGTCTAAGGCACTGCATCTCAGTGCAAGAGGTGCCACTACAGTCCCTGGTTTGATTCCAGTCTGTAACACATCCGGCCGTGATTGGGAGTCACATAGGGCGGCGCAACGATTGGCCCAGCGTCGTCCGGGTTTGGCCGGGGTAGGCTGCCATTGTAAATAAGAATTTGTTCTTAACTGACGTGCCTAGTTATATAAAAATAAAATACCAAAGCACATGGCTGAAAGCCCCTCAATCCTTAACAGGTACCATATGCCCACACATGCATAAATCAGGAATGTACAGAAAACTTGAACACATTGTAAAATGTAAATATAGAATACAGTATTCAGAATATGACCTACGCCTTGCCTCATATATTCATACTAAAGAGACCCGACGTTCGCGGTCTCCCCTTATCTGCAAGAGGGGCCAATAACAACACGCCTTATTGTCATTGGAATAGAGCCAACCAATAAGAGTGCTTGAACATGTTTTAACTGTCTTGTCGAGGGGGGCAGAACAAATCGTGTATGCCCAGGAACAACTCTGATTACACTGACAGTCTACCTTGACTTCGTGGTGGTGACGGTTACCATTCTACCATCTTCAGACTTCCATGTCCTCTCTTCTCTGGATGATGGGTGTTGCATGCTCTCTCTCTCTCTCTCTCTCTCTCATCTGATGGAGGGGATGGTGTAACGCCTGCTCCCGCTCCCCCTGCATGGCCCTCGAAGGCACCAGGCTCCCCAGCATTAAGCAATCCTGCCACTATCAGTACGCACACCTGCCATTCCCCGTCTCGCGCATCAGCGAATCGTTGGACTCACCTGGAGTCAATCGCCTCTGAGTCATTACCTCCCCTCGATCTGTAAGTTCCCCATCTCTGTTCCCAGCTGTTGTATTGATTGTCGAATGTGGTTGTTTTGCCCGTGTGCTGATGCTGTGCCAGTCTTGTTACATGTCTGTTCCTTATTAACTGTTGACTCCCTGTACCTGCTTCTCATCTCCGGCGTCGGTCCTTACACATTTCTGAAGCCACCAAATGAAGCCCCGGGGAGTGCTGGCTTTCCAACTGGTGGCGACGTCGGGTCCAGGGGCCGCCACCGATGAGACCAGGGTTGCCTAAGCCAGCTTGTCGGGCTGTCAAACCCTAGCAGGCTTGAGAGGTTTCTTGCCCCGGTTGGCTCAGAAGGCACCCTGAAGAATTTAGAACAATAGTGTAAGAATTGCTAGTACAGCCAAGTTTGAAGGCTATCAAATGCTTCTCAAAGATGCCCTCAGGTGGTCAAACTAGCACTTACTAGCATTAATGGTAACAATGGCTGACAATTAAATAACGTGCCATAGAATTCTGCGGCAGCCCACAAGATGTGCTGCAGTATGACGCAACTTTTAAAGGAAGAACCACTGTAGGTTACGCTGTTACTCCTCACAGTTCCAGGGAATATTGAAGGGAATATTGAAAACAACCAACATCAGGGCTCTAGACAGCCACAAACCCATGACAATCTGCGTTCCCAGCCCCAATGGCTAACCCTTTCATGGGCTGCGTTCAAGCCCTCAAGAAAACCCTGCTAGCTTGATTTGCAGCTAGCTAGCAACTAGGCTAGTTGCAACGCCAAATAGCTCCTCAGACCCGTCCTTGGTCGGCAGGATCACTGGACAGAGAGTGATTGATGCCGACTGCATCGCGGGATCCAAACTAGAATGTTAGCTAGGTACAAATAACTTTCCCACACACTGTCAAAACAACAAACAACAACGTTTTTCAAAACAACAAATCCGAGCTCTTCCTCGTTCCGCGTTTAACCGGAATTGGGTGAGATGTGCACACTGTCCACAAGATGAGGAAACTGAGCTGCACTTCCTATCCTCCTGCCAATTTTTTTTTACCATATTAGAGACACATATTTCCCTCAGATTACACAGACCTACAAAGAATTCGAAAAACAATCCCAATTTTGAAAAACTCCCATATTTATTGGTTGAAATATCACAGTGAGCAATAACATCAGCAAGATGTGTGACCTTTTGCCATAAGAAAAGACCAACCGGTGAAGAACAAACACCATTGTAAAAACAACCCATATTTATGTTTATTTATTTTCCCTTTTTGTACTTTAACTACTTGCACATCGTTACAAAACAGGTTATAGGCATAATATGACATTTGAAATGTCTTTATTCTTTTGGAACTTTCGTAAGTGTCAATGTTCTATTGTTTATTTCACTTTTGTTTATTATCTATTTTACTTGCTATGGCAATGAATACGTACAGTATGTTTCTCATGCCAATAAAGAACCCTTGAATTGAAATGGAAATTGAGAGCAAGACTGACACTGAGAGAGAATGAGAGAGAGAGAGAAAGAGAGCCCTAATTTGAAGGATAAAGCATGCATGGCCATGGTAAATGAGTTGGGCTGCGACTCCAGAAAGCAGTGATGAGTTTATAATGGCTCTGAATAGTGTACTGCCCAAGCCCGTGGGCCGGATCAGCTGGTCAGGCTCACAAACCCATGTAAGGAGATGGAGATGACAGGCTGGCAGGCTGGCAAGCAGGCAGGCGGACGGATGGCCACGCTATGCCTGGGTGCACAGGGAAACCATGGGCAGACACTTCCCCAAATAGAAATCCTCTGGAAATTAGCGTGGTAGCTATCATTAGTTGTAGTAGCAGTGGTATAACAACTGCTGATGTAAAAACAGCTTTAAAAATACAATTGATTGATTGATGATAATTACCAGAAGTGTTGTACCTGAACCCATCAATAATGTTGGTGAAGAAAAAAAGTATTTCATGTGTTTTAATAGTCTAATTTCTATACACTTACTTTGTTTGTTGTTCAATTACCTGAAAAAACAACAAGCCTTAGGCCAATGTGGATAAAACAACATCATAGGGATTATCTTGCTGTAAATAACCTGCTGCCATTCATTCAGTAGTCAGTGGAGGGTGGAGGGAGAAAACTGCAGGAGCCTTTTCACCATGCAATAACAATGACCTGAGCCCTGAGCCAAGCGTGGCCCAGTTGCCCCATAAGGCCCTATTATAAATCCTCCTCTTTATGTCAGGCAGGGTCTCACACTGACCCCAAAATAGCGGTGCTCGGGTGCAAAAATTCCCCAATTCTCTTTTCCCTCTAAAGTGTGTCTTCTACTGGTGTCAGTTGGGGGGGGGGGGGCGAAGGTCAAGCGTTCTGGAGAGGTCTAACGGGGAAACATTTACCTCAGAGCGACACATGCTTATGGAGCTCGTTAAGATGGACACCTGCGATGCGCCTGGGAAGAATGCCGATGCATTTGAGAAGACCCCCCCTTCCCCCTCCTACGTCTCCCCCCTCCCTCCCTCGACCCTCTCAACCCCCTGTGGAGGAGCCTCTTCGCAACCATGGAGGTGAGGAGAAAGGAAGAGAGAGAGAGAGAGAGAGAGAGAGAGACAGACAGACAGACAGACAGACAGAGAGAGAGACAGACAGACAGACAGACAGACAGACAGACAGACAGACAGACAGACAGACTAAGGAGATTTGGGTGGTGGAATAATATTAGACATTAACCGGAGCACTGTCTTAGAGGACGTCCCTTTGAGAGAGCAAAAGGGATGTAGCCTACACTCCCCCTCTCCCCCTCGACTTCTAGCGGAGATGGGGGTAAGACAGGAAGGGTAAGTAGGGAGGCCTTCTTAGTGCCCGTTCACCACTGGTTAGAGGAATTTAGAACAATAGTGTAAGAAATGCTAATACAGACAATATTGAAGACTATCAAATGCTTCTCAAAGATGCCCTCAGGTGGTCAAACTAGCACTTACTAGCATTAATGGTAACAATGGCTGACAATTAAATAACGTGCCATAGAATTCTGCGGCAGCCCACAAGATGTGCTGCAGTATGACGCAACTTTTAAAGGAAGAACCACTGTAGGTTACGCTGTTACTCCTCGCAGTTCCAGGGAATATTGAAGGGAATATTGAAAACAACAAACATCAGGGCTCTAGACAGCCACAAACCCAGGACAATCTGCGGTCCCAGCCACAATGGCTAACTGTGTCATGGGCTGCGTTCAAGCCCTCAAGAAAACCCTGCAAGCTTGATTTGCAGCTAGCTAGGAGCTATGCTAGTTGCAACGCTAAATAGCTCCTCAGACCCGTCCTTGGTCGGCAGGATCACTGACAGAGAGTGATTGATGTCACCTGCATCGCAGGATCCAAACTAAAATGTTAGCTAGGTTCAAAGAACTTTCCCATGCACTTTCAAAACAACAAACAACAAAGTTTTTCAAAACAACAAAACCGAGCTTCCTCGTTCCGCTTTCAATCGGAAGTGGGTGAGATGTGCACACTGTCCACAAGATGAGGAAACTGAGCTGCACTTCCTATCCTCCTGCCAAATATTTTTACCTTATTAGAGACATATATTTCCCTCAGATTACACAGACCTACAAAGAATGCTCTCTCTCTCTCTCTCTCTCTCTCTCTCTCTCTCTCTCTCTCTCTCTCTCTCTCTCTCTCTCTCTCTCTCTGGGTTCCTTTCTCCTCACCTCACAGGTTGGAGACATCTCCACGGTTATTCTATGAATAGTTCCCCCTGTCCTATGACCTCCTATGGCCCCCAGCTGTGACCTGGCAGTAGATGTATCATTAATACATGACTGTCTTACCACACCCAGCGAGGTGAAGTTAGATGCAGATTTGGAATAGACAGGCTCAGAATGTAGAAAATAGTCATAAACGCTCTATCTGACTCATATACACACACACAGAGAGAGAGCTAAGAACACATTGTTTGACATGCAGAATATCATACAGATATACACAATATGTGTTCTTCCATTTTTTTATTTTTCCAATTTCATGAAACAGTGGTGAGGTTAACTCTAACGTAACCCAGGCATTATCTCTTTGAAGCTGACATAACGTAACCCAGGCATTATCTCTGTGAAGCTGACATAACGTAACCCAGGCATTATCTCTGCGAAGCTGACATAACGTAACCCAGGCATTATCTCTGTGAAGCTGACATAACGTAACCCAGGCATTAGCTGTGTGAAGCTGACGTAACGTAACCCAGGCATTATCTCTGTGAAGCTGACGTAACGTAACCCAGGCATTAGCTGTGTGAAGCTGACATAACGTAACCCAGGCATTAGCTGTGTGAAGCTGACGCAACGTAACCCAGGCATTATCTCTGTGAAGCTGACATAACGTAACCCAGGCATTAGCTGTGTGAAGCTGACATAACGTAACCCAGGCATTATCTCTGTGAAGCTGACATTAGCTCTGTGAAGCTGACATTAGCTCTGTGAAGTTGACATTAGCTCTGTGAAGCTGATGCAACGTAACCCAGGCATTAGCTCTGTGAAGCTGACATTAGCTCTGTGAAGCTGATGCAACGTAACCCAGGCATTAGCTGTGTGAAGCTGACATAACGTAACCCAGGCATTACCTCTGTGAAGCTGACGCAACTTAACCCAGGCATTAGCTGTGTGAAGCTGACATAACGTAACCCAGGCATTAGCTCTGTGAAGCTGACGCAACGTAACCCAGGCATTAGCTCTGTGAAGCTGACGTAACGTAACCCAGGCATTAGCTCTGTGAAGCTGACGCAACATAACCCAGGCATTAGCTCTGTGAAGCTGACGCAACGTAACCCAGGCATTATCTCTGTGAAGCTGACGTAACGTAACCCAGGCATTAGCTCTGTGAAGCTGACGTAACGTAACCCAGGCATTATCTCTGTGAAGCTGACGCAACGTAACCCAGGCATTAGCTGTGTGAAGCTGACGTAACGTAACCAAGGCATTAGCTCTGTGAAGCTGACATAACGCTTACATTTCCCCATTTCCCTATTTCACTTTACAGACTGACATAAATGAGCCTCCACCTGCCATGAATCCCAGATGAAAGATCTAAGCTGAAAGATCCAACTGGTAATCCGCCATCCAATAATATCTTAAAAGTTCTAGAAAATGGGGAAGTGTGTGGATCAATCGATATGCATAGACAATAGACTTGAACAGAATTCATTGTAGATTTCTGTTTAAGGGCCTCCCGAGTGGGGCAGTGGTCTAAGATACTGCATCTCAGTGCTAGAGACATCACTACAAACCCTGGTTCCATTCCAGGGTGTATCACAGTGGTCTAAGGCACTGCATCTCAGTGCTAGAGGCGTCACTACAGACCCTGGTTCTGTTCCAGGCTGTATCACAGCGGTCTAAGACACTGCATCTCAGTGCTAGAGGCGTCACTACAGATCCTGGTTCCGTTCCAGGCTGTATCACAGTGGTCTAAGACACTGCATCTCTGTGCTAGAGGCGTCACTACAGATCCGGATACAGCTGGCCGAGAACGGGAGACACATGAGGCGGCGCACAATTGGCCCAGCGCCATGGGGGACGGTTTGACCGACTGGGATGTTCCTGTCCCATCGCGCTCTAGCGACTCCTTGTGGCGGCCGGGTGCATGCACGCTGACTTCGGTCGCCAACTGTACAGTGTTTCCTACCTCACGTTGGTGCGGCATGCCTCCGGGTTCAGCAGGCTTGGCGGGTTGTGTTTCGGAGGACGCATGGCTCTCGAACTTCGCCTCTCCCGAGTCCGTAGGGGAGTTGCAGCGATGGGACAAGACTGTAACTACCAATTGGATATCACGAAAAAGGGGTAAAAAAGTATTTAAAATAATACATAATAATCCATTTCTGTTTAAAGGTAAAACATCGAATTGATAAAAGTAAACGTTTGATAAGAAAAGCCAAAACCACGGTCCTTGACATCTTGAAATAATGACTATATGAAACACTGTAGTCAATAAACAATGAAGTCCATATCCACTATGATGACCTTGACATTTCACCTTTGACCCCTGTTACGGTATCTCCTTTGCTGTGGAGCCTGCCCTCCTCATCAATTCCTCCGACACCTCCACACTAGTCATCCCCCACTTATTTTAACATCCAGTAAAAACAATCTGTTTCCCCTGGTCTAATTCATTCCTTATTATGTTAATTCGGTTTCCGCTCAGACGTTGGCTTTGAATAGAGTTTATCTGCCAGTGATTAGCTTCAATCCCAGTCCTCGTCTGTGAGTGGAATACGCTATCAACGCTACAGCAATACAAGGCCTGTCTAAGTAGTATGCATTTGCCATCTACTTATCCCCCTGACAGGTCAACCTCACAGAAAGTGCCTTCAGAAAGTATTCAAACCCCTTGACCCATTCTACATTATGTTGTGTTACAACCTGAATTCAAAATGGATGAAATAGATTGTTGTTTCACCCATCTACATCAATACCCCATAATGACAAAGTGAAAACATGATTTTAGAAATGTTTGCTAATTTATTGAAAATGAAATACAGAAATATCATATTTACATAAGTGTTCACACCCCTTTGCTGTGACACTCCACATTTAGCTCAGGTGCATCCAATGTCCTCTGATCAACCTTGAGATGTCACTACAACTTGATTGGAGTCCACCTGGGGCCAGGCCTGGAATTTCCTGATTTTAGGGGCAAGGCCATTTGTATTTTTATTTTTAAAATATTTGCAAAAATGTCCAAAATAATGTTTTCACTTTGTCATTATGGGGTATTGTGTGTAGATGGGTGAGAGAATAACATCTATGTTTTCCATTTTGAATTCAGGCTGTAACACAAAAAAATAATGGGATAAGTCAAGGGGTATGAATACTTTCTGAAGGAACTGTAAATGAAGCTATTCCTGATACCTTTATGGAGGTGGAGATTGTGAAGTCAGACTTGTTGATGGAACTTGTGAAATTATTCTGACCTCCATCTAGTTGATTCACCATTCAGAATCTGGAGATTTCTAAGTCTGTTGTCACTTACACATGTTTTTTTTTAAAGCATATTTTTCAGACAGTACAGGTATGGACATGGTGCACGTGTTTGTGATGCAACCATGACAACCTGCCTGCCACTCGTGGTTTATCCCTCTGCTCACCTCCATAGTTCGAATCATAGCCTCCAAAGAAAGTGAAAACACCCCCAGTATCAATTATTTAGAAAGAGAAAAAACACGAAAGGAACCCTACAGGTCACACAATGGGCACGCGATCTACCTCCTATTTCACCACATTCCCCCAGACAAGCAGCTCTCCAATGGCTATTCAGATTAGCGACCTTACCTCCCCCTCTCTCTCTTCACTGATGATGTTAAAGTAACGGCTGGCCAGGTGCATGGCTGTGAGTGTTGATCTTATTACCTCACCCCTTGCAGGCCACCCAGATGCCAGGGTCTGTAGTATCTCTCCCATCCTGGCCTGGGGTTAATTAATCTGGCTAACTCATCCGGCTGCCGTGGGCTGTGGGTACACGGAGTGGTGATGACACAGGTGTGAGGTCAGCAGGACCCTGTGTAGGCGGAGCGTGGCTCTGACAACTCAGTGAATGGGAAAACATCGGAGCAGGGCCAAAAGCGTGGGCCACACAGCTGCATGCTGGGATGTTTGAGGGCAGACAGCGTTTAGCCGAACTCCAACGAGGGGGGGGCGTAGTCATGAACAGGGCGGAGGGGTAAAATGTGTCAGCAACCCTTCCATCCCCACCTCCAACTGGGATGTCTGTCCGTCCGTGACAGATTGGTCATCTAGTCAGTGGCAGCTGTGGAAGTTGTCTCTCCTAGCTGGTGGCTCTTAAAGCAAGGTGACCCATGAACAAGACTGGGCTGGCTACAGTCCCAATGCCCCAAACTGTGAATCTAACTGGAAGATTTGTATTGACAGAAATCACTTGGCTGAGCTTGCTGACCGTACTGCATTTATAAGGGTCAGGTCTGTGCACTGTACACTTCCGACGGATATTTATTTTTAGTGTCATAGACTACTCAACTAGAAGTACAATAGACTGAATGTATAAGCACGTCCACCAGAATCCTTCTAAGGCAAAAGGTGCTGATATCCCCAGCCATCTCATTATCACCTCAGCATGAATTTGGATTATGTTCTGAGGGAAAGAGTCAGCCATTATCATAAGCTACGGTAATAGGTCTCTACTGACTTCCCTCCTTCACTCTAGGCACAGAGCCATAACAGCCTCTGTGGCTCCTAAGGGCCCTCTGGGACCCACTAGCGATCATTGAGTCGCTGAGGCGTCAAAGTCCTTTTCCATCTCAAGGGTGCAACTATTGTATTTATCTCGAGCCAGAAGTATTTGGGTAAATGAGTCTCAGTCACTTACTAGGTTTAGTGTTTCACTTTGCATGAAGAAATGACTGACAATGACTCAAGTTGGGTTTCTACTTGAAAGCAGGGGAAGTATTGTATCTGAATATGTAATAAATAACCAAATCATTGATGGATCAATAGAAACTATAAATGCATGTCTCTTGTCTGGCTCTGATTGGTCGTTTCTCACGAACCGTAAACCCGGCATACGTGTCATCACACTCCCTCATCTGATTGGCAGAGTATCTGACTTTGTGGCTGTGGTGACTAGCGACGACCACACAGGAGCAAAGCATGAATTCAAAGCAGGAAGTGTGCCCATCAATATGTGATGTAATTTGTTGGTTCAGCTCAACTGACATTACAAATAATACATTCTATTGCATGTACCACATCAGTTAACACAATTTGAATTAACATTCTACATTACCATGGAAATGAT
Organism: Oncorhynchus mykiss; assembly: GCF_013265735.2. Classification (NCBI taxonomy): domain Eukaryota; kingdom Metazoa; phylum Chordata; class Actinopteri; order Salmoniformes; family Salmonidae; genus Oncorhynchus; species Oncorhynchus mykiss. The sequence goes on along the minus strand of NC_048585.1, from coordinate 55,837,853 downwards.
TGCATCACAATACCAGGTGTACTCATGAGTTTACCAGTAAAATTAGCAGGGTTCCACACCTGTTTTCTTCATTATATTTCTGCGTGTGCTTCTGCTGCATTGTAAGGGGCGTTGTCTTGGCAACCGAAGACTATTTAAACAGTTATTTTATTTTAATGATGTTCTTCATCCATAACCGTCGGTTTCACAGATTATTTCTGTATGTAATACAATCTGGAGAATCCTATAGGATCGAGTTGGATTACTTTTGATTTACAAAAGGAAAAAAAGGTAGTCCAATAGGGTTCTGATAGTGACACAAAATCCTACAGGATTGTCTGAATTCTACAGGATTATATTGGAAAAAATCACAATCCTACAGGATTGTCTGAATTCTGCAGGATTCTATTGGAAAAAAATCACCAATCCTACAGGATTGTCTAAATTCTACAGGATCCTATTGGAAAATATCACTAAATCCAACAGGATTGTATGAATTCTACAGGATCCTATTGGAAAATATCACTAAATCCAACAGGATTGTCTGAATTCTACAGGATCCTATTGGAAAAATCACTAAATCCTACAGGATTGTATGAATTCTACAGGATCCTATTGGAAAATATCACTAAATCCAACAGGATTGTCTGAATTCTACAGGATCCTATTGGAAAAATCACTAAATCCTACAGGATTGTATGAATTCTACAGGATCCTATTGGAAAAAATCACTAATCCTACAGGATTGTCTGAATTCTACAGGATTCTACTGGAAAAAATCACTAATCCTACAGGATTGTCTGAATTCTACAGGATTCTATTGGAAAAATCACTGATCCGATAGGATTTTCTGACTAGGGCTTGAATAGGGATTATCATCCTTCCTCCTGTTTGGCTTGCTTTCCTAATGTGACCTTTCAGAGAATTCCCAATTAGCAGAGATAGCCTCAGAGACCATGTTGTTGAAAGGGCACTGAGAGAGGGAGGTGTGCAGCCTGGGGTGGGGGGAGCTGTTAAATCACCTCAATTCCCTCCATCAATGGTAAAGATTGTGGGGCACCGGATGAGTTTGTGAGCTGAAAGGCTGGGGACATAGGCTTGCAGACACAACTACATATCTGGGTCCAGTAGTGAAAAGAGTCCATAGTTCATACACCCAAAAGTGACATATATTTTAATTACCCTCTCAGACCTTGCATTTTCCCTCAGATTAGTAGAGATGAGGGGGAAAGCCCAGGTCTCTGGGTCTACCTGCTTAAATGTTTAGGATGAGAGTGTGAGGGGTTTACCCAGATAACCACACCTTCACACCCCTCACCTCAATAAACACCATCCCTGACAGGGCAAGGTGGGACTCATGGGAGATTAGAAAAACAATCCATTATACTAAATCAAGGTAATGGCTTTATCATCCTCATAAAGTAGGAAAACAATGTTTTTTACTACACACAGACACACAGACACACACACGCACACGCACACGCACACACACACACACACACACACACACACACACACACCCTGATGGCTGAATCAGCATTGTAAAAAAAGAAAAAAAAGGGGAGAAAAAAAAAATGTAATTAACATTTTCAGGGAATTACCTTTCATCTGTGTTTCTTTTGTTCTTCCAACAGCTTATTTACTTTGCTGTCCTCTGTGTTGTTGCAAGAAAGACATGTAAATGGTTCTGAGGTGATTTTAGTTTTTGATGTTCCTCGACAAGAGTGTTAATAACTAGAGACAGACGAGGGAGACTGGGTGTTGGTTTGGGGAAATGCGTAGCTGGGTTTATAATTGGTTAATGAATAGTCAAAATGTGTAATGCTTGCTAGTTTTGTTGTTTCCACCTGGGAAAGAATTGAAAGTTTACTTTATTTGCTAAGTTTAGTTTTGCCGTGGTCTATTAAGCTGATAAATTATGTTGTGTGGATGAATTGAGTTCAGGCAGACAAACACACTGTAGACCACTTTGCTATGGGATGTTGAATATGAAGACACAAGTAGTTGTGTGTTGTAAATATATCCTGCAGACCTATAATGCAACACACACACACACACACACACACACACACACACACACACACACACACACACACACACACACACACACACACACTTCCTCCCTCTATCTGATAGCTCAGTCCACTCCAGGTAATGAGACAGAAAGTCAACCCACTCGTTTCTTTGAAGATACCGCAAGTAGTGTCACGTACATTACAGATGTCTTTAGCCTGTCCTCTCTCCGCTCTCCCTCGCTATTGTGGCCAGAGCCGCTCAATTACGCAACACTGTGAAGGACACAAAGGACCGGGTGGGTGTCTGTGGGTGAGGCACATACCACTTATAGCTGCATGGATTGTGTAACATAGACGTGAAACCAGCACATCGCCACCTAGCGCTGATCCCAGAGACCTCATCTGTCTGTGACAGAGATGTTCTAATCACGTCCTCCAGGTCCAAGTATCCTTCACCTTGGAGAGCTACCAGCCTCTGGGCATTACTCTGTGTAAATAGCAGTGTAATTGAACAATGTGTTAAGATAGATGTAATGGGGAGCGAGAACAAACATGTAGTGCTATTTGGAGAGAGATTGAATTGAAACAGAAAGAAATAAAACAGGGGGTGTTGTAATGAGAAAGTGGCAGATTCTGTAAAAAAAAAAATGTGACCAGGAACACTGCTTTCTTGGATTTCGCTGTGAAAATGTTCTACGAATATGAAGCCTGTCTTTTGGATCTGGGAGAGTTTAGATTGAAGCTTTGGAAGACCTTGGTTCAGGGAACGAGCTCATTGGAGTGAAAGCGTGCAAGGTTGACTTAATTGGATATGTTTGTAATATCTGCTGGTATTCAGACACCCACGTCTTTAAAATCCGAAGGCCCCAAAAAGAAACATCACAACTGGTTTTATTTTGGATGGACTATGACATACAGCCGTTGCAAAAACCCCAGCGTAAATGTTATACCTTTTTCAAACAGGCTGACATTCCATTTCATCCCACGGATTTTTGATATCACGCGGGTGAAGGCGTTGAATACACACATTAAGGGAAATCATATGGTGGTAATGTAGTGTTGAACTTGCTCACAGAAATCAGAAATTGACCAATGGGAGAGCCCGATTAGAAATGTAAAAGTCGGTCATGATATAAATTCCCTTCCCGGCTATTTCAAGGTCATGTGAATGTAAATTAGTTACACATTACTATGTAAATAACTTAAGCACCATCAGTCAGGACCATCAGTCATGAACTTTACCTACCTGTCCCATAGTTATTCACTACACAGCCCTGAGATTTACCTACCTGTCCCATAGTTATTCACGACACAGTCCTGAGCTTTACCTACCTGTCCCATAGTTATTCACTACACAGCCCTGAGCTTTATCTACCTGTCCCATAGTCAATAAACAGCCCTGAGCTTTACCTACCTGTCCCATAGTTATTCACGACACAGTCCTGAGCTTTACCTACCTGTCCCATAGTTATTCACTACACAGCCCTGAGCTTTACCTACCGGTCCCATAGTTATTCACAACACAGTCCTGAACCTTATCTACCTGTCCCATAGTCACTACACAGCCCTGAGCTTTACCTACCTGTCCCATAGTTATTCACAACACAGTCCTGAGCTTTACCTACCTGTCCCATAGTTATTCACGACACAGTCCTGAGCTTTACCTACCTCTACCATAGTTATTCACTACACAGCCCTGAACCTTATCTACCAATCCCATAGTTATTCACTACACAGCCCTGACCTTTATCTACCTGTCCCATAGTCACTACACAGCCCTACACACCTCGGAGCGAGGTGTGCGGAGCGCGGTGTGTGGAATGTGGTGTGCGGAGCGCGGTGTGTGGAATGTGGTGTGCGGAGCGCGGTGTGTGGAATGTGGTGTGCGGAGGGCGGTGCGCGGAGCGAGGTGTGCGGAGCGAGGTGTGCAGAGCGAGGTGTGCGGAGCGCGGTGTGTGGAATGTGGTGTGCGGAGCGCGGTGTGTGGAATGTGGTGTGCGGAGTGCGGTGCGCGGAGCGAGGTGTGCGGAGCGAGGTGTGCGGAGCGCGGTGTGTGGAATGTGGTGTGCGGAGTGCGGTGTGTGGAATGTGGTGTGCGGAGTGCGGTGCGCGGAGGGAGGTGTGATGAGCAAGGACTGTGATACCCTGAAACAAAACAAGTGAAGTGTTAAGCCATGCTATTACTTAGCCCCCGTGGCTTAATGTGTGAGAGGTGCACTTACAAGATGTTAATATTAAAAGCGTGATGCATTTGAAAGGGGAGGCCAAATGGGAGTCGGGATGATTAATGGTGTTTTATTTATGGCAGGCTGTGTTTGCCTACGACAGCTGAAATATTGTACTGTATGGATTACAGCACTGACAAAGAAAAGCAGGACAACGGCCATGCATTTACTGTATGTAATGCAGTAGTCACACACACACATACATATATATATATATATAAATATATATATATATATATATATATATATATATATATATATATATATATATATATATATATATAGTCCCCCATTATATATTTTAGATGCAATGGAGGAGAGAGCTTATTAACAATCCTCTGGTGTGTTGTGGGGAACTAAAGAGTTTTACACAAGGGACTGTCTGACCTGTTTATGTCTGGGGCGATCACTAAAACTTACCTTGAGAGTTTCTGTTTCATTTGTTCCATCATATAAGCCCAGCTGGCTGTGGAAAGTTATTTGTGCTGAATAAGCAAGTCCATGTTCAACATATCTCTGTTTCTGTCACTTTCTCTCTCTTTTCTCTTTGGCTCTCTCCCTCATGCATCCTCCCTCACATTCTCTCCCCACCTCTCATTTCTGTTCTGTCCCTCTATACCTTTTCCTGCCCTCTCTACCCTCCCTCTCTCGCTTTCTGTCTCTCTGTCTCTCTCTCTCTCTTTCTGTCTTCTCTCTTTCTGTCTCTCTCTTTCTGTCTCTCTCTTTCTCTGTCTCTCTCTTTCTCTGTATGTCTCTGTCTTCTCTCTTTCTGTCTCTCTATCTCTGTATGTCTGTAACTCTCTTTCTCTCTCTCAATTAAATTCAATTTAAGGAGCTTTATTGGCATAGGAAACATATGTTTACGTTGCCAAAGCAAATGAAAAAGATAATAAACAAAGGGGAAATGAACAATACAAAATTAACAGTAAACATTACACTCACAAATGTTCCAAAAGAATAAAGACATTTCAAATGTCATGTTATGTCTATATACAGTGTTGTAATAATGTGCAAATAGTTAAAGTACAAAAGATAAAATATACGGTGCCTTGCGAAAGTATTCGGCCCCCTTGAACTTTGCGACCTTTTGCCACATTTCAGGCTCCAAACATAAAGATGTAAAATTGTATTTTTTTGTGAAGAATCAACAACAAGTGGGACACAATCATGAAGTGGAACGACATTTATTGGACATTTCAAACTTTTTTAACAAATCAAAAACTGAAAAATTGGGCGTGCAAAATTATTCAGCCCCTTTACTTTCAGTGCAGCAAACTCTCTCCAGAAGTTCAGTGAGGATCTCTGAATGATCCAATGTTGACCTAAATGACTAATGATGATAAATACAATCCACCTGTGTGTAATCAAGTCTCCGTATAAATGCACCTGCATTGTGATAGTCTCAGAGGTCCGTTAAAAGCGCAGAGAGCATCATGAAGAACGAGGAACACCAGGCAGGTCCGAGATACTGTTGTGAAGAAGTTTAAAGCCGGATTTGGATACAAAAAGATTTCCCAAGCTTTTAACATCCCAAGGAGCACTGTGCAAGCGATAATATTGAAATGGAAGGAGTATCAGACCACTGCAAATCTACCAAGACCTGGCTGGCTGGCAGGTTCTTTCCCCGGTCAGTATTTTTCCTGCGTTGATGCTACTGCTATGTTGTCTCGGTCCATGTTTGTAGTTTTATTAAACGATTCACCTGCTTCTTGACTCTCACCATCACCGTTAGAGAATACTGTTTCCATCAATGTAAGCAGCCTGAAAACAGAGTGTCTCCTTAGACGGTCGCTGAGCAGGGATAACTTCTACGTCAACGCCATGACCAACTGGCGACTGCTATGGAAGAGGTTCTTTGCAGTGCGCGGCCATCACCTAGTGGAGAATATTCTATAACCAGTTGAGTCAGCACAACAGCCCATTCATCAACCCGCGCAGGTCAGTGATGCCCATTTGTCCCTCCCGGATAAATATGAAGGCCCCCCATCTAAATACCGTGGCTTCCTACTTCAGTGCTCCCTCTACTTTGAGCACCTGATGGGAGCCCCCACCACCAAGAGGTCCAAGTTTGCCACGGCTATTTCTCTGGGCAGGTGTTGGAATGGGCCACGGCTGTCTGGATGAAAGGGGAGGAGCTAGATTCATGAGGGGTTCATGGCTCTGTTCAAATGCATCTTCAATCATCCCCAGGAGTGCATAGAGGGAAGTGAGTGCCTACTCCAATTATGGCAGGGTGACCAGACGGCTCACTCACCTTCCGGACAGTAGCAGCATCCAGCGAATGGAACGAGCCAGAGCTTTGTACGCTATTCAGAAAAGGTCCAGACAGAGGTCCAGACAGAACTGGCCTATCGAGACAACCCCTCCTTGGACGCAGTCGTTGTGATGGCCATCCGTCTGGATGGTCTACTTCAGGAGCGTCGGTACTCTCATCGCTCCTCACCCTCCCTCAGTGAACACTCTGGATCAGAGCCTGAACCCATGGAGGTAGGGGTCACACGCCTCCCTGCGGAAGAGCGCTGCAGACGAAGACAGTCTGTAACGTGGTCAAGGAGGGCACCAGCTGCAGCTGTATTGATTGTAGGACTCAACGAGATCACCCCGAAGTACCGGTACCCTCTCCCGTTGGTGCTGGCAGCTATCAAACAGCTCCACAGGGCCAGGTTCTTTACCGAACTGGACCTGCGAAGTGCATACAATCTCACCTGCATCCTAGAGAATGGAAGACTGCGTTTAGCATAATGTCTGGCCAATATGAGTATTTGGTGATGTCATTTTGCATAGCCAATGCTCCGTCAGTGTTCCAGACATTCGTTAACGAAGTGTTCAGGGACATACTCGGACACCAGGTGATCGTGCATATTGATGACATCCTGGTCTACTCGGCTACCCTGGAGGACCACATTACTCACGTTTGCGCAGTCCTGGAACGCCTCCTGGCAAACCACCTGTTTGTCAAGGCTGAGAAATGCCAATTTTGTCAGAAGGCCGTCTCCTTCTTAGGCTACCAAATCAGCCCGCAGGGAGTGAGGATGGACGAGAACAAGGTAGATGCGGTCAGGTCATGGCGAGTCCCAACCACCATGAAGGAGTTACAACGTTTTTGGGGGTTTGCCAACTTCTATCGTTGTTTTATCAGGAACTTCATCTGTTGCCACCCCTCTCACCTCTCTCCTCAAGGGTGGTCCCAGTAGGTTGGTGTGGAGCCCAGCAGCCAATGAGGTCTACTCAAGGGACCTTTCACCTCTGCCCCATTGCTCTAACACCCAGATCCCACGATATCCTTTGTGGTGGAGGTGGACGCTTCAGAGGTGGGCGTGGGGACTGTTCTGTCTCAACGATAGGGTAATCCACAGAAATTGTCTGTGTTTATACTTTATGAAACTGTCCCCTGCAGCGAGGAATTATGACGTCAGTGATTGAGAGCTCCTGGCGGTGAAGTTGGCATTAGAGGAATGGAGACACTGGCTGGAGGGCACCAAGGAACCATTCGCAATCTTCACCGACCATCGGAACCTGGAGAATATACCGACAGCAAGGACACTGAATAAAGGTGGGCCCTCTTCACAAGATTCGACTACACAAAGGTAGAAAAACAAGGGTGATGCCCTGTCCCCTCTCTACGATTTGGGAGAAGGTCCTGTCCAGAATACACATAATTCCATCCTCCCGAGTCGTAGCTCTTTTGGTCTGGGACGTAGATGTGGACATTCGCCTTGTTCTGGAGAGTGAGCCCGCACCCACTAACTGTCCTCCTGAGCACATCTACATTCCCACATGGATAAGGGATCGCCTTTTGACCTAGGCACACACCGCTGTCGCTGGACATCCAGGTATTTCTCGTACTACCCAATCCATCTCTCAGAAGTACTGGTTGTCCACCTTGGCGCAGGACGTCAATCGCTATGTCCACTCCTGTTCCGTATGTGCCCGCAGAAGCTTGGTCATGAACAGCCTCACTTTCTGGTATAGGCCTCTGTCCAACAGGCAGGTGGAGAGGATAAACCAGGAGCTGGGGAGGTTCCTGAGGAGTCACTGTCAGGACCAGCAGGGAGACTGGGCTCGATTCCTTCCATGAGCGGAGTACGCCCAGAAATTGCTACGTCACTCAACTGGGTTGATCCCCCCCCCCCTTCCAGTGTGTTCTGGGTTTTCAGCCAGCCCTGGCTCTGTGGACCCTGGGCCAGTCCGCAGCTCCTGCGGGTGGTGAGTGGTTCAGGCCAGCAGAAGAAGTGTGGAGTGATGCTAATGTGAGACTCCAGGGTGCCATCCACCGTCAAAAGGAGCAGGCAGACCGCCTGCGCATTGCAACCCCCATGTTCCACCCTGGGGATAGTGTATGGCTCTCTACCAGGAACCTCCCACTCCGCCTGCCCTGCAAGAAGCTGAGCCCCCGTTTGTGGGGCTGTTCAAGGTTCTCCGGAGGGTCATCGAGGTGACGTATAGGTTACAGCTTCCCAGTGACTACTGTATCTCACCTTGTTTTCAGGTCTCCCTTCTCAGGTCGGTGGTTCCTGGTCCCCACACTGATGCTGCCACCCACGCCACCCCTCCGTCCCCCCGGGACATCAAGGGGGGGACTGGCCTATGTCGTAGATCTCTACTGGATTCCCAACGTTTTGGGGGTCGGCTCCAAAAACTGGTGGACTGGGAGGGTTATGGCCCAGAGGAGCTTTGTTGGGTTCTGGTGGAGGACTTTCTGGATCTGGATCACATCTGTGATTTCCACCTTCGCCGACTGGTTGGCATCATTTTGCAGCTGGAGCCGCACATCAGAGGGGGGACTGTCATGTCTACTCTCACACCTCCCCTCGCCTGGAATAGACCCCCCTCAGTCAGTATTGTTCCTGTGTTTATGCGCAGATGCTAATGCTGTCATGTTCCATGTCAAATAAAACAAACATTTCACCTGCTTCTCGACTCTCAGCATCTCTATTACACGGATCCGAATTGGTATGTCAAATTTGATGTTCCTTTTGGTGTAGATGGCCCTTCTTGCCTTGTCTCCCAGATCGTTCTTAGCTTTGTAGAAGTTACCTGTGGCTCTGATGTTTAGGCTGAGATACGAATAGTTGTGTGCTCTAGGCAATGGTGTATTGATATAATTTGTATTCTTGGCAGCTGGACCTTTGGAACACTATTGTTTTATTTAGTAGGTCCCAGGTCTGACAGAATCTGTGCAGGAGATCTAGGTGCTGCTGTAGGCCCTCCTTGGTTGGGAACAGATCTAGGTGCTGCTGTAGGCCCGCCTTGGTTGGGAACAGATCTGGGTGCTGCTGTAGGCCCTTCTTGGTTGGGGACAGATCTAGCTGCTGCTGTAGGCCCTCCTTGGTTGGGGACAGATCTAGGTGCTGCTGTTAGCCCTCCTTGGTTGGGGACCGAAGAACCAGATCATCAGCAAACCATAGACATTTGAGTTCAGATTCTAGTCTAGATTCTAAGGTGAGGACAGGTGCTGCAGACTGTTCTAGTGCCCTTACCAATTCATTGAGGGTGGGAATTAATCTGCATCCCTGTCTCATCCCTGGCCCTGTGGAAATAAGTTTGATTTATTTTTTTAAGCCAAGTTTAACCACATGTGGTTGTGTACAAGGATTGTATAATGCCTGTTTTTTTTTTTCCCCCAACACTTGCCATCAATTTGTAAAGCAGCTCCACATGCCAAATTGAGTCAAAAGCTTTTTGGAAATCAACAAAGCATGAGAATTTTCCTTTTGCTTTGATTTGTATGTCAATTAGGGTGTGCAGGGTGAATACGTGGTCTGTCATACGGTAATTTGTTAAACCAATTTACTATTTCCCTACCTGTCTATTTCAATGTAAATTATCACATTGGCATGGGGAACATGTTTGCAAGTGGAATAGAAAATCAGTAAACACTCACAAATTGTTTTAAAGAATAAACATGTCGATTGTTATATTATTGGCAATGTTTGTAAGGACCGACACGGGGTGTCAACATTGAAGGAACAGACATGGAACAAGACAGGTACAGCGTCAGCACACGGTTAACAACGAAGCCGGGGAGAACAGAGCTTGGGAACAGACAGTTATAGGGGAGGTAATGACCCAGAGGTGAATGAGTCCAGGTGAGTCCAAAAAATACGCCGATTCGCGTGACGGGAGGGAAGGCAGGTGTGCGTGATGATGGCGGCAGGAGTGCGTAACGCTGGGGTGCCTGGCACCTTCGAGAGCCAGGGAGGGGGAGCAGGTGTGACAATGTAACACTATGCAAATGGTTGAAGTAACATAAACAGATAAATATAGGTTGCATATACAATGTTGTTCATGCTCCACTGGTTGCCCTTTTGTGGCAACTTCAGTATTTTGCCCAACACATATGGGAGTTTATGAATATTTTTGATTTGAATATGAATATTTTATTTGTTTAAACTATTGTGGGTCTGTCGTGATCTGTGGGAAATATGTGTAATGTGGCCATACATTTGGCAGGAGGTTAGGAAGTGTAGATCATTTTCCACCTCATTTTGTGGGCAGTGTGTACATAGCCTGTCTTCTGTCGAGAGTCAGGTCTTCCTATAGTGGCCCCTCTCAATAGCAAGGCTATGCTCACTGAGTCTGAACATAGTCAATGATTTTATTAATTTGGGGTCAGTCACAGTGGTCAGGTATTCTGCTACTGTGCACACTCTGTTTAGGGCCAGATAACGTTCCAATTTGCTATTTTTTTGGTTGATACTTTCCAATGTGTCAAATAGTTGTCTTTTTGTGCTATCTCATAATTTGGTTGGGTCTAAATGTGTTTCTGTCCTGGGGCTCTGTAGGGTCTGTTTGTGTTCATTAACAGAGCCCAGGAACCTGCTGGCTGAGGGGACTCTTCTTTAGGTTCTCTCTCTCTCTCGCTCTCTCTTTCACTCTGTCTCTCTCCTGTCTCTCTCCTGTCTCTCTCTTTCTTTCTCTCTCTCCCTCTCTATCGCTCATGTCGAGCAGGGCTTGTCTCTGGTTTCTGCTAGCACGTTTGTTTTCCTATTTGAGTAAGGGACAGATTTAGAATGAGTTCACTCAGGTCACTGTTTCTCCTATTCCCCTTGGGAGCATGCTCGTACACTCTCGTCCCATCTCTGAATGCAGTCAAGCTGAAATGGGGATGTGGTTTTGGGTGTTTTAGCAGGCTATATGCCTCCTCTAGGTAGCATATGCTGTGGAGTATGAAATCATTGACACCCTTGATAAAGATGAACAGTAATAACCATAAAATAAATAATTAAAATACGGAGATATATATTCTATTCTACAATAAATGGGAAATAGTTTATACTGATACAATTGCTCAGACAAATACATTTGATATGTAATATATATTTTTTTTTACCAAAAGGTAGGGGTCAAGGTTATTGACACACCTAAAGTTTCCTAATAATATAGTAGTTAAAAGTTTATTCGGTCCCATATTCCAAGCACGCAATGATTACATCACGCTTGTGACTTGCCAAACTTGTTGGATACATTTGCAGTTTGTTTTGGTTGTGTCAGATTATTTTGTGCCGAATATAAATTCATGGTAAATAATGAATTGTTTCATTTTGAAGTCACTTTTATTATAAATAAGAATATAATATTTTTCTAAACACTCCTACATTCATGTGGATGCTACCATGATTGCAGAGGGTCAAAGATCATATTGTAACCCCAAGACATGCTAACCTCTCACCATTACCAATAACAGGGGAGGTTAGCATCATACCCCCAAGACATGCTAACCTCTCACCATTACCAATAACAGGGGAGGTTAGCATGTAATATCATACCCCCAAGACATGCTAACCTCTCACCATTACCAATAACAGGGGAGGTTAACATGTAATATCATACCCTCAAGACATGCTAACCTCTCACCATTACCAATAACATGGGAGGTTAGCATGTAATATCATACCCCCAAGACATGCTAACCTCTCACCATTACCAATAACAGGGGAGGTTAGCATGTAATATCATACCCCCAAGACATGCTAACCTCTCACCATTACCAATAACAGGGGAGGTTAGCATGTAATATCATACCCTCAAGACATGCTAACCTCTCACCATTACCAATACCATGGGAGGTTAGCATGTCTTGAGGGTAGGATGTTTGACCCTCTGTAACTTTCTCACTCATCGTTATTCACGATTCATTCAGGATTATCCGTAATTATGGTAGCATCCACATGAATGTAGGAGTGTTTAGAAACATATTATATTGTTGTTTATGATATAAGATTCAATACATATTTTTAACAAGAGATGTTGGCCGTTGACCTTTTCTGTCCGGTTCGTTGTCTAGCTATTGTTTTAATGTTGTTAGTACACAGAAAAAAGGATGGCAGTGATTCTCAACATGATAAAACTGAACTGAGTGCGTATGTATGTATCAGTACAGTATAGCATGTCTCGACAATGTATGTAGCTGACTATACACAGCGCTATGGAGATATTTCACTCCCTGTTGATTATTTTAATCGAATCCCCTCTCTCTGGGGATTTCTCAAGCTTATCAGTAAGGAGGTTGACTGTGAATCTGTCTCCCTTGCAGAGGTGTCGAGGCTCGGAGACGCGACACCTTTTGGAGTCGCCACACAAAGCCCTGCGGCTCTGCTGAGAGTGGCAGATATGAGTAACCCCCCGCTCGCACAATCGCATAGCTACATTTTGTTAAATGTACAAAGGCCCTTCACTGTTGGACAGATAATACAACTGCTACTGCTGCCGGGTCATTGAAATAGCGAGGGAGGAGAAATAATAACCAAGGTTGAGGGAATTTGAAATGTTGTTGACGGAACATAAACTTGAAAATATTGTGAGGAGACTATTAGTTTAATATGACAATCAAACCCTGTGTGTCTTAAAAAGAAAGTCGATAGAGAGCAACATTGTGTTCATGATGTAAACAGCATTATTTCTCCCCATCATGACCCAGCAGGAATTATGGGATACATCTGGTGCATTATCCCGACTCGTCTAAAAAAAAGAGTCAAGAGCATCAACAAGAAAACCTTTGAAGTTAAATGAGGAGTTTTTTTTTGAGGATTGGAGCAGCAGAGTTTTGCTAATGGTGAAAGAGAGAGAGGGAGAGAACACAGATGGTATCTTTGAACGGTAAAGTGGGACATGGGGATGAAGTTTCGCTGAGACGGTGATGTGGGGGACAGGAGTGTGTGAGTAATTTGAAAATACACCAGACAGGATGTGGTTTCGTGAGAGATAGATTATACCAAACAGGAAGGAGAGAAGAAGAGCAAACTAATGAGGCAGCGTTTTACTTTGGAAGTCCACAGCCAATAACATAAAAGCCTCAGAAAATGCAGACAAAGGGGGAAGATGTACAGAAGCCTCTCACAAGGGACTAAGACAGCTCTTTAAATGTTATGGAATGTATCTCATCAGAGCCTAAACCCATTGATTTGTGTAGGTACAGTAGAAGATACAGTATGGGGATTTGAATACTGAGGAACAGTATGTGTTTGTAACACTTCGCGACAAGAACGACAAGAACATAACGAACGACAAGAACATAACGTTTCCAGTACACTTAAGGAGAGGGAAAGAAGTTCAGCGATAAATCAGGAAGCTCCAACTGTATTGGAATGGAAGCCAGATAAAAGTATTTCATACATTCACATCCTTAAAGTATGGATTAAATATGTCTCCCGCCGTTATAACCTTCAGGAAAGTGCCATGTTGAGACAGTCGTCACCCTTGTAAAATGGACTTTAGGATGCTTGTTTAAACAAGAACTTTACAGGAATATCTGAAAGGTAAAGAAATGTTTGCGAATAAAATCATCAGCGTCATTGGGAAACCTAGTTCACCGTTCGTGGGCCATTCAAACTCATCATGTGTTTATACATTTATATTTTTCATCTAACATTCATTCAGCTAATTTAAAATGGAAAACGTTCCTTTGAATATTATCCCTCAAAACTGCAAGCAGATCCAGCGAAGTTACCAAGAAGAGAGAGGCAAGATGAAGCTGTGGACAAAGCCCTGACTCTCCTGTACCAGCAAATTATCCATTCAAAACGTATGAAAAGGGTCAGCCAAAGGTCAGGGGTGGCCACAGTCCAGCATGATTCATGAGTGTAATTTGTGTATGAAAAATTCATATTAAGCCTGATAAATCATCTACGATACTATCCTTTGACAAAAGTGCCAGCCAGGAGACAAATGCTGACTTCAAGGTCTCTCTGAATGGTGTTTTTACAGTAAAGTAATGGGCACAACTGTAGCCTATATACTATCTAGGCTGAACATCAGTCTAAACATCTATAGCATTGGTAACTGCCAAAATAAAGGAAACACCAGCATAAATTGTCTTAATAGGGCGCTGGCATAGATTGTACCAATGTCTGGAACTCTGTTGAAGCGACGTGACACCATTTTTCCAAGAGAAATTCCACTATGTTAAAGGTGGTGGAAAACAATGTCTCAGGCACCTCTCCAGAATTTCCCATAAGTGTTCAATTGGGTTGAGATCTGGTGACTGAGACACACACACACACACACACACACACACACACACACACACACACACACACAATCCCCTCTTTCAAAATCACTGAGATCTTTTCTTTTTGCCATGGTATCCAAACTATTGGGCAACTGGGTGTTTTTATACATGAACCTTAAAATGAAGGGATGTTAATTTCTCAATTAACTCAGGAACCACACCTGGTTGGTTTCACCTGCTTTCAATATACTTTATAGCCCTCATTTACTCAAGTGTTTCCTTTATTTTGGCAGTTACCTGCATTTCAGCCACAAATCGTTAGGATGTTTGGAGATGGATTCAAATAAGCCGTGGTCTCTGTCTCTCAGTTTGTATTTCTTTAAGCAGTACTACTGGCCTATAGCTGATCAGGATTGAACACTGACAGCACTGAACTGGACCAATGCGTTCTGTAATACTGTTAATAATTCAACATTTCGTACTGACTTAACCACCGAAGTGGCTATTAGACTTTTTGTCTTGTGTATTTTTTGACATGCTATTAAGAGATTATTGAA
The DNA here is from genome assembly GCF_013265735.2 of Oncorhynchus mykiss. Classification (NCBI taxonomy): domain Eukaryota; kingdom Metazoa; phylum Chordata; class Actinopteri; order Salmoniformes; family Salmonidae; genus Oncorhynchus; species Oncorhynchus mykiss. The sequence goes on along the minus strand of NC_048585.1, from coordinate 55,822,627 downwards.
TAACAGTTCACACTGACACATTTACAGCAAATGACGTGGTTTGTGTTGGATAGTCGACTTGTCGCCCCAAAGGATCTATTGCAACCGCAACATCGGGAGGAGAGGAAGAGGAGGAGGGATTCAGGAGAAAGAGATCATAGGACAGATTTTAAATTATTTTTTCCCCATAGGGTCATGGATTCATGATAGGGATGAAACACACACACACACACGCGCGCACACACACACACACACACAAACACACACACACACACACACACACACACACACACACACACACACACACACACACACACACACACACACACACACACACACACACACACACACAATCACACAAACCCCCCACACACACCTCAACATTATACAAATAATATGAGTGATGAGCAGGGTAGCTGGAGACAATAAACTGGAAGGAGTAGCAATTACCAGTGGGTGACAAGACGCCGGTTCCATGGTTTCAACATGTCATTATCTTACCATGAACATTTCCAAGAAGCCTGACAAGCCATTTCTGATGCTGACATGGCCAGCAACAGTGATAAACCACCTTGATAAAACCACCGGCTAGAAAAGGGAAAGTAGAGGCCCACAACCATCCATAACCCCTCCCTCCCCTTTCCTCATTACAAACACCTCCGTCACACTCTCTCCTGGTGAGCCTTAGCACCTCTGCCCCGCCCCCCTCCCTCGATTCTGTCTCCCCTGTGTCGAAGCTCCTCAAAGATTATTCCCCTTAAATCTGAAATGGTAATTGTATTTTTTTAATCCAATCCTGTTAGAGCCCCATAATTCCTCTGCAAAACTGCCCCGAGGCAATTATACTAAATGTCAATGAATTAAGCAATAGCTTGGTGCGAAGCCAGCGGGGCTCACCATAGATCACCACTGTCAGCAGAAAAACGCATCTGTCACCAGCCACACACACACACACACACACACACACACACACACACACACACACACACACACACACACACACACACACACACACACACACACACACACACACACACACACACACACACACACACACAGGCACACACATACACGCACGCACACACACACACACACACACACACACACACAGGCACACACACACACACTAGGAGAGGAACAAACAAACAGAAAGGGCTTTAAGCCAGTGTCTGGAGATCTTTGTGTATGTGGGAAGGTGCTCTTACCTGGAGCAGCCATATGTTTTGTTTGTGTGCTGATGAGAAAGACGGCACACTGGGAAAAATTGACTGTGCTTGTTTAGATTGATTGGTGGAATACTAATGGCTGTAATCTGTGTTCACCCACTGTATAGTCCGCACTATGGGGTCCTTGCTACTCAGGCTACTACTTTACCCACATTTTCACATACATGTTTAAACAAGCACTTACTTGTGTAGATAATGTACCGTCAGTGGTTCTATTGTAAAGAACGATTGAACTGTCAAAGAGTTCAGTAGGTAAAAAGGCTATTAAATACAGTAGAGAACATCAAGTATTAACGCTGTACTGGTTTCCCTGATTTCACAACATACTTTAAACTTAGTTAGTCTTTTATACTGATAACAAGTTCAAACAGGTGCCATTAATACAGGTAACGAGTGGAGGACAGAGGAGCCTCTTAAAGAAGAAGTTACAGGCCTGTGAGAGCCAGAAATCTTGCTTGTTTGTAGGTGACCAAATACTTATTTTCCACCATAATTTGCAAATAAATTCATAAAAAATCCTACAATGTGATTTTCTGGATTTTTTTCCTCATTTTGTATGTCATAGTTGAAGTGTACCTATGATGAAAATTTCAGGCCTCTCTCATCTTTTTAAGTGAGAGATCTTGCACAATTGGTGGCTGACTAAATGCTTTTTTTGTCCCACTGTAAATAATGTGATCTAGTGTTTAATCCAATCCCAGAAGGTCTTCTGAATCCAAACAGTTTAGAAATGTTTATTTGGAACAAAGTTGATTCACAAAGATATATTGATATATTCTTCAAAATGCATAAAATACCGACCAGTGACCAGATATGTAATCTGTAATGACGTTGGTAAATAAGTCAATAATTCATCACATCTTGTAACTCACATTCATATTTAATGGGAAACATTTAGATTGAGATTTCTCACGTGGAAATAGTGGCTTTGTGGTTTTCCCAGTAGAAATATGTGCATATTTTATTAAATTTCTCCCTCATCAGCATCTAGGGCCTACTTAATGAGAGTCATCACTGCCAGGGTGCACACACCTGTTAAGAAAAAGCAGCAGATCCTTGGAAATGATCTCTTTAACTCTTAACTAGCTCCCGTCTAAACATATTATTTACTTACTACACTATGAACCATGCATGTTCTACCTCCTCACCTGTTACATCCATGCATATATATGAAATGTGGCTTAGGCAAACAATAACTGTTTATTACATATTTTATTAACAAATTTGAAATAAATAATTAATAGTTTAGCCTAAACAACTTGCAGCCTCCTTTCTACATTATTTTTTGTATATTTTCAAAGTATACTTTGTAAAGTGTTACCTAAAACTTATATGATGATCGTTTGCGTCATTCAGGTGTCAGAAAATATGTTTATTCGTTTTCGCCTTTCTGAGAACCTTGGCTTGGTGCCCATCGCCTTTCAGACTCTCCCTCACTGGAAACAAATTATCCTGCTGTGTTCATTATTCAGCTTTGTTGGTTTCTTCCACTCTAATTTAGAGCCACATCTGTTAGATGTACTGTTCAAATCAAATCAAATCGAAGATCTAATTTTATTTGTCACATGTGCTGAATACAACAGGTGTAGACTTTATATTCTTTTCCAACAATGCAGAGAAAAAATAAATAAAAAATAAATTGTTAGACTAAAAAATATTATTAACGAGGCTATATACAAGGAGTACCGATACCGAGTCAATGTGCAGGGCTGCGAGGTAGGTGAGGTAAATGAGGTAATCTGTACATTAGTGCTGAGTGATTAACCAACGTTTCTGTTGATTTTCGGTTATTATTAAGCAACTATTTGACCGAGGTCTGTTCATATACTTGCATTCCATTGGGTAATTTGTTTTGTGAACTCAATTCAATAACTATGTTGTACACTGGGCTGAAGGGAGTTGTAGTTTTCATTAAGCAAAAAATCAACCTAGTACAGCGCAGAAATGTGGAAATTAACTACAATGACCATAATCCATTGCGCCTGTTTTTCCCGTTTGAGACCGAGATGGATAAACTTTTATGCCTGCTACGTTAGGTTAGATACACACAGACTGCATATACTGCATGAGAGATGAATGTACACAACACAATGACAAGAGAGGGATTGAGACATTTCATGAAACTTTAACCTCATCTTTCTTGAAGGAACTAGTAAAAATATTTGTTCAAACAGCTCCACAGCTAGACTAGCTAAATAGGATGTCTAAGGACAGAAGAGTATGGGGAGTGCAGAGATAATATTGTTTGGCTGCTACTGCCTGAACAGAGATGAGATTATAACTTTAATTAAGGAACGAAAAATAATAAAGTCTTCAAAACAAAACAAAGTAATATACACAACTGACATTGTCACGACTTCCACCAAAGTCGGCTCCTCTCCTTGTTTGGGCGGCATTCGGCGATCCACGTCACCGGCTTTCTAGCCATCGCCGCTCCATTTCTCATATATCCATTTGTTTTGTCTTGTTCCATTACACACCTGGTTTTCATTCCATAATTACTGCATGTATTTAGTCCTCTGTTCCCCACCATGTCTTTGTGTGTAATTGTTTATTGTTATGTGGATTTTGTCAGGCGCTATACTTTTTGCAATGTTCTGTGTTTTTTGCACGTTATTGTTCTTATGTGCTGTCATTTTTGGACCAGAATTAAAGTGTGCCTGCTTATTACACTCTGCTCTCCTGCACCTGATTTCGCCTCCCGTACACACCCCTGACAGACATATTTATTATTTCAAATCAAATCAAATTTTATTTGTCACATACATGTGGTTAGCAGATGTTAATGCGAGTGTAGAGAAATGCTTGTGCTTCTAGTTCCGACAATGCAGTAATAACCAACGCATAATCTAACCTAACAATTTCACAACAACTACCTTATACACATAAGTGTAAAGGGATGAGGAATATGTACATACAAATATGTGAATGAGTGATGGTACAAAACAGCATAGGCAAGATGCAGTAGATGGTATCGAGTACAGTATATAAATATGAGATTAGTAATGTAGGGTATGTAAACATGTAAAAGTGGCATTGTTTAAAGTGGCCAGTGATACATGTATTACATAAAGATGGCAAGATGCAGTAGATGGTATAGAGTAGAGTATATACATATGAGATGATATATATAGGGTATGTAAACATTATATTAAGTGGCATTGTCTTAAGGTATAGGGGGCAGCATTTTCACTTTTGGATAAATAGCGTGCCCAATTTCAATTTCCTGCTCCTCATGCCAGGAATATAAGATATGTATATTATTAGTAGATGTGGATAGAAAACACTCTGAAGTTTCTAAAACTGTTTGAATCATGTCTGTGAGTATAACAGAACTTATGTAGCAGGCAAAACCCCGAGGACTAACTGTTCAGAATATTATATATTTTTTTGCCTCTGACTGCTCCCTCAGGTGTCTTTGCCAAGGGATATTTGACAGGAACCATTTTTCAGTTCCTACCACTTCCACTGGATGTCACCAGTCTTTGGAATTTTGTTGAGGTTATTCATTTGTGCAACGAAGAAGAAGCGCATCCTGGAACAACGTTACACTATTGAGAGTTGCGCAAGACATAAAAAGGAGCATGGTTTGTTTACTTGCTGTATTGAATACAGATTGCCCCGTCTACAATTTGATCGATTATTAACGTTTAAAAATGCCTAAAGTTGTATTACAAAAGTAGTTTGAAATATTTTGGCAAAGTTCATAGGCAACTTTTGAAATGTTTTGTAGTGACGTGTTTTTGTAAGCTGTTTTTTTTCTGGATCAATGGATATTTTGGGTATATATGGACGGAATTAATCGGAAAAAAAGGACCAATTGTGATGTTTATGGGACATATTGGAGTGCCAACAAAATAAGATTTGTTTAGTTTTGTGTAGCGCCTGCAGGTTTGAAATATGCTACCCTCTTTATTGACATTGTGCTATCATATCAGATAATAGCTTCTTAATGCTTTCGCCAAAAATGTTTTTAAAATCTGACATGTTGGCCGGATTCACAACGAGTGTAGCTTTAATTGAGTATCTTACATGTGTGATTTAATGAATGCTTGATTTTATATCATTATTTGAATTTGCCGCACTGCATTTTCCCATTTTTTTTCGAAGTGGTACCCAAGCGTCCCCTATACCATCAGAAGTTAAAGTGGCTAGTGATACATTTTTTACATCAATTCTTCCATTATTAAAGTGGCTGGAGTTGAGTCAGTATGTTGGCAGCAGCCACTCAATGTTAGTGGTGGCTGTTTAACAGTCTGGTAGCCTTGAGATAGAAGCTGTTTTTCAGTCTCTTGGTCCCTGCTTTGATGCACCTGTACTGACCTCGCCTTATGGATGATAGCGGTGTGAACAGGCAGTGGCTCGGGTGGTTGTTGTCCTTGATGATCTGTATGGCCATCCTGTAACATCGGGTGGTGTAGGTGTCATGGAGGGTAGGTAGTTTGTCCCTGGTGATGCATTGTGCAATCCTCACTACCCTCTGGAGAGCCTTACGGTTGTGGGCGGAGCAGTTGCCGTACCGGGCGGTGATACAGCCCGACAGGATGCTCTCGATTGTGCAACTGTAAAAGTTTGTGAGTGCTTTTGGTGACAAGCCAAATTTCTTCAGCCTCCTGAGGTTGAAAAGGCGCTGCTGCGCCTTCTTCACCACGCTGTCTGTGTGGGTGGACCAATTCAGTTTGTCCGTGTACACCGAGGAACTTAAAACTTACTACCCTTTCCACTACTGTCCCGTCGATGTGGATAGGGGGGTGCTCCCTCTGTTGTTTCCTGAAGTCCACGATCATCTCCTTTGTTTTGTTGACGTTGAGTGTGAGGTTATTTTCCTGACACCACACTCTGAGGGTCCTCACCTCCTCCCTGTCTGCTGTCTCGTCGTTGTTGGTAATCAAGCCTACCACTGTAGTGTCGTCTGCAAACTTGATGATTGAGTTGGAGGCGTGCATTGCCACTCAGAGAGGGCTCAGAGAGGGCTCAGAACGCAGCCTTGTGGGGCCCCAGTGTTGAGGATCAGCGGGGTGGAGATTTTGTTACCTACCCTCACCACCTGCGGGCGGCCCGTCAGGAAGTCCAGTACCCAGTTATACAGGGCGGGGTCGAGACCCAGGGTCTCGAGCCTGATGACGAGTTTGGAGGGTACAATTACAGTGGTAAATAGACAGCTACGAAAGAAATTGATGAAAACTGTCTTGGTAAATAGTATGGTCTAGAATTTACTATGAGGTATTAGCCTCGAAAGGAGATCGTCCAGTTTGTTCTCCAGTGATTGCAGAATCACCAATAGAACGGAGGGCAGAGGCTGTTTATCCACTCTCCGACATAGTCTGTTCAGTTATCCCACACACTGGCGTCCTCCTTCTCCTAGTATTGGGGATTTGGGTCTGGTCTGGGATAATCAGTGTGTCTTTTGCCTCCAACTCATTAAATTAGAAGTGATTCTGGTATCCAGAAGCTCTTTTCGGTCAAAGGAAACAAAGGTTGAAACATTATGTACTAATAAAGTTGCGTTTGGTGAAAGAGAAAACACAAACAGCACAATTGGTCAGTACGGAGCCTGTCAAAAGGCTGCTATCCCCTCCAGCACTACTCTTTTCCATCACCCTCAGGAGAAAACATTGACCTTATTTTATAACACACTGAAGTTGTTGCTGTGAATGTTGCAACACTATATTAGCACAGCGCCCGTGAAAACGTGTAAGGAGTGTAGCATTAGTGGTATGGTGTGCCAGTGTTCATGTTTCTGTGTATAAAGTGCACCTGTGAGTATCTCTAAGGATTTCGGGTGTGAAATTGAGTTAGCGTCTGCTGTTGTGCATCACTAGGGTGGCAAAGAAATAAGGACTTGCCAAACCTACCTAGCCTGTCACTTTTCATGGAAGTCAGATTTGGGAAAATGGAGGAGAGTGAAACAGAGGGTATTACGGTGCCACTCTCAGCTTCTTCTGACAACTGCTGTGGACTTCCCTGTGTGAGCCATGAAAACAGGAGTAGCCACTAGGAGTGAAGTCAATTACAACAGTGATTGCATAACGGCGTCAGTATGAGGTTGTTGCTAGTCGCTGGCCTCTAGACTCTAACTATATTTATCAGTATTCTATATCTCTCCAGTTCAGTGAAGGGAAATGTGGTTAAGATATTGGCAGCATTACAGCCATGTCATTCAGTAGGTCCAAGATTGCATCTCAAATGGATTGTTCACATTCAAAGTAAGGGCTTGCATTGGCCTCTCATTGCTCTTATTTCCCATGGTGTTGACTCCTAGAGGTAAGATGTTACCTTGTTTCTCTACTTTGAATCTGCATCTTCATCTTATTCTCTACTCACAGCAAAAGTACAATGAAGCTGTTATCATAGGAGGATTCTCTTGTTTTTAGATCTCCCTCCCTCCTTCCTTCACTGTCAGACCTCCCTCTCTGGTCATCACTTCATCTCCACAAACATCCTCTGACAGCACCTCAGCATGGGTTCTCTCTCTCTCTCTCTCTCTCTCTCTCTCTCTCTCTCTCTCTCTCTCTCTCTCTCTCTCTCTCAATTCAATGTAAGGGCTTTATTGGCATGGGAAACAATGTTTACATTGTCAAAGCAAGTGAAGTAGATAATAAATAAACAATAACAATTTACAGTAAACATTACACTTACAAAAGTTCCAAAATAATACAAACTTTTCAAATGTCATATTATGTGGAAATAGTTAAAGAACAAAAGGGAAAATAAAAAAAAAACACAACTATGGGTTGCATTTATATTGGTGTTTATTCTTCACTGGTTGCCCCTTTCTTGTGGCAACAGGTCCCAAATCTTGCTGCTGTAATGGCACACTGTGGAATTTCACCAAGTAGATATGGGAGTTAATCAACATTGGGTATGTTTTCTAATTCTTTGTGGATCTGTGTAATCTGGGCAAATTTGTGTCTCTAATATATATATAATACATTTGGCAGGAGGTTAGGAAGTAAAGATCAGTTTCCACCTCATTTTGTGGGCAGTGTGCACATATCCTGTCTTCTCTTGAGAGCCAGGTCTGCCTACGGTGGCCTTTCTCAATAGCAAGGCTATGCTCACTGAGTCTTTACATAGTCAAAGCTCTCCTTAAGATTGGGTCAGTCACAGTGGTCAGGTATTCTGCTACTGTGTACTCTCTGTTTAGGGCCAAATAGCATTGTAGTTTGCTCAGTTTTTTTGTAAATTCTTTCCAATGTGTTAAGGAATTATCTTTTTATTTTCACATGATATGGTCTCTCTCTCTCTCTGCTGCCCTCTCTTGTCAAATCAAATTGTATTGGTCACTTACACGTGTTTAACAGATGATATTGCGGGTTTAGCGAAACGCTTGTATACAGTGGGGTCTAGGGTCATTCCATGCAATTTCAGCTATTGGTTTCCTACCCAACGTTGCTAGGGAAACGTTGTGATCCATTTAATAAGCACGATACCAGCAAAGCACATAAAGGGATTGGTGGCAATTGCAGGACCAGTGGCATCTAGTGGGCAAAATGTAGGACTTTCATGCTAATTTATGGTAAATAATGAAAGTAATGCAACAAGTAATGCAACTACAATTACTAATTTCTCATAACAGAAATAAAACTAAACCATCACCAGATTCCCAGGGATTACATTACAAAGGATGAAGTAACAATACTCCAAGCAGCAGCTCCATACGTCTTGTCAAACATAGAGGACTGATTCTGTATACTGGTTTTGGGGTTGGGATTGGAGTGGGGTGGGGTGTTGGGGAGGTGTGGGTGGCTATTGACCATTTTATTTGATTCCTCATGTCTTACTCATTGTTAGGAAGATATACGGTCCAAGTCAGATGTTAGGTACTGTATTGATTGAATATTATATGAAATCTATACATTATAACAGACAATTTGTGTTCAATCAGCTTAATTAGCTTAATTTATCAGAGATCAAATTATATTTCAACAAAATAATGTTCCGGGAATGCATACATGATCTGTTTTCAACTACAGAAATGATTTCGGTACAATCTGAGATGTTGGGTGTGGAAATCCTCTTTATTGTGTTTTATTGTGTTTCCCTCACTCTACTCTCTCCTCATCTCTATCAGCTTCTCTTCTGAGGAGCGCTGGGGGAGTCAGAGAAAACAAAGCTTTGGTTCGGTGGATCCGATCTTGATTTTCTGCAGATTGGATTGGAAGACTAGGAGGTTTTATTCAAACGCCACACAGACGCTTCCTCTGCAACATGCCAGCCATGACACCATAACACAGAGGTTTCCACAGTTGGCTGACTATGCCATCTGGGATGTTGAGTCTACCCTGCATTGTCCCTTAGGGGACTTACTGTTGGGTGTAGTCGAAGTGGTAAGGGCAGCAGTAGTAATAGTAGTAGCAGTAGTAGTAGCAGCGGTAGTTGTAGTACTAGTAGTAGCAGCAGCAGCAACAACAGCAGTAGCAGCAACATCAGTGTTAGTAGTGGTGGTAATGGTAATAGTAGTAGTGGGGGTAGTATAAGTAGTAGCAGCAGCAGTAGTAGTGGTAATGGTGGTAGTAGTAGTAGTGGTGGTGGTAGTGGTAATGGTAGTAGTAATAGAAGTAGTAGTTGTGGCAGAGGTAATGTTACTGGTAGTGATAGTAGTAGTAGTAGTAGCAGTGAAGGTAGTAGTATTAGTGGAAGTAGTAGTAGTGGTAGTGGTAGTAGTAGTGGTAGTGGTAGTAGTAGTAGTAGTAGTAGTAGTGGTAGTAGTAGTAGTAGTAGTAGTAGTATTAGCAGAGATAGTGGTAGTAGTAGTAATAGTAGTTGCAGTAGCAGTAGTAGTAGCAGTAGTTGTAGAAGCAGTAGTAGTAGTAGTAGTAGTAGTAGTAGTAGCAGTAGTAGTAGTAGCAGCAGCAACAGCAGTAGCTGCAACAGCAGCAGTAGGAGTGGTGGTAATGGTAGTAGTAGTGGTGGTGATGGTAGTAGTAGTGGTGGTAATGGTAGTCGTAGTAGTATTAGTACTAGCAGTAGTGGTGGTGGTGGTAACATTAGTGGTGGTGGTGGTGGTAGTGGTAGTAGTAGTAGTAGTAGTAGCAGTAGTAGCAGAGGTAGTGGTACTGGTAGTGGTATTAGTAGTAGTAGTACTAGTAGCTTTACTAGTAGTAGTAATAGCAGTAGAAGTATTAGCAGAGGTAGTGGTGGTAGTAGTAGTGGAAGTAGTAGTAGTAGCAGTACTAGTAGTAGAAATAGTAGTAGTAGTAATAGTAGTAGGAGTAGTAGTAGCAGTAGTAGCAGTAGAAGTAGTAGTAGTAGTTGTAGTAGTAGTAATAGTAGCAGTACTAGTAGAAGAAGAAGTAGTAGTAGCAGTATTTGCAGAGGTAGTGGTAGTGGTAGTAGCAGTGGTGATGGTAGTAGTAGTGGTAGTACTAGTAGTAGCGGTGGAAGTGGTAGTAGTAGTGGAAGTAGTATTAGTGGTAGTGGTAGTGAAGTAGTAGTGGTGATAGTAGCAGTAAAAGTAGTGGTCGTAGTGGTAGTAGTAGTAGTGGTATTAGTAGTAGTGCTAGTAATAGTGCTAGTAGTAGTAGTAGTAGTGCTGGAATTAGAAGTAGTGGCAGTACTAGTAGTAGTAGAATAAGTGGTAGTAGGAGTGAAAGTTGTAGTAGTAGTGGTAGTGGTAGTAGTGGTAGTAGTAGTAGTGAAAGTAGAAGTAGTTGTAGTGGTAGCAGTAATGGTTGTAGTAGTAGTAGTGGTAGTATTAGTAGTACTACTATCTGTAGCAGCAGCAGCAGCAGTAGTGGTAGTAGTGGTCGTTGTAGTAGTAGTAGTAGTAGTATTACCAGTGGTAGTGGTAGTAGTAGTGAAATTGGTAGTAGTAGTATTAGTAGGAGTAGTAGTTGTAGTAGTTGTAGTGTTAGTAGTGGTAGTAGTGGTAGTGGTAGAGGTAGTGAATGTAGTAGTAGTAGTAAAATGAGTAGTAGTAGTAGTAGTAGTTTTAGCATTAGCGGTAGTTAGTAGCAGTGAAAGTAGTAGTGGTAGCGGTGAAAGTGGTAGTAGTAGTAGTATTAATAGTGAAATTAGACGTAGTGGCAGCAGTGGTAGCAGTGGTAGTGGTAGTAGTAGTAGTACTAGTAGTAGTAGTAGTAGTATTAGTAGTAGTAGTGGTAGTAGTAGTAGCACTAGTAGTAGTAGTTGTAGTAGCAGTGAAAGTGGTAGTAGTAGTGGTAGCAGTAGTAGTAGTGGTGGTAGTGGTAGTAGCACTATTAGTGGCTGTTGTAGTAGTGGTAGTAGTAGTGAAAGTGGTAGTAGTGGTAGTGGTAGTGGTGGTAGTGGTAGTGGTAGTAGTAGTAGTAGTTGTAGTGAAAGTAGTGGTAGTAGCAGTAGTAGTGGTAGAAGTAGTGAGAATAACAGTATTAGTAGTACTACTAGCTGTAGCAGCAGCAGCAGTAGTGGTAGTAGTGGTAGTTGTAGTAGTAGTAGTAGTAGTATTACCAGTAGTAGTGGTAGTAGTAGTGAAATTGGTAGTAGTAGTATTAGTAGGAGTAGTAGTTGTAGTAGTTGTAGTTGTAGTGTTAGTAGTGTTAGTAGTGGTAGTGGTAGTGGTAGAGGTAGTGAATGTAGTAGTAGTAGTAAAATGAGTAGTAGTAGTAGTAGTAGTAATTTTAGCATTAGCGGTAGTTAGTAGCAGTGAAAGTAGTAGTGGTAGCAGTGAAAGTGGTAGTAGTAGTAGTAGTAGTAGTAGTAGTACTAGTGAAATTAGACGTAGTGGCAGTAGTGGTAGCAGTGGTAGTAGTAGTAGTCATGGTAGTGGTGGTAGTGGTAGTGGTAGTAGTAGTAGTAGTTGTAGTGAAAGTAGTATTAGTGAAAGTAGTGGCAGTAGCAGTAGTAGTGGTAGAAGTAGTGAGAACAACAGTATTAGTAGTAGTAGCGGTAGTAGCAGTAGTAGTAGCCGTAGAAGTAGTAGTAGTAGTAGTAGTAGTAGTAGCGGTAGTAGTCGTAGTAGTAGTAGTAGTAGTAGTAGTAGTAGTAGTGAAATTAGACGTAGTGGCAGCAGTGGTAGCAGTGGTAGTGGTAGTAGTAGTAGTACTAGTAGTAGTAATATTATTATTAGTAGTAGTGGCAGTAGTAGTAGCACTAGTAGTAGTAGTTGTAGTAGTAGTGAAAGTGGTAGTAGTAGTGGTAGCAGTAGTAGTAGTGGTGGTAGTGGTAGTAGCACTATTAGTGGCTGTTGTAGTAGTGGTAGTAGCGAAAGTGTTAGTAGTGGTAGTGGTAGTGGTGGTAGTGGTAGTGGTAGTAGTAGTAGTAGTTGTAGTGAAAGTAGTATTAGTGAAAGTAGTGGTAGTAGCAGTAGTAGTGGTAGAAGTAGTGAGAATAACAGTATTAGTAGTAGTAGCGGTAGTAGCAGTAGTAGTAGCCGTAGTAGTAGTAGTAGTAGTAGTAGTAGTAGTAGTAGTAGCGGTAGTAGTCATAGTAGTAGTAGCGGTAGTAGCAGTAGCAGTAGCCGTAGTAGTAGTAGTAGTAGTAGTAGTAGTAATAGGAGCGGTAGTAGTCGTAGTAGTAGTAGTAGTAGTCATGGTAGTAGTGGTGGTAGTAACAGTGGTTGTAGTAGTAGTAGTATTAATAGTGAAATTAGACGTAGTGGCAGCAGTGGTAGCAGTGGTAGTGGTAGTAGTAGTAGTACTAGTAGTAGTAGTAGTAGTATTAGTAGTAGTAGTGGTAGTAGTAGTAGCACTAGTAGTAGTAGTTGTAGTAGCAGTGAAAGTGGTAGTAGTAGTGGTAGCAGTAGTAGTAGTGGTGGTAGTGGTAGTAGCACTATTAGTGGCTGTTGTAGTAGTGGTAGTAGTAGTGAAAGTGGTAGTAGTGGTAGTGGTAGTGGTGGTAGTGGTAGTGGTAGTAGTAGTAGTAGTTGTAGTGAAAGTAGTGGTAGTAGCAGTAGTAGTGGTAGAAGTAGTGAGAATAACAGTATTAGTAGTACTACTAGCTGTAGCAGCAGCAGCAGTAGTGGTAGTAGTGGTAGTTGTAGTAGTAGTAGTAGTAGTATTACCAGTAGTAGTGGTAGTAGTAGTGAAATTGGTAGTAGTAGTATTAGTAGGAGTAGTAGTTGTAGTAGTTGTAGTTGTAGTGTTAGTAGTGTTAGTAGTGGTAGTGGTAGTGGTAGAGGTAGTGAATGTAGTAGTAGTAGTAAAATGAGTAGTAGTAGTAGTAGTAGTAATTTTAGCATTAGCGGTAGTTAGTAGCAGTGAAAGTAGTAGTGGTAGCAGTGAAAGTGGTAGTAGTAGTAGTAGTAGTAGTAGTAGTACTAGTGAAATTAGACGTAGTGGCAGTAGTGGTAGCAGTGGTAGTAGTAGTAGTCATGGTAGTGGTGGTAGTGGTAGTGGTAGTAGTAGTAGTAGTTGTAGTGAAAGTAGTATTAGTGAAAGTAGTGGCAGTAGCAGTAGTAGTGGTAGAAGTAGTGAGAACAACAGTATTAGTAGTAGTAGCGGTAGTAGCAGTAGTAGTAGCCGTAGAAGTAGTAGTAGTAGTAGTAGTAGTAGTAGCGGTAGTAGTCGTAGTAGTAGTAGTAGTAGTAGTAGTAGTAGTAGTGAAATTAGACGTAGTGGCAGCAGTGGTAGCAGTGGTAGTGGTAGTAGTAGTAGTACTAGTAGTAGTAATATTATTATTAGTAGTAGTGGCAGTAGTAGTAGCACTAGTAGTAGTAGTTGTAGTAGTAGTGAAAGTGGTAGTAGTAGTGGTAGCAGTAGTAGTAGTGGTGGTAGTGGTAGTAGCACTATTAGTGGCTGTTGTAGTAGTGGTAGTAGCGAAAGTGTTAGTAGTGGTAGTGGTAGTGGTGGTAGTGGTAGTGGTAGTAGTAGTAGTAGTTGTAGTGAAAGTAGTATTAGTGAAAGTAGTGGTAGTAGCAGTAGTAGTGGTAGAAGTAGTGAGAATAACAGTATTAGTAGTAGTAGCGGTAGTAGCAGTAGTAGTAGCCGTAGTAGTAGTAGTAGTAGTAGTAGTAGTAGTAGTAGTAGCGGTAGTAGTCATAGTAGTAGTAGCGGTAGTAGCAGTAGCAGTAGCCGTAGTAGTAGTAGTAGTAGTAGTAGTAGTAATAGGAGCGGTAGTAGTCGTAGTAGTAGTAGTAGTAGTCATGGTAGTAGTGGTGGTAGTAACAGTGGTTGTAGTAGTAGTACCAACACTTTATTTTGATTTCCATCTGTCAGATTTCAACTATCTGGCGGCGGTGGTGGTTGTAGTGGTAGTAGCGGTAGTAGCAGTGGTTGTCCATCTGTCAGATTTCAACTATCTGGCGGCGGTGGTGGTTGTAGTGGTCGTCTTTCAGAACTTTCATTGGAGAATATCCTTTGAACATTCTTCTTGTTTCAATACTTCATCTGTTTCTGTGAAACCTGTCCGAGTTTTTAGGGTTTGAACGACAGGGTATATTGAGTGTTTAGGGTTTGAACGACAGGGTATATTGAGTGTTTAGGGTTTGAACGACAGGGTATATTGAGTGTTTAGGGTTTGAACGACAGGGTATATTGAGTGTTTAGGGTTTGAACGACAGGGTATATTGAGTGTTTAGGGTTTGAACGACAGGGTATATTGAGTGTTTAGGGTTTGAACGACAGGGTATATTGAGTGTTTAGGGTTTGAACGACAGGGTATATTGAGTGTTTAGGGTTTGAACGACAGGGTATATTGAGTGTTTAGGGTTTGAACGACAGGGTATATTGAGTGTTTAGGGTTTGAACGACAGGGTATATTGAGTGTTTAGGGTTTGAACGACAGGGTATATTGAGTGTTTAGGGTTTGAACGACAGGGTATATTGAGTGTTTAGGGTTTGAACGACAGGGTATATTGAGTGTTTAGGGTTTGAACGACAGGGTATATTGAGTGTTTAGGGTTTGAACGACAGGGTATATTGAGTGTTTAGGGTTTGAACGACAGGGTATATTGAGTGTTTAGGGTTTGAACGACAGGGTATATTGACTGTTTAGGGTTTGAACGACAGGGTATATTGAGTTTTTAGGGTTTGAACGACAGGGTATATTGAGTTTTTAGGGTTTGAACGACAGGGTATATTGAGTTTTTAGGGTTTGAACGAGAGGGTATATTGAGTTTTTAGGGTTTGAACGACAGGGTATATTGAGTGTTTAGGGTTTGAACGACAGGGTATATTGAGTTTTTAGGGTTTGAACGACAGGACGACAGAACGACAGAAGCACCACAAATGTTCTTTGTTTTTTTAATGTTTGAAATGTTGATGTGTTCTTGGTATTGGGGATGGTGTTTTAGATGTAGGGGAGGTCAGGTGATTGTGACACAGTGTGCATGATCATTATTTGTTAAGTAGATTATGCTTTTTGTGAAAAAGTATTTGTTCATAACTGACATGCCTAGTTAAAGGTAAATTTTTTTTTTTTTAAAGCAATGCCAAGGGGAGGCTGAGCAGGCCATCGTTGGGAAAACCATGAGACAGAAATAAACACATTTCTCTGAAAAACCTTCAACGTTGGGTTCACTTATGGTTTACCTCGTTGTTAGTTCTATACTAGAAGGCATATGATGTACCGGTGTTAGTTCTATACTAGAAGGCATATGATGCACCGGTGTTAGTTCTAAGTTAGAAGACGCAGCTGGTTTGAAAATCTCTCAGAAACAGATTGTTCAGTAGTTGTCTGCTGTGTGAGAACACCACTCCTACAGAGAGATTGACCGTAGGAAGACGAACTGAAGAAAAGTGGTGGCTTACAATCCAGTCTGCTCCTCTGTGAAGGTTTCAACTCCCTGCTGTATCACAAGGGTCTATGATGCGTATCTCTTAAATTAGATGCCAAGGTTGCTGCACCTCTTCCCACCAAGACGCAGCACCTCTCTCTGGCATGGAAAGAAGGATTGTTGGGGGTCACAGCGGGTGCAAAACTGCCAACCCGGCGGGGTGGTGAGGGTCCTCAAAGAGGGCAGTTTCAATTAGGCGCTCTGTGACGCCGGCCAATGTGGCGTCCATTGATCATCTCCCAGCACCGGGCCTTGTTAACGCTCCACACTCTGCGGAGGAATGTAAAGAAGCTTTACTTTAATACTTTAAAATCTGGCAAAAATCACAGCGTGACAATGTTTCTGTCTTTTCAGGAAGAAAAAAAATGTTGAAACGAAAAGAAAGAAGAAGCCAGGCAGAATTGTCAGGCAGGCGGGGATTTCAGCCCTTTCCCCTTTCATCTTGCTGGTTCTTTACTGCTTTGATTATAGAAGAACACCCTACTCACATTCTCAAGGGCTGAAGAGTCCTTTCTTTGCCATGGTGGTCGATGTTAGAGCTGTGAAATCGGGAGTCTTGTTTATTAAGACACAAATAATAACTCCCCGCTCGTCTACAAAACAAGCATTTATTTGCCCAAGAGAGGAACTCTTAAGTCGTGAGCATGAAAAGTCGTTTTTGACATGAGGGGATTGAACTAGTGACCATCTGAACTGAGGCCAAAGGGGAGCTGTTACAGACATTTCAAATATACTTTATACTTTTTCTGTAGGAGTTAGAGTAGAGTTACAGTATGTGGGTTGTTCGACTGATGAATGTCATCTGGAACTTCAATCAATAACCTTTAGTCTCCATATGCTTAGACTTTTATAGGCAAGTCAAGTATATCACGCACTTAACTGTTAATCGTATTTCTTAAACAGTTGATGATGTAAAACATGGTTCTGTAGGTTTAGGTTCTAAATGTTTGACACTGTACATTCTGGCTTCAACTTGGTTATTAAAGGGATTGCTTGTAGTTTGCTAAGAGGCCACAGAATGATTCACTATGAGAGTTTTTAAGTTTCTAAAGCCGCTGAGTGCAGTGTATTAAATGGGAACCCACCAATGGTGTGGCAAATACAGAATGTGCCATAATCTTAATGGTTTGTTACAGGAAATGGACAAACTGCCACAGATCTAGACGAGGATATTTAGAAGGGGGAAACATCCAGATAGTCAGGAAACACAGATGGAATTAAAATCCAATGGACATTGTGCTTACTGGAACATTATTTTCCCCTGCTTGGTGTGGACTGTCTGACATATCTGCAAGTTGGTTGGTTGTACTTTTTACATCTCGGCTTGGGGTTTTACAATTTTATTTCATTCACTGCCTGGGACTCCAGACTTCACAGCCGCCACTTTGGTATGCACATCAAATATTAAATCCAACCCGTACTTCTAATGTACTTGAATCCACTACGATGTGACCTTCACAATACAATACAATTGACTTTGGAAATCAAATTACATATGCCTCTGACATAAATATAAATTCACATCAGCGCCTGGTTGAAGGGATGGAATCCCGCGCATTTACATTCCCGCTACTGATTTCAATGAGGTGTGCTCTGGCAGAATATCAACTTACGCCTCTCCTAGGCAACCCTCTTTCCACTGCTTAGCAAACTCAGGGAGAGGAGGAGGCCTTTTTTCTTTTTCACATGTTCTTTCATTCTACTTTGAAATCAGCAGGAATGTGAAAAGGGGATATTCTATGGTTTGGGAGTAAATAATTGATCCCCCCCCCCCCGTAGGTCATCCCCCTCTGCCTCTCTACATTGGAGTAATTGCGTCTCGAAGCTAATAGGCGCTTAGATTAGCAAGCTAATGCATAAATCATGGAACTTTTTGGAATTCATTGTACACACTTTCGTAAACTCTGACTAGCAACATATGCCTCCAATTGCAACTGTCTCTGATTAACAGATGGCTCGGGCCAGGAACGGCTAAAACTTATGCTACCTGTCAACATATAAATAATCAATAGCAAATTAATAAATTTAATTTATCGCAGAGCCGCTGAACCATATACACCTCAGATAACCCTGTGAAGCAACAAGCCTAGCAACACACTTCATAAAGCCTTTAGAACAAAATAAACTAGAAAATATATTTTTCCTTGCCCAGCTGGGTTTGCATGGGTGGCATATGTACTGTAGCAGGGAACAGGTTTACCCTGTTCTTAGACACCATCTCACCTGTTATGACCCAAAAGGACTTCTTGAAACATAAAAATGCATCAATAACGTAAACATGTACACGCAACCACAAAATAGACGACATATCACACCCTGATCTGTTTCACCTGTCTTTGTGATTGTCTCCACCCACCTCCAGGTGTCACCCGTTTTCCCCATTAGTCCCTGGGTATTTATTGCAGTGTTCCCTGTTTGTCTGTGGCCAATTTGTCTTGTCATGTCAAGTCAACAGTGTGTTTTTCTGTGCTCCTACTTTTTCTTATCTCTTTTGCTAGTCCTCCCGGTTTTGACCCTTGCCTGCCTTGACTCTGAACCTGCCTGCCTTACCATACTGCCTGCCCTGACCTCGAGCCTGCCTGCCACTCTGTACCTCCTGGGCTCTGACCTTGTTTATGAACTTTTGCTTATCCACGACCATTCTCTTGCCTGCACCTTGGATTATAATAAATATCAGAGACTCGAACCATCTGCCTCCCATGTCTGCACCTGGGTCTCGCCCTGTGCCATTATACTACATGAGGAATGAAATCTTAGGAAGACAAAGTTAGAAACAAATGCACTTTTTAAATGTAAGAAATAATAAGATCAACGACATCTAAAAACTAAAACGATGCATACACAACATCATTATACACACCTGTGAATCTGATGTTCCAACTCCAAACTCCAGTAAGCCAACCTATCCGGGCTGAGTAACTTCCTTTTCCCCTGCCAATACGCAGCACAGTACAGTGTGTCCTGTCGGCCTGACCTCTGGCTTCCTCTGGACTTGGCACGGACACGAAAACCATTGCTAATCATAAAGCACCATTCTCTTCCCCTGCAGACTCAGGCTCGGCCATTCCGCCTCCCCGTTTCACTCTATGTCTCCCCTCAGAGGCCCAGCAGCTAAACATCAACACATGCTTCCGTCAATAGGGTTTAATGCCAATTACATGGTCTTTACTAGCAATTAATCATGTCATTGACTGGAGCTTTTCCACGTCCGCCCGTGACAGAGATGTACTCTGCAGTTTCTTTGCAATGAACATACACTGTAAGAATACCTTGTGGTGGGAAAAGTACTTGATTTTCATACCTGAGTAAAAGTACAGATACCTTAATAGAAAATGACTCAAGTGAAAGTGAAAGTCACCCAGTAACTTAATAGAGTAAAAGTCTAAAATTAACTGGTTTTAAATATACTTAAGTATCAAAAGTAATAATAATTTTTTTTAAAGTATTATGCAAACCAGACGGCACAATTGTCTTGTTTCTTTTATTTACGGATAACCAGGGTCGCACTCAACACTCAGACATCATTTAAAAACAATGCATTTGTGTTTTGCGAGTCCTCCAGAGCAGAAGCATTAGGGATGACCAGGGATGTTCTCCTGATTAGTGTGCGAATTGGACCCTTTTCTGTCCTGGTAAGCATTCAAGATGTAATGAATACTTTTAAGAGTCAGGGAAAATGTGTGAAGTAAAAGTAGAAGTAGTCAATAATATAAAATAGTAAAGTGAAGATACCCCCAAAAAACTACTTTAGTAGTACTTTAAAGTACTTGAACACTGTACACAAAATGCACATATACTTGGGTAACTATGGCAACTGCTCAGCGAGGCCTACTGTTGCAAAACTACTACTGCCTTAGTAGTGGATTTACTGCTATCAACTACAACAGGAAATAGTCATTACAACAAGTATGTTCTATTGGACAAATTATGAAAATGTCAAGAATGGTAAAAATGACTGTCGATAAAGTCCATGTAAAGTGTCAGGAGGCTCTACTACATTTCTCCATCCTGCCCTCTACTGTCGACTCAAGGCTATGTGAAGCTCTTGGTTTTCTCCTCAACAAAGCAATCATTGGGAGATTGATCTGATTCCGGTGTAACTGCTGGCAATGCAACTGTATGACAGCTCATTTCCCCTCATCTTCCACCACAGGGTCCACAGGTCTGAAGCAACATCCTCTGATAGGAGCTAGAGGTAATTGGCTGATTAGTCGATTTGATAGAATTCACAAATGTACATTCACATTGATCGAGAAAAAAATAAATAGATATAAATATTTAACCAGGCAAGTCAGTTAAGAAAAAAATAGTATTTACAATGACGGCCTACACCGGCCAAACTTAGATGACGCTGGGCCAGTTGTGCGCCAACCTATGGGAATCCTATGGGACAATAACAGCCGGTTGTGATACAGCCTGGATTCAAAGCAGAGTGTCTGTAGTGACACCTCTAGCTGAGATGCAGTGCCTTAGACCACTGCGCCACTTGGGAGCCCAAACTTGTAGGAAGTGGAAAAGAGTGGACACAGTCAGTGTTCCTTGAGGGTAAAATTTGGTTATTCTGACCCCTTGACTTTTCCACATTTTGTTAAGTTACGGCCTTATTCTAAAAGGTATTGTTTTGAAATCCCTCATCAATCTACCCCATAATACACCATCTTGAAAAAACAAAAACAGTTTCTTATACATTTTTGCAAATGTATAAAAAAAAGAGAAACTGAAATATCACATTTACATCAGTATTCAGACTTTTTACTCAGTACTTTATTAAAGCGCCTTTGGCAGTGATTACAGCCTTGACTCTTCTTGGGTATGACACTACAAGTTTGGCACACCTGTATTTGGGGAGTTTCTCCCATTTTTGTTGTTGCAGATCCTCTCAAGCTCTGTCAGGTTGGATTGGGACTGCACAGCTATTTTCATGTCTCTTCAGAGATGTTCGATCAGGTTCACGTCCGGGCTCCAAGAGGGACACTCAAGGACATTCAGAGACATATCCCGAAGCCACTCCTGCGTTGTCTTAACTGTGTGCTTAGGGTCGTTGTCCTATTGGAAGGTCAGGTGATGCCAGGTTTCCTCCAGATGTGACACTTGGCATTCAGGCCAAAGAGTTAAATCTTGGTTTCATAGAACCAGAGAATCTTGTTTCTCATGGTCTGTGTCCTTTAGGTGCCTTTTTGCAAGCTCCAAGCGGGCTGTCATGTGTCTTCTACTGAGGAGTGGCTTTCGTCTGGCCACTCTAACATAGAGGCCTGATTGGTGGAGTGCTGCGTAGATGGTTGTCCTTCTGGAATGTTCCTAGCCACTGTGCTTCCACACATGCATTGCTTGCTGTTTGGGGTTTTAGGCTGGGTTTCTGTATAGCACTTTGATATATCAGCTGATTTAAGAAGGGCTATATACATACATTGAATTTGATTCTCCCGTCGCCACAGAGGAACTCTGTTAGAGTGACCATCGGGTTCTTGGTCACCTCCCTGACCAAGTCCCTTCCCCCCCGATTGCTCAGTTTGGCCATGCGGACAGCTCTTGGAGTCTTGGTGGTTCCAAACTTCTTCCATTTAAGAATTATGGAGGCCACTGTGTTCTTGCGGACCTTCAGTAATGCAGAAATGTTTTGGTACCCTTCCCCAGATCTGTCCCTCGACACAATCCTGTCTCGGAGCTCTACGGACAATTCCTTTGACCTCATGGCTTGGTTTCAACTCTGGGACCTTATATAGACAGGTGTGTGCCTTTCCAAATCATGCCCAATCAATTGAATGAACCATAGGTGGACACCAATCAAGTTGTAGATCAATGGAAAGATCATGTATATCAATGCACATGAGCTCAATTTTGTCTCATAACAAAGGGTCTGACATTTTCCTAAACCTGTCAATAGGGGATATTGTGTGTAGATTCATGAGGAATAAAGCTGTAATGTAACAAAATGTGAAATAGTCAAGAGGTCTGTATACTTCCCGAAGTCACTGTTCCATCACTAAGATATATATATATATATATATTCATATTATTTGCAGACTTTCTTCTCCAGAGCAATTAGGGTTAAGTGCCTTGTTCAAGGGCACATCGACAGATGTTTTCGCCTAGTCGGCTCAGGGATTCAAACCAGTGACCTTTCGGATACTGGCCCAACTCTCTTAACCGCTAGGCTACCTGCCACCCTGGTTTTATCTTCTTATGTCAGGCCATATAGATATCTCACTTTGCATCAATGCAAACATGCAGTATCTGCTCATGGCTGAACGTTTAGTTTAAGTTACTGAGTAGCTTTAGGAATATCATAGCCTTTTTTTACAGTAAAAGCTGTTTGCTGTGGAGTTGTGCCAAATGTGATGGCCCAATTCCGTGGTTCTAAGCACTCCTAACGCCACAGATTAGTCATGACACAGTGATCGTGTCTGCAGCAGTGGACTTCTTTAGTGGCACACCCAGTCACCCCCAGTGACTCTCAGCGACCCCCAGCGACCCCCAGCCAATCAGAGCCCAGCATGACCAGAGCTCAAAGTCAAACTAGGGATGGAAGAGAAAATGTAACAAAATCACTTTTCTCAAAGCTGCTTTGCCTCTACACATCCTGGGTTATTTTGGATCCCACATTGCTCTGCGGCAGAGGGTCATGTAGGGGGGATCTTCCGCTGCGTTCTCTCAAACGGTACATCAATATGACGTTCCCAACGTTCCGCTGGGCTGAAGGTACACTTCCAGGGTACCTGGGTGTCAGGCCTGTAGTATATGTTTTTAGGAACCCAATCTTCAGATATCTAGTGATCCCATTGCCTTCATAAAGATGGCCCATGTGGGTTTCAGTGTGTCATTTCTAGAATAGACATTGTATTATTCTGTACTGTACAATATATACCACCGGTCAGAATCTTGGGGTCACTTAGAAATGTCCTTGTTTTTGAAAGAAAATCATATTTTTGTCCATTAAAATAACATCAAATTGATCAGAAATACAGTGTAGACATTGTTAATGTTCTAAATGACTATTGCAGCTGGAAACGGATGATTTTTATGGAATATCTACATAGGCGTACAGAGGCCCATTATCAGCAACCATCACTCCTGTGATCCAATGGCATGTTGGGTTAGCTAATCTAAGTTTATCATTTTAAAAGGCTAATTGATCATTAGTAAACTATTTCGCAATTATGTTAGCAAAGCTGAAAACTGTTGTCCTGATTAAAGAAGCAATGAAACTGGCCTTCATTAGATTAGTTGAGTATCTGGAGCATCAGCATTTGTGGGTTCGATTACAGGCTCAAAATGGCCAGAAACAAAGCACTTTCTTCTGAAACACATCAGCCTATTCTTGTTCTGAGAAATGAAGGCTATTCCATGTGAGAAATTGCCAAGAAACTGAATATCTCATATAACGCTGTGTACGACTCCCTTCACAGAACAGAGAAAACTGTCTCTAAGCAGAATAGAAAGAGGAGTGGGAGGCCCCGGTGCACAACTGAGCAAGAGGACAAGTACATTAGAGTGCCTAGTTTGAGAAACAGACGCCTCACAAGTCCTCAACTGGCAGCTTCATTAAATAGTACCAGCAAAACACCAGTCTCAACGTCAAAAGTGAAGAGGCGACTCCGGGATGCTGGCCTTCTAGGCAGAGTTCCTCTCTCCACTGTCCGTGTTCTTTTTCCCAATTTAAGATTTTATTTTTATTGGCCAGCCTGAGATATGGCGTTTTGTTTGCAACTCTGCCTGGATTGTATTTCTACACTGTATTTCTGATCAATTTGATGTTATTTTAATGATTAAAAAAAAAGTGCTTTTCTTTGAAAAACAAGGACATTTTTAGGTGACCCCAAACTTTTGATTGGTAGTGTATGTTATGTGTAATACATTCTCTGTTTTCAGCTTGATAGCCTCCTCCATCAAATCACTGTCATCAGACGTATTTGCACATGTATGGCGCGAGTCACCTCGGTGCACAGAACCCACTTGGCAGGTTATAAATAGGGCCATCCAGTCAGTTCCTTTGAGTGTGTTACAGTCAAGGTGAGAAATATGGGGATAAATCAGCGTCCCCTATTAAGGACTGAATACATGAATTCTAAAAGTGTTGAGGCACCAAATAAAAAAATCCCACAACACAGAGGATGGACCACATGGTAACATCATTCAAATTCCCTCCAACTCTAAATTGCAAATTTTACAGCTTCCGAGCTCTCGTTGACATACACCTCAGCGCTCCCGACATTCCAGAGACAACAATGAAGTGGGGGAGGGGGGGGGGGAACAAGATAGGGACAGGGAGTTACGAACGTGAATCCAGGATTGTGCTTTTTCCACTCGGTGAGGGTAAATTATGGAGAATCAGCTTAAGGTAATCCGGTGACTCGCTCCTTGAGGAGGGATCATCCTTGGTGACTTGACACCATTGTTGCACTTTTTTTTTAAAGTATGTGCTTGTTTGTTAGGAGTCAGAAAACAAGCGTGTCCCTGAGTCTGTGGCTAATAGTGTTTCGCCGGGCCCATGTCTTTCCCTTTTGTGACTCATTGCATGTCTTTGTTGTGTAGGAGGTCTGACCTATTATAAATAACGTTACTTATCATGAGTTACTGTAGGCTTCATAGCATGATAATGATGGTATCACACCACTTGTATGTATAATACGGAGAAGTAGTATCTCTTTATATAATGATTTATCTTTTTACACAGCTACCAAATTTTTATGCTACCGGTTTCAATCCCTCTGTTGACACATGCCAGTTCAATAGACTAATAACGAGGCCTCGTTGGATATGGAAAGGATGATTGTGTGTTATTATGACTATCTGTGGTTATTGTAACAGCAAAGTCATAAAACACATTTGTTTTTAATCAAGGTGTGCGTTTGCCTACCGAGTTAACAAAATAATATATAATCTGTGAATAATATGGCAGTGGAATTATTCATCATTTCCGGTGTTTAACATTTAATGCCGACATTAAATTGTAATTATCTTAATTACACTTTGATCAATGTAAGTATGTCGGCATGCCAATGGTGTAGCCGTCCCTGCAGATCCACCAACCATTTACTCTCACGTTGGCTTCTGTGATGTTACTGTGTTTTATTTGAGTGATTTCATCTGTCTATTTTTTTTTTTTTTACTTTGTGGGTTGTGCCAATTATGGTCTAATTTGCTAATTGCATCACTGCTTTCTCCCTCCTCGTCTTTGTTGACATGTACATGACCCTTTGACCTCACACCTGCCTCACATTTGCCCCTAAGGAACCTCTCTGAAAGGCTACATTCTGGTATCTGGGTGGCAGGTTAGAGCGTTGGACAAGTAACCAAAAGGTTGCACGATCAAATCCCTGAGTTGACAAGGTAAAAAATCGGTTCTTCTGCCCCACAACAAGGCAGTTAACCCACTGTTCCTAGGCCGTCATTGAAATTAATAACTTTATCTAAACTGACATGCCTAGTTAAATAAAGTTAAAAAAAATAATTATAACATTAAGCATACAGCTTAGAATGTATCCCCAGTGCAATGCTATGTTCTAAATGGTGGTGGTATGCTAGTATGCTAATTTGAAAAGAGTCTGGATTCAGTGTAGCATATTTCACAAACTAGACACCAGCCATTTGCCACAGAGCTTCTATTAACTTCTGCTAGGCTGCAGCCAGAGAACATCTCGTATTATATATGTATTATTCTATAGTTCTTTTTTTAGTTTTTTTTTATGTTAACTCGTAAATACATTCTGTCATTTTTCCTCCTCAAAGGTATCCGTCGATTCATCAAAACATGAAGGAAAAGGGGGATAACTCTCAAAAGCTAATCGGTGAACAATTGTTCCCTCTTTCTCCCAGATAAAGAGAACGGTTTTCCATCCTCTATCCTCTCCTTTCCCCTCCAAGAATGAGTTCAATCAAGAAAAAGCCTTCTAGTAATTATGCCGATAAACAACAACATAACAACAGCCGGTCTTAATGAATGGCCCATAATTAATAATGTCTACTCTACCCTGAAAGGTGGGAGGGACATTTGTCCAATCACAAAAGAGGAATGGTCCCAGAACCCATCTTAGCATGCCAATGCAGAATGCACTTAAAGTGAAAAGATAGAAGAACAAAGTAAAACTGTGGCATTTTCAGCCTTCCTCTCCCTTCCCTTCCCCTCCTCCTCCTTCAAGAAAGAAACTCTCCAAATGTTAATTAAATACAATTAACAAAGGGAGGGGAACAAATGAATAAAAAAATAAACAAATGTCCTAAAATAGTGACAAATGAGCAAAAACAACAAGTCACAGTAACATTTCCCTATGTGGCTAACATGGCGTGTTACTCTCCAATATCGCCACGGTCAACATGGTGTGTAGCTCTCCAACATCGCCATGGGCAACATGGTGTGTAGCTCTCCAACATCGCTGTGGGCAACATAGCGTGTAGCTCTCCAACATCGCCGTGGGCAACATGGTGTGTAGCTCTCCAATATCGCCATGGGCAACATAGCGTGTAGCTCTCCAACATCGCCGTGGGCAACATGGTGTGTAGCTCTCCAACATCGCCGTGGGCAACATAGCGTGTAGCTCTCCAATATCGCCATGGGCAACATGGTGTGTAGCTCTCCAACATCGCTGTGTGCAGCATGGTGTGTAGCTCTCCAACATCGCTGTGGGCAACATAGCGTGTAGCTCTCCAACATCGCTGTGGGCAACATGGCGTGTAGCTCTCCAACATCGCCGTGGGCAACATGGCGTGTAGATCTCCAACATCGCCGTGGGCAACATGGCGTGTTACTCTCCAATATCGCCATGGGCAACATGGTGTGTAGCTCTCCAAAATCGCCGTGGGCAACATGGCGTGTTACTCTCCAATATCGCCATGGGCAACATGGTGTGTAGCTCTCCAACATCGCCATGGGCAACATGTCGGGTAGCTCTCCAACATCGCCATGGGCAACATGGCGTGTAGCTCTCCAACATCGCCATGGGCAACATGGCATGTAGCTCTCCAACATCGCCGTAGGCAACATGGCGTGTAGCTCTCCAACATCGCCGTAGGCAACATGGCGTGTAGCTCTCCAACATCGCCGTGGGCAACATGGCGTGTAGCTCTCCAACATCGCCGTGGGCAACATGGCGTGTAGATCTCCAACATCGCCGTGGGCAACATGGCGTGTTACTCTCCAATATCGCCATGGGCAACATGGTGTGTAGCTCTCCAAAATCGCCGTGGGCAACATGGCGTGTTACTCTCCAATATCGCCATGGGCAACATGGTGTGTAGCTCTCCAACATCGCCATGGGCAACATGTCGGGTAGCTCTCCAACATCGCCATGGGCAACATGGCGTGTAGCTCTCCAACATCGCCATGGGCAACATGGCATGTAGCTCTCCAACATCGCCGTAGGCAACATGGCGTGTAGCTCTCCAACATCGCCGTAGGCAACATGGCGTGTAGCTCTCCAACATCGCCGTGGGCAACATGGCGTGTAGCTCTCCAACATCACCATGGGCAACATGGCGTGTAGCTCTCCAACATCGCCAATGGAGTACGGCTAATAACATCAGGCTCAGCTGGGTGAGGAGAAGATTGGGGAGATGAGTGTTGGGCTTTGCAGGTTGATAATAATTTGTTCGTGTTAATGCATTCGACAGGGTTTACACAAGGGGTTGGAACCGGTTCAGGGAACAGAATCGAAAAGCAGAATATAACAATATTTTTGGAGGAAAATAATCAGAACCGGGAACGAAAGTGACCAATACTGTTTCTGGACAGAATCGTTATTTTTAAAGCATTGGAACCAATTAATAACGTTATTTGAAAAGCATTTGAACCGATGAATAACGGTATTTTTAAAAGCATTGGAACCGATTAATAACGTTATTTGAAAAGCATTGGAACCAATTAATAACGTTTAAAAAACGCAACAAAAGAGCCTATGCAAAGCCCTCACTCTGTCACTCAGAAAACGTTATTCCAGTGACTGCCTGCCTGCCGAAAATACTTTTGCCAGTGTGTGTGTATGCATAAACTACCTGCCCATCCCTCTCCGAAGTATAGTAGCCTAGTGATGTCACAAGCGTGATTTAGAGAAGAATGGATAAACCTTTTCAACACTAGTTAAGGATACTACATCTATCACATTGGTTCATTATATTGATTTATTATATGATTACATTGCCACTCTGCACACAAATCAAATCAAATGTATTTATATAGCCCACACAAGCTTGTTAGGGGACACCTAGTCAGTTGCACAACTGAATGCATTCAACCAAAGTGTGTCGTCAGCATTTAACCCAACCCCTCTTAATCAGACAGGTGTGGGGGGCTGTCGTAATCGATGTTGTCGTTTGGTGTTAGCTGCCTAGCTCAAGGGAAGCACGGTAGATAATTCCAACTTGCAGGCTCGGGGAACCGAACCAGTGCCCTTTCCATTACTGGCCCAATGCGCTTAACCGCTAAGTTACCTGTCACCTATAGCTAGCTAGCTGGTCCAACGTTAAGCCAACTCTCTGAAGATCAAAGACATTCAAAGTTCTTTCATAGAAGACAATCCTCCTTAAGTATAATTCTTTGGGCCTAATTCAGATAATGCATGTTGTATAATTCTCTGGGCCTAATTCAGATAATGCATGTTGTATAATTCTCTGGGCCTAATTCAGATAATGCATGTTGTATAATTCTCTGGGCCTAATTCAAATAATGCATGTTGTATAATTCTCTGGGCCTAATTCAGATAATGCATGTTGTATAATTCTCTGGGCCTAATTCAAATAATGCATGTTGTATAATTATCTGGGCCTAATTCAAATAATGCATGTTGTATAATTCTCTGGGCCTAATTCAAATAATGCATGTTATAACAACAAGATGTCAAGCCTCCTCCGCTACCCTCTCTCGCTTTCTCCACACCCGTAAAATTTCAGCTACCTCTCGTCTGTCCAATGCATGTAAATAACTTGCCCGCTCCATATCAAGCTGCTCTCTCCGCACTGATTGGTGCAGTCATTTCATGTCCAGGTAAATATATTGTCCTGCTCGATTTCTGAGTTTTAAAAAGGAACAAAAAGGAACGGTATTGACCATTTAAAAAAAAAAATGTGTTAGAACCGGTCCAGAACTTTATTTTGCTGGTCGGAACAGTGGAATGGAAAAAAAAAAAAATGGTTTTGATTGGAAAAAATAACCCCAGGTTTACACCAATAAACCTCCCCATATCCCCGCCGGTGTTACGGAACGAGAGCAAACCCACCATGGATGTTTGGTGGCAGCTTAATGAAAAGTACGTACCAGAATGCATCACTTTTTCTATGTTAAACTAATTAAAAGACAAGTGGGGAAAAAGTCAGCTTCCCTGTGTCTTTCTCTGGGATCGTAGAGCAGAGAGGTCCCTGCCTTGGTAGGAATTCAACATTATGGTGTCAGAGAGGGTTTCTAGTGATTTCTAGTGTGTTCAGCTGTCTGTGAGACCCTGGAGTCTGGGTTTGACATTGTGGTGGCAACCTTGGTATCTATGATGAAGCAGAGCAGTCTGTCTCTTCCTCCTACCTCCACCTCGTTACCACAATCATCATCACTAGAGGTTGAAGCATGGCCATAGTAGAATAATGATGATGAGGATGACAACTACTTTCTGTATTAAACATTATGTGGAATCTTCGGTTAGGCTAACTGGACTAAAGAGTTTGTGAATGCTGCACACACACACACACACAACACACACACATGGTCCATTCCATTACACATCCCAATAATTCCCCCTCTCCAGCTCTGGCAGCTGTTCTATCCCTGTTTGGTGATGGACTCAGTCCAGAACATCTTTCAGTGAAAAGAGAAGCTGAAAGATGAGAAGCAACCATGCTGAGGCTTCATCCACAGCCGTAATCCCCCCTCCATTCTCCACCCTCTCAGCTCCACAGTGATGGGCCTGTGTCCAGAAACTACCATCCAGCACAGTGCAGGCCGGGGGGACAGACATACAGGAAACAGGCAGAGCGAACCAGGGTCTGAAGGATTGCCTCTCAGTGGCTGGGAAGACCTGAAACGCCTAGAGGTGCAGAAGGATTAGGCGCCTACGTCTGTCAGCTGACTGTGCTGAGATCTTCCCAAGCCAACTCCAGCTGTATCCATCACTCCCCACTAGGGGCTGCCATGGGAACTAGGCAGGGGGGGGGGGGGGGGGGGGTAACAATGAATTAGAGAGAGGGGGAGAGAGGGGAGGAGAGAGAGAGAGAAAGAGGGGGAGAGAGGGGGAGAGTCAGAGAAGGGAGAGGGAGGGAGAGAGAGAGAGAGAGAGAGAGAGAAAGTGAGAGAGAGAGAGAGAGAGAGAAAGAGAGAGAGGGAGGGAGGGGGAGGGAGGGAGAGGGAGAGGGAGAGAGGGAGAGGGAGAGGGAGAGGGAGAGGGAGAGGGAGAGGGAGAGGGAGAGGGAGAGGGAGAAAGAGAGAGGGGGGAGGGAAAGAGAGAGAGAGAGAGAGAGAGAGAGAGAGAGGGAGAGGGAGCGGGAGAGAGAGAGAGAGAGAGAGAGAGAGTGCGTGTGTGTTAAAAATCACTAAGCCTCTGAGTACTTGGATTTACGGAGGTAATTAAACTAGAAAGAGTCGAGGGCCAAGCGAGCGTACTCCTGGTACTTACATTTTTTGATTTTATGGATGTTGTTGTTTTTCTTAGTGTGAGGGGGGTAAGAAGGCTGTAATCTCCTCCTAGGGACCCTTATAGCACTTTCACATTAGGTGAAAGTATTGTTTCTTATTAAAAACGTTGTGTGTGTTTACCTCTGGACCTCCAACATCTAATTTCGAGTGCTACCGAAACTAATTTAGCCATGAAAATGTACTTTTTATGACTTAAACTGCAACCTAGGAAAACTAATGTAAGTAGAATAGTGAAATGAAATGATGCACTTCAGTAGTACTACTTCTACTTGCAAGGGGGAGATGTTTTGGGGTTGGGGTGATATCAACGGGGGTGGGTGGGAGGGTGGTGGAGGGGGGGGGGGTGCAGGGGAGTGTTATTTCCATTCTGTTGACAATTATTTTTTACTCCGCTAGTACAGGAATAACAAAGGTGCACTACTCATTTTTTGATATATCAGGCAGGGGGTGCACCCCCACTTCCTGCCGCTATGGAGACACCTGAAGGTCAAAAGCAATGTTTTTAAGTCCCATTTTGTCTCATTTCTCCCAGTAGAATGTAAGCACCTTTTCAGATATGCTATTTTAATTTGCCCATATGTCAATTTTCCATCTACTCTGAAACGTGGAGCGTTTTGCCACAGACCTGACAGATGTATACAAGTTACTCAAAGCAGATATGGTATATTCATAGTCTATCCTCTTAAAGCAGGTATATTCATTCAGTCTATCCGATCCGTGACCCAATTCAGGAAACTAGGTGTTTGTCGCAAATCACGACTTCACAGGAGAGCTGTTTGAACGTAAAAAAAAAATTAGTTTTTTATAAAAATGTGTTTTGGGGCAGAAATGCCTTCTCGAACAAGTGAACTTTCATGTGCCTTGATATCAAACCTGTATGCCATCTGTAAATATTAATAAAAGTATTAAATTACGAGCCTAGTTGGTTTGGCCACAGAAAAAGCGAGCAACCTTCCCTCTAGCCATGAAAAATGGCAACAATTGAATTACGCTTTGTTGCCAACGTTTACTGACACTAAACATATTCAACAGGTGTTGAGTGTTCAAAAACACTTGGCTGAGATAATGAGTGGGCTGGACATGCTGAGAGATGAGTTTGGATTGGTCTATCATATAGACACCATCTGTCTATTGGAGCTGGTCAGTATGTTTAGGTAATCATGTCAAATGCTGCTATATTTATTTTTTTATTGCATAGTAAAACTGCATAAACCTAATATCAAGTTAAAGTGTACTGTTAGCTAGCTAACTATATGCGTATGCTCTCCACTTTCTGGAGGACCGAGTTTTGAAATCAGTGGAATGGAGTAAAAAAAACTGTCTGGATTACATTGTCAAACTAAGGCAACCATGCATGGCATCAGACAGGATACTGTATACTGGTAAGATATCACATATTTAAAATTTTGACAGAAAGTGTTTTCATTTCAAGTGTACTGTTAGCTAGCTAACATCAGCTGGCTGGGTCGCTAGCTAACGTTATGTGTATGATCTTATTCTTCGTATCTCAGACACATTTGCTTGACTAGTTATAGCCATATAACCTGGTTGGTTAGCTATCTGCAAATTCATGCAGGGTAGTAACGTCATGAGTTGTGATTATGGTTAGCTACATGTCTTAACAAAAGACTCCACTCTAATTTTGACATGGTATTTTCATTTCAAGTTCAAGTGTACTGTTAGCTAGCTAGCTAATGTTGGCTGGCTGGCTCGCTAACTAACGTTACGTCATGCGTTGGGATTCATTGTTTATCTAGCTAGCTATCTAGCTAAATTTCTTAACAAAAGACTCTCGTCTTAGTATGCCAGAGCACAGAATAACTGATGTGTTTTTGAATGCTCCTGTTGAATATGTTCAGTGTCAGTAAACATTGGCAACAAAGTGTAATTCAATTGTTGCCAGCAGCAAAGTTACAGTCACCAACGCTCTGGATAACATGAAAAAAAAGCCCAACCAGCTTTGCTAGGCAAGTAGAATGGTCAGAGTGGGGTGTTCTCTCATTATGTGTCTGGAAATAGATATCCAATGTTAGCCAGTTAGCTTGGGTGCTTGACTGTATTTGCGAGGTCAGAGCTTTCGGAACAACCCTACTTATTAGCCAGAGCATCCAGTGTGCGCTCTGAACGAGAAACCACAGATAGGGCGAGTAATGTTCAGTGAGCGGTTCTCTCTCTCTCTTAGATGTCTGGAAGTAGCTGGCAAGTTAGTACATAACGGTTGGCTCAACCCTTAATTAAAGAGATGGGTGGGGGCTAAGGCTTAAGAGGGTGTGAACAATGCTGAATGGGTGTAGACAAAGAAGGGCTCTCAGATAGTAGTACGAAAACATTGAAAGACGGTTTTCTCAAAAGTGAGTTTACAAGTTGATCATATTTCAAGCAGAATCACTTCCCCATTGTTTCCTCAAATGCGGTGTATGAAATACAATTTTGTAGCTCCGAGTCTCTACTTTCATCCAATGTAAAAAACTGAAATTCAAATGTGGCTACATAACACCGAATCCAGGTGGTGAGTCACGTACAATCTATCCTCTTAATTTAAGGATCAGCACTTTTTTTTTCAATTTTTGCCTAAAAATACCCAAATCTAACTTGTCTGTAGCTCAGGACCTGAAGCAAGAATGTGCGTATTCTTGACACCATTTGAAAGGAAACACTTTGAAGTTTGTGGAAATGTGAAATGAATGTAGGAGAATATAACACAATAGATCTGGTAAAAGTCAATACAGAGAAGAAAAAAAGTTTTTTTTGAAATGCAAGAGAAAGGCCATAATGTATTATTCCAGCCAAGGCACAATTTAGATGTTGGCCACTAGATGGCAACAGTATATGTGCAACATTTCAGACTGTTCCAATGAACCATTACATATACTGTATGTTCAAAATATTGTATCAAGACGTCCCACATGTGCCTAATTGGTTAACTAATACATTTGAAAGTTCATAATTGTGCACTCTCCTCAAACAATAGCATGGTATTATTTCACTGTAATAGCTACTAAATTGGACAGTGCAGTTAGATTAACAAGACTTTAAGCTTTCTGCCTATATCAGATATGTCTATGTCCTGGGAAATGTTCTTGTTACTTACAACCTCATGCTAATCGCATTAGCCTACATTAGCTTAACTGTCCCTTGGGGAAGGGGGGGGGGTGGGGGGGTTGATCCTATAGAGGTTTTAAAGCAGGTATAATCATACAGTCTATCTTCTTAAAGCAGGTATACTCATACAGTCTATCCTCTAGAAAACATTGTTTGCACAGTTACTGTAGGCATGACATTCTGTTGAACTTGTTGATGGATTTGGTGTTTTTAAAAACCACTCCAGCTATTTATATCTAGCATTTTAAACTACTAACGTTCCCTCACAGCAAGTAGAACTCCACAGCATCCAACGGTAAATGGAGTGGGTGAATAAAACAAACAGAGACTAAAACCCTACAGGATAAATGCTTGCTTTTAGTTTTTATTTTCAGAGTACTCGACCCTACTCCCCACATCTCTGTGGCAGTTGAAGTATCCCCTCTCTCTAGGCTGCTGATCTTAAGATCCAGTGACAGCCAAAGTTCCTTAGCTCTCAGATGAAAGCCTGGCTTAGAGAATGGCCCATGCTTCCTCTACCTGACGCTGCAAGGCACTAACACAGGTGAGCTAAAGCCTTTGTGACTGTGGCATATAAAAAATATGGAGGGAATGAAAAAAAAGGTTAGTTGACAGAAAAGCAGAGAGTCGCAGAGAACCTTCCGTCCAGGGCTCATGCAGCCTGACAGAGATATAGGTTGCAATATCAAAGAGAAAAATAAAGGAGAAACACTCCCACATTAGAATACAAGAAAGGATAGGAAAGGACAAGTAAAACTCCATAGCCTTATGTCAATGACAGTGTGTGACTCCGGGCTTAGCCAGAGCTCAGGGACTGTCTAGCAACCACATACAGGCAACTGGAGTTACTGCATACAGGCAACTAGAGTTACTGCATACAGGCAACTAGAGTTACTGCATACAGGCAACTAGAGTTACTGAAAACAGGCAACTAGAGTTACTGCATACAGGCAACTGGAGTTACTGCATACAGGCAACTAGAGTTACTGCATACAGGCAACTAGAGTTACTGCATACAGGCAACTAGAGTTACTGCATACAGGCAACTAGAGTTACTGAAAACAGGCAACTAGAGTTACTGCATACAGGCAACTAGAGTTACTGCATACAGGCAACTAGAGTTACTGCATACAGGCAACTAGAGTTACTGCATACAGGCAACTAGAGTTACTGAAAACAGGCAAGTAGAGTTACTGCATACAGGCAACTAGAGTTACTGCATACAGGCAACTAGAGTTACTGCATACAGGCAACTAGAGTTACTGAAAACAGGCAACTAGAGTTACTGCATACAGGCAACTAGAGTTACTGCATACAGGCAACTAGTGTTACTGCATACAGGCAACTAGAGTTACTGAAAACAGGCAAGTAGAGTTACTGCATACAGGCAACTAGAGTTACTGCATACAGGCAACTAGAGTTACTGCATACAGGCAACTAGAGTTACTGAAAACAGGCAACTAGAGTTACTGCATACAGGCAACTAGAGTTACTTCATACAGGCAACTAGAGTTACTGAAAACAGGCAACTAGAGTTACTGAAAACAGGCAGCAGATGACTTTACTTGCAATAGCCTCATCAGTGTCATCAATGAGCAGGGATCTCTACTGCAGCAGAATGTCAAATGTATGTGTTTTTCCTTGATTGGGCGTGTTTGTTGAGGTGATATTATTTTCAGGAGTTATTGTGACGATGCACAAATCCTTCAAACTGCTGTTGCTGCACCCTTGTATTCTGGAGCCCTCGGGGTGAGTTGAACACTTTTCTATGTCCTCTTCTGACCCACGGTGGACATTTTTCACTATAGTCTTGTCCACCCAGGGCCCAGGCCCAACCTTACAACAGCCTCTACAGCTCTAACCTCATCGCTGTACAAAAAGCCCTGACAAACGAATGATCATCACTCCACAATGGTAAGGCAATCATGTCTGCACAAGACAGATTGTGCTGTTAAGGTGCTCCATAATTTAATATCCCATTCTTTCTTCATTTCTCTTCTCTCTCTCCCTCTTTCTCTTTCTCTCGCTCCCCTGACTCACTCACTCACTCACTCACTCTCACCCTCCCTACTCCTCTCCTCCTACTCTCCTCCCCCGCCCTCGGGCCGACGAAGTCAAACCAAGTTTTTTTTTAAATCTATTAAATGACGTCATAAAACTAATTCTCCCTGGGGAACATGAATCAAATGACAGATCCTTCCCTCGGCCTACCTTTGACACGTGTATGCACATCTCAGGATGATAGATTTAAATTAGCCTCTGTGTGCCTTAAATTATTGACCCTGTCTCGGTTTTTCAGCTCCTTCCTGCAATCCGTTTAGCCGTGGAGTAGAGGTGTGGACCAAAGACGAAAAGAGGAGGGATGCTTTTTTTTTTTCTTCGGGAGCTGTCTAACTCACCGACTCTTCTATGAAACTTGAGTTAAGAGAGAAGGAGGGAGAAGGAGAGTGAAAAAGGGAGAAGGGGAGAGAGAGAGAGGGTTTCTCTATTCTAGAAGGCTAAATGCATGAAATAGCTTGTTGGTGCTCTCTTAATAATGAAATAATAACAGTAGCTTGTTGGTGCTCTCTTAATAATGTACCATACATTTAAAAAAATACGATTAGCATTTTTAATAACTGCATGTATTGTTATGCTAATGTATGCTAATTAAGCTGAATATTTCACATTCTAATCATGTTAAAAATATAGGGTATTATGGATGTGTTTGTCTTTATCCAGCATATACTGTAAAATGTATGTTTATCCACGATAAACCCATTCAGGGAGATGCATACTTTAATTCAATTTAACACAATTAAAAAGATGAGTATGCATAACAATTCAGCTATGCCAAATGTGTGTAATTGCTCAACTGAAGTTGCCACTTCTTTCAGTTGTCTTGAATTGTGTTTGTTACTGTCACCCTGTACCTTTCTGCGGTCACATGACCTAACGCCCGGTGTATCCCACGTAGCAGGTCTGTTTCAGCAGGAGTTGTCACTGTGTCTCAGTGTCTCTAATGAACTCGTGGTTAAGACTGACAGGTGGGTTATGGACCGCTGTGTGTAAAGAGTATACAAAACCAAGACTGTATGTGTGTGTGTGTGTGTGTGTGTGTGTGTGTGTGTGTGTGTGTGTGTGTGTGTGTGTGTGTGTGTGTGTGTGTGTGTGTGTGTGTGTGACTGATTGGAGACAGGCTTAATGAAGAGTGCACACACATCACCGTGAGATTAACCGATCTGTTTCACGGTGAAAGGATCAGGTCTGGGATTCAGTAGAAGAGTGTGTATGTGTGGTACGGAGTGTGTGTGTGTGTTTGAGTGCCGCCCCTGTCCAGTAGTCTTCCAGCATACGTTGTACCACAGAGCTCAGATGTTTGTACAACGGACCACATCATCTGTGAGATTGTTTCACCACGGAATCCAACCCCAGGTAACATAACGTACGCTCAGGAACGAAACGTCGATGTCGGCCGTGGAGTCAGGGGAATCAAAAACAATTCAACCGACGACGTCCTGTCCCTTTTACAATGGTTCAGTGTTTTTCTTAATGACGCATAACTCAACCTGTGGTGTTTTGTTGTCTTTGTCAGTGTCATGACTTTGAAGTCATGTTTCATTACAGTGACGTTCTTTATTTCTACCATGACAGTCCCGTATCATTATTTCACGCGTTAGGGATTTCCGCAGTCGGTTTTCATCCCAACTGCTGTGACACGTTTAGGAGGGGGAAAAAAGGAAATGATGTAGCAGTGATCCTTTTAAGTCTTGTCCCTCACACTAATTAGCATCCATGTTGTAAACACTGTTTGACAATGACAAGGGGACAACTCATGCCTTTTTATTGTCGAATGAGTGACGTTGTGATACTGTGTATCAATTTCCTAATTTGCCATCTGCTTTAGGCTTGTTTATGCTCTCTATCTCCAAAATGGCCACCATCCGCTTTAGGCTTGTTTATGCTTTTAATCCCAAAATGGCCGCCATCTACTTTAGTCTTGTTTATGCTCTCTATCAATGATCTCTATCCTCAAAATGGCCACCATCCGCTTTAGGCTTGTTTTTGCTCTCTATCCCCAAAATGGCCACCATCCGCTTTAGGCTTGTTTTTGCGCTCTATCCCCAAAATGGCCACCATCCGCTTTAGGCTTCTTTTTGCTCTCTATCCCCAAAATGGCCACCATCCACTTTAGGCTTGTTTATGCACTCTATCCCCAAAATGTCCGCCAGCTGCTCTAGGCGCCACAGTGCATTGTTGCAAGAGTATTTATTCCTTGTGCCACTATTTATATTTGTATTAAATATTTTTTTAAACTTTATCTTAACTCTTCATTGTTGGAAAAGGAACCATAAGTAAGCCTTTCACTGTTAGTCTACACCTGTTGTTTACGAAGCATGTGACAAATACAATTTGATTTGATTTGATGTACAGGCCTATTGAGAGGAAGCCAGGCCTTTTTTTGACAGAGACACAGTGTTCAACACTGCTCCAGCTTTGTGAACAGTCAGCTTCCAATTTGATATAATCCTGTTCATTGCAGGGATGTGAGAGCTAAAATAGAGGCAGAGATGGGAAGGCTTATCGTTGTGTGTGTGTGTGTGTGTGTGTGTGTGTGTGTGTGTGTGAGTGTGCATGCGCTGGCTCTGTTTGCAATATCAGCAACGGAGATCCTGTGCTCTGGCAGCCTGATTTAACATATTTTGTCGACAGAGATGGGGTCCTGTCACACTGAACACATCACCTCAGCTGCTGGCCTGTTAAGATGCTGCCGCCTCTGCATCACATCCCTCCATTCTTCCATCTTCCTCTTCTCTTCTCCACATCTAATCAGGATTTTTAGAAGTCTGGTAGGGGAACAATTGAGTGAATAGATATTGCGTACATTCTTATATCTGTTTGCGAATCCATTTCTGGGAATGTCTGTGTGTATGTGTACTGATCACAACTGCACAAAACATCAGTCTATATTATAAAAAAAGAGAGATAGAGATCTAACAAAACAGAAACATTACCCTGGCCATGCTCAAGATGATGGTCTCTCGAATTAAAAAGGTAATATGTGTTGTCATGGTAACCGCTTCCCGCAGGCAAAGGAAGAGGGATTAGGTGTAAGTAGTGTCTGTAGAAGAAGTGGGGGTCTGTAGAGGAAGTGAGGGTATGTAGAGGAGGTGGGGGTATGTAGAGGAAGCGGGGGTCTGTAGAGGAAGTGGGGGTCTGTAGAGGAAGTGGGGGTCTGTAGAAGAAGTGGGGGTGTGTAGAGGACGTGAGGGTATGTAAAGGAAGTGGGGGTATGTAGAGGAAGTGAGGGCCTGTAGAGGAAGTGAGGGTCTGTAGAGGAAGTGAGGGCCTGTAGAGGAAGTGAGGGTCTGTAGAGGAAGTGGGGGTCTGTAAAGGAAGTGGGGGTCTGTAGAGGAAGTGGGGGTAAGTAGAGGAAGCGGTGGTCTGTAGAGGAAGTGGGGGTATGTAGAGGAAGTGGGGGTAAGTAGAGGAAGCGGGGGTCTGTAGAGGAAGTGGGGGTCTGTAGAGGAAGTGGGGGTAAGTAGAGGAAGCGGGGGTCTGTAGAGGAAGCGGGGGTCTGTAGAGGAAGTGGGGGTCTGTAGAGGAAGTGGGGGTCTGTAGAGGAAGTGGGGGTCTGTAGAGGAAGTGAGGGTCTGTAGAGAAAGTGGGGGTCTGTAGAAGAAGTGGGGGTCTGTAGAGGAAGTGAGGGTATGTAGAGGAAGTGGGGGTATGTAGAGGAAGTGAGGGTATGTAGAGGAAGTGGGGGTATGTAGAGGAAGTGAGTGCCTGTAGAGGAAGTGAGGGTCTGTAGAGGAAGTGGGGGTAAGTAGAGGAAGAGGTGGTCTGTAGAGGAAGTGGGGGTATGTAGAGGAAGTGGGGCTCTGTAGAGGAAGTGAGGGTCTGTAGAGGAAGTGGGGGTATGTAGAGGAAGTGAGGGTCTGTAGAGGAAGTGAGGGTCTGTAGAGGAAGTGAGGGTCTGTAGAGGAAGTGAGGGTCTGTAGAGGAAGTGGGGTTATGTAGAGGAAGCGGGGGTCTGTAGAGGAAGTGGGGGTCTGTAGATGAAGCGGGACGCCGCAGAGGACCCAAATAGACCTGAAACATGCCGAGTAGAAAAGGATGACATGATGTGAGAAGATATGTTTCTCCGTCAGGATCACTTGAAACCAGGACAATTCAATAGGAATTAATGCATGATATTACACCTAATGGTAATCGCAGTTCAGGCATGGCCTTTAGCAAGCATATGATATTTAAAGTCATACCACCCACAATTACTGCACCGGCTTATGACACAAATTAATGAGGGTGTTTTGCAAACGTTTTGATAATAATGATTCCCGTTGCCTTGTTTGTGATCAAACAGACTGGAGTGCAGGAGGTCAGAGAGGGGTTTGGTTCAAACGGGTTCCAAAAGGCACAGACTCTTCATCCACTCAGGCAGGGAATCAAAGATGATGAGCTCGAGACTGAAGTGCATCTGTATGTCTTATGCAAATATAGAAGACAATCACACACACACACACACACACACACACACACACACACACACACACACACACACACACACAGCCGAATGAAGTGTTGAGGCTCATTTCGTTTCAGACTTTTATCTCTTTGACAAATTCTCTCACCCGGATATATCTAATTTAAAACAAAGCACCTCAGAATCCCTGGTTGTTTTCAGGAAAGTCTGACTCTCTCATTCTCACTACCTGTCTCATGGAAGAAATGTCTGACAAACACACACACACACACATTCTCTCTCACACACACACACACGCACACAGCCACACTAACACACACACACATTGTGTATCGGACGTGTCACAACAGATTCCCCTCATCACTGACATATTGTAGGAAGGTAAGTATAATTATATTATGTCATGTAATATTCAAGGTCAAGTAGAAGTAACATTATTGCATAGATTTGAATAAACGACATCACTAATTACTCATATTTTAAGAAGATATGCAAATGGTTAAAACAGGGATCTT
This sequence comes from Oncorhynchus mykiss, assembly GCF_013265735.2. Lineage (NCBI taxonomy): Eukaryota > Metazoa > Chordata > Actinopteri > Salmoniformes > Salmonidae > Oncorhynchus > Oncorhynchus mykiss. The sequence goes on along the minus strand of NC_048585.1, from coordinate 55,782,039 downwards.
GACACAGCCTTCACATTTAATTAAAAAGTAGATCCTCTCCTTCTATCCTCTCCTTCTATCCTCTCATTCTACCCTCTCCTTCTATCCTCTCCTTCTATCCTCTCCATCTATCGTCTCCTTCTATTGTCTCCTTCTACCCTCTCCATCTATTCTCTCCATCTATCCTCTCCTTCTATCCTCTCCATCTATCATCTCCTTCTATCCTCTCATTCTACCCTCTCCTTCTACCCTCTCCTTCTACCCTCTCCTTCTATCCTCTCCTTCTACCGTCTCCTTCTACCCTCTCCTTCTACCCTCTCCATCTATCGTCTCCTTCTATCCTCTCCTTCTATCCTCTCCATCTATCGTCTCCTTCTATTGTCTCCTTCTACCCTCTCCATCTATTCTCTCCATCTATCCTCTCCTTCTATCCTCTCCATCTATCGTCTCCTTCTATCCTCTCATTCTACCCTCTCCTTCTACCCTCTCCTTCTACCCTCTCCTTCTATCCTCTCCTTCTACCCTCTCCTTCTACCCTCTCCATCTATCGTCTCCTTCTATTGTCTCCTTCTACCCTCTCCATCTACCCTCTCCATCTATCGTCTCCTTCTATCGTCTCCTTCTACCTTCTCCTTCTATCCTCTCATTCTACCCTCTCCTTCTACCCTCTCCTTCTATCGTCTCCTTCTATCCTCTCCTTCTATCCTCTCCTTTTACCCTCTCCTTCTATCGTCTCCTTCTATCCTCTCCTTCTATCGTCTCCTTCTATCCTCTCCTTCTATCGTCTCCTTCTATCCTCTCCTTCTATCCTCTCATTCTACCCTCTCCTTCTATCCTCTCATTCTACCCTCTCCTTCTACCCTCTCCATCTATCGTCTCCTTCTATTGTCTCCTTCTACCCTCTCCATCTATTCTCTCCATCTATCGTCTCCTTCTATCCTCTCATTCTACCCTCTCCTTCTATCCTCTCCTTCTATCCTCTCATTCTACCCTCTCCTTCTATCCTCTCATTCTACCCTCTCCTTCTACCCTCTCCATCTATCGTCTCCTTCTATTGTCTCCTTCTACCCTCTCCATCTATTCTCTCCATCTATCCTCTCCTTCTACCCTCTCCTTCTATCGTCTCCTTCTATCTTCTCCTTCTACCCTCTCCTTCTGTGTCTCGTTCTACTCTCTTCTTCTACCCTCTCCTTCTATCCACTCCTTCTATCCTCTCCTTCTACCCTCTCCTTCTACCCTCTCCTTCTACCCTCTCCTTCTATCGTCTCCTTCTATCCTCTCCTTCTACCCTCTCCTTCTGTGTCTCGTTCTACTCTATTCTTCTACCCTCTCCTTCTATCCACTCCTTCTATCCTCTCCTTCTACCCTCTCCTTCTACCCTCTCCTTCTATCCTCTCCTTCTACCCTCTCCTTCTATCATCTCATTTTACCCTCTTATTCTATCCTCTCCTTCTATCCTCTCCTTTTACCCTCTCCTTCTATCCTCTCCTTCTATCCTCTCCTTCTATCGTCTCCTTCTATCCTCTCCTGCTCTCATCCCCCTCTCATGGTCATGGATGGTGGCCATCCCTCTCTGGTTTCCTCTCCTCCTCCTCTCCTCCCCCTCTCATGGTCATGGATGGTGGCCATCCCTCTCTCTTAACCTCTCCTCCTCCTCTCATCCCCCTCTCTCTCTTGATCAGGGGGGATGATAGGGAGGAGGGGGTCTCTAGGCATTTACCAGCAGGGAGGTATGCATTGGCCTCCAGTGTCCCAGCATGCTCCACTGTATCCAAAGATTACATTCACAACCGTCCCAGTCGGCCCCTCTTCCTCTATGTTAGGTGGTGACAGTGACAAATCTCCCAAACGCTGCTAAAGAGCTCTTCTCTCTCTTCTCTCTCTTTCTCCAGGCACTCCTTTTCCTGCCTCCCTCAGCGGGGTGCATATTTCATCCTTTCGACTTCTTAACTTATCTGGGTCAGTAACATGCATGCAGGAAGGTGCCTGATGAACTGTCTGTGTGTGGGTGTGTGTGTGCGTGTTTTTTATGTGTGTGTGTGTGTGTGTGATGAACTAGGTGCGTCTGAGCCACTTATGCAGAAAACATATCACCTGCAATTACCATACACACAGAGCTGGTCTCTGGTGTTCCGTGGCAGCCGTTGTGGCTAGTGCAACCAAACACGTTAGAGTGCATCCAATACGGGTTCTTACTCCGTTGCTGTGTCATGAGATACAAGGGAATCTATTGTAGGAATAAGAGTGAATAATTATTCAAGCGTCCAGTCAAGTTCAATGGGCATGCTAATGACATGTCTTCGGCTCGAGGAATGAGTCGGTCGAAATCCGGACACCGCTGTCTTCTAGTTTGTTACAACATCTATTGTTCCGTTTGCTCCCACCCAAAGCTCTGCTCACCTTTCAAAGACACGAGTAACTGTTTGTGTCTTTGTGAAAACAGAAGAGAGAGATTGCTTGAAGTCGTGAGGGGTTTACATCTGACAAGTCAAACCCCATCTTAACCGTTGAATGTTTCATGAATTGGTACTGGCAGATGGCAAACATCACAACCTCTGTTTATCCTCTTGTCGACTTTGAGTTGAGAGGGAAATAGAACCTCCAGGTTCACCTTTGAACTGTCGTGAAGACGTTTGATACCTGAAGCCTGTACGCATTTGTCTCCCTGTAAATATTAGAACTTAGGTGAGAAAGTGATCTGATTTGGGTGAGCCTGCGAGGAACAGAGCCGAAGGGGAAACATGCTAACCTTGATGATCTCGTCTTAGGGCCTGTGGTCATTTTGTGAAAATCCATTTGTTCTGCTACTACTTTCTACTGTCGGTGTCGGTGGCGGGTTTTTTCTGCACATCTTCACGGTTGCGATTGGTGAAGATGAGGGTAAGCTTGCGAAACAGTGAATATACTGTACTATGAAACCCCTTGGAGTTCATTTGAGTTGAAAATGTAGTGTGTGTGTGTGTGTGCGCGTGTGTGTGTGTGTGTGTGTGTGTGTGTGTGTGTGTGTGTGTGTGTACTATTGTATACTATTTACTCTGTTCTTATGGTCAATAGCCCTCCAAAATAATGGAGATCAGCCATTTTACTGTGCGTGAGATGGAGATGCTTTCTAGTATAACAACAGAAGGCGTAAGGAGCAGACCTATCAGCGGCCACGTCACAACAAGGCTTATGATACGGGACTGTGGGAAGAAGAGCAGCTCTGGAATCATTTCCCTCTTTACATGTATCTCTTTAATGGAACACTTAACACTGCGTTTGATCCTTAAAGATCAAATGCTGCCTATATCGCTGCTGACCAGTCTCACTATACAAGAGGGAGAGAGACAGGTTGAAAGAGAGAGAGAGAGAGAGAGAGAGAGAGAGAGAGAGAGAGAGAGAGAGAGAGAGAGAGAGAGACAGAGAGAGAGAGAGAGAGAGAGACAGAGACAGAGAGAGAGAGAGAGAGAGAGAGAGAGAGAGAGAGAGAGAGAGAGACACAGAGAGAGAGAGAGAGAGAGAGAGAGAGAGAGAGACAGAGAGAGAGACAGAGAGAGAGAGAGAGAGAGAGAGAGAAAGAGAAAGAGAAAGAGAAAGAGAAAGAGAAAGAGAGAAAGAGAGAGGGGGGAGGGAGAGAGAGAGAGAGAGAGGGGGGAGGGAGAGAGAGAGAGAGGGGGGGGGGGGGAGAGAGAGAGAGAGAGAGAGAGGGAGAGGGGGAGAGAAGAAGGGTGAGAAAAAGGTAGGGAAAATATACCCTAGTGTGATAGAGGGGGCTTGGCTCCTATTGGCTGTTACAAATGAGAGTGTTTGTGTGTAGTCGGGACGCTCAAGACATGCAGCACACAATCATGAAACACACCATACTGCCTCAGTGCATGTTCCTGGCATTACTAGTCCCGAAGATATCAAAGAGCCTGGCATATCCACATATGTTCTCTCTCCATACAGCCAACAAGCAGCCAAGATAAACTGGCGCACAGGCAGAAAGAGACAGGAATCAAGAAATCAATGTAATAACATGCGATAGTATTTGGAGAACGTATGGTTCCCATTATCTGATGTCAGTTCCTCTTCGGGAGGGTTTGCATCCACAGTTGTGACTAGTAAAACACAACTTGTAAATCCTTGTGTTTGTGGAGGTTGATGTTTGTTGTCCATTTTAATTGTTCACAAAATGTAATCTGAAAACCTTTAACAGTAATGTTATATTACTAAAAACATCATTTAAGTAGTGCCCCCCCCCCCCCCCCCAACAAACATAGAATTTAAGTAGACACAAAGACACACACACACACACACACAGACACAGAGATACAGAGACACACACACACACACAGAGACACAAAGAGACACAGACAAACACACACCCAGAGACACACACAAAGAGACACACAAACCCAGAGACACACACACACACAAACACACACACAGACACACACACACACACACACACACAGAGACACACACACACACACGCACACACACACACAAAAACACAAACACAAAAAAACACACACAAACACACACTCACACAGAGACACAAACACACACAAAGACACACAAACACACAAACACACACACACACAGAGACACACACTCACTCATACACACAAAGACACATACACATGCACACAGAGACACACACACACGTACATAACACAGAGACACAGAGAAACACACACACACACAAAGACACCCATACAGAGACACACTCACTCCCACACCGACAAAGCCAGACTTCACGGCAACTAGGTTCTTAGAGCCCTGTCACTAGCCACTTAACGTGACTCTATCACAGTGTCACACCGACACAGAGAAAAGGTGTTTTTGTAATCGGCATTGTCAAAATCTGAAATAAATGTCATGGCTAGATGTTAATGGAAAATGAGACCTCTGGCCAAAATGTTTATTTTCTATTGCTGTGTTACGTATTCCATTTGAAAGCCATGCCAGTGGTTTGTGATTCAAACAAAGAGGCACAAAGCTTGTGGGTTTGTAGGTGTGAAAGGAAAACAATCTATTATGTTGACATAAATAATACAGTGCCACTCATCCTCACACACACACACACACACACACACACACACACACACACACACACACACACACACACACACACACAAAGTTGTACACACACACACACACTCTCTCTCTCTAATACACACACACACAAAGTTGTAGACACACACACACACACACACACACACACACACTCTCTCCCTCTAATACACATGCACACACAAAGTTGTACACACACATTCACACACACACACTCTCTCTCTAATACACACACACACTCTCTCTAATACACACACACACACAAAGTTGTACACACACACACAAAGTTGTACCCTCACACACTCGCTCTCTCTCTAGCACATACACACACACTCTCTCTAACACACACACACACACACAAAGTTGTACACACACACACACACAAAGTTGAAACCTCATACACTCTCTATAACACATACACACACACTCTCTCTAGTACACTCCCACAACTCCCACACACAGAAAGTTGTACACGTACACACACACACACACAAATGTGTACACACACACAGTTGTACACATACACACACACAAAGTTGTACACACACACACATACACACACACACACACACACTCTCTAACACATACGGACACACACACACACGTACTGGCTACACACACACAGCACATATAACATGTACACCCAACTCATAAAAAGTGAGAAAAACACAGCGCTAGTAATTAGGGTCTGGTCTCAAACAATGGTCCCTCCTTTGGAGTTTCTGTTCCATTATGAAAAATGGATTCACAATTGAAATCCACAGACTCTTCACCACGGGAGACATAATACCTGTGGCTGTTAATTATGAGTTAATGAAATATAAACTCGCCCTCGGTGATATTTCACTGGCAGCCAGTCGTACAAGAGAGGAAAGTCCTCTTCCATGTATATATGGCTCACACTGCAATGAATGACACTCTAAATGCCAATTGACCAGTGACTCAATAGTCAGGATAGGCTGTCTGTCCACAACGTCGCCATTAAATGTCCCTGAACGTTTTATTTTTATTTTTTTACCTCCGTGATTCATTTCTTTAAAGGGCCAACCTTTTAAAAAAAAGCATGAGGCTTGCAAATCAAGTGATGTGCTTTTTAAAAGGGGTAAAGTGCTGGTCTTTGAGTTTTCTGAAAAGGGCTTCTGAGAGGAAGTGAGTGCGAGCAAAGGTGGGGGGGGGGTGCTTCTGTTTGAGTCGCCGTCGCTGAAAGTAGAAATCAGTCAAGGCGTTGGGCTCAGACCGCCATTTCACACACGCTGGTCCGGTCACATTTTAGTGATGAGCTCCGAGTCACCTTTTAGTCATGAGCTCCGAGTCACCTTTTAGTGATGAGCTCCGAGTCACCTTTTAGTGATGAGCTCCGAGTCACCTTTTAGTCATGAGCTCCGAGTCACCTTTTAGTGATGAGCTCCGAGTCACCTTTTAGTGATGAGCTCCGAGTCACCTTTTAGTCATGAGCTCCGAGTCACCTTTTAGTGATGAGCTCCGAGTCACCTTTTAGTGATGAGCTCCGAGTCACCTTTTAGTCATGAGCTCCGAGTCACCTTTTAGTGATGAGCTCCGAGTCACCTTTTAGTGATGAGCTCCGAGTCACCTTTTAGTCATGAGCTCCGAGTCACCTTTTAGTGATGAGCTCCGAGTCACCTTTTAGTCATGAGCTCCGAGTCACCTTTTAGTCATGAGCTCCGAGTCACCGGGCAGATTTGTTCGTCGGGGGCATTTATATTTACATTGGCTGAATTTAGCCCATAATGTTTATGATTTATACATTGGTCCACTCTGTTCTGACCCGTTCCTGTTCCCTCTATTACTGTGGTGAAGGGATAATGTGTGTCATCTCTATAGAAGGAAGAGAAGGTCTGTGATCAGTTAGAGAGGGTTTCCCAAACTCGGTCCTCAGGACCCCCAGGGGGTGCAAATTTTGGTTTTTGACCCTAACAATGGAGGAATAAATGTTCTTATTTTTCAATTTACTCATTATTCCAGGCCTAGAACCCCAGTCAGCCTCCTCATATCACGTCTACAAACCTTAGTAATCAGAGATTCTGTGGAGACAGAGGCAACAAAAGGTCCTGCCATAGAGAGAGAGAAACCAGACAGCCGCTCTCTACACTGCAGTTGTTTACCTAAAGCAGAAAAACTTTTTAAAAAGTACCAGTCTTACACGTACAGTAATTAACAGAGATGCAGACGAGTGACTCATAATATACCAATACGTTTTTCCAGCAATGGGCGAGGGGAGTCAGTCTGCTTAATAAGTTGAATTGTTCCCCCCCCCCCCCCTTCTTCTCCCTCCCTCACACAGAGTCATTAATGTCGACATAAAAAATGTTTCTCTCATTTAAATTGATAAATAATGGAAGTGATGTGACAGTTGGGGGGGGGGGGAGTCACAACTTTAATGCTCCTGGAAGGGTGAAAGTAACAGGATCTGACAAGCCGAGGGTACACACACAAACACACACACACCTATACAAAATAACAAATACACACCCTACACACACTAATTGCTACTATGTCACCCTCGCTTTAGCTCACGGTGGAGAAAAAAACAAAAACATTTTTTTTTCTTGAGTTAAGACATGGTTGGTTTAACACAAGGTGTGAGCTTTAACAACTCAAGCCCCGTAAAAAAAAAATGGCCACACTGTTGGTGTCTATACTTAGCTAGTTTGTCAAGTTCTGAGTTTTAATTCTTTTGGGGAGCGTGTTTGTCTACTTTCTGCCCATAAAAATCAATGTCCACCCTGGTGGTCGATTTGTTCAGAGTTTGCAAATGAGGGGTCTAATTGTTTGGAAGCTCCTCATCCCCCCCCCCCCCAACTGAAACACTGATAATTAATCAAAGTGAATAATGCAGCTCAAAAGATTCCTCCGCCCAGGACTCATCCATCAACATTGAGGAATATACATCGTCAGTCACAGGCTTCATTAGGAAATGTGTTGATGACATTGTACCCACAATAACAATCTGAACCAACCAAAAACCCTGGAAACATTCAGAAAGTATTCAGATGTTTTCTGATTTGTTACGTTACGTCCTTATTCTAAAATGTATTAAATATATTTTTTTAATTCTCAGGAATCTACACAAAATATCTCATAATGACAAAGTGAAAACAGGTTTTTAGAAACTTTCGCAAAATTGAAATATCTTATTTACATAAGTATTCAGACAATTTGCTGTGAGACTCGAAATTGAGCTTCATGTGCATCCTGTTTCCATTGATCATCCTTGAGCTGTTTCTTCAACTTGATCCAATTTGATTGGACATGATTTGGAAAGGCACACACCTGTCTATATAAGGTCCCACAGTTGACAGTGTATTTCAGAGCAAAAACCAAGCCATGAGTTCAAAGGAAGACAGGATTGTGTCGAGGCACATATCTGGGGAAAGGTACCAACAGACAATACCGGTCAAAAGTTTGGGGTCACTTAGAAATGTCCTTGTTTTTTGAAAGACAGTCACATTTTTTGTCCATTAAAATAACATCAAATTGATCAGAAATACAGTGTAGACATTGTTAATGTTCTAAATGACTATTGCAGCTGGAAACGGCAGATTTTTTTATGGAATATCTACATAGTCGTAAAGAGGCCCATTATCAGCAACCATCACTCCTGTGTTCCAATGGCACGTTGTGTTAGCTAACCCAAGTTTATCATTTTAAAAGGCTAATTGATCATATGAAAACAGTTTTGCAATTATGTTAGCACAGCTAAAAACTGTTGTTCTGATTAAAGACGCAATAAAAATGGCCTTCTTTAGACTAGTTGAGTATATGGAGTATCAGCATTTGGGGGTTCAAAATGGCCAGAAACAAATAACTTTCTTCAGAAACTCGTCAGTCTATCCTTGTTCTGGGAAATGAATGCTATTCCATGTGAGAAATTGCCAAGAAACTGAAGATATCGTACAACGCTGTATACTACTCCCTTCACAGAACAGCGCAAACTGTCTCTAACCAGAATAGAAAGAGGAGTGGGAGGCCCCGGTGCACAACTGAGCAAGAGTACAAGTACATTAGAGTGTCTAGTTTGAGAAACAGACCCCTCACAAGTCCTCAACTGGCAGCTTCATTAAATAGTACCCGCAAAACACCAGTCTCAAAGTCAAAATTGAAGAGGTGATTCCGGGATGCTGGCCTTCTAGGAAGAGTTGCAAAGAAAAAGCCCATACCTCAGACTGGCAAATAAAAAAAAAAGATTAAGATGGGCAAAAGAACATATGCAAAAAAAAGGAACTCTGCCTAGAAGGCCAGCATCCCGGAGTCCCCGGAGTCGCCTCTTCACTGTTGACGTTGAGAGAACTCAGGATCGCAGACTTGGCCGAAGGTTCACCTTGCAACAGGACAACGACCCTAATCACACAGCCAAGGATTGGCTTCGGGACAAGTCTCTGCATGTCCTTGAGAGCCGGACTTGAACCCAATCTAACAGTTCTGGAGAGACCTGAAAATAGCTGTTCACCAACGCTCCCCATCCAACCTGACAGAGTTTGAGAGGATCCGCGGAGAAGAATGGTAGTAACTCCACAAATACAGGTGTGCCAAGATTGCAGCGTCATACTCAAGAAGACTCAAGGCTGTAATCACTGCCAAAGGTGCTTCAACAAAGTACTGGGTGAAGGGTCTGAATATTTATGTAAATGTGTTTTCATATATATAAATGAGAAAAAAATATGTATTTGCTTTGTTATTATGGGGTATTGTGTGTAGACTGATGAGGGGAAAAACAAAACATCATTTTTAGAATAAGGCTGTGTCGTGTCTTTGGCTATGCCGGATTAAGTGACATGACATGCTATTCTATAAAATAATTTCTCCGTAATTAATATTACCTGATTGAGCTAATCATGTAAATGTAATTAACTAGAGAGTCGGGCACCACAAAATAATATTTATACAGCTGTTATCTTCCGAATAAACTCTTAAAGACCTAGTAATATTTTACATCAATAGCAGTCAATATTAATCGTCATCTTAATTCAGTCTCATCTGAAAGTTGTAAATTCTTGGTTATCTGCACGAACCCTGGCTAACAATTTGAATCAGCAAAACAAAATTGGGTTTAATAATTTATTTACTAAATACCTAACTAATCACACAGAATTACACATACACATAATTAAATCATACCTTGACTACAAATTACGTCATAAAGGAAAATGTCCCTAGTGGGCGGAACAGATATGACAGCTGGTTACACAAAAGAAAAGGGGCTGTGTTTGAGTGAAAGATTGGGAAGACTGAGGAATAAAGGGCGAAGCTGTGCTATCGTAAATACAGTATCTTATGCATTCTAAATTACCGCCCATTTGGAAAAGGAAAATGCAATAAATATTTACTCTGAGCTGCGCTTCGGTAGGTTGGTGGTAGATGGAAGGCCGTGTTATTCAACGGATAGGAGCTATCACTTCTGTAGTGAATAAGAGTTCAAAGTTCATACCATTCGCAACCAAAGCTCACGCTGATGTTGGCTTCGTTCTGTAGTTATTATCTGAACCATTCTGACATCGAACCGTCGTCCTACATCCTCGGAACAGGGGGTTATATTGTTATCAAGGGCTTATATAGGAAGAGAGAGGAGGGTGTGTTTGAAAAGTTTTAAAGCCCATGTCCCTTCACAGGGGCGGGCCACTGATTGAGCAGATTTTAGAAGCTAAAATCACATTTCATCCCATCACGAATAATTTCATTTTCAAACATTTAAATTGAACAATTGAATCCGATAACTCTGATGTGTAGACTTTCCACTGTAGAGTTTGTCATCTTATCATTGATGAGAATGTCTCAAATGACAACCGAACTGACATCATATTCATTAAGTACAACCGCATATGTTCAATTGTTCGGATTACCAGAATGTAGTTCCTTTCCCCCCACCTACAGATGTTCCCAGAATCTCTATGTTAACAAAGGGTTTTGCAAATGTAGCCTCAGTAGGGTAGAGAGAGGAAAAAGCGGGGAAGATGTATTTATGACTGTCATAAACCTCTCCCACAGGACAGCTGTAACCCAACTAAATGTGGAAAATGTCAAAGGGTCTGAATATTTTCAGAAGGTGCTGTATATAGACAGTTGTGTGCCTTTCCAAATCATGTCCAATCAATTGAATTTATCACAGGTGGACTACAAACATCATTGAGATGTATCTACAACTTGATCAATGGAAACAGGATGCACGTGAGCTCAATTTCGAGTCTCATAGCAAAAGGTCTGAATAATTATGTAAGTAAGATATTTCTGTTTTTCATTTTTAATACATTTGCAAACATTTTTAAAAAAAATGTATTCGTTTCGTCATTACGGCGTATTGTGTGTAGATTCCCGAGAATTGTTTTTCCTGAATCGATTTTAGAATAAGGCTGTAACATAACAAAATGTGGAAAACTAAAGTGGTCTGAATACTTTCCGAATGCACTGTACATGCTATCAGACTGCTGAACACTTGAACTGGACTGACCACCTGCTCTGATTATCCGCTTACACATACAGTTGAAGTCAGAAGTTTACAGACACTTATGTTGGAGTCATTAACATTTGTTTTTCACTCCACAAATTTCTTGTTAACAAACTATAGTTTTGGCAAGTCGGACATCTACTTGGACATCTAGTTTGTGCATGACAAGTCATTTTTCTAAAAAAAAATTTCAGACAGATTATTTAACTTTAAATTCACTTTTTCACAATTCCAGTGGGTCAGAAGTTCACATACATTAATTTGACTGTGCTTTTAAACAACTTGGATAATTCCAGAAAATTATGTAATGGCTTTTGATAGGCTAATGTACATCATTTGAGTCAATTGGAGGTGTACCTGTGGATGTATTTCAAGGCCTACCTTCAAACTCGGTGCCTCTCTGCTTGACATCATGGGAAAATCAAAAGAAATCAGCCAAGACCTCAGAAAGCAATGGTCGACCTCCACAAGTCTGGTTCATCCCTGGGAGCAATTTCCAAACGCCTGAAGATACCACATTCATCTGTACAAACAATAGTACGCAAGTATAAACACCATGGGATCCCGCAGCCGCCATACCGCTCAGGAAGGAGATGCGTTTTGTCTCCTAGAGATGAACGTACTTTGGTGTGAAAAGTGCAAATCAATCCCAGAACAACAGCAAAGGACCTGAAGATGCTGGAGGAAACAGGTATAAAATTATCTATATCCACAGTTAAACGTGTCCTATATCGACATAACCTGAAAAGCCACTCAGCAAGAAAGAAGACACTGCTCCAAAATCGCCATAAAAAAAGCCAGACTACGGTTTGCAACTGCACATGGGGACAAATATTGTACTTTTTGGAGAAATGTCCTCTGGTCTGACGAAACAGAAATAAAACTGTTTGGTCATAATGACCATTGTTATGTTTGGAGGAAGAAGGGGGATGCTTGCACTCTGTAGGACACCATCCCAACCATGAAACACAGGGGTGGCAGCATCATGTTGTGGGGTTGCTTTGCTGCAGGAGGGTCTGGTGCACTTCACAAAATAGATGGCATCACAATTATGTGTATATATTGAAGCAACATCTCAAGACAAGCTTGGTCGCAAATGGGTCTTCCAAATGGACAATGACTCCAAGCATATTTTCAAAGTTGTGGCAAACTGGCTTAAGGACAACAAAGTCAAGGTATTAGAGTGGTCATCATAAAGCCCTGACCTCAATCCCATAGAAAATGTGTGGGCAGAACTGAAAAAGTGTTTGCGAGCAAGGAGGCCTACAAACCTGACTCGGTTACACCAGCTCTGTCAGGAGGAATGGGTCAAAATTCACTCAACTTTTTGTGGGAAGCTTGTGGAAGGCTACCCAAAACGTTTTACCCTAGTTAAACAATTTAAAGGCAATGCTACCAAATACTAATTGAGTGTATGTAAACTTCAGACCCACTGGGAATTTGACAAAAGAAATAAAAGCTGAAATAAATTATTCTCTCTACTATTATTCTGACATTTCACATTCTTAAAATAAAGTTTTGATCCTAACTGACCTAAGACAGGGAATTTTATTAAGAGCAACTGTCAGGAATTGTGAAAAACTGAGTTCAAATGTATTTGGCTCAGGTGTACTGTATGTAAACTTTCAACTTCAACTGTACGCTCACTCATGCACATACCCACACAGAAACATATATATAGCATACAGTCTTACTTAACACACACATCACAACTGCTTGTACCAGACTCGTATTATAATGCTTAGTTTATACACTGTCCCCCATCCTCCTTCCCCTGTACACATTAAAATATTTGCCGATAAGTTGTGCCTTCCTGTATTATACTTACGGTGGTGTAAAATGTTTTTCTATTCTACTATGCCAAATACTTTGTTTGTACTGTTCTCTTTTCTCACTGTTGCATTGTCGAGAAGGAACCTGCAAGTTAGCATTTTGTTGGTTAATGTGTATCCTGTACATACGACTGGGAAAAAAAAATTGAAACTCAGATAGATTAACCATTGGAGAGTTGAATATACAATTCACCCCCCCAAAAAAAATAAACAACTTATCTGAATTAATACTGAGTGTCTGAACCAGACAGATTTGAAAAGTTTTTACTTTCCTCCTCAACATCCATCAGAAGAAACCCAATGTTATTTATAACGAGCATCTGCCCTCGATTTTCTTCCAAACCTTCATTACGATAAGGCTGATTACTTTTGTTGATTACAAAAAGTACTTTCTCACACCAAGTTATTAATAGAAGTGCAAATGTGTGCTGTTGCTTGTATAGCTAGATTCAAAGCCAATCTTATTTAGTTTAGTTTTTCTTCCCAAACACACTGAATAAAAATAATTTTGCCATCATTGACCTCATTCTAGCCTCATTTTGTGATTGGCTGGTGTGCAGATAAGACTTTGTTTTGGTCAGCAATATCCAACCTAAATTAACTTTGGTTTATCTTAATATTGTCCCTTATTATTCAATCAATTTTGTCAAGTTATAAACTAAGTCATTAAAAACAACTGAAAAGCGATGTCACCAAAATATTTAATCACACTCCCTATTATGCCCTGTAATTGGAAGTGGTGGCTGCTTCTAGCATTAAATTATTGACGTAATAGAATTGGTGCTCCACAACACCAGACATGTGAACTTGGCTAGCGTTAACCACAATGCAACACTAACATTAAATTCACCCAAAAAATACATTCACCAAAAATAATGATGTTTGTAGTAAAATACCTGTGAGAACTTTGGAGGAACTTTAAAGAGGACACACTTACACACATTATTTCAGTCATGTTAAATCAGAATTCACTTCGAGTTCCAGGGGAGTTTCAAGGGAGTTTTCGGGGGGAGGGAGGGTGTCTATCAGGATGAGTTTGATCCGTCTAGTGTAGGAGAGAAGGCAGAAGGAAGAGGAAAATGGAGAAAAAGAGGTGAGATGACCGTGACAGTCATTTTTGATGAATTAGTAATAACTTTCTTTCAGAGAGACGTTCTTTCTCAAAATATCAAAAACTTAAAACAACTGGGAGGGGCGAGCGCACATCGTAATCGAAGTATTACGTCTCTAATTACTCCGTTACATTTAATCTTGATCGGGATGTAATCTAATTCAGTAGCTCGTGGTAGTTATTAGATTCATCGGTTTCGGGAAGCAAAATAAAAAGGAGTGACATTTTAACATTATAATGGAATCATAACTGTATGAAGAATCTTGACTGAGAGAGGAATATTATTAGTATAATTAATGAAGTTAGCATTTTGAAATCACCGAAAGCATCTCTGTGCTGTAAAAGCCAATTTGGCAGAGAGCCATTGCATTGACGGTCCATTAACGGTATGCGTAGGAGGAAAAAGACTAAACACAACAACATATTTGTGTGAGTTCGGTGTACCAAATTGTTTTCTGTCTTAACACAGGATGTTTGTGCTACGGCAAACCGTATGGTAAATTAAACATAACTCACAGATATGATCTTAAGGAAAAGCTTGTTCTATGCATAATTACCAGGAAGAACTCTGATCCAGCTGCTCTGATCCCTTATTGATGAATGTGGAGACTCCTAATTGGATTCTAATTGGAACTGAGAATATGTCCCCAACAGCAGTCGTACTTATTAAAGTATATCCGATGTTTTCATATGTTTGCCGCACATTCTATTTCTCAGTATAATTGGTTAATAAAGCAAACTATTATGATGTACGAGACTTTATTTAACCTTAGAGTTATGCTTGGCTTATCAAGCATAGCAACTGCTAGACTAGTGCAGAGATCCTGGAGAGAGAGAGAGAGAGAGAGAGAGAGAGAGAGAGAGAGAGAGAGAGAGAGAGAGAGAGAGAGAGAGAGAGAGAGAGAGAGAGAGAGAGAGAGAGAGAGAGAGAGAGAGAGAGAGAGAGAGAGAGAGAGAGAGAGAGAGAGACAGAGACAGAGACAGAGACAGAGACAGAGACAGAGACAGAGAGAGAGAGAGAGAGAGAGACAGAGAGAGAGACAGAGAGAGAGAGAGAGAGAGAGGTGGCTGGTGGAGGGAAGGAACTGAAAAGAGACTGAGGGGGGAGATAAAAATGGAAAAGTAGATAGACCCTGATTGGAAAATGGATCGGTGACAAAACGGCACAGCTTGGAGCTAAGATTAGGTATCCATCCGTCTTCAATGAAATATTCAAATACACACTCACTGCCGAGTGGTGCATATTACTAAATGGATGGATGTGTGTGAAATATAACAATGACGGGTACTTTGGATCCAGAAATGTGCTTCCCAGTCCCCACTGAAGGCCCAGCTATACATGACTGTGGATTACTGTAAGAAGTGCATATAGCCCACAGGCTGACAGACTGGAGTGTGTACTAAAACACTACTCGTGTGTATAGATGCTGCTGTAAGCACATGTCTTTATACTGTTATGTTATTGGAAAAGTATGCAGCATCAAGGAAGCGTGTAACATGTATGGATGTAATCAATCTCAAAGATTTACCTGGCTAAGTAAAAGTTGGATGGAGTAGATTCTTAGTACTTCTCAATACTTTTTAAAGCCTAAGCGTTTCACTTTTTTAAAGTCAAAGTACACTCTTTTCTGCTACACCTTCAGGGAATGACTCATTGTCAAGAAGACAACGTACTTCTTCTGCTCTAAGACAGTCTGAGTTCCCTGCTGAGAAAGAAAGCCCTTGCTTATCTTTGGAAGTCTACTTCGCTCTTTCTACTCGGGCAACGTTAAGGCAAGACATAGTACTTTGCATGCTTTAAAGTAATTCAATACTGACCTTCAAAGTAAAGGCAAAGTGTGCCAAACAAATAAGAAGACGGGAATGTCAAGATGATAATGTGAAATGGACCCTCGGTGGCACACGTACCATGGCATATCCACTATAATTAAAAAAGGGGGATCTTTTCGAATGAATCACGCGCTTCATTATTGGCAAATCAGCAGAGATGCGTCTTTTGCAATTTCTGAAGAAGCCGCTGCATGGAAAAACTTCCGCTTAAGAATTTGTTTTTAATTATCGGTAAAAAAAAAAAAAGAAGATTTGAATGTCAGCGAGTTGTTTTTCTTAAATATGCTTTTTAAAAGGGCTGTCCGTGAACTTAGGAGATGAGGTTTGTTGGACGCAGCCTGGTCTCATACACTAGACGTAAAATAGTAAATGTAAATCCGGAACACTTAAATGAGTATGATATGTAAGTTTGTTACGGTTACATGAGACAAAAGGTTACTTAAGGCAAAAACAAAAGGATAGTGGTTGGTCAGGGTGGATGGGTGTGTGTCAGCGGAGGCTGGTGGAAGGAGTTATATTAGGACAGGCTCATTGTAATGGCTGGAATGGAATAAATGTTATAGTTTCAAACACATTAAAGGATCGGACCCTTTATTTAAATTTCGCCTAAAATTACACACCCAAATCTAACTGCCTGTAGCTCAGGACCTGAAGCAAGGACATGCCTATTCTTGATACCATTTGAAAGGAAACATGTTGAAGTTTGTGTAAATGTGACATTAATGTAGATGTCGAGAGCAAATTAAATCTGGTAAAAGTTCATACAAAGTAAAAAACATGATTATTTTTTTGTTCATCATCTTTGAAATGCATGATAAAGGCCACAATGTATTATTCCATTTTAGGCGCAACTTAAATGTTGGCCACTAGATGGCAGCATTGGATTTGCATAGTGTTAGGCTGATCCAATGAACCATTGCATTTACGTTCAAAATGTTGTATCAAGTCTGCCCAAATGTGCCTGATTGGTTTATTAATACATTTTCAAGTTCATAACTGTGCACTTTCCTCAAACAGTTGCATGTATACTGTAATACCTACTGTAAATTGGACAGTGCAGTCAAATTAACAATAATTTAAGCTTTCTGTCCATATCAGATATGTTTCTTACTTACAACCTCATTCTAATCTAATTAGCGCACGTTAGCTCAACCGTGCCATGGAGGGGACATCAATCCCGTAGAGGTTTTAAACATATCGTAACCATATGGCAATTATTATGATGAGCCTGTCCTCCTATAGTTCCTCCCCCCAGCCTCCACTGGTGGGCGTATAATGCCTATCAATCAATGTTCGAGTATCCTCACAGACCACTTTAGCATTATAGCTAATTAGAAACTTTGCAACAACTTACTACTTTTTAGCTACTTTGCATGTTAGCTAAGGGTTACCCTAACTCTAAGCTTAACCCTTTAACCTTACTCCTAACCTTAAATTTAGCCCTAGCCTTAACCTTCACCCTAACCTTAACCACTAGCCTAGCTAATGTTCACCACCTAGCTAATGTTAATGTTAGCCACCTAGCTAACATTAGCTACAACAAATTGGAATTTGTAAAAAAAAAAATAAGAATTGTAATTCGTAACATTTCATACGCAATGGATGACGTACATACCATACAAATTGTAACACATCATACTAAATAGAGGGAGATAGAGTCCCTGAGTCCAGGCTGGACGAATTCCTCAAAGGTAGAATGTCAAACTCAAGACATGAATTGGTAGCCATTGTCAGTTTGTCAGCATATATGAATAGTGGAATTTCAGATATGACATCAGGACGGGAGTGGGAAGCACAATAAGGAAAGCCCATTGGGGACATTATCTACAGTTACCCATTGGCAATAAACACCTTTCAAGTAGCTTTTGGGAACCTTGGAATAACAAGGTGAACATGTAGCAAAGATGTTCTGTTCTATTACATGAGTAATGTACAATTATGGTGTGGATGTCTCCCCCTGCTGGTGGTTTTGTAGAAGCAATTTCTTCATTTTATGACCTTGACCTTACCTGTCATGTGACCTTGACCTTACGTGTAATGTGATCTCAGTAAATAGGACTTCGTCTGCATTCCAAACACGTAAAAAAACACACCCTCTCCCCTCATCCACACTTCTGATGACATATGATGAGTTGACACTTTCAGGGCAAATCAAATCAAATGTTATTTGTCACATACAAATGGTTAGCAGATGTTATTGTGAGTGTAGCGAAATGCTTGTAGCGAGGGAAGAATTCATTAATTTTAAATGGACTGCCCTTCCCCAGAAATGTGTCACTTGTTTGTCCCACAGTTGTGTTTTCAGTCATCGTGGAACCACAGGTAGCTGTTGTGTGTGCTTTGTATGCGTTACAGTAAAATATGAATGCATTTCATATCTGGTAAACTCACAAACTCGAATTGTAAACTCACAATCTCGATCACAAATGAGGGCTGAGACGCTTACGTTGACAAATTTTCTTGCTTGGCTAATTGTTTGGACCGATGGCTAAGACAGCCACGGGGATTCTCCCAAGGGCATAAGGCGAAGGTAAGGGTGTGTCTTTTTACGTGTTTGAAAAGCAACCTTAGTTTCTCTAATGGTGAAATACCTTGGTGAGATTTTTAATTGGGAAAAGTCTGTCCTCTCCTCAACTCCTCCGTCCTCTCTTGTGACCCTGAAACCATTAAGTGCTTGACAGTTTTAGGAGAGTGTAAATTTGTTAGTCGGTGTACAGTGGTTCGTCCTTTAAAAGTAGCAGCCTACTGCGGTGCCGCAGAATTCTATGGCTCGTTATTTAAGTCTGAAACGCTGGTACCATTAATGCTAGTTAATATTAGTTAATGCTAGTTAATGCTAGTTTTGCCACCAGAGGGCATCTTTGAGAAGCATTTGATAGAGTCTATATACATTGTGTGGAAAAGGCATGAGGAGGTAGGCGAATAATTACAATTTAGCAGATTAACACTGGAGTGATAAATGATCAGATGGTCATGTGCAGGTAGAGATACTGGTGTGCAAAAGAGCAGAAAAGTAAATAAATAAAAACAGTATGGGGATGAGGTAGGTAAATTGGGTGGGCTATTTACCGATGGACTATGTACAGCTGCAGCGATCGGTTAGCTGCTCAGATAGAAGATGTTTAAAGTTGGTGAAGGAGTTAAAAGTCTCCAACTTCAGCGATTTTTGCAATTCGTTCCAGTCACAGGCAGCAGAGAACTGGAAGGAAAGGCGGCCAAATGAGGTGTTGGCTTTAGGGAAGATCAGTGAGATACACCTTCTGGAGTGCGTGCTACGAGTGGGTGTTGCCATCGTGACCAGTGAACTGAGATAAGGCGGAGATTTACCTAGCATGGACTTGTAGATGACCTGGAGCCAGTGGGTCTGGCGAGGAACATGTAGCGAGGGCCAGCCGACTAGAGCAGTGGTGGGTGGTATAAGCTGCTTTAGTAACAAAACGGATGGCACTGTGATAAACTGCATCCAGTTTGCTGAGTAGAGTGTTGGAAGTTTTTTTTTAGATGACATCGCCAAAGTTGAGGATCGGTAGGATAGTCAGTTTTGCTAATGTAAGTTTGGTGGCATGAGTGAAGGAGGCTTTGTTGCGAAATAGAAAGTCGATTCTAGATTTGATTTTAGATTGGAGATGTTTGATATGAGTCTGGAAGGAGAGCTTATAGTCTAGCCAGACACCTAGGTACTTATAGATGTCCACATATTCTAGGTCGGAACCATCCAGGTTGGTGATGCTAGTCGGGCGTGCGGGTGCAGCCAGCGAACGGTTGAAAAGCATGCATTTGGTTTAACTAGTATTTAAGAGCAGTTGGAGGCCACGGAAGGAGTGCTGTATGGCATTGAAGCTCGTTTGGAGGTACAGTGTCCAAGGAAGGGCCAGAAGTATACAGAATGGTGTCGTCTGCGTAGAGGTGGATCAGGGAATCGTCCGCAGCAAGAGCAACATCATTGATATATACAGAGAAAAGATTCGGCCCGAGAATTGAACCCTATGGCACCCCCATAGAGATTTCCAGAGGACCGGACAACATGCCCTCCGATTTGACACACTGAATTCTGTCTGCAAAGAAGTTGGTGAACCAGGCAAAGCAGTCATTCGAAAAACCGAGGCTACTGAGTCTGAGTTAGAGACACAGTCGGACCCTAAAACATAATCAGTGTTCTAACGCCCCCCTTTTGCTGGTCTGGAGCAATGAAGTGGTGACGCAAGGTAGTGCACTAAACCACAAAAGTCCTGCAGCATAATCGCAAAACTTTTAGTGGACCATCCACTGGACAGAGGAATATCTTCCTCGATTACCTACAGCAGAGGACGCACAAGAGTATCCTCCCGACGGCTAGTGCGGAAGTTATTTAAAATCCGCCACATCCCCATTGAATCCACTGTTGTTTTTTCAAAGTAAAAATGCATATTGCACATTTAAAAAATTAAATGCTATTTATCCTTTTATCTATATATTTTTTTACAAAGGGGAAACGCACACATTTGAAAAATAATAGATAAAATAATAAATAACATTGTTTTTCCTTCAAAAAAAATAGATTAAAGGATACAAGATAGATACAGAAGATAGCCCTGTTTTGTAAAAGACCAAGTCCATATTATGGGAAGAACAGTTCAAATAAGCAAAGAGAAACAAAAGTCCATCATTACTTTAACTGCACCTTTAACTGCAGCCCAAATAAATGCTTTACAGAGTTCAAGCAACAGACACATGTCAACATCAACTGTTCAGAGGAGACTGTGTGAATCAGGCCTTCATGGTTGAAATGCTGCAAGGAAACCACTACTAAAATACACCAATAATAAGAAGAGACTTGCTTGGGCCAAGAAACATGAGCAATGGACATTAGACCGGTGGAAATCTGTTATTTCGTCTGATGAGTCCAAATTTGAGATTTTTGGTTCCAAGGGCTGTCTTTGTGAGAAGCAGAGTAGGTGAACAGATGATCTCTGAATGTGTAGTTCCCACTGTGAAGCATGGAGGAGGAGGTTTGATGGTGTGGGCTTGCAACTAGCTACATTGTTTTCATCAAATGTATTTAATATTTCCACCCCTGTAAACATTATTGCCTGAGGACGTGCTAGTGGAGAAGGAGAGACTAATTTCATACAAGCACATTTGTTTCTGCGTTTCCTCTCCTCACTACTGCTTAATTACCTCTGAAGCGAGGATAATCATGTTAAGGGTATAACACGACTCAGGACAAGACCCAGATGCAGACACAGGAGGCAGAACGTTTGAATCTCAGATATTTATTACGAAACAGGGGGCAAATGGCAGGTCCAGGGCAGGCAGAGGTCAGTAATCCAAGGCAGCGTCAATAAGGGACAGAAAGCAGGCAGGCTCAGGGTCAGTGCAGGCTGAATGGTCAGAACCCGGGAGGACTAGAAAACAGAAACTAGAGATACTGGAAAACAGAAAAACACACTGGTAAGACTTGACAAGACAAGATGAATTGGCAACAGACCAACAAAAAACGCAGGTTGAAGTATACAGGGGATAATGGGAGAAAATTGGAGATTGTGGAGACAAGCACAAGACAGGTGAAAAGACCAGGGTGTGACATGGTATGCTTGTCACTGGCAGGGGCTGGGGAGTTTGTCCAAATCAAATAAATATGAAAGGAGCGAAGTCAAAAGAAACATTTAGAGGAAATTGCCTCAGTTTTGTAAATACCTAACCCTGGGGGAGAGTTTTATTTTTCAGTAGGACAATTACACACATTTTAATGCCATCAGAATTGCTTGCCAATACATGTTGAGTGTTCAAGAATGGTCCAGTCTTAGTCATGCCTTAAATCTGCTTGAAAAATCAGAGAGACGTTTTGAATTTTGCTATCCATCAATGACACCCAATTAAATTTAACTTGAGACATTTTGATAAAATCAATGGATATATGGGACCGACCGGCTCAAACTGGTCTTATGTAGCAAAATGTTAAATTGTGTTTATTAGATTGGATAAAAGTAGAGTCTCATAGCTACAAAATGGTATATAGTGAACTGTATTTTTGAGGAACAATGGGAACAATGGGAAAGTAAATATGTTTTGAAAGTTGATGAACTTGTAATCTCACTTTTGAGGAAATGGCCTTCGAATGTTTTGGTACATAGTGAAGAGCTGCCCTGGGGCATTGGGATATTTTATTTTTTTAGACCAGAGGAAAGAGTGCCTTCTACTGGCCCTCCAACACCACTTCCAGCAGCATCTGTTCTCCCATCCAGGTACTGACCAGGACCAACCCTGCTTAGCTTCAGAAGCAAACCAGCAGTGGTATGCAGGGTGGTATGCTGCTGGCTGCTATCCTGTGAAGTAGTGACCCGAGACTAGTTTCCTGAAACGGGTCACATATGTTGACCTAATAGTTGATAGAATCAAAACATTTCACAACTATAATGGCTGCCAAAGATGCCTCCACCAAGTATGGGTAGGAATAAAATCAAATGTTTAATTTTTAAGGCAGAAAAAATGGAAAGACTGTAGACTTTCACTAGGTACCGTATCTAGCTGCTATTCTGTTACATGTTTATATCAGACTGTTTGATGTTACTCAGAACAAGCATATGTATAGTTTTAAGGCAATTTGAGTGATTATTGTGTTTTGTTCTTAGTTTCACCCATTCGCAGTCAAGAAACCTGAGGACAAACGAATATCCTGTCTCCAGATCATTGATGAGGGACAGGTGTTTAGCTGCCTTAGGAATTATACTCAGCAATGTATATGAAGGAAATAACAGGTTCCTTCTAAGGTTATATTCACATAATACTTGACAATACCCTCTGATAATGAGTGTAATGATGACTCATGATCAGAAGCTAGCCATCCCCTGATACAGGGCAAAGCTAATCTTCAATTGGATGGCTCATCTATTGAAGGCAACAAAATCCATCACTGGAAACCCAAACTTTTCCTTTCCCCAATCACTTTCTGGTAGTAAAAGGTTCTTTGGTTTGATTTGTTTTTGTAGAGAGGTTAGAGCTTTTCTCTTCCTCTCCCAGTTAATGCAATTAGTTGAATTTGCAGTAATGGATCAGAGATAGTTGAGTTATGTCAAGGTGAACAATTATCATTTTGAGATGAATAATTAGTGGAATGTAATTAACAGTCTGTATTGAATAGGCGAAGGCACCAACTCTGGCATTTTCAAAGGTGGAGATTTAATCACGGGTGTGTGGTTTTGAGAGACTGTGTATCTCATTGGTTGTGACAACTGTGGGTACTGGGTACTAGGAGTTAGGACGGGCTTGGGAGGGAGTGAAGGGGAGCGATGGAGGTTTGGGTGCTGAGTTACAAAGCACTTCCTGTTACCTGGCAGAGCCTGAAATAGCCCAGACGGCAATCACTCATGAATGTCCTGACCAAGGTGAGATAACGGCAGGCCCCCGCCAGGTCTCAGGGTTTCAGTAGAATTGGAGGACAGGGAATGGAGGAACTTCCATTACGACATGCATCACCCGGAGATAGAGGCTTCCGATGGGGAAACTACACTTCTTTGTTCATTGTTTTGGTTTCCTCTGAACTTCCAAGTGGCATGTGGAAAATAGCTACCGACCATGTTTCCCTGTCTCGCTCACTATTCTATAAGCCTCAAATTTGTAATCCTTAGGAGTCTATTTACGCACCCATGAGTGTCAGTTTAAGCTAGAAATATCAGTTTTTTTGCCTGGTCTGAGTCTCAATCCACTGCAAGCACCTATGTCGGCCTTCTGCATTTGCGGTGGAAGGTGGCCGAGCTACAACAGCGTTTGTCAGACCACGAGACATCCCGAAAATCGGTCTTCTCGTGAAAACGTTTGTAGCGCCCATTAATATGACCACTCTATGGAACGATGAGACTCTCACAGATACGATGGTGTTCTCTGTATGGGACTCGGTCTGAAGGGAACCCATAGAAATGAATGGAAGTATGGAGGCAGTTCTGTGCCAATAAAAATAAAGGGTTAAGTATGTGTTAACAAAAAAAAAACGACAATATTTTGTGATCTTTCTTATTATCTTAAAGATATAGAACAGACACTTCAAAACCTTATTCCCAATGAGTTATTTTACTGATCTTTTTTGACGTTTTTGAATGTATTATTTAATGTGTTTCTATGGGTTATAGCTGTAAAGGCCGGATTCAATATTTTAGCAAATCATTTTAAAATATGTTTTTTTTTTGATACCTAAAGGTGTCCTTAAATTCTTACTGAAATAGATAAATGATCCATGGTATGACCATCTTAAAACAATTCCATATGTTAGCTTAGTATAACCCCCCCCCCCCCCCCCCCCCCCCCCCCCCACGCCAACGACTTTGACCTTTAGAGATTTTAACAGTGGCAAGATCTTAAAGAAGGAAACAGTACAGTATGCATTTGTTTTACAGCAGCTGTTATGTCATCGTTGAGAGAATTTTCAACATGATGAAAGTGGAAGAAGTTCTCTCTCTGGGAGTTTTGTCCTTGGAATAGCACATCGGCAAAAGTGTCGGAATAAGTACAGAACACAGAGGAGGAAAGGGCTCCTAAACGTCCTCTCTGGTCTACAGGGCCCTATTGAGCACTTCCAGCAGCTCATATTCATAAATCCAGATCCATCACCATATGAAGTAGCACTGTGAGTCTACAGCTTAGAGCAGAATTCTCTCATCCTTCTCCCGTCACGCTTTGTCTGTTCTCCCTTTTTCTACCCCCCCTGTACCCCCCTCCCCCCTTTGAAAAGCAAAAATATGTCCTACATATCTGAGATGGAGATATGGGAAGGGGGAAGGAGCGATTCACAGCCAACTCAAAAGGATGTTGATCACTTGAGTCTTATCGCGGTCTGAGCCAGACCACCCCTTGTGAATTAAAGGAGAAATAGCATCTCGCTCCCTCATTTTTCACCGGGCCCAGAGATGGCCGTCTGGTCGTCTGCTTCCTTTCTTCTGGCTCCTGTGCCGGAGAGATAATCCCGGGAACCATTCCGGCTGGCGGAATCCATCTTTCTCTCCGGTCGTAGTGTGGACAGGCCACCACAGTCCTTGGCGTAGGCCAGGTCATCGTCTTGTCAAGTGAACTGAGGCTCACCGACGGAGGAGCCTCTTATTCTTTTGAGTTTGTTTGGTTACTGTTTGTGTTCACCTTGAGTGATCTTGCAACTAAAGGTGTACAAGGTTGGGATTTTTAAATTGTGTGGATTTACTGTAATTGCAAAGGGTTAGGGAAATAGTGTCCATGTACCTTTATTAGGGTACAACTGTCTTACACAGCATGGCAATTTTTTTTTTCAATCACACATTGTCTTACCTTCACATACATTTCATTATGATCTACTCCCACATCAGTGGAGGCTGGTGACTTGACACATTTAGGAGGATGGGAGACTCACGGTATAGGCTGAACGCACGGAGATGTCAAAGTGTGTTTCAAAAATAGTCAGAGTCTAATTATTTTAACTTAAAGCATTTATAAAAAAAAAAATTATAGTACAATATTATGGGGAATAGGAATGATAGGGCTACTTACGCAGTGTTTGGAAGGGACCACAGCAGTGATTGAATGAGGGTATGACCGGAGTGGCAGGACACAATGCAAATAGTCCGGGTTGCCATTTCATTACCTGTTCAGGAGTCTTAAGGCTTGGGGGTAAAAACCGTTGAGGCATCTGACACCTGTCATCACTATTATGTTGATTAATTAACTCAAGTTAATCATTATGGATTGAAAACGTTTAGGCAGCCTAGCAAGCCCAATTTTGAATATAAACCAAATTTGATCACGTCACATTTTTTTCCTGACACACAAATGGACCATAAATATATAACGTTACCAATGAGTTTACCCTGACCAAATGGACAGCGAACATAGGGTGTATGCCTCTGCTCTTATTAGTAGCCTATAGTGGATCAGACTGAAAAATGGTCTAGTTTTCATCCCATACAGGATGTCAGATTTCCAATGTCGAGGTGTAGCCTAGGCTGCTGCAACAATTATATCATGAGTTTTTGCTTGTGTCTGTCCGGAGTGATTATGTGTTATCCTCTTTGCTAAATAAATACCGGAGGAGAGTGGATAGCCTACTTGAGTGCACACAAAAAAATGCGCTGCGTCAAGCTCCCTCTGTAATCTAACGTTTAATGGATGATGCGATGGAAGCTATCAAATCATTCGCAATTGTTTTCGACATCCCAGGAAAAAACAGTTGAAAGTTTGATATGTTCAGCAAGTAAAGCATCGTGCAATTGCCTCTGCAACCTCATTGTAGTTTCCCTTGATGGTGGAACATTCCCTCTCGTAGTGTCCTCTAAAAGCAAATGCTTGCATGCCCAAAACGCAGTGGGGGTTGATAAGCCGCTTGAAAACATCCCTGTTCCTGTTTCTTCTAACTTTCTTGTTGTGTCGCGCTGTTTGACCTTTGACATGATCGATGTAGCTTTTTCCCAAAAGCTTGATTCTGATTTGGGCATTTATATGCTGTCTGCTGAACGATCGATGTTCTTCAGGTCCCCGTACCCCTCTTTCGCCCCCCAGGCTCAGACTTTCCAACCGCAGGCAAGGCCAGCAATACATGGCGGCTTGATGAAAGGCTCCCTGTTAACCAGCTATACTATTGATACCAGTTGGTATTGAACGCCTTCACCTTTTCATCTTCTTCATGAAACTGATTTCAGGCAGAGGTCGACCCTCACGTTTAATTCTCACCAGGTACCCCAGAGAATGAATGGGGTTCAACAAAAAAGTCAGACCCCCCATAATTTTCTGTGGCACAATCCCAATGCAACTCACTAGGGTCATTCTCTGATCCTAATTATATGATTGGATGGACAACATGTCACTTCATACTGCAAAAGTGTTGATTGGTTGGAGGACGTCTTTCGGAAGTGGTCATAATTACCATGTATGACTATGGAAGGGGGAGAGACCTACAAGCCTCCTAAGTTTGTATTGAAGTCAATGTAGCCAGAGGAGGATGGAAGCTAGCTGTCCTCTGGCTTCACCATGGTGCTACCGTGCTGTTGAAGTTACTGTAGACGATTTGCAAAACAGTGTATTTTAATCAATTATTGGGTGACATACGAATATATTTAATACAGTTTTATCTAAAAAGGATAACTTTTTTAACGTTTGACTATTTTTATTTTAATGAAATTTCATTGAGGTGGATGGTCCTCCTCTGAGGAGCCTCCACTGTCCCACATGTTGTCTTACCTTCAGGTACGTTTCGTCCCCTAAAACTCCTCTAAATTTACTCCACTACGCTGGTGTCATAGTGTATGTCGAAGTAGTGTGTTTTTATTTTATAATACGGCATCTAAAAATAACGCAGTCTAGGGATAGCCTGAGATTCACCAGGATAGCAGTGTGCATGCTTACCCTCTCCACTCAGCTACTCTCTGTCCCTTCCTCCTTCTGACAGCAAATACAACAGTGACATCCTGAGATCTTCGATGTCATCAACTATAAAGAAGATGAAAGGTAGGGGAATTTGAGGGTGTGGGAAAGGAGAGTAAAGAGGTATGATTTTCTTTTTCATCTTAGAGAAGCTGTATATTTCCTTTGTGAAGGAGCATCTGTCTTGAGGGGGTTTAAAGATTTATGAGATATGCATGGAGGGACTGTGCATTCACTGTGAGTGAGTGAGTGAGTGAGTGAGTGAGTGAGTGAGTGAGTGAGTGAGTGAGTGAGTGAGTGAGTGAGTGAGTGAGTGAGTGAGTGAGTGAGTGAGTGAGTGAGTGAGTGAGTGAGTGAGTGAGTGAGTTAGTGAGTGTGAATGACTGTGTGACTGTGAATGAGTGTGAGTGAGTGTGTGAGTTAATGAGTGAGTGAGTGTGAATGAGTGAGTCAGTGTGTGAGTTAATGAGTGAGTGAGTGTAATGAGTGAGTGAGTGTGTCCATGTGCAAGAGACAAAGATGATGTTTGTTTTGCAGTGAGAATACCCAGTTTCACATCATTAAGTGGACTCTCTTCACTCTCAAAGAGGGTTGTCTTCTAGCAGATGAAGACCTCTCTAAATTGACGTATGACAGACACAATTGCCATAATAGCTATCAACTCAAGACACAGACGACTCATTCTCTCTTGGTATCTGTATATAAAACAAATTAGTCTGTATGGTTATGTATGTTTTGCTACTTCTCCATGCTTGGTTTCAGACGAGTGGCTCCAGTCTCCTAATTGGCATATGTTTCACACACTAATGACCCACACCTCGACAAGCTCAGTGTAGAGAGAGGAGACGTTCATAACAACCTGTTCACATCCAAGGTTTTGGTTATGCTCCTCCTCCTACGTATTCCTTAGCACATGTTGGGCTGTTTTCAGCAGAAAGCGAATGTAAGAGAAGGTTTTGAAATGGAACACAAAGAAGAGTTGTTTAATTGGGCAAGTTCTGGTGGGTCTTGCATCATTGGTTACAAAAGGGTGCTCCTGTTTCCTGATACTGAAAACAAACCAGAAGTCATGGTTTATCATTTTTCTTTTCAAACAGGTTATAGATCCAAAACAGTAACATACAGCTAGCTAAGAATCAATTCATGGAGTAACTCGCATTTCAGAGTAGTGGCACTTTCTCCTTATAATCAAAGTCTGGCTATATTCCTGAAGGTCGTCTCTGAAGCGCCCACGGACGTGGGCTTCAGAAAATGAAGAATTTGAAAAAGAGAACGAGAGAGAGAGATTTCTGAAAGGAAGAAAGACCAGAAAACTCTTTCAGTCAGGCAGGGCTGACTTGAGGATAAGAAAAGGAGTCTTTAGTTGATGCTGGAGATAATGAGTTCTCTATTAGTCCAGTCAAAGACACTTTGTAATCGTCTCATTTGGCTTCTCATTTGGCTTCAAAAGGCCGGTGAAGGACTGGAGAATGTTAATGCAGGTGAGGGTCAAATTGCAGTAGGGCAGAAAGAGAAATGAACAGCCAACTGCATATTGAGCGCTCTTAGAGGTCAGTGTATGATCTAACGTAAAGTAGGACTTTTATTTTTAATTCTCCTCCGATTCAAAGATTTATGCTTTGTCTAACTTTTTCATACTAAAGTTTTATTTTTTTATTTTTTCATAGCAAATACTCGAGTCGTAGACTTCATACAGACTACTGCTTCCTACTGACACAAATACACACACAAACACAACAAAATCCATCCCATGTAGCTACTGACTGTAAATTCCCTCACCGTATCTCGGTATCACCGGGTGGGATAATAGCTAAAATAGATTACTAATGCGTCAGGTGTAATCTGGGCGGCAGATTTAAAGGTATATGGCTGTCAAACTGTTGACAGTGTTATGTTTGTGATTCGTTACCGGGGTGAGGGTGAAAGAGGGGCAACGTTGTTTCTGTCCTCCCCCAGCTGGTGGCACCTCCCTAAAATCAGATAGCAAATGCCAGACATGGTAGAGAGTGGTGAACCTGAAGAGATAGGAAGCTGGCGGGAGCGCACGTCACTGACAGAACGAGGTGATGGCGGAATCCTAATGCGATGCGGTTCGCTGGCGACGTCGACATCCCACATCCCTCCTCATCCCCACAGCCACCGCCTCCCCACCGACACACACAAAAAACAATCCTCAGAAGAGCTGGAAGACTAGGCATACCTCATCTTGTCGAGTTGAGAAGAACGAATATACAAAAAGTAGGATGAAACGACAGACTGTGGATCGGGTCGGTCGCTCGCTCCCCTCTTCCGTCTCCTCCCCTCCCTCTCTCGACCCTGCGTGGCTCTCGGGTCTCAGAACTCAGATCCATCTCTGTCATCGATGGCTGACAAATCAGTCTGTTTCCACAGACCCGAGGGACAAACGGACACTCTCAAGGCCCCCTCCCTTGAAGATGTGTACATGTAAACGTATAGCTTGCAACACACACACACACACACACACACACACACACACACACACACACACGCATGTGCACATATACTAACACACAATTCATCTCATCCACATACTGACACACACAGACACTAATACGGTACACAAACCCACAAACACATATTCAATCAATCTTGTACGGTACAGTCGTGGCCAACAGTTTTGAGAATTACACAAATATTAATTTTCACAAAGTCTGCTGCCTCAGTTTGTATGATGGCAATTTTCATATACTCCAGAATGTTATGAAGAGTGATCAGATGAATTGCAATTAATTGCAAAATCCCTCTTTGCAAATGAACTGAATCCCCCAAAAAATATTTCCACTGCATTTCAGCCCTGCCACAAAAGGACCAGCTGACATCCTGTCAGTGATTCTCTCATTAACACAGGTGTGAGTGTTGACAAGGACAAGGCTGGAGATCACTCTGTCATGCTGATTGAGTTCGAATAACAGACTGGAAGCTTCAAAAGGAGGGTGGTGCTTGGTTTCATTGTTCTTCCTCTGTCAAGCATGGTTACCTGCAAGGAAACACGTGCCGTCATCATTACTTTGCACAAAAATGGCTTCACAGGCAAGGATATTGCTGCCAGTAAGATTGCATCTAAATCAACCATTTATGGGATCATCAAGAACTTCAAGGAGAGTGGTTCAATTGTTGTGAAGAAGGCTTCAGGGCGCCCAAAAAGCACCAGGATCGTCTCCTAAAGTTGATTCAGCTGCGGGATCGGAGCACCACCAGTACATAGCTTGCTCAGGGATGGCAGCAGGCAGGTGTGACTGCATCTGCATGCACAGTGAGGCGAAGACTTTTGGAGGATGGCTTGGTGTCAAGAAGGGCAGCAAAGAAGCCACTTCTCTCCAGGAAAAACATCAGGGACAGACTGATATTCTGCAAAAGGTACAGGGATTGGACTGCTGAGGACTGGGGTAAAGTCATTTTCTCTGATGAATCCCCTTTCCGATTGTTTGGGGCATCCGGAAAAAAGCTTGACCGAAGAAGACTGGGTGAGCGCTACCATCATGTCACGTCCTGACCTTAGTTCCTTTTTTATGTCTCTGTTTTAGTTTGGTCAGGGCGTGAGTTGGGGTGTCTCTTTTGTGTTCTATGTTTTCCATTTCTATGTGTTTGGCCTGGTATGGTTCCCAATCAGAGGCAGCTGGTAATCGTTGTCTCTGATTGAGAACCATACTTAGGCAGCCTGTTTTTCCCACAGTGGTGGGTAGTTATTTTCTGTTGAGAGTTTGTATTCTGCACTAGGCAGTACTGTTTCAGTTTCATTTAGTTATTTTTGTTGTTTTATTCTTTAGTGTTCCGAGTTAAAATAAGTATCATGAACACTTACCACGCTGCGCTTTGGTCCTCCGATCCTTCCTACTACTCCTCGTCCTCCGATCCTTCCTACTACTCCTCGTCAGAGGAGGAGGAAGACCGTTACACGCCAGTCCTGTGTCATGCCAACAGTAAAGCATCCTGAGACCATTCATGTGTGGGGTTGCTTCTCAGCCAAGGGAGTGGGCTCACTCACAATTTTGTCTAAGAACACAGCCATGAATAAAGAATGGTACCAACACATCCTCCAAGAGCAACTTCTCCCAACCATCCAGGAACAGTTTGGTGATGAACAATGCCTTTTCCAGCATGATGGAGCACCTTGCCATAAGGCAATCTCAGTGGCTCGGGGAACAAAACATAGATATTTTGGGTCCATGGCCAGGAAACTCCCCAGACCTTAATCCCATTGAGAACTTGTGGTCAATCCTCAAGAGCCGGGTGGACAATTTAAAAAAAAAAAAAATCTGACAAACTCCAAGCATTGATTATGCAAGACTGGGCTGCCATCAGTCAGGATGTGGCCTAGAAGATAATTGACAGCATGCCAGGGCGGATTGCAGAGGTCTTGAAAAAGAAGGGTCAAGACTGCAAATATTGACTCTTTGCATCAACTTCATGTAATTGTCAATAAAAGCCCTTGACACTTATGAAATGCTTGAAAATTATACTTCAGTTTTCCATAGTAACATCTGACAACAATATCTAAAGACACTGAGGCAGCAGACTTTGTGGAAATTCATATTTGTGTCATTCTCAAAACTTTTGGCCACGACTGTACACACGTGCTATAAACACATTTATATGGCTGACAATGACTGCTGTCATGTTTTGGAGGACGTTGCATGATTGACATCCTGCTTACCAAAGTGCTCCAATCACTGCTGTATGTATTTAAATCACCAACATCGCCCCTGCCTCTTCCCTTTCTCCCTCACTCTTCTCTCATTCTCCCCATCATTTACATTGTCTCTATCCCGGTCTCTGTAGCTTTTTATTGATGGCCATGTTTTTAACTTGGGGACTGCCTTTGCTTTTCTAGCATCAAAATAACCCTGCATTCATCTTCATTCAATTTGAGCCTGAGATTCACCCTCCAATACGTGCTAATGTCCCACTAGGGAGACTCAACATTTGCAATTCTGATTAGGGAGACGCGCATCTCGCCATCTGCAATCCTGCACGACGAAGCCGACCACTATCTAAATACCCCCGGCAGATTGAAACTATAGAAATAAATAATACAAATCAAAACGCGTGGCTGTGGATTTTTTTAATGTCTGAAGATTAATTTTGGAGACCTGTCTTCCCAATGGAGTCCTGTTTTCAGAGAAAAAGGACTCCAGTCACATTGATTGTGCTGTCGTTGGTGTTTTGTGGCCCTTGTCTTCATTTTGTTATTGGGCCCTTCTCCTTTTTCATTCTTCACCTCCTGTTCTTTTCTTCCCCCTCGATGCCAGTTGGATTTGGCAAAACATTTATTGTAGATATAGGGAAGGATGATAGCTGGAAGACTCTCTTAACAGATTGTGTCAGTCATAAAACCACAGGGGGAAGAGAGAACTACATTCAGACAAAAGCTTGTGGGAGTTATTTATTGCTTGTATTAGTAAGAACTTGCTTTGAAGTCCTTTTCTTCTGCAAGGGGTGGAGGGGGAGAATGAAACAACAACAAATGAAATAAAACAAAAGTTTCATTTCCCCTGTGCCTAGTTATAATTTAGATCACCCAGAGGAACTTCCTGCCGTCGACTCCAAATGCCTTGGAAGGCGAATCATCCTTCCATCGCTCCTCTTTCTAGCAGGGATCTCAATCGAGCCTGATTGACAGATCCTAGCTATGGAAAGTTTGTGTGTGTGTGTGTGTGTGTGTGTGTGTGTGTGTGTGTGTGTGTGTGTGTGTGTGTGTGTGTGTGTGTGTGTGTGTGTGCGCGCATGAGTTTTACAGAACAGACCAAAGTGTTTGAAGTGTGTGTCAGCGCTGGAGAAAATGGCCAAAGTTGTAATAAATGAAAGTGCCAACCAATACTCCAGAATGAAAAGGGGCATCACTGAATGTTAGTGGGTTAGGCTTTAAATCACAGGTTGGTCATCTTCTGCAAGGACATCCATGAGCTGGTATCAAATTATTTGGACGGTATGTCAATCAAACACACATCTCCAGCCACCGAGTGTGTACGGCTGTCTGTCAAAACAGAGATTGAAGAAATACTGTAAAATGCATATGTTTACATAACGTTGAGTTCGGAATGACCTTGACAAACGTAGACACGCATTATGTTATACACCTCCAAAAAATACTTTATCAAACAACAAGGTTTCAATCCATTTATACTGTCTAAAGGAACAATTCAAACAAACAGTATTAGCCTATAGATGATCTCGGTTTGCTTCATGAGGAGCACCATCGTTACTATTAATATCATGTTCCATTTTTAATTTGACAGGTATAGACCTATCTCTCTCTCTCTCCTCCTTTTTCTCTCCGGCTTTTCTGGATCCCATGGCTGGTTGTCTTGAGGCATTGTTTTATTACCTTCATAACTCTACCGGGAAGATCTTAAGAGGGGGGTTGCCTAGCAACAAGGAGCCAGATGATCAGCCTAAGAGTGAAGAGAGGGTTAGAGAAGGAGGAAGCCCAAAGTGAAAGGGAGGAAACCCACATATAAACAGCAGGAATTTTCCACACCAGGACCTATCAGCTATAGGGACACTCTGAAACAATGACAGTTACAAGGTTGCCACCTCCCCTTTGTCTAAGAAACAGTCTAATTGACATGTCGACCTAAGAGGTTGAAGACATCTGATTATGTCTATGTGCCAGTGGGTAATTGATTATAAAAGGTCTATTCATTATGTTCCAGCTTGTGGTGTTTTAAATGAAATAATACTGTGGGAGAATAAAGGTGAATAATACACTGGGAGAATACAGCTGAATAATACAGCTGAATAATACAGCTGAATAATGCAGCTGAATAATACGGCTGAATAATACAGCTGAATAATACAGTGGGAGAATTTAGCTGAATAGTACAGCTGAATAATACACTGGGAGAATACAGCTGAATAATACAGCTGAATAATACACTGGGAGAATACAGCTGAATAGTACAGCTGAATAATACACTGGGAGAATACAGCTGAATAGTACAGCTGAATAATACACTGGGAGAATACAGCTGAATAGTACAGCTGAATAATACAGCTGAATAATACAGCTGGATAATACACTGGGAGAATAGAGCTGAATAGTACAGCTGAATAATACAGTGGGATAATACAGCTGAATAATACACAGGGAGAATACAGCTAAATAATACAGCTGAATAATACAGTGGGAGAAAACAGATGAATAATACAGCTGAATAATGCAGCTGAATAATACACTGGAAGAATACAGCTGAATAATACACTGGGAGAATACAGCTGAATAATACGGCTGAATAATACAGCTGAATAATACAGCTGAATAATACACTGGGATAATACAGCTGAATAATACACTGGGAGAATACAGCTGAATAATACAGCTGAATAATACAGCTGAATTAGACACTGGGAGAATACAGCTGAATAATACAGTGAGAGAATTTAGCTGAATAGTACAGCTGAATAATAGAGCTGAATGATACAGTGGGAGAATGCAGCTTAATAATAGAGCTGAATAATACAGTGGTAGAATACAGCTGAATAATACACTGGTAGAATACAGCTGAATAATACACTGGGAGAATACATTTGAATAATACAGTGGGATAATGCAGCTGAATAATTTAGTTCTAGAATACAGCTGTATAATACAGTGGGAGAATACAGCTGAATAATACAGTGGGAGAATACAGCTGAATAATATAGTTCCAGAATACAGCTGTATAATACAGTGGGAGAATACAGCTGAATAATGTAGTTCCAGAATACAGCTGTATAATACAGTGGGAGAATACAGTGGATAATACAGCTCAATATTACAGCTGAATGATACAGTTGGAGAATGCAGTAGGGGAATGCAGCTGAATAATATAGTTCCAGAATACAGCTGTATAATACAGTGGGAGAATACAGTGGATAATACAGCTCAATATTACAGCTGAATGATACAGTTGGAGAATGCAGTAGGGGAATGCAGCTGAATAATACATCGGGATAATACAGAAGAATAATACAGTTGAACAATACAGTGGTAGAATACAGCTCAATAATACAGTGGGATAATGCAGCTGAATGTTATAGTGGGAGAATTCAGCTCAGTAATACATCTGAATATTCCCAGTGGGAGAATACAGCTGAATAATACAGTGAGAAAATCCAGCTGAATAATACAGCGGGAAAATACAGTTGAATAATACAGTGGAAGAATACATTTGGATAATACAGTGGGAGGAACAGTTATATATGAGTTATGAGATAACTGTCATTGTTATGACATTCAAATGAATGGGGCACAATCACTCACCAGAAAATAGAATGTTCTAGACCTATTTATCGTGCTCACCATGTTTTACCTCCAGATACCGCCCTCACAAAGGTCAATGGCAACAGAGCTGTCTATAGAAACGACCTGACAAGATATTTAGCCATGAGCTTTTCTCTCTCTCAAACGGTAGAATTTGCAACTCCACTCGATGTGCCCTTCTCTTCACCTGACATTGTTCACTTGGGCAAGCAGTCCCCTCAGCATCAGCACAGGCAGGCTTGATAAGCAAAAGGCTGCAGGCCAATCAAAATCACAGCTCTAGTTACAAATTGAGGTCATGGTTGGGAAAGGGATGGAGGGGTGTGTGTGTGTGTGTGTGTGTGTGTGTGTGTGTGTGTGTGTGTGTGTGTGTGTGTGTGTGTGTGTGTGTGTGTGTGTGTGTGTGTTCTTGTAAAGATGGCGCCGACAGAGAAGGGCACCATCTTACGATTCCAACCAAACTTTGCTATTTTGTGATTTTATCATGTTTATTTTAACTCTTTTTGTACAGAAGGTTAATACTATCAATCAATCAGTCAAATGTATTTATGAAGCCCTTCTTACATCAGCTTATGTCACAAAGTGTTGTACAGAAACCCAGCCTAAAACCTCAAACAGCAAGCAATGCAGGTGTAGATGCACTACACTATTATTACATATGACCGACAAGCACTTCTGGACATCAGATCGACCATTACTAACCTCTATTTCGACTTGAAATATGACTTCAACTACGATTCAGCTGTTTCCCTCTTCAAACTGGCCCCATTATGGCACCACTTTGGTCATAAACAAACAAGAGACCCAGAGGCAGCGTTTCTGGTGGGCTGAGACTTAAAACAGTTTCACCTCTCTTCTAACAGCACATCTCCTGCCCCACTAGGGGCGCTAAAACTCTAGACCACTCTTATTCTACCCACGGAGATACACACAAGGCCGTCCCTCATTCCTTTCAACAAATCTCACCATGACTCCATTCTCCTGCTTCCTGTTTACAAACAAAAACTGAAACAGGAAGTACAGTGGTTGCTCCACTAAAAGTTTTGCGATTATGCTGCGGGATTCATAGGTAATTTGTGGTTTAGTGCGCTACCCTGCGTCACCACTTCATCACTCCAGACCAGCGAAAGGGGGAGTTAGAGCACTGATTATGGTTTAGGGTCCTACTGTGTCTCTAACTGACAATGAATGGGCGACATAAACCTAAATAGAAACTGATAATTGTGCACAACTTCAGTATTACTTACTAAAACTGTTGTTACACTAAAGTTTTTATTATTTTATTTTGTTAGGATTATTTTGGTCTTAGTGTAGTTCTGTAGCCCACTCCCAACCTGTCACGTTATACAGTGCCTGAGTGGTGCAACGGTCTAAGACACTGCATAGCAGTGCAAGCTGTGTGGTTACAGATGCTGGTTCAATACCCTGGGAGACCCATTGTTAGTTTTTGGTTTCTCTCCCTCTAAAAACAGAAATAAATGCCTTTTTTTCCCCAAATTTGTAACAATGTCTCACTCCATGTTCAAGAATGGCCTTTTTCTCGGTCATTTTACATTATTTGAAAAACGAACTCATTTCCAAAATATTGTTATTTTTTAAACAAAGCGATTGTTGTTATTATTAATTTACAATTACATAAAAGCCTGTTGGATATTCTCACAGATATATTATTAACCCTGTTATTAGCAGGACAATATATTTTGGTCATATTGGTCATGGCTCCTGAGTGGCGCACAATGGGATTGCCATGCAGTTCTCCAGCTGTATCCACTGAAGCGCCCGAGGTTCAAGGCACGAGGGCAGGGGGCATGGGATGGGCCGTAGAGCCGCACACAGAAGACCGACCAAGCCCATGGGGAGTGAGGAGGATGAAGCGAGAAGGGGGGTGGTCCCCCATCCCTCCACACTGGCAACACTTTTAGGGGCAATGCACTAATAATGGCGCTGACTAGGGAAACAATACCACTGAACTGTTCTTAGTGCCAGTCTGCACGTTAAAACTAAAACAATATAACTAATATTGGCATCGTTATGCTTTCGTTAGAAAAAGGATGATAAAAATACTCTTTCAAAATGCAGATGTTCATTTAGTTAAGGATCCATAACAAATAACTATGGGAATAAAAATAACTGAATTTTCAGAAATATCCAATCTTCCAATTCTCTATTTGTAATTATTGGCGGAGAGTCACGTCATATTTTTCCATGTAGTGTAGGCCTCCCTTAGGCGACATGAGTGTCACTAGTGTTGAGTAATATGCTGGTAAAAGTGGTGTAGGTCTTATTTATTTAAAGAGCATATTGAAGCTAGAAGCAATAGGATTTGAAGCAATAATCTACTATTGTTTTAGCACCGTTTTGCGCTGACTTGTCTTGATAAATCAATTGTTATTTTCACTGAATCTCCGTTTGGGTATTGGTTCGACTATAATTAGAAAATGAGTGTGTAGAAATACTATGCTCCCAGTGTAACCTTTATTGAACTAGGCAAGTCAAATTCTTATGAGGATAACCTATTCCTTCCTTCCCATTGGGGAATTGAACC
Source organism: Oncorhynchus mykiss (assembly GCF_013265735.2). Classification (NCBI taxonomy): domain Eukaryota; kingdom Metazoa; phylum Chordata; class Actinopteri; order Salmoniformes; family Salmonidae; genus Oncorhynchus; species Oncorhynchus mykiss. The sequence goes on along the minus strand of NC_048585.1, from coordinate 55,743,627 downwards.
CCGGTCTCAATCATGCCCACACGATAGATGGATTCTTTAGCTAAATTGCCAGGTATTGTACTCCAAACCGAGTCATATTTTCCATTCCAACCTAATGAAAACCCAGAGGGTTTTTCGTTGTTTCATAGATTAGAAACACCACAATATTATTAATCAAATTAATCCCAAGCTCTAAAATTAATTGGAAAGGTAGATACAAATTATTTGTGACATTGTGGTTACAATAAAAAATGTAAACAAGATGCTGTGTTTTAATTTACAGTAGTGTTGTCGGACAGCTGGTGGCATTTTGAAAACAGGTTTTCGAATACTTGTTGCTTGATGTTGTGTCTTTGGTTATGCCGGATTAAGTGATATGACATTCTATTCTACAAAATAATTCCTCCATAATTAATATTACCTGATTGAGCTTATCATGCAAATGTAGTTAACTAGAGAGTCTGGCACCACAAAAAAATATTTATACAGCTGTTATCTTCCGAATAAACTCTTAAAGACCTAGTCATATTGGCGGAGAGTCACGTCATTTTAAAGTCCACCTGTGTGCAATCTAAGTGTCATATGATCTGTCACATGATCTCAGTATATATTAACTTGTTCTGAAAGGCCCCGGAGTCTGCAACATCACTAAGCAAGGGGCACCACCAAGCAAGTGGCACCATGAAGACCAAGGAGCTCTCCAAACAGGTCATGGACAAAGTCGTGAAGAAGTTCAGATCAGGGTTGGGTTATAAAAAAATATCCTAAATTTTGAACATCCCACAGTGCACCATTAAATCCAATATAAAAAAATGGAATTCATATGGCACCACAACAAACCTGCAAAGAGAGGGCGCCCACCAAAACTCATGGACCAGGCAAGGAGGGCATTAATCAGAGGCATCAATGAGACCAAAGGTATCCCTGAAAGAGCTGCAAAAATCCACAGCTGAGAATGGAGTATCTGTCCTTAGGACAACTTTAAGCCGTACACTCAACAGAGATGGGCTTTACGGAAGAGTGGCCAGAAAGAAGCCATTGCTTATTAAAGAACAAAATAAGCAATCACGCTTGATGTTCGCCAAAAGGCATGTGGGAGACTCCCCAAATATATGTAAGAAGGTACTCTGGTAAGATGAGACTAAAATTGAACTTTTTGGCCAATTGGAAAACACTATGTCTAACACAAACCCAACACCTCTCATCACCCCGAGAACACCATCCCCACAGTGAAGCATGGTGTTGGCAGCATCATGCTGTGGGGATGTTTTTCATCAGTAGGGACTGGGAAACTGGTCAGAATTGAAGGAATGATGGATGGCGCTAAATACATGCAAATTCTTGAGGGAAACCTGTTTCAGTCTTCCAGAGATTTGAGACTGGGACGGAGGTTTACCTTCCAGCAGGACAATGACCATAAGCATACTTCTAAAGCAACACTCGGGTGGTTTAAGGGGAAACATTTAAATGTCTTGGAAAGGCCCAGTCAAGTCCAGACCTCAATCCAATTGATAATCTGTGGTATGATTTAAAGATTGTTGTACACCAGCAGGAACCCATCCAACTTGAAGGAGCTGGAGCAGTTTTACCTTGAAGAATGGGCAAGAATCCCAGTAGCTAGATGTGCCAAGCTTATAGAGACATACCCCAACAGACTTGCAGCTGTAATTGCTGTGAAAGCTGGCTCTACAAAGTATTTTTATTTTCATTGACAGCCTAGGAACAGTGGGTTAACTGCCTTGTTCAGGGTCAGAACCACACATTTATTTTATTTTTTTACCTTGTCAGCTCAGTGATTTTTCTTGCAACCTTTCAGTGACAAGTCCAACGCTCTAACCACCAGGCTACCTGCAGGCCTGGATTGGTGTGTCTCCCGCTGGACGGTTGAGCTAGCATAGGCTAATGTGATTAGCATGAGGTTGTAAGTAACAAGAACATTTCCCAGGACATAGACATATCTGGTATTGGCAGAATGATTAAAATCTTGGTATTTTAACTGCACTGTCCAATATACTGTAGCTATTACAGTGAAAGAATACCATGCTATTGTTTGAGGAGAGTGCACAGTTATGAACTTGAAAGTTAATAATAAACAAATTAGACATATTTGGGTAGTCTTCATATAAAATCTGTAACAGAAATGCAATTGTGCATTGGATCAGTCTAAAACTTTGCACATACACTGCTGCCATCTAATTGCCAAATTATACATTGTGTCTGGTCTTTTTCTTGCATTTCAAAGATGATGGTAAAAGAAAATAACAAAAAACACGTTTTTTCTATGTTTTATATTTCCTGAGATCTAATGTGTTATATTCTCCTACATTCATTTCACATTTCCACAACTTCAAAGTGTTTCCTTTCAAATGGTATAGAGAATATGCATATCCTTGCTATTGGTGTTGAGCTACAGGCAGTTAGATTTGGGTATGTCATTTTAGGTGAAAATTGAAAAAAGGGTTGCATGGAATCACTGTGTGCAATAATAGTGTTTAACATGATTGTTGAATGACTACCTCATCTCAGTAGCCCACATATACAATTATCTGTAAGGTCCCTCAGTCGAGCAGGGAATTTTAAGCACAGAATCAACCACACAAACCAGGGAGGTAGATGGGTAAAAAAAAAAAAGCAGACATTGAATATCCCATTTGAGCATGGTTGCGTTACTTTGCTATTTATTTTTATTTTTAAACTCTGCATCGTTGCGAAGGGCTCGTAAGCAACCATTTCACGGTAAATACTACATCAGTTGTATTTGGTGCATGTGACTAATAACATTTGATTTGATCTGTGCGTGTGTGTATGTATATACATAGTATATAACAAATCATTAAAGCTGTGGTAGCCTCCAACCCCATCTCACCGCTTATTTGGAAATTAAGATGCAAAACTTGCACAGGAGAGTGGTTCGCTGGCGTCGTACCAAATATTTTATCATAATTACCCAAACAATTACAACCTAATTGTAATTGGTGAGATGGGAACACTGGAGAGAGAAATGTCAGGTGGCAAGAGACTTCTCTTTCTCTCTTCCGCTCTCCTCTTCCCTGTAGAGTGGTTTTATCCCCCATATTTTTAACCCCTGGACTCTCTGTGAAGTTTTCTGTTGCACCGTGACTTGCCTGTCTGCAAACTCCATCATCCCCTCTTACTTCCCTCCATCATCCCCTCTTACTTCCCTCCATCATCCCCTCTTACTTCCCTCCATCATCCCCTCTTACTTCCCTACATCATTCCCTCTTACTTCCCTCCATCATCCCCTCTTACTTCCCTCCATCATCCCCTCTTACTTCCCTCCATCATCCCCTCTTACTTCCCTACATCATTCCCTCTTACTTCCCTCCATCATCCCCTCTTACTTCCCTCCATCATCCCCTCTTACTTCCCTCCATCATCCCCTCTTACTTCCCTCCATCATCCCCTCTTACTTCCCTACATCATCCCCTCTTACTTCCCTCCATCTTCCCCTTTTACTTCCCTACATCATCCCCTCTTACTTCCCTCCATCATCCCCTCTTACTTCCCTCCATCATTCCCTCTTACTTGCCTCCATCATTCCCTCTTACTTGCCTCCATCATTTCCTCTTACTTCCCTCCATCATCCCCTCTTACTTCCCTCCATCTTCCCCTCTTACTTCCCTCCATCATCCCCTCTTACTTCCCTCCGTCTTCCCTCCATCATCCCCTCTTACTTCCCTCCATCATCCCCTCTTACTTCCCTCCATCATTCCCTCTTACTTGCCTCCATCATCCCCTCTTACTTCCCTCCATCATCCCCTCTTACTTCCCTCCATCATCCCCTCTTACTTCCCTCCATCATTCCCTCTTACTTCCCTCCATCATCCCCTCTTACTTCCCTCCATCATCCCCTCTTACTTCCCTCCATCATTCCGTCTTACTTCCCTCCATCATCCCCTCTTACTTCCCTCCATCATTCCCTCTTACTTCCCTCCATCATTCCCTCTTACTTCCCTCCATCTTCCCCTCTTACTTCCCTCCATCTTCCCCTCTTACTTCCCTCCATCATCCCCTCTTACTTCCCTCCATCATTCCCTCTTACTTCCCTCCATCTTCCCCTCTTACTTCCCTCCATCTTCCCCTCTTACTTCCCTCCATCATCCCCTCTTACTTCCCTCCATCATTCCCTCTCGCCTCACCCCTTTTCCTTTCCCTGTCCACGATGCCAGGCAGGGTGCATTATTAATTAGTGGGAGTTAATTAGGCCCACTACAACCTATCTACATGGCAACCTCTACACTGCAACCTCTCTACACTGCAACCTCCCTCCCTCCCGAGCAGGCGTCACTACAGACCAGGGTTCAATCCCGGACTGTATCACAACCGGCCGTGATCAGGAGTCCCATAGGGCGGCGCACAATTAGCCCAGTATCGTCCTGGTTGGGGGAGGGTTTGGCAGGGGGGGCTTTAAAAGTAGGCCTTCATTGTTATAGTAAGAATTTGTTCTTAATTGACTTGACTATTTAAATAAAGGAAACTCTCAGCACTGCAGCCTCTCCACACTGCAGCCTCTCCACACTGCAGCCCCTCCACACTGCAGCCTCTACACACTGCAGCCCCTCCACACTGCAGCCTCTCCACACTGCAGCCTCTCCACACTGCAGCCTCTCCACACTGCAGCCCCTCCACACTGCAGCCCCTCCACACTGCAGCCCCTCCACACTGCAGCCCCTCCACGCTGCAGCCCCACCACGCTGCAGCCTCTCCACGCTGCAGCTTCTCCACGCTGCAGCCTCTCCACGCTGCAGCCTCTCCACACTGCAGCCTCTCGATACTGCAGCCTCTCCACACTGCAGCCTCTCCACACTGCAGCCTCTCCACACTGCAGCCTCTCCACACTGCAGCCTCTCCACACTGCAGCCTCTCCACACTGCAGCCTCTCCACACTGCAGCCCCTCCACACTGCCCCTCCACACTGCAGCCTCTCCACACTGCAGCCTCTCCACACTGCAGCCTCTCCATACTGCAGCCCCTCCACACTGCAGCCTCTCCACACTGCAGCCTCTCCACAATGCAGCCTCTCCACAATGCAGCCTCTCCACACTGCAGCCTCTCCACAATGCAGCCTCTCCACACTGCAGCCAAATAGACACTACAATTCAGATTTAAACTGGAGAGAGAGAGAGAGAGAAAGCCTGCACGTGAACATAAGGCAGAGGAGGATAAAGAGAGATAAAGATAGGTCAGAGCCATGTATAAGTACAGTCTTAGTATACTGCATAATCTTGGCCATATTTCATTTTTGGCACTGATACACCGTTAACATATGTGATTAATTTTAAAAGTTGGATATCATCAAAAAGTCATCCACCCACAGCAATAAGTTGACTCACACAATGAGTTGTTTCCAACTGGTAAGACATTCTGCCAGCTTGCCAACTTTTGGCGATTATTCCGGCCTCTGGAGCACTTGTCCAATCACAGCGATGGTTGTGGCACAGACTATGTCAGTACCATAGAGTTGGGCAGACTGTGTCTATGCCTGGAGTTGGGCAGACTGTGTCAGTACCATAGAGTTGGGCAGACTGTGTCTATGCCCTGGAGTTGGGCAGACTGTGTCAGTACCATAGAGTTGGGCAGACTGTGTCAGTATCATAGAGTTGGGCAGACTGTGTCAGTCTCATAGAGTTGGGCAGACTGTGTCAGTACCATAGAGTTGGGCAGACTGTGTCAGTATCATAGAGTTGGGCAGACTGTGTCAGTATCATAGAGTTGGGCAGACTGTGTCAGTACCATAGAGTTGGGCAGACTGTGTCAGTACCATAGAGTTGGGCAGACTGTGTCTGTACCATAGAGTTGGGCAGACTGTGTCTATGCCTGGAGTTGGGCAGACTGTGTCTGTACCATAGAGTTGGGCAGACTGTGTCTGTACCATAGAGTTGGGCAGACTGTGTCTGTACCATAGAGTTGGGCAGACTGTGTCTATGCCTGGAGTTGGGCAGACTGTTTCCGTACCATAGAGTTGGGCAGAGTGTTTCTGTATCATAGAGTTGGCCAGACTGTGTCTATGCCCTGGAGTTGAGCAGACTGTGTCTGTGCCCTGGAGTTGGGCAGACTGTGTCAGTACCATAGAGTTGGGAAGACTGTGTCTGTGCCCTTGAGTTGAGCAGACTGTGTCTGTGCCCTGGAATTGGGCAGGCTGTGTCAGTGTCCTGGAGTTGGGCAGACTGTGTCAGTGCCATAGAGTTGGGCAGACTGTTTCCGTACCATAGAGTTGGGCAGACTGTTTCTGTATCATAGATTTGGGCAGACTGTGTCAGTACCATACAGTTGGGCACACTGTGTCTATGCCCTGGAGTTGGGCAGACTGTGTCAGTACCATAGAGTTGGGCAGACTGTGTCAGTACCATAGAGTTGGGCAGACTGTGTCAGTACCATAGAGTTGGGCAGACTGTGTCTATGCCCTGGAGTTGGGCAGACTGTGTCAGTACCATAGAGTTGGGCAGACTGTGTCAGTACCATAGAGTTGGGCAGACTGTGTCTATGCCCTGGAGTTGGGCAGACTGTGTCAGTACCATAGAGTTGGGCAGACTGTGTCAGTACCATAGAGTTGGGCAGACTGTGTCAGTACCATAGAGTTGGGCAGACTGTGTCTATGCCCTGGAGTTGGGCAGACTGTGTCAGTACCATAGAGTTGGGCAGACTGTGTCAGTACCATAGAGTTGGGCAGACTGTGTCAGTACCATAGAGTTGGGCAGACTGTGTCAGTACCATAGAGTTGGGCAGACTGTGTCTTTACCATAGAGTTGGTTAGCCTGTGTCAGTATCATAGAGTTGGGCAGACTGTGTCTGTACCATAGAGTTGGGCAGACTGTGTCAGTACCATAGAGTTGGGCAGACTGTGTCTGTATCATAGAGTTGGGCAGAATGTGCCTGTACCCTAAAGTTGGCCAGACTGTGTTTGTATCATACATGTAGGCAGACTGTGTCAGTGTCCTATAGATGGGCAAACTGTGTCAGTGTCCTGGAGTTGGGCAGACTGTGTCAGTGTCCTGGAGTTGGGCAGACTGTGTCAGTGTCCTGGAGTTGGGCAGACTGTGTCAGTATCCTGGAGTTGGGCAGACTGTGTCAGTGTCCTGGAGTTGGGCAGACTGTGTCAGTGTCCTGGAGTTGGGCAGACTGTGTCAGTGTCCTGGAGTTGGGCAGACTGTGTCAGTGTCCTGGAGTTGGGCAGACTGTGTCAGTGTCCTGGAGTTGGGCAAACTGTGTCAGTGTCCTGGAGTTGGGCAGACTGTGTCAGTGTCCTGGAGTTGGGCAGACTGTGTCAGTGCCATATAGTTGGACAGACTGTGTCAGTACCATAGAGGTGGGAATCATTATACCACACTGTCCCTGATCCTCTCTGCACCAGATGTGTGCCCTGCAGCAAGGAAGAAATGCCATTACGATGAAAAGAAGTGAAAAGGGGTGAAGGAGAGAATGAAAGAAGGTTCTGTACGGTCGTGATGAATGCTATATAGCACAGAAAGGGGATTAGCTAAAAAACAGAGGTTTCACAGGACCAGTCCTTGAGACCAGCCGCCCTTTAGATAGTGTGGACAGTGTATAGCTGCTTGTACTTCAAGGGGAAAGAGGGATTTTAAGTTTGTTTCAGACTCTTTTTCCCTATCCCTTTTGATAACTTCAACTTTCTGGTTTATCTTTATTTCACTGGTAATGGATATATACTCGTACTTTCAACTGTAAAAAGTGATGATTTAAAAAAATATATATATTAATGAGATAGGTGAAAACAACACCTGCCAGGGTGCTTTAAGGGGAACAAAAAAGACTGGGAACAAAAAAGAGTGTTACCTCAAATTATCCCCCCCCCCCCAAACATCCTTCACAGTCTCTTTCCTGTAAATTCACCAGCTGTACTGAAGTAATACACGAGGTTCTGATGATGCGTCAGAAATATCAAGTCTATTTCTTTCCATGTCTGTTTCTCCTCCGCTCCTTTGGCTCAGTCGAGTCGCAGCTCAAGAAGAAGAGACGTTGAAGTCGCCTGCAAAGGCCAAGGTGAAACGAGAGGCCTTTTGTGTCCAGACATTGTGTTACAAGCGGATGAGAGGGAGAGTACAATCACTCAGCAGGGCTGATATGACTTGAAATTATATATTTCAAAGATCTTACCCGCCCGGTTACTGGTTCCTGTGATAGTGAGAGGCTTTTGTCTACAGATGGGCTTAACTCTACAAACTCATCTGATGCAAAGGGCAACTCAATGTTAAGATCTTCAAACTTTCAAAAGTGTTGAGATGAACTATTGTGTAGATTGGGGCAATATAAACACTTACTGGAGTTCAATTTAACACTTTGAGAGTTGAATTAACTCCATCTTTGTCAACACAAACCTTTATCAATCCCTCTCCTGATATACTTAAACACCTATGTTGTGTTATTCAATGCTTGAAAGACATTGGAGATTAGGAGAAGATGTTTACATGAGCATGTAGTCTAATGTAAACAGTCTGAGCACGTAGCCTAATGTAAACAGTCTGAGTACAGCATAATGTAAACAGTCTGAGTACAGCCTAATGTAAACAGTCTGAGTACAGCCTAATGTAAACAGTCTGAGTACAGCCTAATGTAAACAGTCTGAGTACAGCCTAATGTAAACAGTCTGAGTACAGCCTAATGTAAAAAGTCTGAGTACAGCCTAATGTAAACAGTCTGAGTACAGCCTAATGTAAACAGTCTGAGTACAGCCTAATGTAAAAAGTCTGAGTACGGAGTCTAATGTAATCAGTCTGAGCACAGTCTAATGTAAACAGTCTGAGCACGTAGCCTAATGTAAACAGTCTGAGCACGTAGCCTAATGTAAACAGTCTTAGCAGTTAGCCTAATGTAAATAGTCTGAGAACGTAGCCTAATGTAAACAGTCTGAGAACGTAGCCTAATGTCAACAGTCTGAGCACATTCTTATGTAAACAGTCTGAGAACGTAGCCTAATGTAAACAGTCTGAGAACGTAGCCTAATGTCAACAGTCTGAGCACATTCTAATTTAAACAGTCTGAGCACATTCTAATGTAAACAGTCTGAGAACGTAGCCTAATGTAAACAGTCTGAGCACATTCTAATGTAAACAGTCTGAGAACGTAGCCTAATGTAAACAGTCTGAGCACATTCTAATTTAAACAGTCTGAGCACAGTCTAATGTAAACAGTCTGAGCACATTCTAATGTAAACAGTCTGAGAACGTAGCCTAATGTAAACAGTCTGAGAACGTAGCCTAATGTAAACAGTCTGAGAACGTAGCCTAATGTAAACAGTCTGAGAACGTAGCCTAATGTAAACAGTCTGAGCATGTAGGCTAATGTAAACAGTCTGAGCACAGTCTAATGTAAACAGTCTTAGCATGTAGCCTAATGTAAACAGTCTGAGTACGTAGTCCAATGTAAACAGTCTGAACATAGTCTAATGTAAACAGTCTGAGCACAGTCTAATGTAAACAGCATGAGCACGTAGGTCTGAGCATGTAGCCTACTGTAAACAGTCTGAGCACATTCTAATGTAAACAGTCTGAGAACGTAGCCTAATGTAAACAGTCTGAGAACGTAGCCTAATGTAAACAGTCTGAGTACGTAGTCTAATGTAAACAGTCTGAGCACTGTCTAATGTAAACAGCATGAGCACGTAGGTCTAAGCATGTAGCCTAACGAAAACAGTCTGAGGATGTAGTCTAATGTAAACAGTCTGAGAAGGTAGCATAATGTAAACAGTCTGAGTACGTTGTCTAATGTAAACAGTCTGAGCACATAGCCTAATGTAAACAGTCTGAGAACGTAGCCTAATGTAAACAGTCTGAGCAGGTAGCCTAATATAAACAGTCTGAGCACATAGCCTAATATAAACAGTCTGAGCACATAGCCTAATATAAACAGTCTGAGAACATAGCCTAATGTCAACAGTCTGAACACGTTGCCTAATGTCAGCAGTCTGAGCACTTAGCCGAATGTAAACAGTCTGAGCACAGTCTGAGCATGTAGCCTAATGTAAACAGTGGTAATTACATACTGTAGCTATTGTACTCTAAGATGTGGCCATTGTGATATAACCCTGAGATTAAAAAGATATTAAACCATCAGTGTGGTGGTTTATGACTCACAGCTGCTGCACTAGTTTATAGGATTAGCAATGGACTGTAGTTTACAACCACGTGAACTTCAAGTGAACTATGTGGAAACCTTGAAGGCTAGGATCATTCTGTTTATTCAGACCTATGTACCTGTGCTGTAGTGACACACTCCAGTGCTGCTTTGGTTAAGGTTGGGGTTAGGGATAGGTTTAGGGATCAGGACAGGGTGACTGGGTTAGGGATAGGTTTAGAGATCAGGACAGGGTGACCGGGTTAGGGTGACTGGGTTAGGGTGACTGGGTTAGGGATAGGTTTAGGGATCAGGACAGGGTGACTGGGTTAGGGATAGGTTTAGGGATCAGGACAGGGTGACCGGGTTAGGGTGACTGGGTTAGGGATAGGTTTAGAGATCAGGACAGGGTGACCGGGTTAGGGTGACTGGGTTAGGATGACTGGGTTAGGGATAGGTTTAGGGATCAGGACAGGGTGACTGGGTTAGGGATAGGTTTAGGGATCAGGACAGGGTGAAGGTGACGGGTAAGCCATGTGTGAATCTCACTGCAACGAGGTGGGAAAGGGGGATACCTAGTCAGTTGTACAACTGAATGCGTTCATCTGAAATGTGTCTTTGCATTTTACACAATCCTTCCGAATCAAAGAGGTGCGGGGGGCTGCCTTAATCCACATCCACGTCTTTGGCGCCCAGGGAACAGTTGGTTAACTTGAAAATAAAAGAGAGCCGCACACTCTAAGAGCTCAGATGCAAAAATTTTAATAGCAACGTTTCGACAGCCAAGCTGTCTTCATCAGGGTATAATCACAAACACTGCGGGATGACTCGTTTATATAGTGTCAAAAGACACAGGTGTCTGTAATCATGGCCAAGAGTGGCCTAATATCATTGGTTAATAATCAAATATTAAAATGTCATACAAAGAACAGCATACAAACAACAAATGGATAGCATACGATCATAGATTAATTTAACTACACAAGTTTACAAACAATTACAATGGCAAAGTCACAATAGTCACAAGAATGGCTTCAGATCAAAGTCTACGTTGAGACAGTGGGTAAACTGCCTTGCTTAGGGTCAGAACGACAGAATTTTACCTTGTCAGCTCGGGGTTTCGATCCAGCAACGCTTCGGGTATTGGCCCAACGCTCCTACCCGCCAGGCCCACCTGCCGACCCGAGTTGTGCATTATCACCAGGTCAAAGTTTGTAACCACACAATTGCACTCATGGGGGAGCAGCTAATTGTTTGTCAGCCTTGGAGTAAGAAGACGTGAAGAAAGGAAATAGGATAAAGGTTCTATTCGAGGCTGATAGTCATGTCAGGGTTTTCTCTATCATAATGACTCTGGTTCTGTTGTTTTTCTTCTGACTGAGGTACAACGACTATGTTGTACTAATCACAGTTTGCAGCTAGAGTTGTTTCCCTTTCCATCTGGCATTCCCCTGGAACCTGTGATTAGTCCTCCATTAATTTTGTTAACAATCTCTTTTTCACAATGTTGCTGAAAAAAGAAAAAATCCTATCACTGAGAAACATTTTGCTGGGCTAAGAATCAACATGAGAGAGATTTAAACATATGATTAATTCATTCAGTGTTGTTTCGCTGCCTCATGTGGAATGTTAACTATAGTTATTGACAGTTTGCTGATGAACATGCTGATTAGTTTAGTTTTCTCCCGTTAGTTTGTAATTAGTGGATCCTACTTTCAACAGATTTCCGAGCACTACGCATCGACCACATTTCAGAGCCAATGTATAGTATACCCATTTCCCTCAATACACTTTAGAGGGTTTGTGTGGACATGAGGGGGTAGGAGGGCTGATAAAGAGAACACATCTTACTGAGAAATGTGGGATTTCATCTTGATTATGAGTTAATACACCATATGCTCCTCGCAATTAAGCTGACCATGGATAACCTTCCACTAATTTGTTAGGAGTTCAATGAAGCATAAAATCTGGGGCAGGTCAATCCCCTGTGTTTAATCTGCTCTTCAGAAAAAGACAGGGCTCCCCATGCAGGCTAAGTAGCCAGGCCGTGGATGAGTGAGTATGCTTGATAACACCTTCATCTTTTCAACCTGGTCCCTCCCCATTCAGACACTTACAATTGTAATCTTACCCAGCACTCATAGCTTTTCTCATCTTCTTGCTTGCCTCCTGTGTTTAATGAACTGCTAAATGCAATACATTTACTTCTGAGTTCTATTGAGGAGTGTGTGCTGGAAAGTCTACGTACACTGAACAAAAATATAAATGCAACAATTTCAAAGATTTTACGGAGTTACAGTTCATATAAGGAAATGAGTCAATTGAAATAAATAAATTAGGCCCCAATCTAAGGATTTCTCATGACTGGGCAGGGGTACATCCATGGGTGGACCTTGGAGGTCATAGGCCCACCCACTTGAGAGCCAGCCCCAGCCAATCAGAATGAGTCTTTCCCCACAAAAGGCCTTTATTATGGACAGAAATACTCCTCCCTCAAAACTATAGACATTTGTAGCATTCTGGTATGTGACAAAACTGCAAATTTTAAAGTGGCCATTTTATTGTCCCCAGCAGAAGGTGCACCTATGTAATGATCATGATGTTTAATCAGCTTCTTGTTATGCCAGACCTGTCAGGTGGATGGTGTCACGCCCTGGTCTTAGTATTTTGTGTTTTCTTTATTATTTTGGTCAGGTCAGGGTGTGACAGGGGTTATTTATGTGGTGTGTTTTGTCTTGGGGTTTTTGTAGGTAATGGGATTGTGGTATAGTAGAGTTGTCTAGGTAAGTCTATGGTTGCCTAGACTGGTTCTCAATCAGAGGCAGGTGTTTATCGTTGTCTCTGATTGGGAACCATATTTAGGCAGCCATATTCTTTGAGTGTTTCGTGGGTGATTGTTCCTGTCTCTGTGTTTGTTTGCGCCAGATAGGGCTGGTTAGGTTTTTTCACGTTTATTGTTTTTGTATACTGTTTGTGTTTTCATCTTTATTAAAGCTGTATACAAATAACCGCGCTGCATTTTGGTCCTCCTCTCCTTCGACGGAAGAAAACCTTAACACATGGATTATCTTGGTAAAGGAGAAATTCTCAACAACAGGGATGTAAACAAATCTGTGCACAAAAGTTGAGAGAAATAAGCTGTATGTACATTTGGAACATTCCTGGGATACTCTGTCATTTGATCCAGCAGCACTGATTGTAACAACCACCTTCGAGTGTGGTACACACTGGCTGAAGTTCCTCTCGCCATTATAAAAATTCAGACTGACGTTTGGCATGACAAATTGAGCTGGCAGATAATATGTGGCTATAACAGGCTTTCTAAAGTGTCCAAAGAGCTTGACACGAGGAAGGAGTTTTCCCCTTTAATCAAGGTTATGAGTTACATTTGGTAGTTTGAATATCAAGAACCACCGCTGTAATTTTTACCTTGATTAAAATGATAGTGGAGAAAATGTTAGATCTCAAAATCTATTTACGTTAAAGATACAATTTTGTACGTGCAAGACTGGTGCGACCGCGCACAAACACAGATTCATCTAATGCAGCTGTTGTGTATTTTTTTTTTCCCAATGAAATTATCCAAAAATATGGCATACAATATAATAATCCGTATAAACCTTTACAATATAATCATTTTCCACAGAGTTAAATACCATGTCACAAAACATAACCACCTCTATGATAGGAACATTAACCTGTTGTTAAACTCCAACCACAATCATAAGTCTTCCCAAGCTGGGAAAGGGATAGTTATTGGGATGGAACGTCATGGGAGACAAATCAATGGTGAAAGGTGGAGATGGAGCTCAGACCTGGACAGTACACACACCACAGGCTCATACACTACATCAATAACTTACACTAAATGTACACCTCCAGGGGGAAATATCTGTTTTAGAGAAGTCTCAATGACTTATCGATTCGGGAATGAAATTACGCAAGTCACCCGCCTCCAGCTACTAAAACACTCTACACCAGGACTCTCCAACCCTGCTCCTGAAGAACTACCCTCCTGTAGGTTTTAACTCCAACCCTGTTCCTGGAGAACTACCCTCCTGTGGGTTTTCACTCCAACCCTGCTCCTGAAGAACCAACCTCCTGTAGGTTTTAACTCCAACCCTGTTGCTGGAGAACTACCCTCCTGTAGGTTTTACTTTGGACTGAAAACCTACAGGAGGGTGGCTCTGATGGTACCTCTCCAGGAACACGGTTGGAGTTAAATCTACAGGAGGGTAACTCTCCAGGAACAGGGTTGGAGTTAAATCTACAGGAGGTTCTCTCTCCAGGAACAGGGTTGGAGTTAAACCTACAGGAGTGTACCTCTCCAGGAACAGGGTTGGAGTTAAATTTACAGGAGGGTCTCTCTCCAGGATCAGGGTTGGAGTTAAAACCTACAGGAGGGTAACTCCAGGAACAGGGTTGGAGTTAAAACCTACAGGAGGGTAACTCTCCAGGAACAGGGTTGGAGTTAAATCTACAGGAGGTTCTCTCTCCAGGAACAGGGTTGGAGTTAAAACCTACAGGAGGGTAACTCTCCAGGAACAGGGTTGGAGTTAAAACCTACAGGAGGGTAACTCTCCAGGAACAGTTGTAGTTTTTGTTGTTGTTTTCTATTAAACTCCATCTTAGGGGAAACAGCCCATGTTGTTGTTAGATTCGTTATTCGTCATTGGTTTATATGTATTACTTAACAAATAATTACAAACTGTGTTATTACAAACTGTGTTCATGTGAGATTCAATTGCGCTGTTATGTTGGTTTCTGCTGATTTTAAGCCCGTTCTGAATTAGTTCGGACCAGGCTGCTGTTGAAGTTGTTTGGGATCCATTAGGAAGAAAATGTGATCCCGTAGCTTTTATGCAAGGGAACCCGCTGAAGCTTTACTATCAGGTTTCAGTAGCACAGACAGTGAAGCAATGTCATTTCTCCAACACAACAAATCAGAAACGTTTGGTTTATCAATAACATCATTCGTGAAATTCATCAAACGTTATTGTTAGTTTCATCCCCGGTGTGAATAAAGCTGGGGGAATTACAGCAACACCTTGCCATCTGTTTCAATGTTGTGCAATCAAATTAATATTCCAAGTGTTAGTCACGCCCAAAGCAACTAGTAATGAACCTTCAAATAACAAAATATTCAATTTCCTCCCAGATGTCACCACAGTTGAAGGAATAGATCAACATTTTGTCAATCGAGCCCTTCTTTCGACCCAGAGTAAGTTGAACTCAAAGATGGCTGCTCCCATAGACTTCATTGCTCTAATGCCAGTTAGCAGACGCTTCAGAAACTACCTTCAACTTCCTTTAAACTGCAAACAGAGACATACAAATGGTATCCATGAGTTGATCTGACTCTGGGGAAGTAGAAAGAATTACTTAACATTGCCACAATGTTAAGCACGTACTATGACACATAAAAACACAAAACAGTCACCTTACTGACGATGGATAAGTATTACTTTCGATACCTTCTGAAGTCCTGTTGTGTATCCCCACTAGGCGAGACAGAATAAATGACTGATTGAATCCATGGAACAAGTGCACCACACAGAAGCCAGGCTGCATATTGATGTATTGAGGAGAGGATCATCGAACTTAAAATAGGCCACTCGGAATATGAATGGAATTATTATCATCCAATATAGCTATGGGGAAATGAAATGCCGTGTGTCTTATTTAAAGGCCTAATTGAAATGAGCAAAGCCGTCTTGAGTGTAGGAGTCTTAGAAATGTTAATTGCTATGTTTAGAAAATTAATACAGTAATTAGAAGATGATGAAAATACATTTAAGCAAGTTAAATTGGGTGTTTGATTATGTTCTAAATGTAGCAGATTTTAGTATTTTATTAGGATCCCCATTAGCTGATGCAAAAGCAGCAGCTACTCTTCCTGGGGTCCACACAAAACATGAAACATAATACAGAATGGTATAATACAGAACATCAATAGACAAGAACAGCTCAAGGACAGAACTATCTACATTTTTTTTAAAGGCACATGTAGCCTACATATCAATGCATACTCACAAACTATCTAGGCCTTGTGCAGACCTTACTAATGTGCTGTCATGTGCTCTATGTGTGCCAGGCGAGAGCGTTGGGAGGATATATTTGGTGATACCATATACACCTGCTGTAGGATTAGGCATCAAGTCTAATTCGTATGAATGCCTTTGCACCCGTATGTACTGTACAAACAGCTTGGCTTCCATCCAAGAGGATCATTCAAAAACATATATGGTGCCTTGTTAAATCTGCTCTTAAAGTGTTAGATTTAACAATTCAGAAGCATCCACCACCAACCCTACGGGAAATCAGCTTGATCAAACTATCTGTCACACACACACACGCGCACACGCACACGCACACACACACACACACGCGCGCAAGCGCATGCGCACACACACACACACACACACACATTTTCTTTCTGCTGACATGGACAATCAGAGGGATTTCAGTAAAGGGAGAATGCTGACGTAACTCGAAGGATTGGAGGAGGAGGAGGAGGAGGATGATGGTGTTTACCGTATATGTGTCTGCCAGAATCAATACATACATCAAAGCCATGGCGGATGTTTCACTCTCCTTTTCACTGTTTTATTTATTCATCCCTTGTTTATCTCTAAGAAGCCTTTGGCTTAGACTGCCAGAAAATGGAGGGGGGGGAACGCTGACAGACAAAATTTGTCGGAGCAATTCAATGCTGCAATGTCTTTATTTGCTTTGAATCAAAATGGCTGCCCGCCACGAAGGTCCAAAAATGTACAGTCGCTGCAGTGACCTCTGTCATTTGACGTACCTGGGTTTTGACCCACAGCATGAACCTGTCCACATCAGGGAACACCACTGATTTCAGGACCTTGTTCTGTTGGACCCAATGTAGTGAAACATTTTGCCACAGAACATTTTAATAAACATTTCTTAGTTTACATTTTCATGTACTACCTTTTAATTTCAAAACGTCATCACATTTCAATTGTCTCTGGCCAGGGAGACGGTGAGGAAAGGCCCACCTAAGAGTGGCCAGTGGTGAGATGGTTCAGGCCAGGGAGACGGTGAGGAAAGGCCCACCTAAGAGTGGCCAGTGGTGAGATGGTTCAGGCCAGGGAGACGGTGAGGAAAGGCCCACCTAAGAGTGGCCAGTGGTGAGATGGTTCAGGCCAGGGAGACGGTGAGGAAAGGCCCACCTAAGAGTGGCCAGTGGTGAGATGGTTCAGGCCAGGGAGACGGTGAGGAAAGGCCCACCATAGAGTGGCCAGTGGTGAGATGGTTCAGGCCAGGGAGACGGTGAGGAAAGGCCCACCTAAGAGTGGCCAGTGGTGAGATGGTTCAGGCCAGGGAGACGGTGAGGAAAGGCCCACCTAAGAGTGGCCAGTGGTGAGATGGTTCAGGCCAGGGAGACGGTGAGGAAAGGCCCACCTAAGAGTGGCCAGTGGTGAGATGGTTCAGGCCAGGGAGACGGTGAGGAAAGGCCTACCTAAGAGTGGCCAGTGGTGAGATGGTTCAGGCCAGGGAGACGGTGAGGAAAGGCCCACCTAAGAGTGGCCAGTGGTGAGATGGTTCAGGCCAGGGAGACGGTGAGGAAAGGCCCACCTAAGAGTGGCCAGTGGTGAGATGGTTCAGGCCAGGGAGACGGTGAGGAAAGGCCCACCTAAGAGTGGCCAGTGGTGAGATGGTTCAGGCCAGGGAGACGGTGAGGAAAGGCCTACCTAAGAGTGGCCAGTGGTGAGATGGTTCAGGCCAGGGAGACGGTGAGGAAAGGCCCACCTAAGAGTGGCCAGTGGTGAGATGGTTCAGGCCAGGGAGACGGTGAGGAAAGGCCCACCTAAGAGTGGCCAGTGGTGAGATGGTTCAGGCCAGGGAGACGGTGAGGAAAGGCCTACCTAAGAGTGGCCAGTGGTGAGATGGTTCAGGCCAGGGAGACGGTGAGGAAAGGCCCACCTAAGAGTGGCCAGTGGTGAGATGGTTCAGGCCAGGGAGACGGTGAGGAAAGGCCCACCTAAGAGTGGCCAGTGGTGAGATGGTTCAGGCCAGGGAGACGGTGAGGAAAGGCCCACCATAGAGTGGCCAGTGGTGAGATGGTTCAGGCCAGGGAGACGGTGAGGAAAGGCCCACCTAAGAGTGGCCAGTGGTGAGATGGTTCAGGCCAGGGAGACGGTGAGGAAAGGCCCACCTAAGAGTGGCCAGTGGTGAGATGGTTCAGGCCAGGGAGACGGTGAGGAAAGGCCCACCTAAGAGTGGCCAGTGGTGAGATGGTTCAGGCCAGGGAGACGGTGAGGAAAGGCCCACCTAAGAGTGGCCAGTGGTGAGATGGTTCAGGCCAGGGAGACGGTGAGGAAAGGCCCACCTAAGAGTGGCCAGTGGTGAGATGGTTCAGGCCAGGGAGACGGTGAGGAAAGGCCCACCTAAGAGTGGCCAGTGGTGAGATGGTTCAGTTCAGGGAGACGGTGAGGAAAGGCCCACCTAAGAGTGGCCAGTGGTGAGATGGTTCAGGCCAGGGAGACGGTGAGGAAAGGCCTACCTAAGAGTGGCCAGTGGTGAGATGGTTCAGGCCAGGGAGACGGTGAGGAAAGGCCCACCTAAGAGTGGCCAGTGGTGAGATGGTTCAGGCCAGGGAGACGGTGAGGAAAGGCCTACCTAAGAGTGGCCAGTGGTGAGATGGTTCAGGCCAGGGAGACGGTGAGGAAAGGCCCACCTAAGAGTGGCCAGTGGTGAGATGGTTCAGGCCAGGGAGACGGTGAGGAAAGGCCCACCTAAGAGTGGCCAGTGGTGAGATGGTTCAGGCCAGGGAGACGGTGAGGAAAGGCCTACCTAAGAGTGGCCAGTGGTGAGATGGTTCAGGCCAGGGAGACGGTGAGGAAAGGCCCACCTAAGAGTGGCCAGTGGTGAGATGGTTCAGGCCAGGGAGACGGTGAGGAAAGGCCCACCTAAGAGTGGCCAGTGGTGAGATGGTTCAGGCCAGGGAGACGGTGAGGAAAGGCCCACCTAAGAGTGGCCAGTGGTGAGATGGTTCAGGCCAGAGAGACGGTCAGGTGAGGAGGGGAGAGAGCGAGAGGGGGGAGAGAGAGAGAGAATGAGAGGAGGGACAGAGAGGGGGGGAAGAGAGAGCGCGAGAGAGAGAGAACGAGAGAGCGAGAGAGAGAGAAGGGGAAGAGGGAGAGAGCGAGAGAGAGAAAGAGGGTGTGAGGCTCATATTGTTTGACTTATTATGTCATGGTTATATACTGTACATCACTGATTGGTGAAAGCTGTTTTTCTGAGTCAATAGATAGTCATTGTTTTGTCTTGTGTATGACTAAGTCAAGGTCTGGTAGCATATGGATATTCCTTATCTCTCCTGAAAGGCAGAGCCATCGATGTTGTATGACCAATAAGATTAGAGCATTAGCCATCAATTGAGTTAAAGATCAGAATTGGGCTACCTGTGTAAACGCAGCAACTTGGTAGAATTTATTGAAAGGGGGTACTCATTTTATTTCGAGACCTTGAGACTATATGGTTCTATCCAAATCTGAAAAATGAGTTAGTCACATAATTAATCTTAAAATGGTTATTCATGTGTCTGTGAAGTTAGATTTTTTTTTAAGTACATTTTAGGTTAAAAAAAAAAAAATCTGCTTAAAACCAGTTTGAACTTGGCGCTATAAGATTCTATCTGCAATCCAATCACAAGCCTGAACAAATACGGACATCTACCTCTAAGTACTATCTAGGGTAGTCTAGCCAGCAATAATGGCTCCCAAGCAACAAAACAACACTGTCAGAAATCTTAAAGTACATTATGTTGCCACTCTTCTTAAAAACTGAACATGTGCCTCCCGGGTGGCGCAGTGGTTAAGGGTGCTGTACTGCAGCGCCAGCTGTGCCATCAGAGTCCCTGGGTTCGCGCCCAGGCTCTGTCGTAACCGGCCGCGTCCGTGGGGCGACGCACAATTGGCCTAGCGTCGTCCGGGTTAGGGAGGGATTGGTCGGTAGGGATCTCCTTGTCTCATTGCGCACCAGCGACTCCTGTGGCGGGCCGGGCGCAGTGCGTGCTAGCCAAGGTTGCCAGGTGCACAGTGTAGCCTCCGACACATTGGTGCGGCTGGCTTCCGGGTTGGATGAGTGCTGTGTTAAGAAGCAGTATGGCTGGTTGGGTTGTGGACGCATGAGGACGCATGACATTCAACCTTTGTCTCTCCCGAGCCCGCACGGGAGTTGTAGCAATGAGACAAGATAGTAGCTACTACAACAATTGGATGCCATGAAATTGGGGAGAAAAAAGGGGTAATTTAGCTCGATATCTCAGAACTATGCTTTGCGCAGATAGAACCTTCTGGTCCCAAGGTTATGATTTGCTATAATAATAATGATAAGACAAATGTAATAAGAGTTCTCAACCTCTGTTTTTACCTGTCCATTGAATGTCCTTGTTTTTCCTTGCCATTACAGCTGAAATCAGAGCAGGCGAAATCAGCCTCCATTGACATGTAATTAGAGGGACATTTGAAATCCACTTCTCTCTCTATCTGGTTTTGGGCTCATCTAAAATGACCCCCCTTGATCCATCCCTCCCTATTTCCCCCCCATCCCTCCCTCTCTTTCGCCCAGCTGAAAACTCTACCGTTTCCCCTACGGTTATCAATAACATTGAGAACAGGGCTGGTCAAAAGCTAATTAAGCTCCAGTCAGCAGTTGTTTCGCTTCCCTTTTAACTGTTATTGTATTCTGGCAAAGGGAAAGATTACCATTCTGGCTGGTAAAAAAAAAAGAGTCATTTTAGTTTAATAATCCAACCAGAAATATGCATCAAAAGAAATTCTTGTCTACCAATCTAACAATCCCAAAAGCAAAAACCGACTTCTTCATTATAACTTGCCTTCGAGGGGAGAAATCAGACATCAAAGCGATTGTTAATTTAGTGGAGAGATATTTTAGAGTTCTAGATCCAACATTGTAGTTGGGGGTTTGAGTGGAGAGTGATATTGATGGTATCTTGTCTAATGTGTCCAGATCTATCTCTTTTACCATCATCTTCAACCTAAAATCATTGAGATCTTCCAATAGATTTGAAGAATAAAGAATAGTATCGTGGCACTTAACCAGATTGGCTTTAACATTGTACGCAGTATTGTCTAATCGTGCACTATATATAGCAATAATTACATACCAACTCAGGTCATATACTGTAACAAAGTATCTCATTAAAATGTACCCTGGATTTACTTTACGGGCTAAAATGCCAAGGGAATTCAGAAAATTATTATGTGATTTATAATATCACAAAGTTATATTATGTCAGCTATTGATGTTAGAATTTTACTGAAATGTACAAACCTGTCAAGTATCTTTATAACTTTCAGTCGAGTAATATTTGCTTTTCATCATTTGCATGACTCTTATTAGTGTTCCCCCCCCCCCCCCCCTTCTAGATGTTTCTTTGGCAGTACCTTATGGCACAACGAGGTGGCACAACGAGGTGGCACAACGAGGTGGCACAACGAGGTGGCACAACTTTCCTCTATTTTTTTTTTTTTTAAGATTTTTCTTTTCATGTCACATGAATTTGCATTTCACAGAGGCCTCGGCATCCCGGCTCTCAGATCTGCTTTTCCTGTAGAAGAAACAAAATGATTTGGTCGGATCAGATGTTAATCGACTTGCATTGCAATTTACTTGTGTTTTGAGCTTTTCCTTTGAACCACATTTTTAGCCTTTGATTTTTTTTTTTTTGCTGTAGGAATAAAACTAGTGGAAAAAGAAGTCCTCCATGAATGTCGGTCAGGAGGCAGTGAGGGAAACAGATCAAGCTAAAGGAGAGAGGGAAGTAGTAATTGCAACGGTTTATGAAACTAAATAAAAAATGAATGATTTTATCAGATCTTTTATCAGATTAGGTATAGAAGCTGTTTTTTGAGACTGACCAAATTCCTTTCAACACATAAACTATATAAAATGTGAATGTGAAGAAGTGTTTGAATGTGATGTATTGTATCTACTCCATTGACTGTAAGGAGAAGAAACTTTCTCTCTGTGTGTGCTCTCTGTGCACTCTCTCCCTCTATCTCTCTCTCTCTCTCTCAATTCAATTCAAAAGGCTTTATTGGCTTGGGAAAAATATGTTGACATTGCCAAAGCAAGTTAAATATACAATAAACATGTGAAATAAACAATAAAAACATGTGAAATAAACAATAAAACATGTGAAATAAACAATAAACACGTGAAATAAACAAAAACATGTGAAATGAACAATAAAACATTGTACTGTATATTTTATAACTCTCCCTCTCTGCCCCTGAGTAGCTCCGAATGTGGCTAAGCAGTCTAAGGCACTGCATCTCAGTGCAAGATGTGTCACTACAGTCCCTGGTTCGACTCCAGGCTGTATCTCATCCGGCAGTGATTGGGAGTCCCATAGGGCTGTGCAAAATTGGCTCAGCATTGTCCGGGTTTGGCCGGGGTAGGCCGTCATTGTAAGTAAAAATTTGTTCTTAACTGATATTCCTAGTTAAATAAAAATGTAATTAAAAAAAATACAATTGGTGTACAGCGAACTGTGAAAGCATATTCTGACCTGTGGAGCTCTCAACCTCTTTTTCTGTCTTTTACATAACATAGACAAGTGTGCCCCCTTAGACTGAGCTTTGGCTCCGCTACTCAGTTTGTGGGCCAAACCTGCCAGTGGACCGGAGATGCCAGGGTGGTCGAGGTTGACCCATAATGGGTTTGCTCCTGTCACAAAAAAACTGACAGGATCCCATGTTTGGGGCGCCATGACAACCAAACCCCTGCCATGCCAATAACCTTGCCCCCATCCATGGGAGATAGGGCTGTCTCTGCTCGGAGATGTCTGTTTGACGCTTCCCCCTCTGGTCTGAAGTACCAAAGAGGCATATGCCCTCTGCAAGGCAGACGTCACGATGTAAACAAACCAACAGTAGAAACACATTTTGTGTTTTTACATCATTAGCATATTTCCTATCTAATGCATGTTTACTTCTGACCATGATGGAATAGGATTAAATGGACACTGTTTCACCTCTGCTGAATCATTTTTTAGAGGTCAAAGGTTCACAGTGGAGTCGTACAACAGCCTCTGTCTCCTCATTGGCAGAGCTATAGGTAGAAATATACATTGGCTGTTACAGTGGCCTACACTGTCCGTCTTTGTCAGTAGCTTTAGGACAATAACTGTGGGTTAAAATCTGTGACAGTTGAAACGCCTACTGCCATTAAACCACAAAACCAGTGCAGCATCATGTCTCCATATAAATCTAGTCCCTGTCAATATACTGTACGCTGGCACCTCTGCCAAATCCCTCCATTTAAGGGCAAGTCTGTCTGCTTGAATGAGAGGGAAAAAGAGCACTATTTTCTGACGAATATTACCTTATGACAGGAATCTAGAAAAAAATCTGAGTTTTGTGTGTGCTCGCTTGTGTGTGTGGGAGGGGGGGGGGGGGTGCAGCAGTAGAAAAATGTTTTAACCTCTTGGAGCTGCTGTGGTGTGCGGTGTCAGATTTTTCACCCAGGGACTGTGGAGCACTTAACTCGGTGCTGTCGTGATTCCTCCAATTACGGGTGACAGCTTCCCTTCGGCGTAGGAGGTGGATCACCCCTGTAAGTGACAGGCAGAATACGAAGCCACCACAACATTAATAATTCAATGGAGGTGCATTCATATTCAGCCCTTACCTCCACACTTTGGGCCCCATTAGAGATCTGAGGTAACAGTGGCTTGGCGCTCGATACTTTCCCGACTTGATGTTTTATCGCTACGAATTGGAACGCCTTTAATATTTTATCTTTTTTACGACATCTGTCGAATGCTTCTCAGTTCACTGATTTTGAGGATGGGGGATGGGCTACTTATGACGGTATTTTTTGGTTTTCAGAGGTCTGAGCCAGTCATCGAGGTTTGAAGTGTTTTGTTTAGCTATTTTTCCTTCGGTTGACGTAGGTGTCGTGGTAGTAGGCATTGTCATGATTACCACTACTCACATGTTCTCATATAAGTGTGTTTTTTGGGGAGCAGCCTGCCACGCATGACTAATGGAATAATTTAGGCCGCCAGAACAACATAGGACCTCCAAACAAAGAGTGAGTAATGAGGAAAACAGGAACAGAAACAGAGAGAATTGGATGGGGAAATATAAGGACATGGAGAGAGAAAGAGAGACAACGTTTGCGTTTACACAGGCAGCCCATTTCTGATATTTTTTTCAGTAATTGGTCTTTTGGTCAATTGGTCAGATCAGCTCTGAAAAATATCTGATGTGAAAAGATCTGATGTGATTGGTCAAAAGACCAATACGTGTAAAAAAAAAAAAAAAAAAGATCAGAATTGGGCTGCCTGTGTAAACGCAGCCAGCGAAACAAAGAAACAGAGGGAGGAACTCACAAGTAGCCAGAGCAAAAACCATTGCTAGAGATAATTACAGTCGACCATGCCAGGCAATGAAAGAGCTCACCAAGCACAACGTGTACCCAGCCAACCAACCGCCCAAGAGCCCAGCAGCCTCAGGCAAGCGCTGCTTTCTGTGAAACCACCCAAAATGAAATACAACAGTGCAATCAAATGATGTATAGCCGCCACATGAAAAAATGAATTGGACTTTGTAAGAGAAAAGTCCATGATGATAATGCTAGCGATCGGAAGGACAATGATCTGATGTGAATCAATAGTTTGAGAAATTATATTATGACAGGAGTCAATTTAAGCGAGAGAGTGAGGTCATTGGATTGGACACTGCATGGTGAGAGAGTGAGGCCATTGGATTGGACACTGCATGGTGAGAGGGTGAGGCCATTGGATTGGACACCGCATGGTGAGAGAGTGAGGTCATTGGATTGGACAATGCAAGGTGAGAGAGTGAGGTCATTGGATTGGACACTGCATGGTGAGAGAGTGAGGTCATTGGATTGGACACTGCATGGTGAGAGAGTGAGGTCATTGGATTGGACACTGCATGGTGAGAGGGTGAGGTCATTGGATTGGACACTGCATGGTGAGAGAGTGAGGTCATTGGATTGGACACTGCATGGTGAGAGAGTGAGGTCATTGGACTGGACACTGCATGGTGAGAGAGTGAGGTCATTGGATTGGACACTGCATGGCGAGAGAGTGATGTCATTGGATTGGACACTGCATGGTGAGAGGGTGAGGTCATTGAATTGGACACTGCATGGTGAAACAAATCGTAAGAGAGTAAGAAAATGTGTCTTCTTGCCCTCAGAGTATCCACTTATCCTGCTACCGATTTGACTTGAGTACCTTGAATGTGTGTACAAGAGAGGTAGCTAAAACTCTCACAGCACCAGGGTGAGAGAACATTCGTCTAACTATTAGTCATGACTCTTTCCAAAGACGTCACCAAGAAAACCCTTTGTCTTCTGCAAAAATGTCAGACCTGAGAAAGAGAATATCAGCACAATAGAGTAGGAGGAGAGAGAGAGAGAGAGAGAGAGAGAGAGAGAGAGAGAGAGAGAGAGAGAGAGAGAGAGACAGAGACAGAGACAGAGACAGAGACAGAGACAGAGACAGACGGAGGGAGAGGGAGAGGGAGAGAGAGAGTGACAGAGAGGGAGAGAGAGAGTGACAGGGAGAGGGAGAGGGAGAGGGAGAGGGGGAGAGAGAGAGAGTGACGGAGAGGGAGAGAGTGACATAGAGAGAGAGAGAGAAAGAGAGAGAGAGAGAGAGAGGGAGAGGGAGAGACCAGTTGCTGAATTTGTCTTTTTACAAATTCACTGCTTCTCTATTTGTCATCCCCTACCACTGTCATCATACAACAACAGGATACTAACTGGATAATAAGATGCTACGTAAGACTGTTCTGCATTTTGCAGAAGTCAAAGACAAACACGTTAACACACATGTTGTAAAGGAGTTATGATCGGGTGTGGGTTTTTTTGTGCTCTGACATGCACTGTCAACTGTGGGACTGTTACGGTGAGTGAATGAGGACCCAAAAGCGAACTAACTTAAACAGAGCTTCTTTAATAACCAAACATAGGTAGGCTCAGATAGACCGGCAGATTCCGACAGGACAGGACAAGGTTACAGCAAACATGACGATAGTCTGGCTCAGGCATGAAACACAACAAACAAGAATCCGACAAGGACAGGAACAAAAACAGAGAGAGATATAGGGGACTAATCAGAGGGAAAAGGGGAACAGGTGGGAGAAGGGGTGACGAGGTAGTCAAGAGGAGACAAGGAACAGCTGGGGGAAAAGCGGGGGAGAAAAGGTAACCTAATACGACCAGCAGAGGGAGACAGGGTGAAAGGAAAGGACAGAAAGACACAACATGACAATACATGACAGTACCCCCCCACTCACCGAGCGCCTCCTGGCGCACTCGAGGAGGAAACCTGGCGGCAACGGAGGAAGTCCTCGATCAGCGCACGGTCCAGCACGTCCCGAGAGGGAACCCAACTCCTCAGGACCGTACCCCTCCCAATCAACGAGGTACTGGTGGCCACGGCCCCGAGGACGCATGTCCAAAATCCTGCGGACCCTGTAGATGGGTGCGCCCTCAACAAGGATGGGGGGGGGGGGGGGGAAGACGAGCGGGGGCGCGAAGAACGGGCTTAATACAGGAGACATGGAAGACCGGGTGGACGCGACGAAGGTATCGCGGAAGAAGAAGTCGAACTGCGACAGGATTAATGACCCGAGAAATACGGAACGGACCAATGAACCGCGGGGTCAACTTGCGAGAAGCCGTCTTAAGGGGAAGGTTCTGAGTGGAGAGCCAAACTCTCTGACCGCGACAATATCTAGGACTCTTAGTTCTACGCTTATTAGCAGCCCTCACAGTCTGCGTCCTATAACGGCAAAGTGCAGACCTGACCCTCTTCCAGGTGCGCTCGCAACGTTGGACAAAAGCCTGAGCGGAGGGGACGCTGGACTCGGCGAACTGAGATGAGAACAGCGGAGGCTGGTACCCGAGGCTACTCTGAAAAGGAGATAGCCCGGTCGCAGACGAAGGAAGCGAGTTGTGGGCGTATTCTGCCCAGGGGAGCTGTTCTGACCAAGACGCAGGGTTGCGAAAAGAAAGACTGCGTAAGATGCAACCAATAGTCTGATTGGCCCGTTCTGCTTGACCGTTAGACTGGGGGTGAAAGCCGGAAGAGAGACTGACGGAAGCCCCAATCAAACGGCAAAACTCCCTCCAAAATTGAGACGTGAATTGCAGACCTCTGTCCGAAACGACGTCTGACGGAAGGCCATGAATTCTGAAAACATTCTCGATGATGATTTGTGCCGTCTCTTTAGCAGAAGGAAGCTTAGTGTAACGGTTTTCTAGGTGAGAAGGAGAGTCGGACCAAAATGCAGCATGTAGATTGCGATCCATGTTTTAATGAACAAACGTAAAACACGAATCAATGCAAACACTACAAAAATAAAGAACATGATGAACGTAACGAAAACCTAAAACAGCCTATCTGGTGAAAAACACATAGACAGGAACAATCACCCACACCACACAGTGAACCCCAGGCTACCTAAATATGGTTCCCAATCAGAGACAATGACGAACACCTGCCTCTGACTGAGAACCATATCAGGCTGAACATAGAAATAGACAAACAAGACATGAAACATAGAATGCCCACTCAGATCACACCCTGACCAATCAAAACATAGAAAATACAAAGTAAACTATGGTCAGGGCGTGACAGTACCCCCCCCCCCAAGGTGCGGACTCCGGCCGCAAAACCTGAACCTATAGGGGAGGGTCTGGGTGGGAATCTGTCCGCGGTGGCGGCTCTGGCGCTGGACGTGGACCCCACTCCATGACAGTTTTAATCCCCCTCCTAAACGTCCCTAAATAGGTTACCCACCACAATGATAACATGGGACAGAGGGACAGCTCGGGACAGAGGTAACTCGGGACAGATGGGTAGCTCAGCCCTGAGAGGAAGCTCAGCACTGAGAAGAAGCTCAGCACTGAGAAGAAGCTCAGGCAGGTGGTTGGATCCGGCAGATCCTGGCTGGCTGGCGGTTCTGGAAGATCCTGGCTGACTGGCGGATCCGGAAGATCCTGGCTGACTGGCGGATCCGGAAGAGTCTGGTCGACTGGCGGATCCGGAAGAGTCTGGTCGACTGGCGGATCTGGAAGAGTCTGGTCGACTGGCGGATCTGGAAGAGTCTGGTCGACTGGCGGATCTGGAAGAGTCTGGTCGACTGGCAGATCTGGAAGAGTCTGGTCGACTGGCAGATCTGGAAGAGTCTGGTCGACTGGCAGATCTGGAAGAGTCTGGTCGACTGGCAGATCTGGAAGAGTCTGGTCGACTGGCAGATCTGGAAGAGTCTGGTCGACTGGCAGATCTGGAAGAGTCTGGTCGACTGGCAGATCTGGAAGAGTCTGGTCGACTGGCAGATCTGGAAGAGTCTGGTCGACTGGCAGATCTGGAAGAGTCTGGTCGACTGGCAGATCTGGAAGAGTCTGGTCGACTGGCAGATCTGGGAGAGTCTGGTCGACTGGCAGATCTGGGAGAGTCTGGTCGACTGGCAGATCTGGGAGAGTCTGGTCGACTGGCAGATCTGGGAGAGTCTGGTCGACTGGCAGATCTAGGAGAGTCTGGTCGACTGGCAGATCTGGGAGAGTCTGGTCGACTGGCAGCTCTGGCTGCTCCATGCTGACTGGCTGCTCCATGATGACTGGCAGCTCTGGCTGCTCCATGCTGACTGGCTGCTCCATGCTGACTGGCAGCTCTGGCTGCTCCATGCTGACTGGCTGCTCTGGCTGCTCCATGCTGACTGGCTGCTCTGGCTGCTCCATGCTGACTGGCTGCTCCATGCTGACTGGCTGCTCCATGCTGACTGGCTGCTCCATGCTGACTGGCGGCCCTGGCTGCTCCATGCTGACTGGCGGCCCTGGCTGCTCCATGCTGACTGGCGGCCCTGGCTGCTCCATGCTGACTGGCGGCCCTGGCTGCTCCATGCTGACTGGCGGCCCTGGCTGCTCCATGCTGACTGGCGGCCCTGGCTGCTCCATGCTAACTGGCAGCTCTGGCGGCATCCTGCAGACTGGCAGCTCTGGCGGCATCCTGCAGACTGGCAGCTCTGGCGGCTCCTTGCAGACTGGCAGCTCCTTGCAGACTGGTAGCTCTATGCAGACTGGCAGCTCCTTGCAGACTGGCAGCTCTATGCTAACTGGCAACTCTATGCTAACTGGCAGCTCTATGCTAACTGGCAGCTCTATGCTAACTGGCAGCTCTATGCTAACTGGCAGCTCTATGCTAACTGGCAGTTCTGAACAGGCGGGAGACTCCGGCAGCGCTGTAGAGAAGGAAGGCTCTAACAGCGCTAAACAGGCGGGAGACTCCGACAGCGCTGGAGAGGAGGAGGGCTCCGACAGCACTGGACAGGCGAGGCGCACTGTAGGCCTGATGCGTGGTGCTGGCACTGGTGGTACTGGGCCGAGGACACGCACAGGAAGCCTGGTGCGGGGAGCTGCTACCGGAGGGCTGGGGTGTGGAGGTGGTACTGGAAAAACCGGACCGTGCAGGCGCACTGGAGCTCTTGAGCACCGAGCCTGCCCAACCTTACCTGGTTGAATGCTCACGGTCGCCCTGCCAGTGCGGCGAGGTGGAATAGCCCGCACTGGACTATGCAGGCGAACCGGAGAAACCGAGCGCAAGGCTGGTGCCATGTAAACCGGCCCAAGGAGACGCACTGGGGACCAGCTGCGTAGAGCCGGCTTCATGGCATTAGGCTCGACGCTCAATCTAGCCCGGCCGACACGCGGAGCTGGAATATACCGCACCGGGCTATGCACCCGCACTGGAGACACCGTGCGCACCACTGCATAACACGGTGCCTGTCCGGTCTCTCTAGCCCCCCGGTAAGCACAGGGAGTCTGCCCAGGTCTCCTACCTGGCGTAGCCATACTCCCTGTTAGCCCCCCCCCAAGAAATTTTTGGGGCTGCCTCTCGGGCTTCCTTGCCAGCCGTGTTCCCTCATATCGCCGGCTCCTCTCTCCGGCTGCCTCTGCTCTCCTAAGTGCCTCCACCTGTTCCCATGGGAGGCGATCTCTTCCAGCCAGTATCTCCTCCCAAGTGTAACAGCCCTTGCCATCCAAAACGTCCTCCCATGTCCATTCCTCTTTACGCTGCTGCTGCTGCCTGTTGACACGCTGCTTGGTCCGTTGGTGGTGGGTGATTCTGTAACGGTTTTCTAGGTGAGAAGGAGAGTCGGACCAAAATGCAGCATGTAGATTGCGATCCATGTTTTAATGAACAAACGTAAAACACGAATCAATGCAAACACTACAAAAATAAAGAACATGATGAACGTAACGAAAACCTAAAACAGCCTATCTGGTGAAAAACACATAGACAGGAACAATCACCCACACCACACAGTGAACCCCAGGCTACCTAAATATGGTTCCCAATCAGAGACAATGACGAACACCTGCCTCTGACTGAGAACCATATCAGGCTGAACATAGAAATAGACAAACAAGACATGAAACATAGAATGCCCACTCAGATCACACCCTGACCAATCAAAACATAGAAAATACAAAGTAAACTATGGTCAGGGCGTGACACTTAGCAAGGGGAATGAAATGAGCCGCCTTAGAGAACCTATCGACAACCGTAAGAATAACAGTCTTCCCCGCTGACGAAGGCAGTCCGGTGACAAAATCTAAGGCGATGTGAGACCACGGTCGAGAGGGAATGGGAAGCGGCCTGAGACGGCCGGCAGGAGGGGAGTTACCGGACTTAGTCTGCGCGCAGACCGAACAAGCAGCCACGAAACGACGCGTGTCATGCTCCCGGGTGGGCCACCAAAAACGCTGGCGAATGGAAGCAAGCGTACCCCGAACGCCAGGGTGGCCGGCTAACTTGGCAGAGTGAGCCCACTGAAGAACGGCCAGACGAGTAGGAACGGGAACGAAAAGAAGGTTCCTAGGACAAGCGCGCGGCGACGGAGTGTGAGTGAGCGCTTGCTTTACCTGCCTCTCAATTCCCCAGACAGTCAACCCGACAACACGCCCCTCAGGGAGAATCCCCTCAGGGTCAGTGGAGGCTACTGAAGAACTGAAGAGACGAGATAAAGCATCAGGCTTGGTGTTCTTAGAGCCCGGACGATAAGAAATCACGAACTCGAAACGAGCGAAAAACAGCGCCCAACGCGCCTGACGCGCATTAAGTCGTTTGGCAGAACGGATGTACTCAAGGTTCCTATGGTCAGTCCAAACGACAAAAGGAACGGTCGCCCCCTCCAACCACTGTCGCCATTCGCCTAGGGCTAACCGGATGGCGAGCAGTTCGCGGTTTCCCACATCATAGTTACGTTCCGACGGCGACAGGCGATGAGAAAAATACGCGCATGGGTGGACCTTGTCGTCAGAGAGGGAGCGCTGAGAAAGAATGGCTCCCACGCCCACCTCTGACGCGTCAACCTCGACAACGAACTGTCTAGAGACGTCAGGTGTAACAAGGATAGGAGCGGATGTAAAACGATTCTTGAGGAGATCAAAAGCTCCCTGGGCGGAAACGGACCACTTAAAGCACGTCTTGACAGAAGTAAGGGCTGTGAGAGGAGCTGCCACCTGACCGAAATTACGGATGAAACGACGATAGAAGTTCGCGAAGCCGAGAAAGCGCTGCAGCTCAACGCGTGACTTAGGGGCGGGCCAATCAATGACAGCTTGGACCTTAGCGGGATCCATCTTAATGCCTTCAGCGGAAATAACAGAACCGAGAAATGTGACGGAGGAGGCATGAAAAGTGCACTTCTCAGCCTTCACAAAAAGACAATTCTCTAAAAGGCGCTGGAGGACACGTCGAACGTGCTGAAGATGAATCTGGAGTGACGGTGAAAAAATCAGGATATCGTCAAGGTAAACGAAAACAAAGATGTTCAGCATGTCTCTCAGGACATCATTGACTAATGCCTGAAAGACAGCTGGAGCGTTAGCGAGGCCGAAAGGAAGAACCCGGTATTCAAAGTGCCCTAACGGAGTGTTAAACGCCGTCTTCCACTCGTCCCCCTCCCTGATGCGCACGAGATGGTAAGCGTTACGAAGGTCCAACTTAGTGAAAAACCTGGCTCCCTGCAGGATCTCGAAGGCTGAAGACATAAGAGGAAGCGGATAACGATTCTTAACTGTTATGTCATTCAGCCCTCGATAATCTATGCAGGGGCGCAGAGACCCGTCCTTCTTCTTGACAAAAAAAAACCCCGCTCCGGCGGGAGAGGAGGAGGGGACTATGGTACCGGCGTCAAGAGCTACAGACAAATAATCCTCGAGAGCCTTACGTTCGGGAGCCGACAGAGAGTATAGTCTACCCCGGGGGGGAGTGGTTCCCGGAAGGAGATCAATACTACAATCATACGACCGGTGTGGAGGAAGAGAGGTGGCCCTGGACCGACTGAACACCGTGCGCAGATCGTGATATTCCTCCGGCACCCCTGTCAAATCACCAGGCTCCTCCTGTGAAGAAGAGACAGAGGAAACAGGAGGGATAGCAGACATTAAACATTTCACATGACAAGAGACGTTCCAGGAGAGGATAGAATTACTAGACCAATTGATGGAAGGATTATGACAAACTAGCCAGGGATGGCCCAAAACAACAGGTGTAAAAGGTGAACGAAAAATCAAAAAAGAAATGGTTTCGCTATGATTACCAGAAACAGTGAGGGTTAAAGGTAGCGTCTCACGCTGAATCCTGGGGAGAGGACTACCATCCAGGGCGAACAAGGCCGTGGACTCCCTTAACTGTCTGAGAGGAATGTCATGTTCCCGAGCCCAGGTCTCGTCCATAAAACAGCCCTCCGCCCCAGAGTCTATTAAGGCACTGCAGGAAGCTGACGAACCGGTCCAGCGTAGATGGACCGACAAGGTAGTGCAGGATCTTGAAGGAGAGACAGGAGTAGTAGCGCTCACCAGTAGCCCTCCGCTTACTGATGAGCTCTGGCTTTTACTGGACATGAAGTGACAAAATGACCAGCAGAACCGCAATAGAGACAGAGGCGGTTGGTGATTCTCCGTTCCCTCTCCTTAGTCGAGATGCGGATACCTCCCAGCTGCATAGGCTCAGCTCCCGAGCCGGCAGAGGAAGATGGTAGTGATGCGGAGAGGGGGGCAACGGAGAACGCGAGCTCCTTTCCACGAGCTCGGTGACGAAGATCAACCCGTCGCTCAATGCGAATAGCGAGTTCAATCAGGGAATCCACGCTGGAAGGGACCTCCCGGGAGAGAATCTCATCCTTTACCTCTGCGCGGAGACCCTCCAGAAAACGAGCGAGCAAAGCCGGCTCGTTCCAGCCACTGGAGGCAGCAAGAGTGCGAAACTCAATAGAGTAGTCTGTTATGGATCGATTACCTTGACATAGGGAAGACAGGGCCCTGGAAGCCTCCTCCCCAAAAACAGATCGATCAAAAACCCGTATCATCTCCTCCTTAAAGTCCTGATACTGGTTAGTACACTCAGCCCTTGCCTCCCAGATTGCCGTGCCCCACTCACGAGCCAGTCCAATAAGGAGAGATATGACGTAGGCGACACGAGCAGTGCTCCTGGAGTAAGTGTTGGGCTGGAGAGAAAACACAATATCACACTGGGTGAGGAACGAGCGGCATTCAGTGGGCTCCCCAGAGTAACACGGCGGGTTATTGATTCTGGGCTCCGGAGATTCGAAAGCCCTGGAAGTGGCCGGTGGATCGAGGCGGAGATGGTGAACCTGTTCTGTGAGGTTGGAGACTTGGGTGGCCAGGGTCTCAACGGCATGTCGAGCAGCAGACAATTCCTGCTCGTGTCTGCCTAGCATCGCTCCCTGGATCTCGACGGCTGAGTGGAGAGGATCCGAAGTCGCTGGGTCCATTCTTGGTCGGATTCTTCTGTTACGGTGAGTGAATGAGGACCCAAAAGCGAACTAACTTAAACAGAGCTTCTTTAATAACCAAACATAGGTAGGCTCAGATAGACCGGCAGATTCCGACAGGACAGGACAAGGTTACAGCAAACATGACGATAGTCTGGCTCAGGCATGAAACACAACAAACAAGAATCCGACAAGGACAGGAACAAAAACAGAGAGAGATATAGGGGACTAATCAGAGGGAAAAGGGGAACAGGTGGGAGAAGGGGTGACGAGGTAGTCAAGAGGAGACAAGGAACAGCTGGGGGAAAAGCGGGGGAGAAAAGGTAACCTAATACGACCAGCAGAGGGAGACAGGGTGAAAGGAAAGGACAGAAAGACACAACATGACAATACATGACAGGGACCTTATATAGACAGATGTGTGCCTTTCAAAATCATGTCCAATCAATTGAATTTACCACAGGTGGACTCCAATGAAGTTGTAGAAACATCTAAAGGATGTGGAAACAGGATGCACCTGAACTCAATTTCGAGTCTCATAGCAAAGGGTCTGAATATATATTAAAATAAGGAATTTCTGTTTTTTTATTTCTAGTAAAAGCGCGATAAATTATAAAAACCTGTATTCGCTTTGTCATTTTGGGGTATTGTGTGTAGATTGCTGAGGATTTTTATTTGTATTTAATTCATTTTAGAAAATAAAGTGGTAACATAACAAAATGTGGAAAAAGTTAAAAGGTCTGGATACTTTCCGAAGGTGCAGTACATATAAACATCTTTTTAAAATATATTTTCTTTCATTATTTTCCACTAACCACCTCCTCTAATTGGAGTAAACTGTGTTACCCAGTTCTTATTTCTCATTTGCCATCCCATTTATTTATCTCTTTTGAGTGAGGGGCTTTTACAACTGCAGCTAGTTTAATTCATTCTACGAATCAGATATTTGTCTGTGTTGCTCATGGCATTATTAATTATAAATATAAACAGATTAGCATACTGTGAGCTTGGGACCAATGTTGTGATCTGATGTTGCCCCGGTTACCTCCACCTCTCCATCCCGAACAGCACAATGAAGTCTCATCCTACCTGCTTGGTAGAATTTAGTCCCTGATACTACGGGGTTAGAAATGTGCAGCAAGGGTTCTTGGAGGTATTTGCTCAAAGAGACTAAACACCAGTGGTGGTCGGTGCCCTTTATCCCTCTTGTTGTGTTCGTTCCATGTTAATTAATGATGTGTTCTCGTGACAAAATGGCCGCCCCATTATAGCTGATTTTAAATCCATAATAATACTTATATTATCACCTAATGTCGTGTTAGATCTTTTCATCAACTTAAGTTTTTGTGAACATTACAAGTTTTTAATTAACTTCTATTTGCTGAGCTCATACAACTTGTTTTTTTATTTTTAAAAAAGCACAATGTATGGATTATTTTGAGTAGAACAAATTCACAGATTAAACATTTTTTATTTTACCTTTATTTAACTGGCCAAGTCGGTTAAGAACAAGTTCTTATTTTCAATGACGGCCTAGTGGGTTAAGTGGGTTTACTGCCTGTTCAGGGGCAGAACGACAGATTTGTACCTTATCAGCTCGGGGATTGTCCAACGCTCTAACCACTAGGCTTCCCTGCCGCCCCACATATTGTAATATTTATCAGACTATTTTGTGTCAAAGTTTAACATGCACTCTCTCCTCCTCAACAGTGTCATGATCAAAGATATGGTCAAGAGCTTCACATACATTGTATTCTTTGGTCATTGTGCTGCCACAGAATGAACTGTGAACAAGTTCTCAAAAAAGCTTTACATACCAGAGCTGCGATGAAAATTAGATATATTATTGAAACAATGTTGCGATTATTTGTTAGAACAACAGTTGTGTTTCCCGTGGGGGAAAGATTCTATTGTGGAAAGGTTCCAATGGGGGTTGCCTTGGAAGCCAAGAAGGGGAGTGAGGTGTGTGTTTGTGCCTGAACTCAATTTTATACACTAATTGTAGTCTCACCCATTCATTTCTAATGACCGGTCATTTTTGACCGGGAGCACCACAAGTGTACAAATGACTAGTGACTTCTTAGGGCTAGGCGTTAACTTCCGGTGAAACTGGAGGGAGTGCAATAATCATACAAATGATGGATATTAAACATTTAGGTACATATAAGTGTCTTATATCGGTTGAAAGCTTAAATTCTTGTTAATCTAACTGCATTGTCCAATTTACAGTAGCTATTATTGTGAAAGCATGCCATGCGATTGTTTGAGGACGGCGCCCCACATCAAAATACTTTTTCCACCGGCACAAGTTCACAAAAATAAATGAAATATTCACTTACTGTTTGAAAATCTTCCTCTGATTTGTCATCCAAAGGGTCCCAGATATATCATGTAGTTTTGTTTGGTTAGATAAAATCCTTCTATATATCCCAAAAAGTCTGTTAAATTGGCACCATCGATTTTGAGTAATCTACTCGTTCAACTAAGGAATCTAAAAATCTACCCCTTAGCTTTGTTTCAACAAGTCAAAATACGTTTCTATTTACACCTCAGATACCCTAAAATGTAATCTAACTATAATATTTCTTACGGAAAGAAGTATGTTCAATAGGAAACCGATTTTAGCAGGTGCGTCTTGTCTTCGTAGCGTGCTCAAACACGAATTTCCAAGACTGTGTCCCTGTACTAAAATTGATATTTCTTATTCATTTTGGAAGTTTCAAGCCTAAAACATTGAACACAGACTGCTGACACCTTGTGGAAGCCATAGGAATTGCATCCTGGGAGCTAATTTCCAGTATGCCCTTATACAGTACCTGCCATTGAAAGAGCATGGTCTCTCAAAAAAAACAATTCTGGTTGGTTTTTCTTTGGATTTTCTACTACCATATCCATTGTGTTATATTCTCCTACGTTCTTTTTTTTACATTTTCACACACTTCAAAGTGTTTTTTTTCCAATTATATGCATATCCTGGCTTCAGGGCCTGAGCAACAGGCAGTTTACTTTGGGCACGTTTTCAGGTGGAAATTAAGAAAAAAGGGGCCTAGCCCTGAGAAGTTAAAAAAAAAAAACACCCGAAATTGTATGAAAATCATCAAAATGTATTATGTTTGTTCAGATGCCCTGTGTGAACAAAGTCATTGAACCTTATGACAATCAGATTGAATGAAATACATTTTTCAGAGAGAAAACTTGTAAATCTATCCAATTCGAACGGAACACAGCAGGAGAGTTAAGATTAGGAAAGAAGCACATATTTGGCCTTATGTCTATTACAGCATATTGGATGGCTGTCATTCATATTCCCTTCACCCAGCTCAATGTAACATCAATAGGTTTAGTTTAACACGTGATACTCGTATTTGCCCTGTAGCATTCACGAGGTTGCTACAACTAGCCAATGAGAAATTTGAGTAATCAAGGTTACAGACAGTGGCATATGCAATACTGACTTGCACACTCTTGCCTGCATCTGTCTGATCTAGGGTATAATCATTAGTTCAACAGTTGCAAATTAGATTTTCTATTGGACAAATTCAAGTATGTTTAAGTGTAAGCCTATGAAATGGGGTGAGAACCATGAGCCTCCTATGTTTTGTATTGAAGTCAATGTACCAAGAGGAGGATGGAAGCTAGTTACCCTACAGAGTGCTGTTGAGGCTACTGTAGACCTTCCTTGCAAAACAGTGTATTTTAATAAATTATTTGGTGACATATGAATATAGTTATCACACTTTTATCTAAAAATTCTAATATTTCATTATTTTCATTATTACGAAATTCACTGAGGAGGATGGTCCTCCCCTTCCTCCTCTGAGGAGACTCCACTGCTAAACACAATATGTACTTGTCACGATTGTCGTATTGAGTAGACCAAAGCGCAGCGTGTTGTGAATGCATGATTTTTAATAAAGGACGAAAAAACATGAAGCACACTAATAAACAAACAAACTAACGTGACTGCTATCAAAACACTGTGCTAACATGCAACGTAACATAGACAATAACCCACGAACCACAATACAAAACAGGCTGCCTAAATATGGTTCCCAGTCAGAGACAACGACAAACACCTGCCACTGATTGAGAACCATATCAGGCAAACACATAGAAATAGACAAACTACACATACAACATAGAATGCCCACTCATATCACTCCCTGACCAAACAAAACACAGAAACAAACAGCGCAAATCATGGTCAGAGTGTGACAGTACTGTAGGTTAAAAATGATTATAGTTATACTGTTTTTTTGGCTCACCCAGAATTGCAAAAGCTCCCTCTAAAGCTGGCTGCATTTATATAAAAAAATGTCCCCTGATATCTTTATGTCCTCAGTAAGTCTTTATTTGTGATGGGAAAAGAATGGCATTTCTCCTTCAAAGTAAAGCCTGTGAAAATGATTGATAGGATGAATCGTAATGGAGTGTGTGTGTGTGTGTGTATTTCTTTTGCGTGCGTGTGTGCGCTTGTGTGTGTGTGGGCGTGTGGGCATGTGGGCGTGTGGGCGTGTGCGCGTGTGGGCGTGTGCATGCATGTGCTCGTAAGTTGATATGTGTGTTTAAGTAGCAATGATATCCGCCTGTCACTGGGCAAGTATGAGCATGATGAGAACACACTGACCTTTTCACACTAAACCCCACCACCGACAGACAGTCAGAGACGGAGGAAAAGGGAGGAAAAATACTCCCCATTTAAAGAATAGAAAGTCTGTATCAATGGTCGCCTCATCCAATGCCAACACTGGATTCCTAATAACATGATTTCTTCAAATGTGCAAGCTGAGTGCATTTACATTTTAAAAGGATAGAGATTGCCTTAATTTCAAATGTTTTCTCAACTAAAGGGAACTTTTTATTTTTTCAATGGTTTGTCATTGTGTGATGTCACTTCAGCATATGTTTGGGTATTTTTGAATGTCCTTGGGTGTCATTGGGAAACAGTTACATCAAATGCGTTTGTTTGCTTCCATCACTACTCAAATATTTTTTAGGTGCAAAGCATGTCAGATTTAAGCTTTCAACACATCAGGGTGGGCTTTCAACACTTCAGGGTGGGTTTTCAACACATCAGGGTGGGCTTTCAACACATCAGGGTGGGTTTTCAACACATCAGGGTGGGTTTTCAACACATCAGAGTGGGCTTTCAACACATCAGGGTGGGCTTTCAACACATCAGGGTGGACTTTCAACACATCAGGGTGGACTTTCAACACATCAGGGTGGACTTTCAACACATCAGGGTAGGTTTTCAACACATCAGGGTGAGATTTCAACACATCAGGGTGGGTTTTCAACACATGAGTGTGGGCTTTCAACACATCAGGGTGAGATTTCACCAATTTGAGGAGGGCTTTCAACGCATCAGGGTGAGATTTCACCAATTCGGGGAGGGCTTTCAACACATCAGGGTGGGATTTCAACACATGATGGTGGGCTTCCAACACATCAGGGTGGGATTTCAACACATCAGGGTGGGATTTCAACACATCAGGGTGGGATTTCAAAACATCAGGGTGGGATTGCAACACATGAGGGTGGAATTTCAACACATCAGGTTGGGCTTTCAACACATGATGGTGGGCTTTCAACACATCAGGGTGGGATTTCAACACATGATGGTGGGCTTTCAACACATCAGGGTGGGATTTCAAAACATCAGGGTGGGATTTCAAAACATCAGGGTGGGATTGCAACACGAGGGTGGAATTTCAACACATGATGGTGGGCTTTCTACACATCAGGGTGGGATTTCAAAACATCAGGGTGAGATTGCGACACATCAGGGTGGGCTTTCAACACATCAGGGTGGGATTTCAACACATCAGGGTGGGCTTTCAACACATCAGGGTAGGATTTCAAAACATCAGGGTGGGATTGCAACACATGAGGGTGGAATTTCAACACATCAGGTTTGGCTTTCAACACATCATCAGGGTGGGCTTTCAACACATCAGGGTGGGCTTTCAACACATCAGGGTGGGCTTTCAACACATCATCAGGGTGGGCTTTCAACACATCAGGGTGAGCTTTCAACACATCTGGGTGGGCTTTCAACACATTATCAGGGAGGGCTTTCAACACATAGTGGTGGTGGGCTTTCAACACATCTGGGTGGGCTTTCAACACATTATCAGGGAGGGCTTTCAACACATCAGGGTGGGCTTTCAAAACATAGTGGTGGTGGGATTTCAACACATCAGGGTGGAATTTCAACACATCAGGGTGAGCTTTCAACACATCTGGGTGGGCTTTCAACACATTATCAGGGAGGGCTTTCAACACATCAGGGTGGGCTTTCAAAACATAGTGGTGGTGGGATTTCAACACATCAGGGTGGAATTTCAATACATCAGGGTGATTTTCAAAGAAAGGCAAAAAAGGGGAGTAGGTAGATCTACCTGACTTATCTTGTGGTAGCTATTATCATAGTTTCTCATTACCATATTATCATATTATCAAATAATCATATCATATTATCATATTACCATATTGTCGTATAATATTATCATATTATCATATTACCATATTTTCATATATTATTATTGTATTATCATATGATTGTATTATCATATTTTCTTATTATAATGTTATCATACTATAAAATTATCATAGTCTCCTATTATCATATTATCAAATTACCATATTGTCATAGCTTATTATCATGTTATCAAATTATCATGTTATCATATTTTCTTATTATAATGTTATCACATTATCTTATTATCATAATATCTTATTATCATATTATCTTGCATGCATTGGCACAGTTTACCTTCATTATTTGGTTGTGAGCAAAGCTGATTTCCATCCATCACATGGTTGTTCACAACATGTTTGGTAATTAAACGACTTTGTTTGTTCCTTTCACGTTTACGGTCCTAACTTGTCACCATAACCACGTCTATTCCAGAGTGCACGATGACGTCTCAACAGATCTTCACAGATACTTTGAACAAGTTAGCAGCATGTCAAAATAAACAGCAGGGTCTTGAACACACCCCGCCAGGAATAAACAGCACCACCGTGTCTTGAACGCACCTCCACCAGGAATAAACAGCACCACTGGGTCTTGAACGCACCTCCAGCAGGAATAAACAGCACCACCGGGTCTTGAACACACCGCCACCAGGAATAAACAGCACCACCGGGTCTTGAACGCACCGCCACCAGGAATAAACAGCACCACCGGGTCTTGAATGCACCTCCAGCAGGAATAAACAGCACCACTCATCTTCTTCAATGAGTTGGACGCGAGGGATATACTACAGACACTCGACCAGGACCAGATCCCCACGATTCGCTGAAAAAGGAAATGTAGTTTTTTTTCGGAAACAGATCAGGATGCCTTGTGAGCTGGCACTAAAACCGCACTCAATGAGCTGTATTCCGACATAAGCAAACAGGAAAAGTGTCATCCAGAGGCAGCGCTCCTAGTGGCCGGGGACTTTAATGCAGGGAAACTTAAATCAGTTTTACCTAATTTCTATCAGCATGTTAAATGTGCAACCAAGAGGGAAAACAATTCTAGATCACCTATTCACCACACACAGAGATTCGTGAAAGCTCTCTCTCGCCCTCCATTTGGCAAATCTGACCATAATTCTTTACTCCTGATTCCTGCTTACAAGCTAAAATTTAAGCAGGAAGCTCCAGTGACCTGGTCTATAAAAAAGTGGTCAGACGAAGCAGATGCTAAACTACACTACCATTTTTCTAGCATGGACTAGAATATGTTCCGGGATTCTTCCGATGGCATTCAGAAGTACACCACATCAGTCACTGGCTTTATCAATAAGTGCATCGAGGACGTCGTCCCACAGTGACTGACGTACCTACACCCAACCAGAAGCTATGGATTACAGGCAAAATTCACACTGAGCTAAAGGCTAGAGCTGCCGCTTTCAAGGAGCGGGACTCTAACCCGGAAGCTTATAACCTCTCTAGGCTAGGGGGAAGTATTTTCACATCCGGATGAAAAGCGTGCCCAAAGTAAACTGCCTGCTATATTATTAGTAGATTTCGATAGAAAACACTCTGAAGTTTCTATAAATGTTTGAATAATGTCTGTGAGTATAACAGAACTTATTTGGCAGGCGAAAGCCCGGGGACAAACCATCCAGGAATTTAGTTTTTGAGGTCACTCTC
This sequence comes from Oncorhynchus mykiss, assembly GCF_013265735.2. Lineage (NCBI taxonomy): Eukaryota > Metazoa > Chordata > Actinopteri > Salmoniformes > Salmonidae > Oncorhynchus > Oncorhynchus mykiss. Next base: position 55,701,565 of record NC_048585.1, on the reverse strand, counting down.
TTTCAAATGAGATTTCTATGGGGATCTAGATTTTCTATGGGGATCTATCACTTCCACTGAATGTCAACAGTCTTTAGAAATTGGTTGCTGTTTTTCCATTGAGAAATTAAGAAGTAGTGCAGTTTAGAACGAGGGTCGAGTGAAGTGTACTGTTGTGGTTGGGGCGCGCGACCTGAAAGCTCGCTCCACTTAGTTTTTATTCGCTATTGAAAGCAGTTTAACCTGTCTTAAATTTTATCGATTATTTACGTTAAAAAATACCTAAAGTTGTATCAGGAACGTTGTTTGAAATGTTTGAACAAGGATTACAGGTAAGTTATTAGATATTTTGTAGTCACGTTGCGCGAGTTGGAACCAGTGTTTTTCTGGATCAAACGCGCCAAATAAATTGACATTTTGGATATGTAACGATGGAATTAATCGAACAAAAGGACCATTTGTGATGTTTATGGGACATATTGGAGTGCCAACAGAAGAAGCTCTTCAAAGGTAAGGCATGAATTATATCGTTATTTCTGCGTTTTGTGTTGCGCCTGGCGGGATAAAATATGATTGTCTGTGTTTGTTTGATGGGGTGCTGTCCTCAGATAATAGCATGGTTTGCTTTCACCGTAAAGCCTTTTTGAAATCTGACACGGTGGCTTGATTAACAAGAAGTAAAGCTTTAATTTGGTGTGTTGCCTTGTGATTGTATGAAAGTTAAATATTTAAAATAATTTAATTTGAATTTGGCGCTCTGCCATTTCACCGGATGTTGTCAAATCGATCCCGTTAACGGGATTTGATCCCTAAGAAGTAATCCAGCTATGCCCTCCGACGAACCATCAAACAGTCAAAGTGTCAATACAGGACTAAGATCGAATCATACTACTGCTCTGACGCTCGTCGGTGTCACACCCTGACCATAGTTTGCTTTGTATGTTTCTATGTTTTGTTTGGTCAGGGTGTGATCTGAGTGGGCATTCTATGTTACATGTCTAGTTTGGCTATTTCTATGTTTGGCCTGATATGGTTCTCAATCAGAGGCAGGTGTTAGTCATTGTCTCTGATTGGGAACCATATTTAGGTAGCCTGTTTGGTGTTGGGTTTTGTGGGTGATTGTTCCTGTCTCTGTGTTTGCACCAGATAGGGCTGTTTAGGTTTTCTCACATTTATTGTTTTGTTAGTCTATTCATGTATAGTTTTCTTCATTAAAGAACCATGAATAGAAACCACGCTGCATTTTGGTCCGCCTCTCCTTCAACTCAAGGAAACCGTTACAGTCGGTTGTGGCAGGGCTATTACAGACTACAAAGGGAAGCACAGCCGAGAGATACCCAGTGACACGAGCCTACCAGACGAGCTAAATAAATTATATGCTCGCTATGAGGCAAGTAACAGTGAAACATGCATGAGAGCATCAGCTGTTCCAGATGACTGTGATCACGTTCTCTGCAGCCAATGTGAATAAGACCTTTAAACAGGTCAACATTCAAAAGTTCGCTGGGCCAGACAGATTACCAGGACGTCTACTCCAAGCATGCGTTGACCAACTGGCAAGTGTCTTCACTGACATTTTCAACCTCTCCCTCTCCCTGTCTGAGTCTGTAATACCAACATGTTTCAAATAGACCACAATAGTCCCTGTGCACAAGGACACTAATGTACCCTACCTAAATGACTACCAACCCGTAGCACTCACGTCTGTAGCCATGAAATGTTTTGAAAGGCTGGTCATGGCTCACATCAACACCATTATCCCAGAAAACCTAGACCCAACTCCAATTTTCAAACCGGACCAACTAATCCATAGATGATGCAATCTCTATTGCAGTCCACACTGCCCTTTCCCACCTGGACAAAAGGAACACTTTTGCGAGAATGCTATTCATTGACTACAACTTAGCGTTCAACATCATAGTGCACTCAAAGCACATCACTAAGGTAAGGACCCTGGGACTAAATGCATCTCTCTGAAACTGGATCCTGGACTTCCTGATGGGCCGCCCCCCAGGTGGTAAGCGTAGGTAACACCACATCCGCCACGCTGGCCCCTCAAGGGTGCGTGATCAGTCCCCTCCTGTACTCCCTTTTCACTCATGACTGCACGGCCAGGCACGATTCCAACACCATAATTAAGTTTGCTGATGACACAATAGTGTCACCGACAATGATAAGACAGCCTATAGGGAGGAGGTCAGAGACCTGACCATGTAGCACAAGGACAACAACCTCTCCCTCAATGTGATCAAGACAAAGGAGATGATTGTTGACTACAGGAAAAGGAGGACCAAGCACCCCCCCATTCTCATCGGCGGGGCTGCAGTGGAGCAGGTTGTGTTGCTGCTAGTCTATCTTATTATCTATGCATAGCCACTTTAATAACTCTACCTACATGTACATATTACCTCAATTTCCACAACACCGGTGTCCCCGCACATTGACACATTGACTCTGTACCGGTACCCCCTGTATATAGCCTCCACATTGACTCTGTACCGATACCCCATGTATATAGCTTCCACATTGACTCTGCACCCGTACCCCCTGTATATAGCCTCCACATTGACTCTGTACCGGTACCCCATGTATATAGCCTCCACATTGACTCTGTAACCGTACCCCCTGTATATAGCCTCCACATTGACTCTGTACCGGTACCCTCTGTATATAGCCTCCACATTGACTCTGTACCGGTACCCCATGTATATAGCCTCCACATTGACTCTGTACCGGTACCCTCTGTATATAGCCTCCACATTGACTCTGTACCGGTACCCCATGTATATAGCCTCCACATTGACTCTGTACCGATACCCCATGTATATAGCCTCCACATTGACTCTGCACCCGTACCCCTTGTATATAGCCTCCACATTGACTCTGTACCGGTACCCCATGTATATAGCCTCCACATTGACTCTGTACCGGTACCCCATGTATATAGCCTCCACATTGACTCTGTAACCGTACCCCCTGTATATAGCCTCCACATTGACTCTGTACCGGTACCCCATGTATATAGCCTCCACATTGACTCTGTAACCGTACCCCCTGTATATAGCCTCCACATTGACTCTGTAACCGTACCCCCTGTATATATCCCCGCTATTGTTATTTACTGCTGCGATTTAATTATTTGTTATTCTTATCTTACTTATTTTATTAAAGCTGCATTATTGGTTATGGGTTTGTAATTAAGCATTTCGCTGTAAGGTGTTGTATTCAGCGCATGTGACAAATACCATTTGATTTTATTTGAACGCACCCCCGCCAGGAATAAACAGCACCACAGGGTCTTGAACGTACCTACACCAGGAATAAACAGCACCACAGGGTCTTGAACGCACCTCCGCGAGGAATAAACAGCACCACAGGGTCTTGAACGCACCCCCGCTAGGAATAAACAGCACCACAGGGTCTTGAACGTACCTCCACCAGGAATAAACAGCACCACAGGGTCTTGAACGCACCCCTGCTAGGAATAAACAGCACCACAGGGTCTTGAACGTACCTCCGCGAGGAATGAATACCATTATGATCACTTTTAGGTTGGAGAAGTTGTTTGGTGAAAAAAAGAAAATGACAGAATAAATTAAGACTAATGAATCAGTGTAATCACATCACTCCAGTGTCCCACTTCACCATTTACTTCCCATGCTGAGGGCTGTTCATCAAACTCAGCCAAGGAGTTAGTTAGTTCCTCTGACAGCCCCCGCCCCTTCTTCATTAGCATTTAGATCACAAGCTGATCAGAAAGAAGAAAACCATTCATACTGTGACCTAATGACCAAGGTTCTGGGTGGACAGGTTCGCAGACCTGGGTTCAAATGGTATATGTTTTCTTTCAGAGACATTAGCTGTGAATGACTGAGTTTATCTGGCACAATGGAAGCAATGGAATAGTCCCAAAAGCACAAACCCCGTCCACCTGGTACTCCAGGCAGGCTCAATACAAATGCTCAAAGTATTTTAAACAAACGTAAATACTATTTGAACCCATGTAGAGAAAGAGAGGTTAACAAAGATCAATTCTGAGTGCAGAGTGGGAGGGATGAGAATAAAAATGTAAGGCAGAACATAGGGTGTTGAACTGAACGGGGGGGGGGGGGGGGGGGGTGAGAGAGCACCGCAAACAAATAAATAAATATTAGGAGCATTCGGTACAAAAAGAGGCAAGCAGCTGCTAAGAGGGAGCAGACGTCAGGGAAATCACCACGTTTCATTTCATCTCCTCCAGTTAAACATGTTCCCCCTCTCTGGCACTCGCCGCTCCCTGTTTGTCTGCTCTCCTCCTCAGGAGTGCTTTTGAAGAAACAATTATAAACCTAAACGCACACACATTATACACTTGCAAACACAAATTGCAAACAGACACAAACACTTGAGGAATATTTTTTGTTCACAATACACACACAAGCATGGACGCGCACACGCACACACACACACACACACACACACACACAAGGGATAGATTCTTCTTTAAACTGTAGCCGAGGTTAGCCAGGGTCAGGAGTGGCTTTAGGCCAGTCTAAATGATAATCCAATAGACTGCTCCTGTGAGAATCGCATTAATGTGAACTAATCATCATATCCCCCCACATGTTAGCCCTGCATAATATCACGGTTTCAAAGAGCAAAGAACATAAACTCTTGCCAGCACAATTAAGACATATCCCAAAAATCCATCCCAATTTACAATAATATATTTATTTATTCTCAACCGCAAGTTCAATATAAAGTACTTCAGTCCTCAGTAGAATATCTAGTTTGATCACATTTTAAATACCAACATGTGGGAAATTAACGGGACAGTGTAGCCTACATTAATTCAAAAAAATGTTGGCAGCACCTGGATACACAAAACTCTCCCTCCTACTGCACACAACTCTACCTCCTACTGCACACAAAACTCTCCCTCCTACTGCACACAAAACCCTCCCTTCTACTGCACACAAAACGCTCCCTCCTACTACACACAAAACTCTCCCTTCTACTGAACACAAAACACTCCCTCCTACTGCACACAAAACACTCCCTCCTACTGCACAAAAACGCTCCCTCCTACTAAACACAAAACTCTCCCTTCTACTGCACACAAAACGCTCCTTCCTACTGCACACAAAACACTCCCTCCTACTGCACAAAAACGCTCCCTCCTACTAAACACAAAACTCTCCCTTCTACTGCACACAAAACGCTCCCTCCTACTACACACAAAACTCTCCCTTCTACTGAACACAAAACACTCCCTCCTACTGCACACAAAACACTCCCTCCTACTGCACAAAAACGCTCCCTCCTACTAAACACAAAACTCTCCCTTCTACTGCACACAAAACGCTCCTTCCTACTGCACACAAAACACTCCCTCCTACTGCACAAAAACGCTCCCTCCTACTAAACACAAAACTCTCCCTTCTACTGCACACAAAACGCTCCTTCCTACTGCACACAAACATCTCCTTCCTACAGCACCGAGTGAGCTAATTGAAGCACACATAGCCTAGTACTATTTTAAGTGAGCAACTACTCAGCATGGAGCGCCTCACAAGTTTGACGAAATGACCTTGTATCTTTCGGCCTAACATAGCTATGTAGGCCTACTTACTTGTATAGCTCTTTGTTAGAAGCACAGTTTTAGTTATCTGTCCTCACCAAATTTTGCTGGGATTAAGCCTGAAAGGTTTTGACAAATGGATTGGTTGAAAATATAACATTTGCCTATGGCTCATTTCGTGCTGTGCAGAATATCAGATCTCAACAACGATTGGAGAAGTGTTCAACAGTACCAGTATCACATTCTTATGATATCCAGTTGAAGTCGAAAGTTTACATACAGTTTAGCCAAATACATTTAAACTCTGTTTTTCACAATTCCTGACATTTAATCCTAGTAAAAATTCCATGTTTTAGGTCAGTTAGGATCACCACTTTATTTTAAGAATGTGAAATGTCAGAATAATAATAGAATAATTTATTTCAGAATTATTTATTTTGTCACATTCCCATTGGGTCAGAAATGTACATACACAATTAGTATTTGGTAGTATTGCCTTTAAATTGTTTAACTTGGGTAAAACGTTTCGGGGAGCCTTCCACAAGCTTCCCACAATGTTGGGTGAATTTTGGCCCAATCCTCCTGACACAGCTGGTGTAACCGAGTCAGGTTTGTCGGACTCCTTGCTCGCTTTTTCATTTCTGACCACAAATGTTCTATAGGATTGAGGTCAGGGCTTTGTGATGGCCACTCCAAACCAGTTTGCCACAACTTTGGAAGTATGCTTGGGGCCATTGTCGATTTGTCCATTTTTCTTACCTTACGCAGCAATCTATTTTGTGAAGTGCACCAGTCCCTCCTGCAGCAAAGCACCTCCACAACATAATTCTGCCACCCCGTGCTTCACGGTTGGGATGGTGTTCTTCGGCTTGAAAGCATACCCTTTTAACGACAAACATAACAATGGTCATTATAGCCAAACAGTTATATTTTTGTTTCATCATACCAGAGGACATTTCTCCAAAACGTACGATCTTTGTCCCTATGTGCAGTTGCAAACCGTAGTCTGGCTTTTTTATGGCAGTTTTGGAGCAGTGGCATCGTCCCTGCTGAGCGGCCTTTCAGGTTATGTCGTAACAGGACTCGTTTTATTGTGGATATAGATACTTTTCTACCCTTTTCCTCCAGCATCTTCACGAGGTCCTTTGCTGTTGTTCTGGAATTGATTTGCACTTTTCGCACCAAAGTACGTTTATCTCTAGGAGACAGAACACTTCTCCTTCCTGAGCGGTATGGCGGCTGCGTGGTCCCATGATGTTTATACTTGCATACTATTGTGTGTACAGATGAACGTGGTACCTTCAGGCGTTTGGAAATATCTCCCAAGGATGAACCAGACTTGTAGACGTCTACAACTTTTTTCTGAGGTCTTGGCTGATTTCTTTTGATTTTCCCATGATGTCAAGCAAAGAGGCACTGAGTTTGAAGGTAGACCTTGAAATACATCCACAGGTACACCTCCAATTGACTCAAATGATGTCAATTAGCCTATTAGCCTATCAGAAGCTTCTAAAACCATGACATCATTTTCTGGAATTTTCCAAGCTGTTTAAAGGCACAGTCAACTGAGTGTATGTAAACTTCTGACCCACTGGAATTGTGATACAGTGAATTATAAGTTAAATAATCTGTCTGCAAACAATTGTTGGAAAAATTACTTGTGTCATGCACAAAGTAGATGTCCTAACCGACAGTATATGTTGTCATAAGCACAACGTGACAGCAAAAAGAGACAGGTTGGATTGTCTGACTGAAATACGGGACAAATCAACCTTTTTTCATTTTAATTTGTGGATTAAAGGCGGGACATGATCCTTTGTTTGCGAGACGCAGGACTTGGGACAAAATGTGGGACAGTCTCATACAATCTGGGACATTTTGTGACCCCATATCCAGTATATAGTTTGCTTGGGAAACAATGGCCACATGAAGGATTGGCGATCATGATGTGAAGTAAAAAAAAACAGACCCAACCTGTTCTTGTTACGGCTGAGTCACTGCGGTCCTCACTGTGGTGGCGTGTTGTAGCCCACTCATTTGCATAGGTTAATTTCAAACAGCACCTCAAATTAGGCTTGAAAGGATAATTACTTACCCTCCCCCTTCTCCCTGTTTAAACTCACTCTGTTTTTCTTCCATTCCAGGTTTTGTAAATGTATCTTTCCACCCTTCCTGTTGTCCCGTGTTATGTAGTGTATAGGCCAACAGCAACTTGTCCTCTCTCTCACTGCCTCTCTTGTTCTCTCTCTCTCTCTCTCTCTCTCTCTCTCTCTCTCTTGTTCTCTCTCTCTCTCTCTCTCTCTCTCTCTCTCTCTCTCTCTCTCTCTCACTCTCCCTCCTTTTTTTTCTTCTCTGTACTAGACATATTGATTTAGAGTTTCTTTAATTCACTCCCACCCATGTGCCTCATAGTAGGAATGAAGGAGAGCAAATTGGTTACAGAACCCAGGTAATTCCTACAATAACAGAAGCCATCATAAGTAATTTAAATGAGCTAGCTAGGGCCCAACCCTATTCCATTATTAACATGATACATCCACACCTCTGGTGCTAAACATGATTCATCCACACCTCTAGTAGCTAACATGATACATCCACACCTCTAGTAGCTAACATGATTCATCCACACCTCTAGTAGCTAACATGATACATCCACACCTCTAGTAGCTAACATGATACATCCACACCTCTAGTAGCTAACATGATACATCCACACCTCTAGTAGCTAACATGATACATCCACACCTCTAGTAGCTAAAATGATACATCCACACCTCTAGTAGCTAACATGATACATCCACACCTCTAGTAGCTAACATGATACATCCACACCTCTAGTAGCTAACATGATACATCCACACCTCTAGTAGCTAACATGATACATCCACACCTCTAGTAGCTAACATGATACATCCACACCTCTAGTAGCTAACATGATACATCCACACCTCTAGTAGCTAACATGATACATCCACACCTCTAGTAGCTAACATGATTCATCCACACCTCTAGTAGCTAACATGATTCATCCACACCTCTAGTAGCTAACATGATACATCCACACCTCTAGTAGCTAACATGATTCATCCACACCTCTAGTAGCTAACATGATTCATCCACACCTCTAGTAGCTAACATGATTCATCCACACCTCTAGTAGCTAACATGATACATCCACACCTCTGGTGCTAAACATGATTCATCCACACCTCTAGTAGCTAACATGATACATCCACACCTCTAGTAGCTAACATGATTCATCCACACCTCTAGTAGCTAACATGATACATCCACACCTCTAGTAGCTAACATGATTCATCCACACCTCTAGTAGCTAACATGATACATCCACATCTCTAGTAGCTAAACATGATACATCCACACCTCTAGTAGCTAACATGATACATCCACACCTCTAGTAGCTAACATGATTCATCCACACCTCTAGTAGCTAACATGATTCATCCACACCTCTAGTAGCTAACATGATACATCCACACCTCTAGTAGCTAACATGATACATCCACACCTCTAGTAGCTAACATGATACATCCACACCTCTAGTAGCTAACATGATTCATCCACACCTCTAGTAGCTAACATGATTCATCCACACCTCTAGTAGCTAACATGATACATCCACACCTCTAGTGGTAAACATGATACATCCACACCTCTAGTAGCTAACATGATACATCCACACCTCTAGTAGATAACATGATTCATCCACACCTCTAGTAGCTAACATGATACATCCACACCTCTAGTAGCTAACATGATACATCCACACCTCTAGTAGCTAACATGATACATCCACACCTCTAGTAGCTAAAATGATTCATCCACACCTCTAGTAGCTAACATGATTCATCCACACCTCTAGTAGCTAACATGATTCATCCACACCTCTAGTAGCTAACATGATTCATCCACACCTCTAGTAGCTAACATGATTCATCCACACCTCTAGTAGCTAACATGATTCATCCACACCTCTAGTAGCTAACATGATTCATCCACACCTCTAGTAGCTAACATGATTCATCCACACCTCTAGTAGCTAACATGATTCATCCACACCTCTAGTAGCTAACATGATACATCCACACCTCTAGTAGCTAACATGATACATCCACACCTCTAGTAGCTAACATGATACATCCACACCTCTAGTAGCTAACATGATACATCCACACCTCTAGTGGTAATCACTTAATTGTAATTTCTTTATCCAGCAAACATTCATGCAAAGTCCTCACAATGCATGTTGAATGTACTTTAAATGCATAATAGTATTGCATGTCAGGTGATTTCTACTACATAACACGTACTAACTAGTATTGTAAGGTGAGATATCACTGGGGTTGTTGAATAACACGTCAATAATAATAGATGAAAAGATAAATATAATGGTTTGAGTCATGCACAACCAATTATTGCCAAATATCTCTCCCACCACCTACTCCCACTTCAGCTCTCTCTTTTTCTTTGTTCTCCTCTCGATGCTAACGTGCATTCAGTTGACCCGGGGAAAAGTAAGATAAAAGGAAATACGCACAGTTTTATTCTGTATGTGTGTATGGCCGACATGCACTAGTGTATGGATAGTTGTGCACTGTACCTCACCGTCCACACATTTTATATTGTGTTTAGTCAGCTATTCTAGTGAGGCTATAGGTAACATGTCATTTGTGTTTGTTTCTATGTCTGTTATTGTTTACATTCCCCATACTGGGTAGGAAGTTTGATACCTTAATTAAATATATATATATATATATATATATATAAATATATATATATATATATTGATCCAGACAGGTTGTTAACAGTGCTTGCTGCGCACACCTTCACATTGGTCTCTTGCAAAGAGAGAATGTGCGTGGCTTTGCTATTCTGCAGGTAAAGCCTATGTTCTGTATCATTCCAGTCTGTTCTCTATTCTACCCTGTTCTCTGCCCTCCACCACTAACAGCATGTGCCATACCAATCTCTATCGTCCCTCAGTCCATCCACAGAATCCAAGAGTCTGGTGGTGTTGCCCTACTGAGGTGGGCAGAAAATCAATGATAAAGCCCTAACATTGAATCAGGTAGGTAGTGCTACAGTTAGCACTGTAGTTACTGGCTACAATGTTATTAACAGTACAGTATATATTGCTATACCGCCATGCACTGGACCTTCATAAAATGATCCAAGTGAAAATAGATTTTTAAATAGCCATTATTTATTTTATTTAAATTGTGTGTATCTTTATTGAGATCAGGTCTACAGTCTACAGGTTTGATATTTTTTTATATTTTTTTTATTGTTTTGTTTCACCTTTATTTAACCAGGTAGGCTAATTGAGAACAGGTTCTCATTTGCAACTGCGACCTGGCCAAGATAAAGCATAGCAATTAGACACATACAACAACACAGAGTTACACATAGTATAAACAAAACATAGTCAATAATACAGTAGAACAAAAGAAAACAAAAGTCTAGATACAGTGAGTGCAAATAAGGTAAGATAAGGGAGTTAAGGCAATAAATAGGCCATGGTGGCAAAGTAATTACAATATAGCAATTTAAACACTGGAATGGTCGATGTGCAGAAGATGAATGTGCAAGTAGAGATACAGGGGTGCAAAGGAGCAAGTTAAATAAATAAATACTGTATGGGGATGAGGTAGATAGATGGGCTGGCTACAGATGTTTACAGATGGGCTATATCTGTCTGTATATACTGTATATCTATATCAGTCTGTTGATTCCACTCTGTTTTTCTCTTCAGTCTGAACTCTGCTCCATTTGGGTAGAGGATCTCTGCTCTGTGTGATTGAGGACATACAGCAGATAAGAAAAACATAATTACACCCACAACAGAGGGTGAACATTGTCTTGTAACTTGGGGCCAAATCCAAATGCTGTGCTAGGACAAATATTACTACTCATCTCCTGCAGATGTCTGAGCTAACACTGCGATTACAAAGGCAATGTGAACTATCACTTAGCATCACTCTCCTTTATCCTGTGCTCCCTGCACTACCTCACAACACAACCTATCCCCGCTAGCTAGCAGCGCTAGGCTAAAAACATCATGTACTCAATCCAACCTAATCTTCTGGATGTTTTGTAATATTTAATCTCCTTCTTTCTTTACCCCTACTCTTATTTGTTTTGCTAACTTTCAGGGGAATCGTGTGCAGCGCATCTTTCGGCATGCCCACTTCCTTCTCTGAGACTACCCAGGATGCACTGTGTCTTAACCACCACTTATCCCAGCGGGGTGTGGTGCCACTGACTGCAGATATACTCCATCCCCTATAATCAAAGTAGCAGCCTCTTCCTGACTCAGAGCGCAGGTGGTACAAAACCTCTTGATTGTGTTACAGAATGGAAGTGAACAAAGCCAGTGGAAATGCTCATTGTTTGTGACAGTCATTAACAAAATATTGCATACAATGACAAACATGTATTAGAGTTTTTCTCACTATCTTAAAACCCCCTAGAGTCAAATTTTATTATATTAATCCTTAAGACTCTATTGAGGCACCAGTGCGTCAATCTAAGTAGCATAAGCTAGAGATATATGTTTTGGCATGGTCTGCGTCTCAATCTATAGCATCCGCCTATTGCGGCCTTCCGCATATGCGGTGAAAGGTGGCCGAGCTACAGAGGTGATTTTATTTCCTCAAAAAAGGATTTGACAAATGCTCTACATCTACTACCACCACAAGAGTCAAGGGACTCATCTGAATGTAACCGGTATTGGTTTGAAAAATGAATGGAAGTATGGAGGCAGTTGTGTCCCTAAAAATGTTTTATTTTATTTTATATAAACTACCGTTGAAAAGTTTGATCAGAAATATAGTGTAGACATTGTTAATGTTGTAAATGGCTATTGTAGCTGGAAACGTCAGATTTTTTATGGAATATCTACATAGGCATACAGAGGCCCATTATCAGCAACCATCGCTCCTGTGTTCCAATGGCACGTTGTGTTAGCTAATCAAGTTTATAATTTTAAAAGGCTAATTGATCATTAGAAAACCCTTTTGGAATTATGTTAGCACAGCTCAAAACTGTTGTGCTGATTAAAACTGGCCTTCTTTAGAATAGTTGAGTATCTGGAGCATCAGCATTCATGGGTTCAATTACAGGCTCAAAATGGCCAGAAACAAAGACCTTTCTCCTGAAACTCATCAGCCTATTCTTGTTCTGTGAAATGAAGGCAATTCCATGCGAGAAATTGCCAAGAAACTGAAGATCTCGTACAGCGCTGTGTACTACTCCCTTCACAGAACAGCGCATACTGGCTCTAACCAGAATAGAAAGAAGAGTGGGAGGCCCTGGTGCACAACTGAGCAAGAGGACAAGTACATTAGAGTGTCTAGTTTGAGAGACAGATGACTCACAAGTCCTCAACTGGCAGCTTCATTAAATAGTATCCGCAAAACACCGGTCTCAACGTCAACAGTGAAGAGCGACTCTGGGATGCTGGCCTTCTAGGCAGAGTTCCTATTTTCAGTGTCTGTGTTCTTTTTCCCATCTTAATCTTTTATTTTTATTGGCCAGCCTGAGATATGGCTTTTTGATTGCAACTCTGCCTAGAAGACCAGCTTCCCGGAGTCGCCTCTCCACTGTTGACGTTGAGACTGTTGTTTTGCCGGTGCTATTTATTAATGAAGATGCCAGTGACCCCAAACTTTTGAGCGGTAGTGTCTATTTCCTGAGCTTTCTTATATCTCCTAGACAGACACTTCAAAAACCTTGTTCCTTACGAAAAAGTTTTTATATCTTTTATTTTGCCATTTATGAATCTGTTATTCAATGCGTTTCTATGTGATTTGGTAGTAAAGGGCAAATTCAATATTTTATCCATAAAAAATGAGATGCACAAAACACATTTTTTTATAAGCTCAAAACATACTGTACCAAATCAGATAAAGATCACTTTATTGGTCAGTGCACACAAGACCCAACCGAAGTTTGACTTCCACTTTTAACCCAACTCCTCCGAAAGATACACATGCAAGCACATACAGTGCATTCGGAAAGTATTCAGACCCCTTGACTTTTCCCACATTTTGTTACTTTATAGCCTTGTTCTAAAATGTATACAATTATTTTTTCCCCTCATCAATCTACCCAATAATGACAAAGCGAAAACAGGTTTTTAGACAATTTTGCACATTTATTAAAAAAAATTGAAATATCCCATTTACATAAGTATTCAGACCCTTTATGCAGTACTTTGTTGAAGCACTTTTGGCAGAGATGACAGCCTCGAGTCTTCACCTCCCTGACCAAGGACCTTGTCCCCCAATTGCTCAGATTGGCCAGGAGGCCAGCTCTAGGAAGAGTCTTGGTGGTTCCAAACTACTTCCATTTAATATGGAGGCCACTGTGTTCTTGGGAGACATTTGTACTCTGCCCCAGATCTGTACCTCAACACAATCTTGTCTTGGAGTTCTATGGACGATATCTTCGACCTCATAGCTTGGTTTTTTCTTGGACATGCACTGTCAACTGTAGGACCTTAGATAGACAGGTGTGTGCTTTTCCAAATCATGTGCAATCAATTGAATTTACCACAGGTGGACTCTAATCAAGTTGTAGAAACATATCATGGGTTATCAATGGAAACAGGATACACCTGAACTCAATTATGAGTCTCATACAGTAGCAAAGGGCACTCGTTTTAAATTGTATTATTAATTCGCAAACATTTTAAATACCTGTTTTCACTTCATCATTATGGGGTATTGTGTGTAGATTGATGAGAATTACCTTGAAACGTAACAAAATGTGGAAGAAATCAAGGGGTCTGAATACTTCCCGAATGTACTCTACATATGCAATTTTCCTAGGGGGAGAGGTAAGGGGGGGATGCAACACTGGGTACCTGGGGAGCTAATGTTGTACTGCCTTTCTGAAGTGCACAACAGCAGGGAATGAACTGGGATTTAATTTGATTTTAAATGGTAACCCTCCAGTCAGTGATGGCCTCTCTAACCGCTAGGCTGCCTGTTGCTAACAGAGAAGATTTAACCTTTGTGTAGTCTTAACATTCTGTATACTCCCCTTGTCCTAAACGTCAAAAATGACTTGCCATCACTAAACCCCTCAAATAAAGCAGCTTAATTGAATTTTAAACCCCAAATATTTTTTTGCATGAAGAAACAACCTGTCATTCATCACAAACGTTGTCAATATCTGGGTATTCCCACAATGTAAGAAAGACTGCATTTAGACAGTGGACACCGCTCGGTTATATTACAACACACCTGTCATTATTGTTTTCTTTACTAAAGTAGAGGTTTATTTTTATTATTATTATTGCATAGGTGTAAACATACATTTTTTTTAGCAAGAGATAGTACTTGTATAGCCTAAGAAAGTAGCAGAAATGTGCAGAAAGTCGTCAAATTTCATTGAAGGGAAACAATAACAGTCTTGAACTTTTTTTTTAATATTCTGTACAATGAGGATTTCTACGACAAAATACTAGTCTAATCCCATTGTTGAACCATTGCCCCTATCCACAAGGGTGAATAAATAATAATAAAATAAGATAATATATACAAAACAAAAATATGAAGAACACGAATCAATCAACTCTGATTAGCACATGTAGGACAGTATGCTAGTGTGTGTACATGGACTTGGCAGATGTTTTTCTCACATGTGCAGCACATAGTATTGTTTTACAGTCCTTCTTTGGGGGACAGAATTGGCATCTCCTCCTCTTGTCTGCCCCAGCTGCCCCAGCTGCAGCCTCAGGTGGATCAGGACAAGATGCAGCCCCCTGAACAGCTTTCACAACCGCTGCAGATGCTGCTGTGCAAGGGAGGCGCTCCCTTCTTTGAATGTCTGGGGTTGAATGTGCCTTTCCCAGCTGCTCCAGGAACACCATCCTCTTGTTCCGCTTATCAGGCAACCAGGTAAGGTTGGTCTTGTTCCATATCACAAAGGCATTGTATGAGGACACGTCAATGATGCTATTGAAGATGACCAGGGGCCAGCCATCCTCCTGCAGCTGTAAGTTCCAATGACCTTGTCCCGGTTGTCTATGCCTCCTTTGTTGTGGTTGTAGTCCAGGATGATGGCTGGCTTCCGTCCTCATGATCACTGATCTCAGCTGTTTTGTGCAGTGTGCTTAGGAGGACCACATTCTTGTTCCTCGATGGGAGGTAAGAAACTAGAATGGTGGTGGGGGTGAAGGCAAACTTTGATGAGAAGGCCTCTCTCCCCCTTGTTGCGAGGAGTGCAGGCGGGAGCTCAGGCTTGTTCTTTCTAACTTCCTCTTCAGGAGCTGCTGGCTGAGTTCAATCATTAGAACACATAATCTCAACTTCTCATTGTGTGTGTGTGTGTGTGTGTGTGTGTGTGTGTGTGTGTGTGTGTGTGTGTGTGTGTGTGTGTGTGTGATTCTTTGTGGTTTTTGTGGTGTGTAAATTTTATTATAACTGCCGGGTGAAAACTGACCATAAGACAATTTTTGTACAGCTGATGGTGTACAGCTTTCATGGAAAAATGAGTAAAGGCGATGTTTCACTTTTTCTAATGTTCGGATCACCCTAAGAAAAGTCATCAAATTTCAAGTTGAAAAAATAACATTTAGGGGGTTTTCTCTGCTCGTGTTTGACCCTTAAGACAGCACAAGAGTTAACACTTCAAATACATTCTTTCACTTTCTGAATGTTAAACCTGGCTATCCTCCCGTCCTCCAGTCCTCCACAGTATAACAGCTCTCTCTCTCTCTCTCCTCTCAGGAGATACAGAGTACTTGGGCTTTTGTCCCAGTGCCTCCTAATGTGCCACCGGGAACAATGTCACCTGCACATGCAGTCTCTCTTTTACTCCCTTTGTCTCTCTCTCTCTCTCTCTTTTTCCCTCTCTCCCTATCTTTCTCTGTCTGTCTCTCTTTTCCCTCTCTCTCTCTCTCTCTCTCTCTCTCTCTCTCTCTCTCTCTCTCTCTCTCTCTCTCTCTCTCTCTCTCTCTCTCTCTCTCTCTCTCTCTCTCTCTCTCTCTCTCTCTCTCTCTCTCTCTCTCTCTCTCTCTCTTTATCTGATTGTGAGATGTTTGCTCCAGCTTCCTGCCATATGGATTTAATGTCAAACAATGTCTTTTGCATCAGTCACCTGTTATGTGGTCAGCAACATGCTCCCTCTCCACTGATTGCACCACATTTGAATAGGCTCACCCCCTATTTGTGTCCATGCTCTCTCATTAGCAATGTCTTAGCATAAATTGTTTTACTTCAGGGAACACACAGGAGAAAGAGAGAGAAAGGGAGAGCGGGACGCACAACCAGGGATCAATATGTAGCAATCTGCCGCACTAATTTCGATTCAAATAACCATGTCTCCGTTCTGTACTCCCTGTTCACCCATGGCTACATGGCCAAGCACGTCTCCAACTCAATCATTCATTTTGCAGACGACACAACAGTGGTAAGCCTGATTACCAACAACGACGCAACAGCCTACAGGGAGGAGGTAATGGCCCAGGCATTGGTGCCAGGAAAATAACTCCTCCCTAAACGTCAACTTAACCTAGGAGCTGATCGTTGACTTCAGGAGACAGCAGAGGGAGCACACCCCCATCCACGTCGACACGGCCACAGCGTCGAACCCAAGAAGACACAAGGGTGTAATCGCTGACAAAGGTGCTTCAACAAAGTGCTGAGTAAAGGTTCTAAATACCTGGCTATGTAAATGTGATATTTCCATTTTTGTCATTTTATTTTTTGTAAAAATTTCTTAAAACATGCATTGTGTGTAAATTGATCAGAAAGAAAAAAACGATTTCATTCATTTTAAAAATGAGTCTATAACATAACAAAATGTTTTAAAATAAGTCTGTAAAATAACAAAAGTACCCCTTGAAAAAGTCACTTTCCAAATGCACTGTATATATATATATATACACTGAACAAAAATCTAAACGCAACATGCAACAATTTAAAATACGTTATGGAGTTACAGTTCATATAAGGAAATCAGTCAATTGAATTAAATTAATTAGGCTAGGGAGGCAGGCCCAGCCAATCAGAATGAGTTCTCCCCTACAAAAGGGCTCTATTACAGACATAAATACTTATCAGTTTCATTTGCTGTCCGGGTGGCTGCTCTCAGATGATCCCGCAGGTGAAGAAGCTGGTTGTGGAGGTCTTAGTCTGGAGTGGTTGCACGCTCCCTCAAAATTTGAGACATTTGTGGAATTGTGTTGTATGACAAAACTGTACATTTTAGAGTTGCCTTTTATTATTATTTATGATTTATTTATCCCAAGATGGGATCAACACTTTACATGTTGCGTATGTATTTTTGTTCAATATATATATATAGATGTATATCCTTATATGTCTTTATTTCTTAATTTCATTATTTAAGTTTTTAGATTTGTGTGTATTATTGTATTATTGTGTATTATTAGATAGTATTGCACTGTTGGAGCTAGGAACACCAGCATTTTGCTACACCCGCAGTAACGTCTGCTAAATATGTGTATGCAACCAATAAAATGTGATTTGATCTGATTTGAAGGAGAAAGGAGAGACTTGGGATCAAGGCTTTGGAAAAATCAGCAGGTTAGCGTTTTTCATCGTGAATATTGTTCTGGGGGCAGCTGAGTGGTCACTAGATGTCACAGCCACAAAAACATAACATCTTATATTAAACCTACAGTTGAAGTCGGAAGTTTACATACACTCAGGTTGGAGTCATTAAAACTTGTTTTCCAGAAATGTCTTGTCATCTACTTTGTGCAGGGTATAAGTATTTTTTCCAAAAGTTGTTTACAGACAGATTATTTCACTGTATAACAACTAAAGTGGGTCAGAATTTACATACGCTAAGTTGAATGTGCCTTTAACTTCTTTGGGACTGAGGGGCAGTATTGAGTAGCTTGGATAAAAGTTGCCCAGAGTAAACTACTACTCAGGCCTAAAAACTAGAATATGCATATAATTAGTAGATTTGGATAGAAAACACTCTGACGTTTCTAAAACTGTTTGAATGATGTCTGTGAGTATAACAGAACTCATATGGCAGGCTAAAACCTGAGAAAAAATCCAACCAGGAAGTGGGAAATCTGAGGTTTGTAGTTTTTCAAGTCATTGCCTATCGAATATACAGTCTCTCTGGGGTCATATTGCACTTCCTACGGCTTCCACTAGATGTCAACAGTCTTTAGAACCTTGTTTCAGGCTTCTACTGTGAAGGAGGGGGGAATGAGAGCTGATTGAGTCAGGTGTCTGGCAGAGTGCCATGAGCACAGTCTCGCGCGCTCCCGTGAGAGTTAGCTGCGTTCCATTGCATTTATAAAGACAAAGGAATTCTCCGGTTGAATCATTATTGAAGATTTATGACAAAAACATCCTAAAGATTGATTCTATACTTCGTCTGACATGTTTCTACGAACTGTAATATGACTTTCGTCTGAACTTTCGCCTGGACCTGAATGCCCCTCTTGAGTTTGGATTTGTGTACTAAATGTGCAAACAAAAAGGAGATATTTTGACATAAATGATGGACTTTATCAAACGAAACAAACATTTATTGTGGAACTGGGATTCCTGGGAGTGCATTCTGATGAAGATCATCAAAGTTAAGTGAATATTTATAATGCAATTTCTGACTTCTGTTGACTCCACAACATGGCGGGTATCTGCATGGCTTGTTTTTGTGTCTGAGAGCCGTACTCAGATTTTTGCATCGTGTGCTTTTTCCGTAATTTTATTTGAAATCTGACACAGCACTTGCATTAATAAAACTTGTATCTTTTAGCAATGTTTATTATGACTATTTCTGTAAATTGATGTGGCTCTCTGCAAAATCGCTGGATGTTTTGGAACTACTGAACATAACACACCAATGTAAACTGAGATTTTTGGATATAAATATGAACTTTATCGAACAAAACATACATGTATTGTGTAACATGAAGTCCTATGAGTGTCATCTGATGACGATCATCAAAGGTTAGTGATTCATTTTATCTCTATTTCTGCTTTTTGTGACTCCTCTCTTTGTCTGAAAAAAATGTGTTTTTCTGTGACTAGGTGCTGACCTAACATAATCGTCTGGTGTGCTTTTGTCGTAAAACCTTTTTGAAATCGGACACTGTGGCTGGATTTACAACAAGTGTATCTTTAAAATGGTGTAAAATACTTGTATGTTTGAGGGATTTCTGTTGTTTTGAATTTGGCACCTTGCAATTTCACTGGCTGTTGACGAGGTGGGACGCTACTGTCCCACATATCTCAGAGAGGTTAAACAGCTTGGAAAATTCCAGAAAACGATGTCATGGCATTAGAAGCTTCTGATTGACATCATCATTTGCGTCAATTGGAGGTGTACCTGTGGATGTATTTCAAGACCTACCTTCAAACTCAGTGCCCCTTTGCTTTACTTTATTTTTTCCATTATTTTACCAGGTAACACTTTCTCATTTACAGCAATGACCCGGGGAATAGTTACATGGGAGAGGAGAGGGATGAATGAGCCAATTGTAAACTGGAGATTATTAGGTGACCGTGATGGTTTGAGGGCCAGATTGGGAATTTAGCGAGGACACCTGGGTTAACACCCCTACTCTTACGATAAGTGCCATGGGATCTTTAATGACCTCAGAGAGTCTGGACACCCATTTAACATCATCATGGGAAAATCAAAAGAAATAAGCCAGGATCTCAGAAAACTTATTGTAGACCTCCACAAGTCTGGTTCATTCTTGGGAGCAATTCAAATCAATCCCAGACAAATCAATCCCGGACAACAGCAAAGGACCTTGTGAAGATGCTGGAGAAAACAGGTACAAAAGTATCTACATCCACAGTAAAACAAGTCCTATATCGACATAACCTGAAAGGCTGCTCAGCAAGGAACACTGCTCTAAAACCGCCATAAAAAAGCCAGACTACGGTTTGCAACTGGGGACAAAGATCATACTTTTTGGAGAAATGTCCTCTGGTATGATGAATCAAAAGTAGAACTGTTTGGCCATAATGATCATCGTTATGTTTGGAGGAAAATGGGGGGAGGGGCTTGCAAGCCGAAGAACAACATCCCAACAGTTCAGCATGGGAGTGGAAGCATCATGGTGTGGGGGTGCTTTGCTGCAGGAGGGACTGGTGCACTTCACAAAATAGGTGGCTGCATGAGGTAGGAAAATTATGTGGATATATTGAAGCAATATCTCAAGACATCAGTCAGGAAGTTAAAGCTTGGTCGCAAATGGGTCTTACAAATGGACAATGACCCCAACCATACTTCCAAAGTTGTGGCAAAATGTATTTTAAGGACAACAAAGTCAAGGTTTTGGAGTGGCCATCATAAAGCCCTGACCTCAATACCATAGAAAATGTGTGGGCAGAGCTGAAAAAGCGTGTGCGAGCAAGGAGGTCTCCAAACCTGACTCAGTTACACCAGCTCTGCCAGGAGGAATGGGCCAAAATTCACCCAACATTGTGAGAATCTTGTGGAAGGCTACCCTAAATGTTTGACCCAAGTTAAACATTTTAAAGGCAATGCCAATCAAATACTAATTGAGTGTATGTACACCTCTGACCCACTGGGAATGTGATGAAAGAATTAAATCTAAAATAAATCATTCTCTCTATTGACATATCTGACATGTCACATTCTTAAAATAAAGTGGTGATCCTAACTGACCTAAGGCAGATACTTTTTACTAGGATTAAATGTCAGGAATTGTGAAGAACTGAGTTGAAATGTAATTGCCTAAGGTGTATGTTGTAAACTTCCGACTTCAACTGCAACTGTAACCCTATGTCACGTTCTGACCTTAGTTCATGGGAGGGTGCAGTGCATCCTATGCCTGCGCTCCGCCCATGCCGGGCAAATGTGGGTATTGAGACTAAGGGAGAGGTTTCGAGTGGTATGCACCAGATCTCCAGTACTCACCCACAGCCCGGTTCAACCTGTGCCTGCGCTCTGGAGGGTCCGGGCTAAAGTGGTCATCCAGCCTGGAGGAGTGGTGCCAAGGCTGCGCACCAGAGCTCCAGTGCTCCCCCACAGCCCGGTCCATCCGGTGCCTCCTCCATGCACCAGGCCTCCTGTAGGTCTCTCCAGCCTGGTGGGTCCTGTGGCAGACCCACGCACCAGTCTTTCTCCTCCCTCCAGGTTCGCTCGTCTGTCCTGAGCTGCCAGAGCCGCCCGTCTGTCCTTAGCTGCCAGAGCCACCCGTCTGTCCTGAGCTGCCAGAGCCGCCCGTCTGTCCTGAGCTGCCAGAGCCACCCGTCAGTCGGGAGCTGTCAGAGCCGCCCTTCACTA
Source organism: Oncorhynchus mykiss (assembly GCF_013265735.2). Lineage (NCBI taxonomy): Eukaryota > Metazoa > Chordata > Actinopteri > Salmoniformes > Salmonidae > Oncorhynchus > Oncorhynchus mykiss. The sequence continues at coordinate 55,679,742 of NC_048585.1, read as the reverse complement.
CGGCGCTGCCGGAGTCTGCCGCCTGTGCGGCGCTAACGGAGTCTCCCAACTATTCGGGGCCCTCTGCAATGGTCCCCAGTCCGAGGTCGGCGGCGAGGGTCGACACTCCAAGGGCGCCACTTAAGCGGGCAAAGACTATGGTGGAGTGGGGTCCACGTCCAGCACCAGAGCCTCCACCGCAGACAGACAGACACCGACCCAGACCCTCCCCTATAGGTTCAGGTTTTGCGACCGGAGTACACACCTTTGGGGGGGGGGGGGGGGGGGTACTGTCTCGTTCTGATCTTAGTTCCTTATTTATGTCTTTGTGCTAGGTTGGTCAGGGCGTGAGTTGGGGTGGGTAGTCTATGTTCTTTTTTCTATGTTATATTCCTATGTGTTTGGCCAAGTATGGTTCTCAATCAGAGGCAGGTGTCATTCGTTGTCTCTGATTGAGAATCAGACTTAGGTAGCCTGTTTTCCCCATGTTTTATTTTTTTGTGCGTATTCCTTACAGAACTGTTTCGTTTTTGCTCTTTATTATTTTTGTCTTTTCAGTGTTCAGTTTATTTTGTTTATTAAAATGAACACTTATCACGCTGCACCTTGGTCCTCTTCTCCTTCACCAGACGAAAACCGTTACACCCTAACCTTAACCACAGTGCTAACCCTAAGGCCTAAACCAAATCTTAAATTAAGGCCAAAAAACAAAAACAAAAAATCATTAATGTTTATAATATAGCCAATTTTGACTTTGCAGCTATCCCATCTGGCGGAAATCGCTCAATTCTGCCCTTGGGGCAAGATTCATGACAAGAAAGTTCAACAGGCAAAAATAAATCCCCTGTGCAGAAGAGAAGATGTCTAATTTGAGGGTCAAAACAAACCAGGATGTCCTCACTGGTAATTAGTGAAAAAGGCTGTCTTTCTTACGTTAAAGAGGCCTCGCGGACATGACTGAATCGCCACATTATCCCCCCCCTCCCTTCTCCTCACTTTTGTAACTTGGTAAACAGGCAAATTAAGCCGAGACAACATAAAAAAGAAAGTATCTTGTCATGAATTGAAAGCCTGTTGGCAGCCCTTACGAGGTGAGCGGATGTAAAATAAATAACTGAATAACAACGAGGAAATAGCAAACAACACCAACATAGGAAATTGGTGCACAACATGGCGGAGGAGGCTGCTTGGTTTCTTGTTTGTCGCCTGTAGGAATAGCTTTTTCGTTCATAGTTAATAATTTTTTTATCAGGCTGCCGACCTAAATGTTTCAGATGAGTGGTGATGTACTGTATTCCCAACATGAAGGTTTGGAATCAATGCCCCAAGAGTACAAAGAAACCCAGAGGGAGTGTTTCTGACTCATTGCTTGTTGTCAGACTTCCTTCACTCTGCCCCTCTCTTCATCAATAGACATCAAGATTGAGAGAACTTGAGAGGGCCTCGTGTACACACTCGATGGGGACAAAAGAGGTTATTTGGCACAGGAAAGAAAATGTTGAGGTGAAGATTTTTGAAGTTTCTTTCTGGCGTTCGCTTTCTGGCGTTCACAGACTAGAACAGGATAACTCTATGTCAAATGTACTCGTTATATTTTTCTTTTCCATCTTGATTAATAATCCGTACTGGTAAAGTATTTATAATCTCAAACCAGTTACATTTGTTTTATTAAGTAAATTGTTTAAGTATAAACGTTAATTGTGTTTTATCATGAGATGTTTTTCTTGATAATTTTCTTGACTTGGTTGTTTTATTACAGGGTGTGTTCTCAAGATAGACATTTCACACATCATGTCTGAAAAGGAATTATCTGTAGTTATATTAATATAAGTATCAATGTTTTTTTCTAATTAGAATGTACGTTTCTTTCATTTAACATGTACCTCGTCATCTTCTTCGGGTAAAAATCTTCTTTGAAGTTATACCTTTTCTCGAGGTGAGCTTGAAAACAGCAATGTGCTTTTCAGAGTTCAAAGTCCCACACTACCATTTTTTGTAATCTCTCTGACATGAACAAATATAATTATACCCACTGACATTCATTATCGTCTCTTTAGATGTCTGCACAGAAGAAAAAATACACTAAAGGTAAACCTGTCACAGGTTTCTTTCTCTGTCTTTGGCATCATTACACCAAGTGGCACACAAGGCCTCTGCAAAGTCTCTACAAGGCTGTACACATAAACCTTATTTGAAATTCAGCATTTTTTTCTAGTCACATACAATGAAGGGAAAAAAAACGCATCCTCTACAGACTTCTCTCATATCTTGGTCTCAATAATAAAATCAAATCAAATCAAAATCAAATCAAATGTATTCATATAGCCAACCCAGACAGGATGACCACATCAGTGACTCAACCCACTCAGGTGACGCACCCCCTCCAGGGACGGCATGAGAGAGCCCCAGTAAAGCCAGTGACTCAGCCCCTGTAATAGGGTTAGAGGCAGAGAATCCCAGTGGAAAGAGGGGAACCGGCCAGGCAAAGACAGCAAGGGCGGTTCGTTGCTCCAGAGCCTTTCCGTTCACCCTCCCACTCCTGGGCCAGACTACACTCAATCATATGACCCACTGAAGAGATGAGTCTTCAGTAGAGACTTAAAGGTTGAGACCGAGTTTGCGTCTCTGACATGGGTAGGCAGACCGTTCCATAAAAATGGAGCTCTATAGGAGAAAGCCCTGCCTCCAGCTGTTTGCTTAAAAATTCTAGGGACAATTAGGAGGCCTGCGTCTTGTGACCGTAGCGTACGTGTAGGTATGTACGGCAGGACCAAATCAGAGAGATAGGTAGGAGCAAGCCCATGTAATGCTTTGTAGGTTAGCAGTAAAACCTTGAAATCAGCCCTTGCTTTGACAGGAAGCCAGTGTAGAGAGGCTAGCACTGGAGTAATATGATCAAATGTTTTGGTTCTAGTCAGGATTCTAGCAGCCGTATTTAGCACTAACTGAAGTTTATTTAGTGCTTTATCCGGGTAGCCGGAAAGTAGAGCATTGCAGTAGTCTAACCTAGAAGTGACAAAAGCATGGATTAATTTTTCTGCATCATTTTTGGACAGAAAGTTTCTGATTTTTGCAATGTTACGTAGATGGAAAAAAGCTGTCCTTGAAATGGTCTTGATATGTTCTTCAAAAGAGAGATCAGGGTCCAGAGTAACGCCGAGGTCCTTCACAGTTTTATTTGAGACGACTGTACAACCATTAAGATTAATTGTCAGATTCAACAGAAGATCTCTTTGTTTCTTGGGACCTAGAACAAGCATACTCCTGAGTTCCCAATCTATGTTTTTTTTTGTTTCCATGTACCTACCTCGCCCCTTTTCCCCCACAGTCTTTCTCTCGCAGCATTCCCCTACTCCTCCTGTCCTTGTCAGCGGCTCTCATTTCAGCACTAGCAGTCAAAAGACAAGTTTACCGTGGTGTCGAGGCTATTGGCCAATGGGGGGCCCAAGCCAGCAGCACTATCTCCATAAATTACCTGGGTGACGGGGCACGTAAGCATGCTTGTTAAAATTGTAAATGAAATAAATGGAGGGATGAAGGGAGGGAAGGTTGTAGGAGAGGAAAGGGGGAAAGAGGTGGTGGAAGTGGTTGATACCGATACACCAACATGAAGCTGTCCAGGGGATTGGGATCAGATACTCAATTTGAGCGAAGCCACGCTACATCAAAGGCATTCAAATGAAGTAATCTTCTATCACAAATTAAGCTCCAAGTGTGTGTGTGTGTGTGTGTGTGTGTGTGTGTGTGTGTGTGTGTGTGTGTGTGTGTGTGTGTGTGTGTGTGTGTGTGTGTGTGTGTGGAAATGTGAAGTGTGTACAAGTTGAGGCATCTCAGAAAAGGTCCTAGGAATCCTGTTAAAACCTGTTTTAAGACAACAACAAAAACTTCCATCTCAGAGTTGGTTTTAGGATGTTAGGACAAACTGAGCCAGGAGTAAAATCAACTCATACAAGTTTATCACAGCTGACTTTCATGACAGTTTGAGGTACAGCAAAGGAGAAATAGTAATTGACATTGTTGCAAGTGATGGGGAATAACCAATTATGATGAGGCATCACCAGCTGGGAATTCTAGGCTTCAGAAAACACTACTGGCTCTGATCTGGAGGATTCACTAAACAGAGAACACCCTGGTCATCCCTCTGCCTCTGATCTGGCAAACTCACTCAACACACATGCTTTGTTTGTAAATTATGTTTGAATGTTGGAGTGTGCCCATGGCTTCCCATAAATAAAATAAAAATACGGAAAATTGTGCCATCTGGTTTGCTTAATTTGAAATGATTTATACATTTACTTTTAATACTTAAGTACGTTTGAGCAGTTACATTTATTTTTGATACTTAAGTACGTATATATTTTAAAGCAAAACTTTTTGACTTTTCCTCAAGTAGAATATTACTGGGTGACGAACTTTTACTTGAGTCATTTTCTGTTAAGATATCTTTCCTTTCACTCAACTATGACAGTTTGGTACTTTTTCCACCACTTAACGCCAAACTAAGTGATTTCAAATTATCACTTTGGAGCACAATATCAAGGGGTTAAAAAAATAGGCCTAAATTGGGAATGCCTATAAATTGGGCAATTGAAGGCATCTAGGGCTTATGTTAACTTTGATTGTTTTCAATTAAAATGATAGACCTTTCAAAAGTTGAATGCAACGTTGTTTGCAACAGTATGGCAAGAGTCTTCATGTCTACTGTGCCAAAGAGATTCAGAGTTGTTAAACGGGAGTGACGAGTGTGTCGATATAACGATAATATTGTCAAAATTCTGCTTTTAACTAACATTAGAATTGGTTTAAAAAAAGAAGGTTATGGATGCCAACATATTAGGCAAAAATTAAGAGAAGCCAAAGTGATCGTGTCAGATGGAAATGATACCAAACGTTTTACCATTGCAACATGAAGATATACATTCACATTCACTGTTGTTTTGGGATGACCAGGGATGTTCTTTGTTTAGTGAGTCCACCAGATCAGAGGCAGCAGGGAGGACCAGGGATGTTCTCTGTTTAGTAAGTCCACCAGATCAGAGGCAGGACGGGTGACCAGGGATGTTCTCTGTTTAGTGAGTCCACCAGATCAGAGGCAGGACGGGTGACCAGGGATGTTCTTTGTTTAGTGAGTCCACCAGATCAGAGGCAGTATGGATGACCAGGGATGTTCTCTGTTTAGTGAGTCCACCAGATCAGAGTCGGTAGGGGAGACCGGGGATGTTCTCTGTCTATTGAGTCCACCAGATCAGAGGCAGGAAGGGTGACCAGGGATGTTCTTTGTTTGGTGAGTCCAGCAGATCAGAGGCAGTATGGATGACCAGGGATGTTCTCTGTCTATTGAGTCCACCAGATCAGAGGCAGTAGGGGAGACCGGGGATGTTCGGTGCGTGAATTGGACACATTTCCTCTCCTGCTAAGCATTCAAAATGTAACGAGTACTTTTGGGTGTCGAGAAAAATGTTTGGAGTAAAAAGTAAAATGGAATCTAGTAAGTTAAAGTTCTCAAAAATATAAATAGTAAAGTACAGATACCCCCAAAATCGACTTAACTTCTTGATGCACCCAACCCGTTAGCGGGATCATTTTCGTCAACATCCGCTGAATTGCAGAGTGCCAAATTCAAATTAAATTACTAAAAATATTTAATTTTCATGAAATCACAAGTGCAATATAGCAAAACACATAGCTTGTTGTTAATCCACCTGGCGTGTCATATTTTAAGAAAGCTTTAGAGCTAAAGCAAACCAAGCGTTTATGTAAGGACATCTCTCTCAGCAGACAAAACATACAAACAGCTAGCAGCAGAGTAGATTGGTCACGAAAGTCAGAAAAGCAACAAAATGAATCGCTTACCTTTGATGATCTTCGGATGTTTCCACTCACGAGACTCCCAGTTACACAATAAATGTTCCTTTTGTTCCATAAAGATTATTTTTATATCCAAAATACCTCCATTTGTTTTTCATGTTTTGTTGAGTAATCCATAGGCTCGAGCGTGCATGACGGGACAGACGAAAATTCCAAATAGTATCCGTAAAGTGCGTAGAAACATGTCAAACGTTTTTATAATCAATCCTCATGTTGTTTTTACAATAAATAATCGATAATATTTCAACGGGATCGTAGCTTTTTCAATAGGAGAGAGAGAGAAAATGTCTGCTCCAAGCTGTTGTGCATGCAAAACTCTGCTGTCACCCAGCCATCCACTGACGCGAAGTGATCGTTCTCGCTCATTTTTCAGAATAAAAGGCTGAAACTATGTGTAAAGACTGTTCACACCACGTGGAAGCCATAGTGAAAGGAATCTGATTGATGTCCTTTTAAATAGAGGGAAGGCATTCAATGTAACAGGGAGCTTTCAAAATAAGAGGCACTTCCTAGTTGGATTTTCCTCAGGTTTTCACCTGCAATATCAGTTCTGTTATACTCACAGACAATATTTTGACCGTTTTGGAAACGTTAGAGTGTTTTCTATCCTAATCTGACAATTATATGTATATTCTAGCTTCTCGGTCTGAGGAATAGGCAGTTTAATTCGGGTACGTTTTTCATCCAAACATCAAAATACTGCCCCCTACACTCAACAGGTTTTAAGTAGTACTTTAAAGTATTCTTACTTAGGTACTTTACACCACTGCAAAGGCCTCATGTGAAATCATTGTCAAGAGCACAAGAGATATTGTTACAGGTAGGTCTAGATTATTTATGGCTTGACCATATAGAAATATTATAACATTATTTTAACGACTCCTAAGCAATGTCCTGTCTATACTGACTCGCTGCCTTTACAATTTACCAAGACACCTGCTGACTCTGAACTGGTTAGGACAGATCATGAGGTCTCTGAAACATCTGTCGACTAGGTAGGACTCTTATAACCAGCTAATTAGCTACAAGCTATTTAGTCATTGTTAGCCACTGCTAGCGGCCTTTACTTTCTGCACAGGTACCAGCCCTTTTTTTAGCTTGGATAATACTCGCCAGCCTACCAGTAACGGACTGTCTCTCCACTACAACGCCGTATTCCTGCCGTAATCCCTGGCCCATTCTCCTGATCATCACAGCTAGCTAGCACCCACCGAGTTACCCAGTACCGAAACTATCCCTGAGGCTCACCTCCCGGCCTACTCAGTTGTTCACCCGGACTCAACCCAAACATGGCTATAATCCACTACTCCACCGGATCCTTGCTGTAAACTCTGGACCTTGGCGCTGGATCACAACTGCTACTGAGTGGCTATAGTGGCTAACGCCCCTGCCCCGAAGCTAGCACCGGTTAGCCGTGAGCCCGGCGCATCTCCAGGATAGAAAACTAAATTATTACAACTGCAATACCTCTTTCGCCATCTGGCTTGGATCCTTAGTTGACACGGCGCACCACCACGACAGGTCTGCCGACTAATACTCCATCCAATGTGCCTTCAACCGGCCTCTGTCGGATGTCGGAGCAGACGCTTCTACTAGCCCTGGGCTACTAACTTTAAACGCTGTGACGCCCGCGTGCTAGCGTAGTAACGACTACACCGCGGCTTCCCTGTTCAATCTATTGCTGCCCCCTGGACCCTATGATCACTTGGCTACATAGCTGATGCCCGCTGGACTGTCCATTAATCACGGTACTCCATTCTGTTTGTTTTATTTTTTGTTTTATCTGTCGGCCCCAGCCGCGAACTCAGGCCATGTGTGTAGTTAACCAACCCTCTCTGCCAAGTCATTGCCATTGTACCTGTTGTTTTAGCTTATTAGCTGTTGTTGTCTCACCTGTTGTTGTCTTAGTTAGCTCTCCAAATCAACACCTGTGATTGCTTTATGCCTCGCTGTATGTCTCTCTCATATGTCAATATGCCTTGTATACTGTTGTTTAGGTTAGTTATCATTGTTTTAGTTTACAATGGAGCCCCTAGTTCCACTCATTATACCTCTAATACCTCATTTGTCCCTCCTCCCACACATGCAGTGACCTCACCCAACTTGCCCTCCAAATACACCTCTGCTGTCTTCAATCAGGATCTCAGCGATCACTGCCTCATTGCCTGTATCTGCTATGGGTCCGCGACCAGTCCTTTCTAATTGACCTGGCCCTGGTATCCTGGAAGGATATTGACCTCATCCCATCAGTCGAGGATGCCTGGTCATTCTTTAAAAGTAATTTCCTCGCCATCTTAGATAAGCATGCCCCGTTCAAAAAAATTCTGAACTAAGAACAGATATAGCCCTTGGTTCACTCCAGATCTGACTGCCCTTAACCAGCACAAAAACATCCTGTAGCGGACTGCAATAGCATTGAATAGTCCCCACAATATGCAACTGTTCAGGGAAGTCAGGAACCAATACACGCAGTCAGTCAGGAAAGCAAATGCTAGCTTTTTCAAGCAGAAATTCGCATCCTGTAGCTCTAACTTTGGGACACTGTGGGACACAGTAAAGTCCATGGAGAACAAGAGCACCTCCTCCCAGCTGCCCACTGCACTGAGACTAGGTAACACAGTCACCACTGATAAATCCATGATAATCGAAAATTTCAATAAGCATTTCTCAACGGCTGGCCATGCCTTCCTCGTGGCTACCCCAACCCTGGACAACTGCTTTGCATCCCCTGCAGCTACTTGACCTGCAGCAACTTGCCCAAGCCTCCCCAGCTTCTCCTTCACCCATATCCAGACAGCAGATGTTCTGAAAGAGCTGCAAAACCTGGACCCGTACAAATCAGCTGGGCTAGACAATCTGGACCCTCTCTTTCTAAAACTATCCGCCGCCATTGTTGCAACCCCTATTACCCGCCTGTTCAACCTCTCTTTTGTATCGTCCGAGATCCCTAAATATTGGAAAGCTTCCGCGTTCCCCTCTTCGGTCCCCTCTTCAAAGGGGGTGACACCCTAGACCCAAACTATTACAGACCTATATCCATTCTGCCCTGCCTATCTAAAGTCTTCGAAAGCCAAGTTAATAAACAGACCACTGACCATTTCGAATCCCACCGTACCTTTTCCGCTGTGCAATCCGGCTTCCGAGCCGGTCACGGGTGCACCTCAGCTACGCTCAAGGTACTAAACGAAATCCTAACCGCCATCGATAAAAGACAGTCCTGTGCAGCCGTATTCATCAACCTGGCCAAGGCTTTCACTCTGTCAATCACCGTCAATCGGACTTGGTTTTTCTAATGACTGCCTCGCCTGGTTCACTAACTACTTTGCAGACAGAGTTTAGTGTGTCAAATCGGAGGGTATGTTGTCCAGACCTCTGGCAGTCTCTATGGGGGTACCACAGGGTTCAATTTTCGGCACGACTCTTTTCTCTGTATACATCAATGATGTCGCTATTGCTGCGGGCGATTCCCTGATCCTGTGTTACTGGCTTGTTTATTGTTTACTCTATGTGTAACTCTGTGTTGCTGTCTGTGTCACACTGCTTTGCTTTATCTTGGCCAGGTCGCAGTTGCAAATGAGAACTTGTTCTCTACTAGCCTACCTGGTTAAATAAAGGTGAAATAAAATAAATAAATAAATAATTGAAGAGGCTTCATGCATAGCTTTTATTTGTACCCATAGTAACAGGAAGACAATGTCTCTATCCTCAGCACTTACGCTAGAGTAAAGACAAAGAATTTTAAAGATTTATAATAGTAGTATACCAGGGTGTGGATCAGGTCTGGACCAGGTCTGGACTAGGGTGTGGACCAGGTCTGGACCAGGTCTGGACTAGGGTGTGGACCAGGTCTGGACTAGGCTGTGGACCAGGTCTGGACCAGGTCTGGACTAGGGTGTGGACCAGGTCTGGACTAGGCTGTGGACCAGGTCTGGACCAGGTCTGGACTAGGGTGTGGACTAGGTTGTGGATCAGGTCTGGACCAGGTCTGGACCAGAACTGGACTAGGGTGTGGACCAGGTCTGGACTAGGGTGTGGACCAGGTCTGGAGTAGGGTGTGGACTAGGCTGTGGACCAGGTCTGGACCAGGTCTGGACTAGGGTGTGGACCAGGTCTAGACCAGGTCTGGACCAGGTCTGGACGAGGGTGTGGACCAGGTCTGGACCAGGACTGGACTAGGGTGTGGACCAGGTCTGGACTAGGGTGTGGACCAGGTCTGGACCAGGACTGGACTAGGGTGTGGACCAGGTCTGGACCAAGTCTGGACTAGGGTGTGGACCAGGTCTGGACCAAGTCTGGACTAGGGTGTAGACTAGGGTGTGGACCAGGTCTAGACGAGGCTATACTGCTAACAATAAGGGTGCTTGGCTGCATATAGACCATGTTAAATGTACTTATTTATAGTTCTACTTAAGTTGTTTTTTGGGGTATCTGTGCTTTACTTTACTATTTATATTTTTGAAAATGTAACATACTTCTTACTCCATACATTTTCCCTGGCACCTAAAAGTACTTACATTTAGATGCTCAGGCAGGACAGCAACACGGTCCAATTCGCTCACCTATCAATACAACACAACATCCCTACTGCCACTGATCTGGTGGACTGAATAAACACACATACAGAGTTTGTAAATGATGTCTGAGTGTTGGAGTGTTGGAGTGTCTGAGTGTCTGAGTGTCTGAGTGTCGGAGTGATGGAGTGTCTGAGTGTCTGAGTGTCTGAGTGTCTGAGTGTTGGAGTGTTGAAGTGTGCACCTGTCTGTCCGTAATTATCATCATTTTATATGGTGCCATCTGGTTTGCTTAATATAGGAATTTGATGAATTGCGTTTAAAGGTACTTTTCACTTTTACTCATGTATGGCAATTGAGGACTTTTCCCACAAATGTACTTAAGTACATTTAAAACGACACTTTTAGACTTTTACTCAAGTAGTATTTTACTGGGTGACTTTCACTTTTACTCAAGTCATTTTCTATTAAGATATCTTAACTTTTACTCAAGTAGTATTTTACTGGGTGACTTTCACTTTTACTCAAGTCATTTTCTATTAAGATATCTTAACTTTTACTCAAGTAGTGTTTTACTGGGTGACTCACTTTTACTCAAGTCATGTTCTATTAAGATATCTTTACTTTTACTCAAGTAGTATTTTACTGGGTGATTTTCACTTTTACTCGAGTCATTTTCTATTCAGATATCTTTCACTTTTACTCAAGTATGACCATTGAGTACTTTTTCAACCACTGATTGAACTCTTTTGGTGCCTATGTATATAAAGTCTACAGCCCCTTGAACTTTTTCCACATTTTGTTGCGTTACAAAGTGGGATTGACATAGATTTAAAACCTCCCCCCCCATTCAGCTGAAAAGGTGGCGCGGGGAATTCAAAAATATTCTTTAGAAATATTTAACTTTCACACATTAACAAGTCCAATACAGCAAATGAAAGATAAACATCTTGTTAATCAACCCATCATGTCCAATTTTTTAAATGTTTTACAGCGTAAACACAACCTATATTTATGTTAGACCACCACCAAATAGAAAGAAAACACAGCCATTTTTCCCAGCCAAAGATAGAGTCACAAAAGCAGAATTAGAGATCAAATGAATCACTAACCTTTTGATAATCTTCATCAGATGACACTCATATGACATGGTCCACAATACATTTATGTTTTGTTCGATAATATGCATATTTATATCCACAAATCTCGGTTTACATTGACGCCATGTTCAGAAATGCCTGCAAAATATCCGGAGGAATTACAGAAAGCTACGCCAGATAACAAAATACTCATCATAAACTTTGACTAAAGATACATGTTCTACATATAATTAAAGATACACTGGTTCTTAATGCAACCGCTGTGTCAGATTATTTTTAAACGTTACGAAAAAAGCCTACCATGCAATAATCTGAGACAGCGCTCAGACTTATATTCACCATGGTGGAGTCAACAGAAATATGAAATTACATCTTAAATATTCCCTTACCTTTGATGATCTTTCATCAGAATGCAGTGCAAGGAGTCCTAGTTCCACAATAAATCGTTGTTTTGTTCCATAATGTCCAATACTAGTATCCAATTAGCTGCATTTGCTAGCACTTTCAGCTAACGTGCCCAAAAGCTGACACTGGTCGAGGAGAACTCGGACGAAAACTTAAAAAATATATATTCCAGGTCGAATAAACTGGTCAAACTAAGTAGAGAATCAATCTTCAGGATGTTATTTTCATATATATCCAATAACGTTCCAACCGGCTCATACGTTTTCATCTGCAGCCAAATGGAACGATGGTGACATCCACAGACAAATGCGCCACAGGGAAATTGCATTCTGACAGGACAGTGACTATTTCCCCTCCCATTCGGTCAAAGTTCACACCAGAGGCTCCATTCCACATTCTACTGAATGAGGACATCTAGTGGAAGGCGTAGGAAGTGCTAACATATCCATATCTTATTTGGAAGGGAAGAGGCGATGACTTAAAATTAGACACGCATTCAGAATTTCACTTCCTGTTTGGAAGATTGCCTGCCCTATGAGTTCACATACATAATTCAAACAGTTTTAGAAACTTCAGAGAGTTTTCTATCCAATAGTAATAATAATATGCATATATTAGCAATCTAGGACAGAGTATGATGCAGTTCACTATGGGCACGCAATTCATCCAAAGTGAAAATACTGCCCTCTATCCCCAACAAGTTTTAATTGTTGTTGTTTTTTTGTCATTATCTACAACAAAATAATCCATAATGCCAAAGTAATAAGAAAATTCGACAAACGTTCACAAAATGTATAACAATTTATAAAAAATATAGTTGTTTGTTATTACAAGCTTAAGTCAGTTCAGAAGCAAAATATGGCTTAACAAATCACATAATAAGTTACATGGACTCACTCTGTGTGAAATAATAGTGGTTGACATGATGTTTTAATTGACTAACCCTTCCTCTGCCCCCTATTCATACAACATCTGTAAGCTCACTCAGTCAAGTTTTTAATTTCAAGCACAGGTTCAACTGCAAAGACTAGGGAGCTTTTCAGAAGCCTCATAAAGAAGAACAGTGATTGGTAGATGGGTAACAATAACAAGTCAGATGTTGACCATCTCTTAAAGCACGGTCTAGTTAATATTTATGCTGTGGATGAAGTATTAAACCCCCCCTGACGCATCAACGATGCAGTCGTCCTTTTGAACTGAGCTACAGGAAAGGAAGGAAACTGCTTAGGGACGTCACCATGAGACCATTGGTGATTTTACAGAAGTCAATGGCTGTGATGGGAGAAAAATGAGGATGGATCAACAACATTGTAGTAACGTCACAATAATGACCTAAATGACAAAGTGAAAAGAAGAATACAAATATACAGAATAAAAATAGTCCAAGACATGCATCTGTATGCAACAAAGTACTAAAGTAATACTGCAAGAAAAAAGCATGGCGTAGTTATACATTTTTTGGCCTGAATGCAAACCCTTATGTATGGGGCAAATCCAGAACAATGCATCACTGAGTAAATGCCCCCCTGTTTTCAAGCTTCATCATGTTATGGTAGCTTAATAAAGCTTAATAAAGCTGCTTGACATTGGCAAAGACTGGGGAGTTTTTCAGGATGAAAAGAAATGGGATGGGATCTAAACACATGTTAAATCCTAGAGGAAAGACCTGCTTCAGTCTGCTTTCCACCAGACACTGGGAGACAAACGCACTGTTCAGCAGGATAATAACCTACAACAATAACCTACAACACAAAGCCAACTCTACACTGGTGTTGCTTACCAAGAAGACAGTGAATGTTCGTGAGCGGCGGCTAAGTTACAGTTTTGACTTAATAAAGCTGCTTGAAAATCTACGGAAAGACTTGATCTGTCTAGCCATGATCCCCCAAAACCTTGACAGAGATTATTAAAGAATTTCTAAAAGAATAATGGGCATATATTGTAAAATACAAGTGTGCCAAGCTCTTATGCGACTAGCCCAAGACTCAACGCTGTAATCACTGCCAAAGACGTTTCTGACATGTATTGACTCAGTGGGGTGAAAACTTAACTAATCGAGGTACATTGGTGTTTTATTTTTCATTAATCCCCCCCCCCCCCCCCCAAAAAAAAAAAAAAAGTTTGAAATGACAGAGTATTTGGAGTAGATCATTGACAAAAACAAGACAGATGTATCCATTTGAATCACACCTTGTAACACAACAACATGTGAAGAAATCCAAGGGGGGTGAAGACTTTATACCGTAGTACCATTTCTACTATCAGTGTACAATGGAATGGGCCCCGGGGTTTACACTAAGGGGCCTTCAGGAAGGGAATTCATAGTACAGTAGGTAGGGCCCCTGGGTTTACACTAAGGGGCCTTCAGGAAGGGAAGTCATAGTACAGTAGATAGGGCCCGGGGTTTACACTAAGGGGCCTTCAGGAAGGGAATTCATAGTACAGTAGATAGGGCCCTGAGTTTACCGTAAGGGGCCTTCAGGAAGGGAATTCATAGTACAGTAGATAGGGCCCTGAGTTTACCGTAAGGAGTCTTCAGGAAGGGAATTCATAATACAATAGATAGGGCCCTGAGTTTACCGTAAGGGGCCTTCAGGAAGGGAATTCATAATACAATAGATAGGGCCCTGAGTTTACCGTAAGGAGTCTTCAGGAAGGGAATTCATAATACAATAGATAGGGCCCTGAGTTTACCGTAAGGAGCCTTCCGGAAGGGAATTCATAATACAATAGATAGGGCCCTGAGTTTACCGTAAGGGGCCTTTGGGATGGGAATTCATAATCATTGTCATATACAGGATAACAGTCATAGAGTTTATGTTCCCATGTAATAATGTCCTTGAAAAGGTAGCGGTTTCCATTTGTTGAAATGGCTTGATTATTGTCTAATATCCAGTATATTGCGGTACTTGCCAAACACAGTATTGTTGAATCAATAGCAAATAAATAAGGTGGGAGTGTACTATACACAGAGACATAGTCAGGTACAAATGAAGAGAGATGAATTGTGATCAGGTAAGGTGTTTTTACACAGCCTTATTAAAATGAGAACAACCGACACTACAATTTAAGCAACTTTATTTTGAAACTAGATGTGCATTGCGGTGCTGTGTGGATTTTTGCTGAGTGTGTGGGCCTTTGCCTCAGCCTTTTACATCTTGATGTTCAAAGCAAAAACATCTGCTAAATGAGAGAGAGAGAGAGCGAGAGAGAGAGAGACAGAGAGAGAGAGAGAGAGAGAGGGAGAGAGAGAGAGAGAGAGAGAGGGAGAGAGAGAGAGAGGGGGAGAGAGAGAAGGGGAGAGAGAGAGAGAGCGAGAGAAGGGGAGAGAGAGAGAGAGAGAGAGGGGGGGGAGAGAGAGAAGGGGAGAGAGAGAGAGAGAGAGGGGGAGAGAGAGAGAGAGAGAGAGAGAGAGAAGGGGAGAGAGAGAGAGAGACAGAGAGAGAGAGAGAGAGAGAGAGAGGGGGAGAGAGAGAAGGGGAGAGAGAGAGAGAGAGAGAGAGAGAGAGAGAAGGGGAGAGAGAGAGAGAGAGAGAGAGAGAGAGAGAGAGAGAGAGAGAGAGAGAGAGAGAGAGAGAGAGAGAGAAGGGGAGAGAGAGAGAGAGAGACAGAGAGAGAGAGAGAGAGAGAGAGAGAGAGAGGGAGACTCATTCATTCTATTTATTTTCTAAAATGTCCTCAATGCGCTGCGTTAAAACCTTGTTTTTTTTCTTCAGATTGGCAACCAACCTTGCTAATGCTCCTAATCCCATGGCAAAGCTTTGAGCTGGGCCTTAGTCACAACACGTGACTCCCCAGCCGGTCAAAACTTATATGGTAGTGTATTGCGCTCTGTCACATCACCTTCAAAGGGCTACACCGCTATCTTATTTCAACAGAGACAATCAGAGGATTTATAAAAACGCAGGTGGGACATCTTGGGTCTAAAAAAAAAAAAAAAAAAAAAAAAAAATCCCCCTGTATATTTCTGATTTGAGTTTGAAGAATTCAAGGTGCTCAAGGAAGGAAAGTCTCTGGCTTGGACCTGCCAGTGGAGGAACTAATCTTTTGGTGATATACACAAAACCTTTTTACCGGGACGCATCTCCCGGTATCATTAATGCAGGGACTTATTTTGTTTTCACCGGGACCAAATTAATATATGTCTCCCCGAACCAGCACTGTGACAGTTTGAGCTGATAAGTAAGTTGTCCTTATCTTCTTTTCCTATTTTTTGTAATGGCAGTAATCTCATTCTTTCACCGGTTTTAATGACGTGAATTTATTGGACAATTTATGAGTTTTCTAATGAAATGTCTGTTTTTTTTTCAAAGGTTTAGTGTCGATAAGGAGGTTCGTTCTCCCTCTTACTGACTGCTGAAGAATGTGTCACTTTGGAGAGATACTGTATATCTATTGACACACAGCTTGGTGGTGAGGCTTCTCACACCTTAGATGTTCACATCAATACCTGACTTCTCTCCTTCACCGCAGACTTTGAGGTCATGTTTCCTATTCAGAGAACAGATCAGATATGAGTCAGTCATTTGTTTAACCTTTTACTGCAGTGGGCTAAGTCAGGGTCACACACACAATGTGTGTATTTCTTGGTAGTATCTACTACCACCTGAAAAACTCAGGTGGTAGTAGATACTGATCAGTGTGATAATGGTTTAAATGAGTTAATACAGGACAGTGTGATAATATTTAAATGAATTAATACAGGTCTGTGTAACGATGATTTAAAGTACTTATTGTTGGTCATTGTGATAATGATTTAAAGGAGATAACATTGTGCAGGTGGATGTTTATCTAGGTCATTTGTGTTACACACACAAACAGTATACACACACACACACACACACACACACACACACACACACACACACACACACACACACACACACACACACACACACACAAACAGCACACTCACACACAAAGAGCAAACTCTCTCTCTCTCTCTCTCTCTCTCACACACACACACACACACACACACACACACGCACGAATATCACACACAAGCACACACAAACAGCACACTCACACACAAACAGCAAACTCTCTCTCTCACACACACACACACACAAACTAAGCCTGTGCACTCTAATCCTTAACATGGGGATCTATTAGAGAAGAAGGGGAATGAAGGTGAGGGAGGAAAGGTGAGGAGGGAAGCCATGCTACCTGGGGCAGAACTATGGAGACACCATTGTGACACCTGGGGTAGAACCATAGTCACCACTGTGACACCTGGGGTAGAACCATAGTCACCACTGTGACACTTGGGGTAGAACCGTAGTCACCACTGTGACACCTGGGGAAAAATCACAGAGTCACCACTGTGACACCTGGGGCAGAACCATAGTCACCACTGCGACACTTGGGGTAGTACCATAGTCACCACTGTGACACCTGGGGCAGAACCATGGAGTCACCACTGTGACACCTGGGGCAGAACCACGGAGACACAACTGTGGCACCTGGGGCAGAACCATGGAGACACAACTGTGACACCTGGGGCAGAACCATGGAGTCACCACTGTGACACCTGGGGCAGAACCATGGAGACACAACTGTGACACTTGGGGTAGAACCATAGTCACCACTGTGACACCTGGGGAAAAATCACAGAGTCACCACTGTGACACCTGGGGCAGAACCATAGAGTCACCACTGTGACACCTGGGGCAGAACCATAGAGTCACCACTGTGACACCTGGGGCAGAACCACAGAGTCACCACTGCGACACTTGGGGTAGTACCATAGTCACCACTGTGACACCTGGGGCAGAACCATGGAGTCACCACTGTGACACCTGGGGCAGAACCACGGAGACACAACTGTGGCACCTGGGGCAGAACCATGGAGACACAACTGTGACACCTGGGGCAGAACCATGGAGTCACCACTGTGACACCTGGGGCAGAACCATGGAGACACAACTGTGACACTTGGGGTAGAACCATAGTCACCACTGTGACACCTGGGGAAAAATCACAGAGTCACCACTGTGACACCTGGGGCAGAACCATAGAGTCACCACTGTGACACCTGGGGCAGAACCATAGAGTCACCACTGTGACACCTAGGGCAGAACCACAGAGTCACCACTGTGACACCTGGGGCAGAACCACAGAGACACCACTGTGACACCTGGGGCAGAACCACAGAGCCACCACTGTGACACCTGGGGCAGAACCACAGAGTCACCACTGTGACCCCTGGGGCAGAACCATAGAGTCACCACTGTGACACCTGGGGCAGAACCACAGAGTCACCACTGTGACCCCTGGGGAATCTTGTCCATGTAGCTCACATTGGCTTGAATCCCGCAAAAGGGCTTTGCCCAAGACATATACATGTTTAATGCATTGGAGACATGTCAGTGTTTACTGTATTGGAGATATATTGATGTTTAATGTATTGGGGACATATCAATGTTTAATGTATTGGAGATGTATTGGACATCAATGTTCTCTCTCTCTCTCTCTCTCTCTCTCTCTCTCTCCCCCTCACCCTAGTTAATGTAATGTGATGGTGTGTTTAAATATGGACCTGCAAAGCTTTTCTTGGCGGGCGACTGACTAACTGCGTTGCACTGTTTGCATTCACAAATCATCACATGCTACTCAATGACAGGGAGAGGACAAATGGGAGGGGTCTCTCTCTCACACACGTTCACGCTCACGCTCACACTCACACTCACACTCACACTCACACACTCTCACACACACACACACACACACACACACACACACACACACACACACACACACACACACACACACACACACACACACACACACACACACACACACACACGCACACACACACAAACCATCACCAGGCTCGCTTCTCCTGCTGTGTGTGTGAGGGAATGCTCACAGTGTGGGGTGGCTTCCTCCCACGGTGCCTTGTGTTGGTCATAGTGATGTTGTGGTATCTATTGTGTATTATCTCTGTTCCTCAGCATAGCTAGCACAGGACTACTACTGTACTCTATTAAACAACCATTTATGGTGCAATGATGACGGGGGAGATTGGAAAGGCATTGCTAAAGACATTACTACTATCTTTAACTAACTGCAACGCCACGCCAGGTTAGACAATGATGACGAAGGTGTAGAAAACGGCCCTTGAGAGGAAAGTGTTAGTGTTTGGAATGGTAATGACTGTGCATGTTTTGTGCTGTACACACTAGCTAGCCTGTGGTCTCTCTGTTGAGCTAGGCACAGCGGGCCTCACAGACGTTGAGTACAGTGACGTTATAACATCACATCTGGCACAGACACATTCACACTCCCACGGGTGAGCGAGGTGGAGAGAGAGAGAGAGAGAGAGAGAGATGGAGAGAGAGAGAATGTGTGTGAGTGAGTGAGTGAGGGAGAGATGGTGATGGAGAGAAAGAGAATGTGAGATAGATGTGGAGAGGGGGGGGTGGATTGTCACCTGTTCCTTGTATTGACTACTGATGTTTGGACTGTTTTTGATTGAATTGGAAAGGAGATTGAGCCTATTGAGTTCTAGAACTGGTTACAGTAGTACCACTATGGCTTCCAGTCCGGGGCCCAGACTAAATAGGCCCAATCTGCCCTTGCTGTGACCCCACTCGACACTCCCTAACATGAACAAAGACCGCCATCAACCCCATCAGAGCCACTTTGAAGCAGAGCTTTAGGGCTCTATTCAATATGTATTGCAGAAGCGTTACAGATTGGCAAATTGTAATGTTAATATCATTTCTGATTAAACCGACATATGCAGTATTTACCATGAATGCAGTCTCCTCTAACGCAGGAACATAGCTTACATTTCAATCACGCTTCAACGCTAAATGGTCACATTTGGTTTTGATAGTCCAGTTTTTTCCATCTGGAGATGCTCTACAGATGGTCATACTATCAACAAACTATCTGTTGATAAGCAACTGCTGGCTAAGGTTAGGGTTAGGGTTAGAACAAGGGTAAGGGTTATGGTTAGGGCTAGGTCGGTTTAGGGTAAGGGTTAAATTTAAGGTTATGAAAAGGATTAGGGTTAGGATTAGTAGATGGTTCGTTGAAGTGTTTCTGAAAGTCTGTAGTCTCTATATAGTCTGTATATAATCTGTAGATAGGCTCTAGATATTCTGTATATAGTCTTTAGATAGTCTGTCTATCTATCCCATATAAAGTGTAACTAGCTGAACTTCTGCAGTACAAATTAAATAGAGACCCTAATTGAGCCACTGATGGTGGGGATGAAGAGAGAGAGGAGGAGAAGAGGTGAGGGGAAGAAAGGGAATCTGACGGGTTTTCTTCCTGGTTCCCCCTAGTGTTTCACTCACCACCGGGAGAAAATAATGATCTGGAAATCAAGCTCTGACAATGAGCCACACCGGTCTCCCTTTTAACCAAATGAAAGTCGATTTCCCTCCAGCAGGCATGGGAGAGAGGGGGGAGAGAAGGAGGAAGGTGGGGGAGAGAGAGAAGGAGAGGGTAAAATGGAAGAGAAGTGAGGGAGAGAGAGAGAGAGAGTGGATAGAAGGTAAGATAGAAAGGGAGGAGAGAGAAAGGTAAGATAGAAAGAGAGGAGAGAGGTGATAGAGAGGGAGGAGAGAGGACAGAGGGGATAGAGAGGGTGGAGAGAGGTGATAGAGAGGGTGGAGAGAGGTGATAGAGAGAGGAGGGAACAGAGAGAGAGGAGAGAGGGGATAGAGATAGAGAAGAGAAGGGATAGAGAGAGGAGTGCGGGGATAGAGAGAGAGAAGAGAGGGGCTAGAGAGAGAGAAGAGAGGAGATGGAGAGAGAGGAGAGAGGGGATAGAGAGAGAGAAGAGAGGGGATAGAGAGAGAAGAGAGGAGATGGAGAGAGAGAAGAGAGGGGATAGAGAAAGAGGAGAGAGGGGCTAGAGAGTGAGGAGAGAGGGGATAGAGGGGACAGCGAGAGAGGAGAGAGGGTATATAGAGAGGGGAGAGAGGAGAGAGGGGATCGGGAAGGAGGAGAGAGGGGATATAGAGAGAGGAGAGAGGAGATGGAGAGAGAGTAAAGAGGGGATAGAGAGAGAGAGAAGAGTAGGTCTAGAGAGAGAGAGAAGAGTAGGGCTAGAGAGAGAGAGAAGAGAGGAGATGGAGAGAGAGGAGAGAGGGGCTAAAGAAGGAGGAGAGAGGATAGAGAAAGAGAAGAGAGGGGCTAGAGAGAGAGGAGAGAGGGTATAGAGAGAGGGGAGAGAGGGGACAGAGAGGGAGGCTGAAAGGAAGGAAAGAGGGGATAGAGAGAGCGGAGAGAGTGTATAGAGAGAGGGGAGAGAGGGGACAGAGATGGAGGCTGAAAGGAAGGAGAGAGGGGATAGAGAGAGGAGATACAGAGAGGGGATAGAGATAGAGGAGAGATGGAGGAGCGAGGGGATAGGGAGAGAGGAGAGAGGGGATAGAGAAGGAGGCTGAAAGGAAGGAGAGAGGGGGTAGAGAGAGAGGAGAGGGGATAGAGAGAGGGGAGAGAGGGGATAGAGAGAGAGGAGAGGGGATAGAGAAGGAGGCTGAAAGGAAGGAGAGAGGGGGTAGAAAGAGAGGAGAGGGGGTAGAGAGAGAGGAGAGAGGGGATAGAGAGAGAGGAGAGAGGGGATAGGGAGAGAGGAGAGACGGGATAGAGAAGGCGGCTGAAAGGAAGGAGAGAGGTGGTAGAAAGAGAGGAGAGGGGATAGAGAGAGAGGATAGAGGGGATAGAGAGAGAGGAGAGAGGGGATAGAGAGAGGGGAGAGAGGGAATAGAGAGAGAGGAGAGGGGATAGAGAGAGAGGAGAGAGGGGATGCAGAGTAGAGAAGGAATAGAGGCTACATAGTGTGAGAATAAGACAGAAGGAGGGAGGGATGGATGGAGAGAGAAAGAGAGAGAGAGAGAGCAGCCTTTTACACGATTAGGGGTGGCAGTGACAAATGAGCTTCTCCCTTGCTCCTCTCCTCCGTTGCGCTGTGCCGTCACACAGTGTGCGTGTGTGTGTGTGCTTGTGTGTGTGCGTGCATGTGTTTGTCCTCACACACACACACATCTCTGAGGATCATAACCCCTCCTGTATCTTACGCTATTGTGCAGGCTACAAAACAGTGTTGGATGTATATGGGGGAGCCCATATCACCCTAACCTCTGTAAACCTTACAGCCCCTTGTCACCATAGGTGAGGAGTGGGTCTGCACCTAAACACCCTGGCAGCTGTGGAATCCTCCCTGTTTTCCTCCTCCTTTTGTTTAGTTTGTGTCCCTCTCCACTTCCTCCCTCTTTTCCAATCAGAACAATAGGTTATGGAGAGCATTTTCCTGCTGCATCACTCACGGGTATCAGACGCCACATGCCATTAGATTCAGCTTGGGGATGCAGTAGGCAGCAGGCAGGTCTACTGTATTACAACACTGCCATCTGGTGGGCAGGGAGAGATATAGCAGGTAAAGTGTCGAGTAGGTGGTTGGTTGGCTGTGGTGAAATACCTGTGGTGGCACCTGAAGCTTTAGGAAAATGGCGAGGGACAAGTGTGACAAGTGTCCTCTATGAAGTTGTCTTCACTGATAATATTGAGTATTGTCGGTGATGAGTCCACGCCACACACACACTTGGACACACACACACGCGCGCGCACACACACACACACACAAGCATGATCACAAACACACATACGCACACACACACACACTGATAAAAAATCAATATTAACATAATCAGATATTGGTCAATAAACAACAGTCTTGTCTCACTGAGGCAGACGCTGCTTTATAAGACAAGCCTCTGACTTCAAGCCTAATGTGTTGTATTTATTCATTAATATGCACATAATTTTTCAATAAAACATTACGTTTCTATGAGTTTCTGAGCCGAGTTCTTCTGTCCCTCCCTCCCTTTCTCCTTCCTCCCCTCCCCCATCCTCCCTGAATTACATTTGGAATAATTAGTGTTCATATGCATGTGAAATCAAATGTTACAAATACAAAAAGGAGACGGAAGAGATTGGTTGAAGAAAAAGATAAGAAGAAATGGGGTTAATGTCAGAAAAATATATTATCTGAGCTGTGTGTGTGTGTGGGGGTGGGGGGGGGGACAGGGAGGGTGGGAGACTTCTGCTCTTTTATCTGATGGAGAGAGAGAGTAGAGCAATTCCTGAAGGCTTGGGTGCAGACAGACAGTGGGAGAGGTTTCTCTATCTTTCTCTCTCTCTCTTACTGTTTCATTTCTCTCTACCTCCCCATTTCTCTTCCACGCTCTTTCTCCGTATCTCACCTGCTTCTCCTGTCTCTCCCCTGACAATCTTTCTTCCCGCCGTCTCTTGCCTGCTCTCGCTCTCCATCGCTCTCCTGCTCTCTCTCCATCTCTCTCCTGCTCTCTCTCCATCTCTCTCCTGCTCTCTCTCCATCTCTCTCCTGCTCTCTCTCCATCGCTCGGCTGCTCTCTCTCTCCATCTCTTGCAAGTTCTCTGTCTCCATCTCTCGCCTGCTCTCTCTCTCCATCTCTCACCTGCTCTCTCTCTCCATCTCTCACCTGCTCTCTCTCTCCATCTCTCACCTGCTCTCTCTCTCCATCTTTTGCCTGTTCTCTCTCTTCCTTTTGCCTTTTTATGTTCCTCACACTCTTTCCCATCTCTCTCGCTCTCTCTCTGTCTCGCTCTCTTGTCTCTAGCTTGCTCCTATCTCTTTCTTTCTCTCTCTCTCCCTTTCTCTCTCTCCTCTCGCTCTCTCCCATCTCTCTCTCTTTCTCTTTCTTTATCTCTCTCTCTCTCTCTCTCTCTCTCTCTCTCTCTCTCTCTCTCTCTCTCTCTCTATTCTCTCTCCCTCCCGACACACTCGCTTTCTTCTCTCTCTCTCCCATCACTCGCTCTCTTCTCTCTCTCTCTCCCATCACTCGCTCTCTTCTCTCTCTCTCCCTCTTTCTGCCTGCAGGAGTAACCAGTATATTAAGTTCATCGCGGCGGCGACAGCATTGCTGCTGAATCAGCCATATTCTTCCAAATGACCCAAATCCTCACTCCGGAGAAACCTCATCCGCACACTGATTGCATTTTCTCTCTCTGCTTCCAACTCTCTTTCTCTCTCACTATCTCTCTCTCAAATACACACACGCACACACACACTGTATTGATCTCAAAGGGTCGAACATCTCTCTTTCTCTGTCTCTCTCTCTTCATCTCTGTCTTTCCCTTTCTCTTTCTATCTCTCTCTCTCTCTCTTTCTCCATCTCTCTGTCTTCCCCTTTCTCTTTCTTTCTTTCTCTCTCTCTCTCTCTCTCTCTCTCTCTCTCTCTCTCTCTCTCTCTCTCTCTCTCTCTCTCTCTCTATCTCTCTGTCTTTCCCTTTCTCTTTCTCTCTCTGTCTCTCTCTCTTTCTTTCTCTCTCTTTCTCGCCTGCTCTATCTCTGTCAATACCCGTAGGCTTGTAATTTACTCTTTGTTTCTTGTGTACTCCCCCTCTCTTTCTCTCTCCTGGCCGTCTCAGGAACAATATTTGTGTTCTTTCCTTTTCACCAAAGATCTTTCTCTTGTTTTTCCTGAGATGTGTCAGGAATTGAATTAGCTTACACTGAGTGACATAACATAACTCAACATGTCACATCATCATCTATAGAGAATTGCTCCACATATGATGTGATGTACTATGATGTGATGTGATGTACTGTGATGTACAGTGGATGACTCTCCTATGTGTTGTGATATGGATGACCCTCCTATGTGTTGTGAAGTGGATGACCCTCCTATGTGTTGTGATGTGGATCGGCCCTCCTATGTGTTGTGAAGTGGATGACTCTCCTATGTGTTGTGAAGTGGATGACTCTCCTATGTGTTGTGAAGTGGATGACCCTCCTATGTGTTGTGATGTGGATCGGCCCTCCTATATGTTGTGAAGTGGATGACTCTCCTATGTGTTGTGAAGTGGATGACTCTCCTATGTGTTGTGAAGTGGATGACTCTCCTATGTGTTGTGAAGTGGATGACTCTCCTATGTGTTGTGAAGTGGATGACCCTCCTATGTGTTGTGAAGTGGATGACTCTCCTATGTGTTGTGAAGTGGATGGCCCTCCTATGTGTTGTGAAGTGGATGACTCTCCTATGTGTTGTGAAGTGGATGACCCTCCTATGTGTTGTGAAGTGGATGACTCTCCTATGTGTTGTGAAGTGGATGACCCTCCTATGTGTTGTGATGTGGATGACTCTCCTATGTGTTGTGAAGTGGATGACTCTCCTATGTGTTGTGAAGTGGATGACCCTCCTATGTGTTGTGAAGTGGATGACTCTCCTATGTGTTGTGAAGTGGATGACTCTCCTATGTGTTGTGAAGTGGATGACCCTCCTATGTGTTGTGAAGTGGATGACTCTCCTATGTGTTGTGAAGTGGATGACTCTCCTATGTGTTGTGAAGTGGATGACCCTCCTATGTGTTGTGAAGTGGATGACCCTCCTATGTGTTGTGAAGTGGATGACCCTCCTATGTGTTGTGATGTGGATGACTCTCCTATGTGTTGTGAAGTGGATGACCCTCCTATGTGTTGTGATGTGGATGACTCTCCTATGTGTTGTGAAGTGGATGACCCTCCTATGTGTTGTGAAGTGGATGACCCTCCTATGTGTTGTGAAGTGGATGACCCTCCTATGTGTTGTGAAGTGGATGACCCTCCTATGTGTTGTGATGTGGATGACCCTCCTATATGTTGTGAAGTGGATGACTCTCCTATGTGTTGTGAAGTGGATGACTCTCCTATGTGTTGTGAAGTGGATGACCCTCCTATGTGTTGTGATGTGAATGGCCCTCCTATGTGTTGTGAAGTGGATGACCCTCCTATGTGTTGTGAAGTGGATGACCCTCCTATGTGTTGTGATGTGGATGACTCTCCTATGTGTTGTGATGTGGATCGGCCCTCCTATGTGTTGTGATGTGGATGACTCTCCTATATGTTGTGATGTGGATGACTCTCCTATGTGTTGTGATGTGGATGACTCTCCTATGTGTTGTGATGTGGATGACTCTCCTATGTGTTGTGATGTGGATCGGCCCTCCTATATGTTGTGATGTGGATGACTCTCCTATGTGTTGTGATGTTGATGACTCTCCTATGTGTTGTGAAGTGGATGACCCTCCTATGTGTTGTGATGTGGATCGGCCCTCCTATGTGTTGTGATGTGGATGACTCTCTTATGTGTTGTGATGTGGATGACTCTCCTATGTGTTGTGATGTGGATCGACCCTCCTATGTGTTGTGATGTGAATGGCCCTCCTATGTGTTGTGAAGTGGATGACTCTCCTATGTGTTGTGAAGTGGATGACCCTCCTATGTGTTGTGATGTGGATCGGCCCTCCTATATGTTGTGATGTGAATGGCCCTCCTATGTGTTGTGATGTGGATGACTCTCCTATGTGTTGTGATGTGAATCGACCCTCCTATGTGTTGTGATGTGGATCGGCCCTCCTATATGTTGTGATGTGAATGGCCCTCCTATGTGTTGTGAAGTGGATGACTCTCCTATGTGTTGTGAAGTGGATGACTCTCCTATGTGTTGTGAAGTGGATGACCCTCCTATGTGTTGTGATGTGAATGGCCCTCCTATGTGTTGTGAAGTGGATGACTCTCCTATGTGTTGTGAAGTGGATGACTCTCCTATGTGTTGTGAAGTGGATGACCCTCCTATGTGTTGTGAAGTGGATGACCCTCCTATATGTTGTGAAGTGGATGACTCTCCTATGTGTTGTGAAGTGGATGACCCTCCTATGTGTTGTGAAGTGGATGACTCTCCTATGTGTTGTGAAGTGGATGACTCTCCTATGTGTTGTGAAGTGGATGACCCTCCTATGTGTTGTGAAGTGGATGGCCCTCCTATGTGTTGTGAAGTGGATGACTCTCCTATGTGTCGTGAAGTGGATGACCCTCCTATGTGTTGTGAAGTAGATGACCCTCCTATATGTTGTGAAGTGGATGACTCTCCTATGTGTTGTGAAGTGGATGACTCTCCTATGTGTTGTGATGTGGATGACTCTCCTATGTGTTGTGAAGTGGATGACCCTCCTATGTGTTGTGAAGTGGATGGCCCTCCTATGTGTTGTGAAGTGGATGACCCTCCTATGTGTTGTGAAGTGGATGACTCTCCTATGTGTTGTGAAGTGGATGACCCTCCTATGTGTTGTGATATGGATGACCCTCCTATGTTACCTCCCATAGGTCTTACATCTACACACATCTTCACCGATTGGACGGTTGAACATAGCTCCAGCGTTCCAACCATGCGTTGCTAGTACAGATGTAGGATCAAAATTTGAGACAGTTTGCTAAAGCAGGGAAATAATCCTGCTGCAAATCCTGCAGAAACAGGAAATGTTAATTATTACATGGATTCTAATTCAAATACATTTTTGTAGGGGTTGATACATTTTTCACAAGGGAAAATCAAGTTTGGCATTTCAAAGTGGAAATTACAAACTTCCGAAGCCTTAAACTCCAAATACACTAAAAGTATAAAATGTCCTGCATTGCAGGAAAGATCTCCTGCAACAGGGTGATCAAATGAACATCCAATATCTTTATAAGTGTATTACAATCTCACTTGAAGCTCACCACTACTCCCATAAACTGATAAACATATCAAATAATATTGTAGATCTGTTTATCATGTTACTCTGAAGTATTCTAGAGTGAATTTAGGCCGGGATTCAGTCCAAACGGGCTTGGTCAACTAGGAGGTATTTAAAAGTAATTTCTGATTGAGCCGATATATGTGGCGTTTACTGTAAATAAGCTCTCTGTGTACAGGGGACATTGCATTTAGAAGGTGCATTACCGACAAATTGAATCCTGTACGTATTTGATTTCTACGATGGTTTTGTTCCCTTGGGAATAAACGTGCAACCTTACAACGTGAACAAACTTGCATTAAGACCAACTTGGTTGTTCTGTTTTTGTTGTTTTTGATAAAAGGACAACCGTGATCCTTGTCTGACGATCGAAAGTTTAGGACAACATACCTTAGACTAGCCTCCCCAGACTATCTACCCCAGACTAGCCTCCCCAGACTATCTACCCCAGACTAGCCTCCCCAGACTAGCTACCACAGGCTATCTACCCCAGACTAGCCTCCCCAGGCTATCTACCCCAGACTAGCCTCCCCAGACTAGCCTCCCCAGACTAGCTACCACAGGCTATCTATCTCCCCCAGACTATCTACCCCAGACTAGCTACCACAGGCTATCTCCCCCATACTATCTACCCCCAGACTAGCTACCACAGGCTATCTCCCCCAGACTATCTACCCCAGACTAGCCTCCCCAGGCTATCTACCCCAGACTAGCCTCCCCAGACTAGCCTCCCCAGACTAGCTACCACAGGCTATCTATCTCCCCCAGACTATCTACCCCAGACTAGCTACCACAGGCTATCTCCCCCATACTATCTACCCCCAGACTAGCTACCACAGGCTATCTCCCCCAGACTATCTACCCCAGACTAGCTACCACAGGCTATCTAACCCAGACTAGCCTCCCCAGACTAGCTACCACAGGCTATCTCCCCTAGACTATCTACCCCAGACTAGCCTCCCCAGACAAGCTACCCCAGACTAGCTACCACAGGCTATCTACCCCAGACAATCTACCCCAGACTATCTACCCCAGACTAGCCTCCACAGACTAGCTACCACAGGCTATCTCCCCCAGACTATCTGCCCCAGACTAGCCTCCCCAGACTAGCTACCACAGACTATCTTCCCCAGACTATCTACCCCAGACTATCTACCCCAGACTAGCAACCCCAGACTATCTACCTCAGACTAGCTACCACAGGCTATCTACCCCAGACTATCTACCCCAGACTATCTACCCCAGACTAGCCTCCCCAGACTAGCTACCACAGGCTATCTACGCCAGACTATCTACCCCAGACTATCTACCCCAGACTATCTACCCCAGACTAGCAACCCCAGACTATCTACCCCAGATTAGCTACCCCAGGCTATCTCCCCCAGACTAGCCTCCCCAGACTAGCTACCACAGGCTATCTATTCCAGACTAGCCTCCCCAGACTAGCTACCACAGGCTATCTACCCCAGACTATCTACCCCAGACTAGCCTCCCCAGACTAGCTACCACAGGCTATCTACCCCAGACTAGCCTCCCCAGACTAGCTACCACAGGCTATCTACCCCAGACTATCTACCCCAGACTAGCAACCCCAGACTATCTACCCCAGACTAGCTACCCCAGGCTATCTACCCCAGACTATCTACCCCAGACTAGCTACCCCAGACTAGCAACCCCAGACTATCTACCCCAGGCTATCTACCCCAGACTATCTCCCCCAGACTATCTACCCCAGACTAGCCTCCCCAGACTAGCTACCACAGGCTATCTACCCCAGACTAGCCTCCCCAGGCTATCTACCCCAGACTAGCCTCCCCAGACTAGCCTCCCCAGACTAGCTACCACAGGCTATCTATCTCCCCCAGACTATCTACCCCAGACTAGCTACCACAGGCTATCTACCCCAGACTAGCCTCCCCAGACTAGCTACCACAGGCTATCTCCCCCAGACTATCTACCCCAGACTAGCCTCCCCAGACAAGCTACCCCAGACTAGCTACCACAGGCTATCTACCCCAGACAATCTACCCCAGACTATCTACCCCAGACTAGCAACCCCAGACTATCTACCCCAGACAATTTACCCCAGACTAGCTACCCCAGACTATCTACCCCAGACTAGCCTCCCCAGACTAGCTACCACAGGCTATCTACCCCAGACTATCTACCCCAGACTAGCCTCCCCAGACTAGCTACCACAGGCTATCTACCCCAGACTAGCCTCCCCAGACTAGCTACCACAGGCTATCTACCCCAGACTATCTACCCCAGACTAGCAACCCCAGACTATCTACCCCAGACTAGCTACCCCAGGCTATCTACCCCAGACTATCTACCCCAGACTAGCTACCCCAGACTAGCAACCCCAGACTATCTACCCCAGGCTATCTACCCCAGACTATCTCCCCCAGACTATCTACCCCAGACTAGCCTCCCCAGACTAGCTACCACAGGCTATCTACCCCAGACTAGCCTCCCCAGGCTATCTACCCCAGACTAGCCTCCCCAGACTAGCCTCCCCAGACTAGCTACCACAGGCTATCTATCTCCCCCAGACTATCTACCCCAGACTAGCTACCACAGGCTATCTACCCCAGACTAGCCTCCCCAGACTAGCTACCACAGGCTATCTCCCCCAGACTATCTACCCCAGACTAGCCTCCCCAGACAAGCTACCCCAGACTAGCTACCACAGGCTATCTACCCCAGACAATCTACCCCAGACTATCTACCCCAGACTAGCAACCCCAGACTATCTACCCCAGACAATTTACCCCAGACTAGCTACCCCAGACTATCTACCCCAGACTAGCCTCCACAGACTAGCTACCACAGGCTATCTCCACCAGACTATCTGCCCCAGACTAGCCTCCCCAGACTAGCTACCACAGACTATCTTCCCCAGACTATCTACCCCAGACTATCTACCCCAGACTATCTACCCCAGACTAGCAACCCCAGACTATCTACCCCAGACAATTTACCCCAGACTAGCTACCCCAGACTATCTACCCCAGACTAGCTACCACAGGCTATCTACCCCAGACTAGCCTCCACAGACTAGCTACCACAGGCTATCTCCACCAGACTATCTGCCCCAGACTAGCCTCCCCAGACTAGCTACCACAGACTATCTTCCCCAGACTATCTACCCCAGACTATCTACCCCAGACTATCTACCCCAGACTAGCAACCCCAGACTATCTACCCCAGACAATTTACCCCAGACTAGCTACCCCAGACTATCTACCCCAGACTAGCTACCCCAGTGAATCAGTGAATCAGATGGCCATACATCTCCGACAACATCCTTCTTTCCTTCCGTATCCATCACAGCAGGCAGCCCAGTTCTCCTGTTAACAACAGAGACCCCTGACTATGTCAGACCACTCATACATGGCAGCTTCCAGCAGGTCCCCCGGTGGCCAAACAATAGCCTAACCCAGAGTTATCTCCCTCCCTCCCTCCCACCCACACACACACACACACACACACACACACACACACACACACACACACACACACACACACACACACACACACACACACACACACACACACACACACACACACACACACACGTGTCAGGGTGCACAGGCACACACAAACACACACTTCTGTTATTCCAGGGCCATGTATTGACATTTTGATGGACCAGTGGGGTGCCAAGAGTCCACACAGCTCGCTCGGATGACGAGAGCAATCGTGCGGTGATGTGGCACAAACGCTTTGTGGAGTGATTTCTGAAAAGTATTTTTTATTGGGATTCTTCTTTTCAAACTTTACGGTAACACAACATTGCTCCCGAGTGGCCCAGCAGTCCAAGGCACTGCATCTCAGTGCTAGAGGCATCACTACAGACCCTGGTTTGATTCCAGGCTGTTTCACAACCAGCCGTGATTAGGATTCCCATAGGGTGGCGCACAATTGTTTGACCGTCCTGCTTTTGCTGGGGTAGGCCGTCGTTGTAAGTTTGTTTTTAACTGACTTGCCTTGTTAAATAAAGGTTCAATAAAAAAAAATTACAAATTGAGTCAAGCTTGTTTTCTGTTGCCTGAATAGCTTCTGTCACGGAATCGGGAATTACTGCCACAAAAGTACTGGGTTTGTTATAAACTGATCTATCTTTGATGTTACAGAGTGTGCAGGTTTTGAGATAGAGGGAGGTTTAAAGGCGGGGAAAGGGTAGAGAGTGACGATGAAAGGCTGCAAGAAAAGAAACGGAAGACATTGATAGAATCCGGAAAGACCAAAACATGTTGTACAAAAACTAGGTAAAAATAAAGGGCCGCCCTAAATTCAATCAAGAGAACATTCTGAGCCTTTTTCATAGATTATATTAACAGACGGCATCAGGAGCAAGAGAGAATACTCAGAAGAGAGAGGATTGGTGAGAGAGGAGAGGAGCGGAGAGGGGAAAAAGGGGAGAGGGGATAAGGAGAAGGGTAGATGTAATAGTATATAGATCCTCTTAAGGCTAGGGGGGAGTGTTCGGAAGTTCGGATGAATAATGTGCCCAAAGTAAACTGCCTGTTACTCAGGCCCAGAAGCTAGGATATACATATAATTTGTAGCATTAGATAGAAAACACTCTGAAGTTTCTAAAACTGTTAGACTAATGTCTATGAGTATAACGGAACTAATATGACAGGTGAAAACCTGAGGAGAATCCATCAGAATATATTTGTTTTTAGGTCACAGACAATTTCAAAGATGGCCTATGGGAAAAACAAATAGATAAGACCCAGATTGTAGTTCCTATGCCTTCCACTAGATGTCAACAGTCTTTCGAAAGTGTTTCAGGCTTGTTTTTGGAATTTGGAATTTCGCGCTCTGCAATTTCATCGGATGTTGTCGTAGTGGCATGCTAGCGGGACATCGATCCCAAAGAGGTTGCTACTTTCAAGAGCAACAGGTAAAGGAGAAAGGAATGGGAGAGAAAGAAGTATAACATGAGAGAGGGAGGGTCACAGATATGAGGTGAGTGTATCCGGGGGGGTGCAGGATTTTACAGGACAAGCGAGCAGCTTAGCTGGTGGCTGCAGATAGCGAGCTAACATCCACTCCTTACAAAGGAAGGAGAAATTAAATGATCTCCATCGTGGAGAGAGAGAAAGCTTCCTGTGGTGCTGAACCGGTCCCCAATTCTCTCCTCTCGTCTTAGCTATTTATATTGGGGACAAGTTGAATGTGCTGGCTTTTTATACTTTTATTGTTAGCCTTTTATTATTTTATACTGAGGAGCGGCAGGGTAGCCTAGTGGTTAGAGCGTTGGACTAGTAACCGGAAGGTTGCGAGTTCAAACCCCCGAGGTACAAATCTGTCGTTCTGCCCCTGAACAGGCAGTTCAGTTCACTGTTCCCAGGCCGTCATTGAAAATACGAATTTGTTCTTAACTGACTTGCCTGGTTAAATAAAGGTAAAATAAATAAAAAAATAATTAAAGATACTCTTGCGGTGGAGTATGTGCATTCATGCGTTTTGCTGATGAGGGTAGTTTAAGGACGTACAGTACTTTAGTTATAGCCATTTCACTGGACCTCCGTCTTTGACGAGTCCATGGTAGCAGCATCATATGTCCAACGTGGGATTGTGTCAGGTTCAGTTGAAATCAAATCAAAGTCAATTTTATTTGTCACATTATCCGAATACAACAGGTATTACCGTACTGTAAAATGCTTACTTACAAGCCCTTAACCAACAATTAAGTTTTAAGAAAATTAATGTTAGAAAATATACTAAAGTAAAATAAAGTAGAATAAACTAAAGTAAAAAAATACCGTTGTTGAGTCAATGTGGTGAGGCTTACAGGTTAGTCGAGGGAATTGAGGTAATATGCACATGTAGGTAGAGGTAAAGTGACTATACATAGATAATAAACAGAGAATAGTATCAGTGTAAAAAATGAATGCAATTAATACAGGTATATGATGAATTGTTCTGAAGCCTTATAACTTGGTGGTGGAAGCTGTTAAGGAGCCATTTGAACCTAGACATGGCCCTCCGGTACCACTTGCCGTGTGGTAGCACAGAGAACAGTATATGATTTGGGTGTCTGACACCGCCTACATAAGAGGTCCTGGATGGCAGAAAGCTTGGCCCCAGTGATGTACTAGGCTGTACATACGACACTCTGTAGTGCCTTACGGTCAGATGCCGAGCACTTGCCTTACCAATACCAATACCAGGCGGTGATGCAACCGGTCAGGATGCTCTTGATGGAGCAGTTTAGAACATTTTGAAGATCTGGGGACCCATGTCAAATCTTTCAGTCTCCTGAGGGGGAATAGGCATTGTCGTGCATTGTCCTGCCCTCTCCACGACTGTCTTGTTGGTGATGTGGATACCAAGGAACTTAAAGCTCCCAACCCTCACCACTACAACCCGTTGATGTGAATGGGGTTGTGTTCCCCCCTCCTTTTCCTGTAGTCCAAAGTCAGCTCCTCCTCCGTATAGGCTGTCTCATCGTTGTCGGTGATCAGGCCTACCACCGTTGTGTCATCAGCAAACTTAATGATAGTGTTAGATTCGTGCTAGGAGGGGACTAAGTGTGCGCCCCTGAGGGGCCCCCGTGTTTAGGATCAGCATGGCAAATGTGTTGTTACCTACCCTTACCACCTGGGGGCGGCCCGTCAGGAAGTCCAGGATAGAGTTGCAGAGGTGTTCAGTCCCAGGGTCCTTAGCTTAGTGATGAGCTTTGTGGGCACCTGTAATCCATGGCTTCCTCTCTCTTTCTTAATATTAGACATCGAGCACCAGCTGTTATTGACAAATAAACACACACCACTCATCCAGTTTATTCTCCAGTGATTGCACGTTGGCCAATAGGATGGATGGTAGAGGCGGGTTACCCACTCGCCAACAATTTCTCATAAGGCACCCAGATCTGTGACCCCTGTATCGCCGTCTCCTCTTCATGTCAATGACGGGGATTTGGGCCTGGTCCGGGAACAACAGTATAACGTTCGTGTCAGACTCATTCTGTAAAATATATTTTGATATCCAGAAGCTAATTTCGGTCATTAGAGAAGGTAGTGGAAACATTATGTACAAAATAAGTTGCATATGTGATAAAAAACACACAAAAATAGTACAATCGGCTAGGAGAGCAAAACGGCAGCCAGCCCCTCTGGTGCCATTCTTTCAGACAGTAGTGTACTGTGCTCATTCTATCAACTGTATCAGTTTCCCATGTGGAGGCTTAGATGAGGGTGGGAAGGGATATGTTTCTGCTGACTCCTACACACACACACGCACGCACGCACGCACACGCACACACACACACACACACACACACGCAAACACACAGAGAGATAGCCTCTAAACAAGCAACAGCTGCACAGGCCTGCTGTTTAAATGGATTATAGGTGACTTTCGCTAAAGCTCTCTTGATTAGGTTCCTGTCTCTCAACTAGCTCTCACAGTTGCATGACAGAATTAGACATTCATCCATGTTTCTCAAACATCACATTTCAAAGTAGTTCCACAGTAAAATGTTGATGTCTGTAAGGTTACGTTTAGGCATTCATTCCACATTTTTAAGGTAAGGGTTAATTTTTGGAAATAACTCCAAAATCTTAAGGTTAGGCATGAACTCCGAATGGCTAAGGTAATGGTTAAGGATTTGGGATAGGCTTAAAGTAAAAATATTAAAGCATCTTTCTATTGCTGATTGTAACATTGTAACCTTTGGATTCAGGGGCAGATGCTTACACCCATTACCCCAATGTGTAACGGCTTTCTTTCGGTGAAGGAGAGTCGGACCAAAATGCAGCGTGATGGTTATTCATGGTATTTTAATGAAGAAAAACTATACATGAATAAACTAACATAACAATAAACGTGTGAAAACCTAAACAGCCTATCTGGTGACAACAAACACAAAGACAGGAACAATCACCCACGAAACACACAAAGAATATGGCTGCCTAAATATGGTTCCCAATCAGAGACAACGATAAACACCTGCCTCTGATTGAGAACCACTCCAGACAGCCATAGGCTTACCTAGAAAACCCTACTAAGCCACAAACCCAATACCTAACAAAAACCCCAAGACAAAACACACCACATAAATATACCCATGTCACACCCTGGCCTGACCAAAATAATAAAGAAAACACAAAATAATAAGACCAGGGTGTTACACAATGCACTTTCTTGTTTTAAAATTTTATTTTTATTTAACTTGGCAAGTCAGTTAAGAACAAATTCTTATTTTCAATGGCAGCCTAGGATCAGTGGGTTAAACTGCAGAACGAGAGAGTTTTACCTTGTCAGCTCGGGGATTCGATCTTGCAACCTTTCCGTTACTATGCCAACGCTCTAACCACTAGACCAAAACGTACTTGAAGGTCTCGTGACGTGACAATCATTACTGTGATAACTGTTATTTATCGAATCAACTAACTATGTTTAATTGTCACTCGAATAAATGAATTATGTAACAATTGTCTCATTAGAAATGTGGGGCACCACGGCAGAAGTTGTTTAAACAGTTACTGTTTCCCAAATTAAACTCAAAGATAAATATATATATATATATATTTATAAATTGTATATCGTTAACAGTCACTTACTAATCATTACCTCAAACCAGTCTCATTCTGAACGTCATAGAATTCTTGAATCCGCAAAAAGAACCCTAACCTTATTGATGAATCAGTAATACACAAATTGGCTTAATTATTTACAAAGTAACTAAATAATAACACAGAATACATAAACACACACACATGGTATAGATCATTGATTAGAAACGTAATACAATGAAATAGGTCCCTAGTGGACTAACAACAACATGACTGCTTGGTTATAAAAATGAGAGGTGTCAGAAAGAGAGGGAAAGGGAGAGACAGAGAGATTCAAACTATCGTTGTTACATTTGGAAATACGCTCACGGAAATAAAAAAATGCACTGCTCATTCGGATAAGAAAAGCAATGTATATATTAACGCGTAGCTGTCCTCGATCGTTGTCTTTCTGTTAAATATTGACTTCTTGTGACCACGGTGTCAGATTTAAAAAATGCTTCACGGCGAAAGCATACCTTACGATTATTTTTAGAACATAGCCCAGTTGACAAATCATTACAAACAGTAACCAGCCAAGCTGCGGCGTTACAAAACTCAGAAATAGAGATACAATTAATCCCTTACCTTTGATGATCTTCATATGGTTGCACTCAGAATACATTCATTAAATACATTCATTAAATGTTCCTTTTGTTCGATAAAGTCTCTTTATATCCCAAAACCTCAGTTTTGTTCACGCGTTTTCTTCAGTAATCCACAGGCTCAAACACAGTCACAACAGGGAGCAAAAAAATCCAAATCGTATCCGTAAAGTTCATAGAAACATGTCAAACGATGTTCATAATCAATCCTTAGGTTGTTTATAGCCAAAAATTGAGTCCTGTCACGACTTCCGCCAAAGTCGGCCCTTCTCCTTGTTCGGGGTGGTGTTTGGCGGTCGACGTCACCGGCTTTCTAGTCACTACCGTTTAACTTATGCTTTTCATCCAAAATTCCGAATGCTGCCCCCTACCCTAGAGAAGTTAAGCACTTTGGCCAAAATGGGTGTTCCGTCATGCTGACACGAACTCTGAGCTCACTTGGGGTGTGGCTACTGACTGAGCATAGCTTATATGAAAAAATATTATCTCATTATAAAACTAAAATCACATTCCTATCTTAACAACAATAGTTTCATTGTTCTTCATGTTGTATTCACAATGTATTGAATGGAAACTTGACAGTGAAAGGGGGTTTCCTTCCCAAGTTACATTATTTGGTTCATACAGTTAACATCACAAAATGAAAAGCAACATGACATTAATATTCTTCAGGTCCCCACCAACCATTTCCCACATTCTTTATGTTAGAAATATTGTTCCATTATTCACTTTTGGATGTTCCTTTATCCAGTTTTTGGAGGCAAAGGTCTTCTGTAGACAAAAGCATTCCTGTGGTTGATACTGAAAGGCAGAGAGAGGAAGTTTCATTGGTCTAATATCCCTCCTTGCTTGCTTCAATACAAGGAATTTTCCCTCCTCCTTAATTTGCGACAGTGTTAAGGTGTTGAAACTGGCCAAGCCCCCCCCGCCTCCCCTCCTCTCCTGTGGGAGAGAGGAGGGTCTGGCTATCTGTCAACCATTTGCCAAGCTGATCTGGCACCTTTGATCCTCAGCAAGAAGAGAGTCATGACAAAGGTAACAGCGCTCACTGTTGCCGCTATTGACCAGTTGCCATGTCATCTCCTGTTGTCCTCAGACATGGATGGATGTCGAATACTGACTTGGGTCGCTGGTGACCTGACTGCCTGTCTGCCATGCAGCCCTCAGTAAACAGCACTCATTTAATAAATCATCTTTTAATAACACAGGCGAACTGCTGAGGTGATGCTATTAACACTGTGGTCACTCCCGGATGGGTGGTGTGTGTGTGTGCGTGATTGTGTGTGTCTGTCTGTGTGTCTGTGTGCACATACTGTAAATCTATTAATTCTGGGCCCCAAACGATTTATACCGGCTTATCAAGAGAGGCAGGGTTCGCTATTGATTTCACGGCGCGTGTTTTATGTTCTTTCTGGGGCGGAGTGGTGCTTAAGACAAAGAAACACTTTCAACCCCCTTCGTTCCTCCCATCCCCAGAAGTCACCAGTCCCTGATGAGTGATCTGCTAGGCACAGCCATCAAACTCTGTACCATCATATTTTATGGACATTCTCTGAGAGAGATAGAGAGAGAGAAGGAGATATATATATATATAGAGAGAGAGAGAGAGAGAAAGAGAGAGAGAGAGAAAGAACAGGAAATAGGAGGTAAATAGAGAGAGAGGGAGAAGGAGAGAGAAAGAGGGGGAGAGAGGAGAGAGAAGGAGCGAAGGGGAGAGAGAAGGAGAGAGAAGGAGAGAGGTGAGAGAGAGAGGTGAGAGAGAGAGAGAGAGAGAGAGAGAGAGAAAGAAATGGAAAGAGAGAGAGAAGGAGAGAAGGGGAGATAGAGAAGGAGAAACAGCGTTGTTAACCACAGAGCTGGACTGGAATGGGTCATGAGGAGTGTAGGAGTATCATTGAGAATATACAACCAACACCAAGTTTGGTATCACTTTCTAGTAGCTGACCATAGCCTTAAAATTGGTCTGGAGAACCCTCATTTATTTGTGATGACCAGACACTTCAAGAGGGAGGAAAAGGAAACAAACAGAGGAATTTACGCCCGATACATGAATAAGACAAAAACAAAACAAGGCCCTTGCTTGGCTACGGATTAACCGCAGGCTGTTTTATCTCCCAAATAAATTGCCTTTTAGACAAAATAATTGACTCACGGTGCGAGGAAGGCAAAACAGTGGCGGCGCAGCGGATCGTGTTCTTCGGTGTGTACCGACTCACTTCTGGGAGCAGCATCCCTAATCAATGGATATTGAACGGCATCAGCTACCAGCGTTTTGCACTAAAAGAGCAGCCACCATTGTTCATGTCTCATGTTGATGTTCCGAGCCCTCTATTGTTTTACTGTGCTTCCATTACTCCATGCATGCCTCAGAGTACAACTTCTGTCTTCAAAGTGAGGACTCACCCTAACTTTCCTCTGAATGGGTTGAAACCTGCGTTGTTTGAAGAGTTGTTTTGTTTGATTGTCAAAGATAATTTTATCGTGGTTAATTGTTTGTCAAACAAAACAGCCATATTAATTTGTTATTGAGGCCTTCAGAGCTTTGTTATTGCTAGTAATAGAGCTAGCACGATAACCTGAAAATAATCGACACCGACCATACCGACCACTTATCGCAGGCATTTTGCTGATACCGTTCATTAAGATAAGCAAGTGAAATTTGAAATGAAATATGTATTCATGCTGTATGGATGATTGTTAATGGGACCATTGATGGCTTCAACCCTCAAAGTAGTAGTGGTACTTTAAAGGATAATGAAATAAAGAAAACATTGTTAGAGATTAATGTTAGAAACTTATCGGTATGTAGTGGTACTGTGGAAGTAGAACTGAGGCACTAATACTGTGGTAGTGGTACTGTAGTAGTTCAGTAGTAGCAGTAGCAGTAGCAGTAGTAGTAGTAGTTGTCATAGATGTAGTAGTAGCAGTAGTAGTCATAGTAATAGTAGTAGCAGTAGTAGTCATAGTCATAGTAGTAGTAGTGGTAGTAGTAGTAGTAGTAGTAGTAGTAGTAGTAGTAGTAGTAGTGCATTTTCACTTTAGCAGTAGCAGTAGTAGTAATGTTGTAGTAGTTCTGTATTAGTAATGGTACTGTAGCAGTAGTAAAAATCTAGTAGTAGTAGCGTAGTAGAAGTGGTACTGTGGTAGTAGTAATGTTGTAGTAGTACAGCAGTAGTGTCACTGTAGAAGTAGTACTGTAGCAGTGGTAATGTAGTAGTGGTACCATATTAGTAGTAGTAGTACTGCCGTATTGTTTTAGTACTGGTACTGTAGTAGATAGTACTATAGTACTACTATAGTAATTGTACTGTAGTAGTGGTTCTGTTGTAGCAATACTGTAGTAAGTAGTACTGGATTAGTAGTGGAGTAGTGGTACTGTAGAAGTAGTAATTTAGTAGTAGTACTGTAGCAGAACTAGTAGTAGTACTGCAGTAATGATACTGTAATAGTAGTACTATAATAGTTGTCCTGTAGCAGTAGTGGAAGTTCTGTATTAATGGTACTATAGTAGCGGTACTGTAGTGGTAGAACCGAAGTAGTGGTATTTTAGCAGTGGTACTTTAGCAGTAGTACTTTAGCAGTGGTACTGTAATAGTGGTACTATGGTAGTGGTACTGTGGTAGAGGTACTGTAGTATTAGTAGTAGTAGTAGTAGTAATTACTGTAGTAATTGTACTGTAAGAGTGTTTCTGTAGTAGAAGTAGTACTGTAGTAGTAGTACCAAAGTAGTTGTACTTTAGTAGTGGTACTCAAGTAGTAGTACTGTGGTAGTGGTACTGTAGCAGTGGTACTGTAGTAGTAGTAGTAGTAGTAGTTGCTGTACTGTAGTAGTGCTACCGTAGTAGTAGTACTGTAGAAGTGGTACTGTAGTAGTACTGTAGTATTGGTAATGTAATAGTTCAGTAGAAGTACTGTAATAGTGGTAATAGAATTGTAGTAGTAGTAAAGGGAAAGGGGGATACCTAGTAAGTTGTCCAACTGAATGTATTCAACTAAAACGTGTCTTCCGCATTTAACCCAACCCCTCTGAATCAGAGGTGCGGGTGGGCAGCCTTAATCAACATCCAAGTC
Source organism: Oncorhynchus mykiss (assembly GCF_013265735.2). Classification (NCBI taxonomy): domain Eukaryota; kingdom Metazoa; phylum Chordata; class Actinopteri; order Salmoniformes; family Salmonidae; genus Oncorhynchus; species Oncorhynchus mykiss. Next base: position 55,639,081 of record NC_048585.1, on the reverse strand, counting down.
TTCAGCGCCCGGGGAACAGCGGGTTAACTGCCTTGCTCATGGGCAGAATGAGAAGTAGTAGTAGTAGTAGTAGTAGTAGTAGTAGTAGTAGTAGTAGTAGCAGCAGGAGTAGTAGTGTAACAATGGTAATATAGTAAGGGTATTGTAGTAGCGGTAGTACTGTAATAGTGGTACTGTAGAAGTTGTAATGTACTTTAGTACTACTGTAGTATTGGTGCTGTAGCAGTAGTAGTAGTACTGTAATAGTGGTACAGTAGTAGTAGTAGTAGTAGTAGTAGTGGTAATGTAGAAGTAGTAGTAGTAGTAGTACTGTAGTAGTGGTACAGTAGTAGTAGTAGTAGTAGTAGTAGTGGTACAGTCGTAGTAGTAGTAGTAGTAGTAGTAGTAGTAGTAGTTGTAGTAGTAGTAGTAGTAGTAGTGGTACTGTAGTAGTGGTACAGTCGTCGTAGTAGTAGTAGTAGTAGTAGTAGTAGTAGTAGTAGTAGCAGCAGGAGTAGTAGTGTAACAATGGTAATATAGTAAGGGTATTGTAGTAGCGGTAGTACTGTAATAGTGGTACTGTAGAAGTTGTAATGTACTTTAGTACTACTGTAGTATTGGTGCTGTAGCAGTAGTAGTAGTACTGTAATAGTGGTACAGTAGTAGTAGTAGTAGTAGTAGTAGTAGTGGTAATGTAGTAGTAGTAGTAGTAGTAGTACTGTAGTAGTGGTACAGTAGTAGTAGTAGTAGTAGCAGTAGTGGTACAGTCGTAGTAGTAGTAGTAGTAGTAGTAGTAGTAGTAGTAGTTGTAGTAGTAGTAGTAGTAGTAGTGGTACTGTAGTAGTGGTACAGTTGTCGTAGTAGTAGTAGTAGTAGTAGTAGTAGTAGTAGTAGTAGTAGTAGAAGAAGTAGTGGTACTGTAGTGGTAGTAGTAGTAGTAGTGGTACTGTACTGGTAGTAGTAGTAGTAGTAGTGGTACAGTAGTAGCAGTAGTAGTAATAGTAGTAGTAGTAGTAGTAGTAGTGGTACTGTAGTGGTAGTAGTAGTAGTAGTGGTACTGTACTGGTAGTAGTAGTAGTAGTGGTACAGTAGTAGTAGTAGTAGTGGTAGTAGTAGTAGTAGTAGTAGTACTATAGTAGTAGTAGTCGTGGTTCTGTAGTAGTGGTACAGTCATAGTAGTAGTAGTACTGTAGTAGTAGTAGTAGTAGTAGTAGTAGTAGTAGTAGTGGAAGTAGTACTAGTAGTGGTACTGCAGTAGTGGTACAGTCGTAGTAGTGGTAGTAGTAGTGGTACTGTACTGGTAGGTGTAGTAGTACTGGTACTGTAGTAGTGGTACAGTCGTAGTAGTGGTAGTAGTAGTGGTACTGTACTGGTAGTAGTAGTAGTAGTGGTACTGTAGTAGTGGTACAGTAGTAGTAGTAGTAGTAGTAGTAGTAGTAGTAGTAGTAGTAGTAGTAGTTGTAGTAGTAGTAGTAGTAGTAGTAGTAGTAGTCGTCGTCGTCGTCGTCGTAGTAGTAGTAGTAGTATTAGTAGTAGTAGTAGTGGTACTGTAGTGGTAGTAGTAGTAGTAGTAGTGGTACTGTACTGGTAGTAGTAGTAGTAGTGGTACAGTAGTAGCAGTAGTAGTAGTAGTAGTAGTAGTAGTAGTAGTAGTAGTAGTGGTACTGTAGTGGTAGTAGTAGTAGTAGTGGTACTGTACTGGTAGTAGTAGTAGTAGTGGTACAGTAGTAGTAGTAGTAGTGGTAGTAGTAGTAGTAGTAGTAGTAGTAGTACTCTAGTAGTAGTAGTCGTGGTACTGTAGTACTGGTACAGTCGTAGTAGTAGTAGCAGTAGTAGTAGTAGTACTGTAGTAGTAGTAGTAGTAGTAGTAGTAGTAGTAGTAGAAGTAGTAGTAGTAGTGGTACTGCAGTAGTGGTACAGTCGTAGTAGTGGTAGTAGTAGTGGTACTGTACTGGTAGTAGTAGTAGTAGTAGTAGTAGAAGTAGTAGTAGTAGTAGTGGTAGTAGTAGTGGTACTGTAGTGGTAGTAGTAGTAGTAGTGGTACTGTACTGGTAGTAGTAGTAGTAGTGGTAGTAGTAGTAGTAGTAGTAGTAGTAGTAGTAGTAGTAGTAGTGGTACTGTAGTAGTAGTAGTAGTAGTAGTAGTAGTAGTAGTAGTAGTAGTAGTAGTAGTAGTGGTACTGTAGGAGTGGTACAGTCGTAGTAGTAGTAGTAGTAGTGGTACTGTACTGGTAGTAGTAGTAGTAGTGGTACTGTAGTAGTGGTACAGTAGTAGTAGTAGTAGTAGTAGTAGTAGTAGTAGTAGTAGTAGTAGTACAGTAGTAGTGGTACAGTAGTAGTAGTAGTAGTAGTAGTAGTAGTAGTAGTAGTAGTAGTAGTAGTAGTAGTAGTAGTGGTACTGTAGTGGTAGTAGTAGTAGTGGAACAGTAGCAGTAGTAGTAATAGTAGTAGTAGTAGTAGTAGTAGTAGTAGTAGTACTCTAGTAGTAGTAGTAGTGGTACTGTTGTAGTGGTACAGTCGTAGTTATAGTAGTAGTAGTAGTAGTAGTACAGTAGTAGTAGTAGTAGTAGTAGTAGTAGTAGTGGTACAGTCGTAGTAGTAGTAGTAGTAGTAGTAGTAGTGGTACTGCAGTAGTGGTACTGTAGTAGTGGTACAGTCGTAGTAGTAGTAGTAGTGGTACTGTAGTAGTGGTACTGTAGTAGTGCTACTGTAGTAGTGCTACAGTCATAGTAGTAGTAGTAGTAGTAGTAGTAGTAGTAGTAGTGGTACTTTTGTGGTAGTAGTAGTAGTAGTGGTACTGTAGTATTGGTACAGTCATAGTAGTAGTAGTAGTAGTAGTAGTAGTAGTAGTAGTAGTAGTAGTAGTGGTACAATCATAGTAGTAGTAGTAGTGGTACTGTAGAGTGGTACAGTAGTAGTAGTAGTAGTAGTAGTAGTAGTGATACTGTAGTAGTGGTACAATCATAGTAGTAGTAGTAGTAGTAGTGGTACTGTAGTGGTAGTAGTAGTAGTAGTGGTACTGTACTGGTAGTAGTAGTAGTAGTGGTACAGTATTAGTAGTATAGTCATAGTAGTACTGTAGTAGTAGTAGTAGTGGTACTGTAGTAGTAGTAGTAGTAGTAGTAGCAGTAGTAGTAGTAGTAGTAGTAGTAGTGGTACTGAAGTAGTAGTAGTAGTAGTAGTAGCAGTAGTAGTAGTAGTAGTAGTAGTAGTAGCAGTAGTAGCAGTACACTAGTAGTGGTATAGTCAAAGTAGTATTGTAGCGGAGCTATAATAGTGGTAGTAGTAGTAGTAGTAGTAGTAGTAGTAGTAGTGGTACTGTTGTAATACTTTAGTAGTAGTACTGAAGTGGTAGTGATACTCTAGTAGTGGTACTGTAGTAGTAGTACTGTAGTTGTAGTAGTGATACTGTAGTGGAGGTTCTGTAGTAGTAGTAATAGTATTACCGTATTAGTAATACTGTAGTAGTCGTTCCATTGGGTTGAACAGATCTTGGTACTGTAGTAGATGACACACTGGTTAATATGGCCAAATTTATTCTGAGAAGATTACTTATTAATTTCCATAATGATTCAGACATTCGTTAGTGGCGTAGATCTGAGATTGATGTGAATTTAATTAAGACACCTGGTGGTTATTAAACTGTAATCAGGGTGAGCCACTTATCTTTCATCATTACCTTTAGCACCAAGGTCTGGATAAATTGATCGGAGCCAACATCTCTTACCAAAACGATTTCCATCTCTCCTCGCTCTGGCCCGGACGGAAACAACACTACTTTCCAATCTACAGGCAATTACAGCACTCCCATCTATCAGCATGACTGGAGGAAATGACATTTTAGGAATTTAGGATGTAGAGCACCCGATATCTGTTGATGGAATAAAAACAATTGAAAGACGCTGGAACTCTCTTACAGCAACACAATGTAGCCTGCACTTGGTAAAAAATGACCCAGCTGTTTCAGTGTTGTGCCAAAACGCTCTTAAATAAGCATTAACTTCTAGTTACATTTACCGCTAATTACTCTCTCTCATTGTTCCTTCTAACTCTAATAAAATGACAATGGTGCCATCGACTACTTACTAGTTCCAGCCTTTTCTGTCAGATAAAGTCTCTGAATAATATATAGACATGTTATTCATGTGTCTCAAGGAGAACTAGAACCTTAAAACTTCTTCAGGCTAGGGTCTATTTTTCTCAATTTCCACCTGCATGATGTGCCCAAAGTAAACTGCCTGTTGCTCAGGCCCTGAAGCCAGGATATGCATATAATTGGTACCATTGGAAAGAAAGCACTCTGAAGCTTGTATAAATGTTAAAATAATGTAAGAGACTATAACAGAATAGATATGGTAGGAGAAAAACCAACCAGATCTTTTTTTTTTTGAGAGCCCATGCTCTTCTCTTCTTTGTAATCTAGCTCCCAGTACGCAATTCCTATGGCTTCCACTGGGTGTTAGTAGTCTTTGTTCAAGGTTTCAGGCTTGTTTCTTCCAAAACGAGGAAGAATAATGAGTTTTGATACAGGGACACAAATTTGGAAATTCGTGTTTGCTCGTGCTACATAGAGGACACGCACCTGCTAAAATCGTTTTTCCTATTGAACATACTTCTTTCCGTATGAAATATTATAGTTTAATTACATTTTAGGGTATCTGAGGATTAAATATAAATGTATTTTGACTTGTTTTTATTCCTTTCTTTGCATGTTGAACGAGTGGATTGCTCAAATCGCTGGCGCCAACTAAAATGATTTTTTGGGATATAAAGAAGGATTTTATCTAACAAAACGACACTACATGTTGTAGCTGCGACCCTTTGGATGACAAATCAGAGAAAGTTAATATTTAATCGCTATTTGTGAATTTATTTACCTATTTACCTTTACCTTCCACCTGTGCCGGTGGAAAAAATATATATATATTTTGATGTGGGCGACATTCTCAAACAATCGCATGGCATGCTTTAGCTGTAAAGCCTACTGGAAATCAGACAGTGCAGTTAGATTAACAAGAATTTAAGCTTTTAACCGATATAAGACACTTATATGTACCTAAATGTTTATTGTCCATCATTTTTATGATTATTTATTTGAATTGCACACCCTCCAGTTTCACCGGATGTTGTCCCGCTAGCGGGACGCATAGCCTTATTAAGACTGAATACGTTGGAGAAACTGAATACTTGGAGAAAACTTCAGTAAGTTGGATGCATCTGAGCCCAGCACTACCTCTCTAAGCCAGTGTTCAAGACAATCTAAACTATGTGGACCTCTCCTATTGGACGAGTTAAAGATAGGGGACCTCTCCTTTTGGACGGGTTTAAAGATTGTGGAGTAACGGGTAATGGTTTCTTCGTCTCTCAATCACTCGGGCCAAACTGCAGGACTGGGGCCGGGAGCTAGGGCCGGGAGCTGGGGGCCGGGGGCCCTCTTCCGCCACCGTCTGTGTGCCTGACATTCTGCAGTCTGTCGGGGTCCTTCACACACCATCATCGCTTGTCTGAGAGCCGCAACGTGACGCCGTTCTGAGCAGAGGCCCTGCAGTTGTCTCCTGTCACCGTTGCCCAGGCACCAGAACTCATAACACACACTCTGAGCTTATTTCAAGCTAGAGCAGAGACCCATCTGTAGCACAGTGGCAGAGGCTGTGCCACTACAAAACAGTGGGCAGATGAAGAGCAGAAGCCCAGGACGTTTGACCTGCAGCATTGTGTGTCCAAGTCAAGAAAATTTGCCCCCTTGCGGGATAAGTTTATCATATTTTTGTTTTGTCTTGTTAGTGTGAAGTTGTATGCTCTTTGGGGGAGGTTTATGAACGGTTTATGAAAGGTTTGTGGGTTGGGGTGGGGTGGGGTTGGGTCTGAGGGCATTATTGAGGAAGTTGATTGTACTGTATATGGTCCAAATGGCTAGTTGACAATAGTGTCTTTGCAATTCTTATGCAAATTATTGTGTCCGCCGGGCTGGTCAACTCCCCTTGTTGGAGCTGTGTGCTCATACGCTGCTGCATTGTGGGGGAAGAGTGAGTGACTTTCAGGGATAGTATTCATGTTTGAATCTGTTTGATATAGCAACAGCTTTTTGCCTTCTATTCTGAATCTGCAGGAGTCTTTCGCACTTTGCTCTGGCTTTTTTTGTGACGAGGAGCGAGTTAAATTGAAAAGCAGGGCAGATTGTTAGTGTGAAACTTCCCACCTGGGTTCACATGTTGCCTTTGCCGCCATTGTGGAGACGGAACTCTCTCTGTGTGTGTGTGTGTGTGTGTGTGTGTGTGTGTGTGTGTGTGTGTGTGTGTTAGGCTATTTGACTGGATGGATGAATGGTTGGATGGATGGATGGATGGATGGATGAATGGAGGGAGGGAGGGAGGGAGGGAGGGAGGGAGGGAGGGAGGGAGGGAGGGAGGGAGGGAGGGAGGGAGGGAGGGAGGGAGGGAGGGAGGGAGGGGGTCTGTTAGCATGTCTAGAGGGGTGGGACTCTGTGTGGGCCTTAGTCTGAGACAGAGAGGAGCGCCGTGCATGACAAGAACCAAAGGAGCACTGTGTGTTCCAAACTGAGAGGGTGACCCCATAGGCACCCAAGAGATTAGCACCTGTGTGTGTGTGTGTGTGTGTGTGTGTGTGTGTGGTGTGTGTGTGTGTGTGTGTGTGTGTGTGTGTGTGTGTGTGTGTGTGTGTGTGTGTGTGTGTGTGTGTGTGTGTGTGTGTGTGTGTGTGTGTGTGTGTGTGTGTGTGTGCGTAGGTCTCAGTGTGTAGGTCTCAGTGTGTGGGTCTCAGTGTCTGGGTCTCAGTGTGTAGGCCTCAGTGTGTGGGTCTCAGTGTGACTAATGTAGTGATGTGTGTGGTTCTGAGGGATTTTACAGTCACACTACATGAATATTACAGCCGGTAGTGAATTTATTAGCTGCAGGTCATATTTCTGGCCCACAGAGCCAAAACACCACGCCAGCCTTTGAGGGAAAGACCATGATCCTATGGGGTTGGTGATTGTATGAAGACGAATTAGAATGCCTGGGGCCAGTCGCAGGGAGGGGGGGGGGGAAATCAATAGCAAATCAAATGTTACTTGTGTGGAGATGACTACATCCTACTAGATTGAAGACAGAAACAGGAAAAATAAACACTGGAGGACAGAAAAAAGAGAGGCTATTTGACTGGATGGATGAATGGTTGGATGGATGGATGGATGGATGGATGGATGGATGGAGGGAGGGAGGGAGGGAGGGAGGGGGTCTGTTAGCATGTCTAGAGGGGTGGGACTCTGTGTGGGTCTTAGTCTGAGACAGAGAGGAGCGCCGTGCATGACAAGAACCAAAGGAGCACTGTGTGTTCCAAACTGAGAGGGTGACCCCATAGGCACCCAAGAGATTAGCACCTGTGTGTGTGTGTGTGTGTGTGTGTGTGTGTGTGTGTGTGTGTGTGTGTGTGTGTGTGTGTGTGTGTGTGTGTGTGGTGTGTGTGTGTGTGTGTGTGTGTGTGTGTGTGTGTGTGTGTGTGTGTGTGTGTGTGTGTGTGTGTGTGCGCGCGCGTGTGTGTGTGTGTGTGTGTGAGGTCTCAGAACTGACAGCACTTCAAGATAGTCTAATTCCATCAATACCAATGCCTTTACAGAATTAATCGCAGCTCTACTCTGATTGCTCCTGTAATAGCCTACACAACATGACATTCTGTTCACAGCAAATTGCCCTGAGCTGGAGAAAATATCCTCACCCAGCTAAGCTCTCATTAGCCGACACACTGTATGTGCAACCATGACAGAACCTCCTTCAAACAGAAGAAGAAGAATACTTGTATTTTTATTTTTAAGTACCATACAGATTCCACTCAGCATCCTAACAGGCATGTCCAAGTGGTACGCTACAGTACAGTGGTATACTACAGTACAGTGTTATACTACAGCGGTATTTCACAGTACAGTGGTATGCTATAGTGGTATACTACAGTACAGTATTATACTACAGCAGTATTTCACAGTACAGTGGTATACTACAGTACAGTGTTATACTACAGCGGTATTTCACAGTACAGTGGTATGCTACAGTACAGTGTTATACTACAGCGGTATTTCACAGTACAGTGGTATGCTACAGTGGTATACTACAGTGGTATTTCACAGTAGAGTGGTATGCTACAGTACAGTGGTATGCTACAGCGGTATTTCACAGTACAGTGGTATACTACAGTACAGTGGTAAGCTACAGTACAGTGGTAAGCTACAGTACAGTGGCATACTACAGTGGTATGCTACAGTACAGTGGTATACTACAGTACAGTGGTATACTACAGTACAGTGTTATACTACAGCGGTATTTCACAGTACAGTGGTATGCTACAGTACAGTGGTATGCTACAGTACAGTGGTATACTACAGTGGTATGCTACAGTACAGTGGTATACTACAGTGCAGTGGTATACTACAGTGCAGTGGTATACTACAGTGGTATACTACAGTACAGTGGTATACTACAGTGCAGTGGTATACTACAGTACAGTGGTACACTACAGTACAGTGGTATACTACAGTACAGTGGTAAGCTACAGTGGTGTACTACAGTGGTATATTTCAGTACAGTGGTATGCTACAGTACAGTGGTATACTACAGTACAGTGGTATGCTACAGTACAGTGGTATACTACAGTATAGTGGTATACTATAGTACAGTGGTAAGCTACAGTGGTATACTACAGTGGTATACTACAGTACAGTGGTATGTTACATACAGTGGTATGCTACAGTACAGTGGTATACTACAGTATAGTGGTATACTATAGTACAGTGGTAAGCTACAGTGGTATACTACAGTGGTATACTACAGTACAGTGGTATGTTACATACAGTGGTATGCAACAGTACAGTGGTATGCTACAGTACAGTGGTATGCTACAGTACAGTTGGATACTACAGTACAGTGGTAAGCTACAGTACAGTGGTATACTACAGCGGTATTTCACAGCACAGTGGTATACTATAGTACAGTGGTATACTACAGTACAGTGTTATACTACAGCGGTATTTCACAGTACAGTGGTATGCTACAGTACAGTGGTATGCTACAGTACAGTGGTATACTACAGTGGTATGCTACAGTACAGTGGTATACTACAGTGCAGTGGTATACTACAGTGCAATGGTATACTACAGTGGTATACTACAGTACAGTGGTATACTACAGTGCAGTGGTATACTACAGTGCAGTGGTATACTACAGTGTTATACTACAGTACAGTGGTATACTACAGTACAGTGGTATACTACAGTGGTATACTACAGTACAGTGGTAAGCTACAGTACAGTGGTGTGCTACAGTACAGTGGTAAGCTACGGTACAGTGGTATGTTACAGTGGTATACTACAGTGGTATGCAACAGTACAGTGGTATACTACAGTGTATACTACAGTACAGTGGTATACAACAGTGGTATACCACAGTACAGTGGTATACTACAGTACAGTGGTATTTCACAGTGGTATACTACAGTACAGTGGTATACTACAGTGGTATACTACAGTGGTATACTACAGTAGAGTGGTATGTTACAGTACGTTGGTATACTACAGTGGTATACTACAGTACAGTGGTATGTTACAGTAAGTACAGTGGTATACTACAGTAAAGTGGTAAGCTACAGTGGTATACTACAGTGGTATACTTCAGTGGTATACTACAGTACAGTGGTATGTTACAGTACAGTGGTATGCAACAGTACAGTGGTATGCTAAAGTACAATGGTATTCTACAGTACAGTGGTACACTACAGTACAGTGGTAAGCTACAGTGGTGTACTACAGTGGTATACTTCAGTACAGTGGTATGCAACAGTACAGTGGTATGCTACAGTACAGTGGTATACTACAGTATAGTGGCATACTACAGTACAGTGGTATACTACAGTATAGTGGTATACTATAGTACAGTGGTAAGCTACAGTGGTATACTACAGTGGTATACTACAGTACAGTGGTATGTTACATACAGTGGTATGCTACAGTACAGTGGTATACTACAGTATAGTGGCATACTACAGTACAGTGGTAAGCTACAGTGGTATACTACAGTGGTATACTACAGTACAGTGGTATGTTACATTACAGTGGTATGCTACAGTACAGTGGTATGCTACAGTGGTATGCTACAGTACAGTGGTATGCTACAGTACAGTGGTATGCTACAGTACAGTGGTAAGCTACAGTACAGTGGTATACTACAGTACAGTGGTAAGCTACAGTACAGTGGTATGCTACAGTGGTATGCTACAGTACAGTGGTATGCTACAGTACAGTTGGATACTACAGTACAGTGGTAAGCTACAGTACAGTGGTATACTACAGCGGTATTTCACAGTACAGTGGTATACTATAGTACAGTGGTATACTACAGTACAGTGTTATACTACAGCGGTATTTCACAGTACAGTGGTATGCTACAGTACAGTGGTATGCTACAGTACAGTGGTATACTACAGTGGTATGCTACAGTACAGTGGTATACTACAGTGCAGTGGTATACTACAGTGCAATGGTATACTACAGTGGTATACTACAGTACAGTGGTATACTACAGTGCAGTGGTATACTACAGTGCAGTGGTATACTACAGTGTTATACTACAGTACAGTGGTATACTACAGTACAGTGGTATACTACAGTGGTATACTACAGTACAGTGGTAAGCTACAGTACAGTGGTGTGCTACAGTACAGTGGTAAGCTACGGTACAGTGGTATGTTACAGTGGTATACTACAGTGGTATGCAACAGTACAGTGGTATACTACAGTGTATACTACAGTACAGTGGTATACAACAGTGGTATACCACAGTACAGTGGTATACTACAGTACAGTGGTATTTCACAGTGGTATACTACAGTACAGTGGTATACTACAGTGGTATACTACAGTGGTATACTACAGTAGAGTGGTATGTTACAGTAAGTTGGTATACTACAGTGGTATACTACAGTACAGTGGTATGTTACAGTAAGTACAGTGGTATACTACAGTAAAGTGGTAAGCTACAGTGGTATACTACAGTGGTATACTTCAGTGGTATACTACAGTACAGTGGTATGTTACAGTACAGTGGTATGCAACAGTACAGTGGTATGCTACAGTACAATGGTATTCTACAGTACAGTGGTACACTACAGTACAGTGGTAAGCTACAGTGGTGTACTACAGTGGTATACTTCAGTACAGTGGTATGCAACAGTACAGTGGTATGCTACAGTACAGTGGTATACTACAGTATAGTGGCATACTACAGTACAGTGGTATACTACAGTATAGTGGTATACTATAGTACAGTGGTAAGCTACAGTGGTATACTACAGTGGTATACTACAGTACAGTGGTATGTTACATACAGTGGTATGCTACAGTACAGTGGTATACTACAGTATAGTGGCATACTACAGTACAGTGGTAAGCTACAGTGGTATACTACAGTGGTATACTACAGTACAGTGGTATGTTACATTACAGTGGTATGCTACAGTACAGTGGTATGCTACAGTGGTATGCTACAGTACAGTGGTATGCTACAGTACAGTGGTATGCTACAGTACAGTGGTAAGCTACAGTACAGTGGTATACTACAGTACAGTGGTAAGCTACAGTACAGTGGTATGCTACAGTGGTATGCTACAGTACAGTGGTATGCTACAGTACAGTGGTATGCTACAGTACAGTGGTAAGCTACAGTACAGTGGTATGCTACAGTACAGTGGTATGCTACAGTGGTATGCTACAGTACAGTGGTATGCTACAGTACAGTGGTAAGCTACAGTACAGTGGAATGCTACAGTACAGTGGTAAGCTACAGTACAGTGGAATGCTACAGTACAGTGGTAAGCTACAGTACAGTGGTATACTACAGTACAGTGGTATGCTACAGTACACTGGTATGCTTCAGTACAGTGGTATGCTACAGTACAGTGGTATGCTACAGTGCAGTGGTAAGCTACAGTACAGTGGTATGCTACAGCACAATGGTATGCTACAGAAAATTGACACATTAGGCTGTTTCTCTTCTGACTCATTCCACCACAGGAATGTTCCTTTATTCTCCATCCTCCCTGCCTGGTCCTCTCTCTCTGTCTATCTCTCTCTCTCTCTCTCTCTCTCTCTCTCTCTATCTCTCTTTCTCTCTCTCTCTCTCTCTCTCTCCTAGAGGCTTGAGGGGCTGAAGTAAATTTCCTATGTCAGGTGCTTGTTCGCTATAAATCCAAGCCTTTTTTAAGTGGGTGAGGGCAAGGTAATTTGTAGCCCAAAAAATAAGGATTTTTTTCGTCTGTCCGGTCATAAAGTAAGAGAGGCAGACTTGGCACACTAATCCAGACCAAACTCTTTTTCACACCCGGGGATGTTGACATCACCTTCGATCATGTGTAAAGTATTACCAAGCGATGGCCCGTTGTTTATTTACTATTATTCTTTAGGAAGGAGGGAGAAGAGATGAATGGTGGCTTGATGGCATGTAGAGAGAGATCAGACAATATAGTGATATCACTTTTCTTTCTCTCCCTCTCTTTCTCCCTCTCTCCACCACACAGACACAGTGGTAAAGAAGACAGCAACTCTTCAACATCAGGATGCTGAAGAAATTCAGCCTGTCCCCAAGGGCCGTCACAGTGTTCTAGAGGAACACCATCTATTCTAGAGCATACGGTCGGGCTGCATCACATGCTGATAAGGCAACTCCACCGCCGCTGACCGCAAGGCTCTACAGGGGGTGGTACGCTCAGCCGAACGCACCATTGGGTGCACACCGCCTTTCCTCCAGGACACCTACAACACCAGATGTCACACCAGGTGGCGCAGGAAGGCCAAGAAGATAATCAGACACCCCAGCCATGGCCTGTTCTCCCTGGGTTCCATCACTCAGATGTGGGCAGTACAGGAGCATCATGCAAAAAGTTGGACGACTGACCAAGAGCCTCTACCTTTCTGTGCCTGGCTGTGACTACGTGCCTTTCTGTGCCTGGCTGTGACTACTTGCCTTTCTGTGCCTTTCTGTGCCTGTGTGCCTGTCTGTGCCTGGCTATGCATGCATCCTCAGATAAACACAGAAATACTCAAATATACTCAGATGTACAAAGATATACTCAAATATACTAAAATATTCTCAGATGTACTCAGATGTAACCAGATATACTCAGATGTAAACATATATATTGAGATATACTCGGATATACTAATATATATACAAATATATTCAGATATACTGAGAAATACTATGAAACACTCAAATATACTCAGATGTACAAAGATATACTCAAATATACTCAGATATTATCAGATGTACACATATACTCATTAATACTAAAATATTATCAGATGTACTCAGATGTAACCAGATATACTCAGATGTAAACAGATATATTGAGATATACTCGGATATACTAATATATATACAAATATATTCAGATATACTGAGAAATACTATGAAACACTCAAATGTACACAGCTATATACATATATATATATATTTGGCTATATTCTTAGATACACAAATAGACTCAGTCAGATATACACATACACATACAGTTGAAGTCAGACGTTTACATACAACTTTGCCAAATACATTCAAACTCAGTTTTTCACAATTCCTGACATTTAATCCTAGTAAAAATTCCCTCTTAGGTCAGTTAGGATCACCACTATATTTTAAGAATGTGAAATGTCTGAATAATAGTGGAGAGAATGATTTATTTCAGCTTTTATTTCTTTCATCACATTCCCAGTGGGTCTGAAGTTTACATACACTCAAATAGTATTTGGTAGCATTGCCTTTGAATTGTTTAACTTGGGTCAAACGTTTCAGGTAGCCTTTCACAGGTTTCCCATGATAAGATGGGTGAATTTTGGCCCATTCCTCCTGACAGAGCTGGTGTAACTGAATGAGGTTTGTAGGACTTCTTGCTTGCACACACTTTTTCAGTCCTGCCCACACATTTTCTATAGGATTGAGGTCAGGGCTTTGTGATGGCCACTCCAATTCCTTGACTTTCTCATCCTTAAGCCATTTTGGCACAACTTTGGAAGTATGTTTGGGGTCATTGTCCATTTGGAATACCCATTTGCGACCAAGCTTTAACTTCCTAACTGATGTCTTGAGATGTTGCTTCAATATATCCACATAATTTTCCTCCATCACGATGCCATCTATTTTGTGAAGTGCACCAGTCCCTCCTGCAGCAAAGCACCCCCACAACATGATGCTGCCACCCCCGTGCTTCATGGTTGGGATGGTGTTCTTCGGATTGCAAGTCTCCCCCTTTTTCTTCCAAACAGAATGATGGTCATTATGGCCAAACAGGTCTATTTTGTTTCACCAGACCAGAGGACATTTCTCCAAAAAGTACACTCTTTGTCGCCATGTACAGTTGCAAACCGTAGTCTGGCTTTTTATGGCGGTTTTGTAGCACTGGCTTCTTCCTTCCTCAGCGGCCTTTCAGGTTATGTCGTAACAGGACTCGTTTTATTGTGGATATAGATACTTTTGTACCTGTTTCCTCCAGCATCTTCAGGTCCTTTGCTGTTGTTCTTTGATTGATTTGCACTTTTCGCCCCAAAGTACGTTCATCTCTAGGAGACAGAACGCGTCTCCTTCCGGAGCAATATGACAGCTGCGAGGTCCCATGGTGTTTATACTTGCGTACTATTGTTTGTACAGATGAACGTGGTACCTTCAGGCGTTTGGAAATTGCTCCCAATGATGAACCAAACTTGTGGAGGTCTACAATTTTTTTTTCTGAGGTCTTGGCTGATTTCTTTTGATTTTCCCGTGATGTCAAGCAAAGAGGCACTGCGATTGAAGGTAGGCCTTGAAATACATCCACAGGTACACCTCCAATTGACTCAAATTATGTCAATGAGTCTAACAGAAACTTCTAAAGCCATGACATAATTTTATGGAATTTTCCAAGCTGCTTAAAGGCACAGTCAACTTAGTGTATGTAAACTGACCCACTGGAATTGTGGTACAGTGAATTTGAAGTGAAATAATTTGTCTGTAAACAATTGTTGGAAAAATGACATGTGTCATGCACGAAGTAGGTGTCCTAACCAACTTTCCCAAACTATAGTTTGTTAACAAGAAATGTGTGTAGTTGTTGAAAAATGAGTTTTAATGACGTGTATGTAAACTTATGACTTCAACTGTACAGTATATACTCAGATAAGACATACACAGATCAACTCAAATATACACATATATACTCACAAATACACATATATACTCAGATATACACATTTATACTCACATATACACAGATATACACAGATATGTTAATATATACTCAGATATATTCAGACATACTCAGAAGAAATATTCAGATATACAAAGATATACTCCTATATACTAAGATAAACACAGATATACTCAGATATACTCAAAAATACTCAGAAACACTCAGGTGTTATCGTTGTTTTCTGTTAAGAGAATGTGTTTCTTGTTAAAAGGCTGAACTGCACTATGTGTAAGCATAGGCACTATGTGTGATCTTGGAATTAAGTGTACTTATTGGTATAATTCTATAATGGCCTATAGTTATCTTGACTTAATCCTATAATGGCCCGTAGTAAAAATGGCATGAGGCAGTCTTACAATTTCCTATAGTAATCTGTACTTATTATTTTTTCGAAATAATGTATAGGCGCGCCGCCAATATAATTGATCCAAGGAACTAGAGGGAAGGGGAAACCCCGCCCAGAGGAAAGAACTTTGATTTGGAAACAATGGTGGAGTAAAGCCAAGGGGATATGGTTATTAGCATAAAGTGGAGGGACTATGAAACTTATATAAGCATGAAACTGTATAAAAGGAGTGTACTGAGGCTGAGTCCGGTATTTGCTCCATGAGCAAACTCGGCTTGTTACTTTGTAATAAAGTCTATTTGAATTCACAGGCCCGGATATCTGAGAAATATTACTGAACCAATATTTCCATTACAAAAATGGCGAGTTTGTCAGGAGTGGCAAAAATGGACCAGAAACTGTGAAAATCTGCAGTTGTGGACGATTTTGGACGAACTACAAAAAACAAGTGGCCACTTAAAAAGGTAAGAAAAGTTATTGCTTAAATAGTACAGAGTTTCTGTGGTTCGCCCCAGGACTTGGCCTCAGCGGTAGGACACCAAGTGGGTCTCTCCAAATTTAACAAACTAAAGATATTGGCAGCTTTTGAATTCAATAGATGCATGCAAAATAATGGAGAAAAACGCGCATAAAAGCTTTGACGGTTGCAACAGTGAAAATATAGTTGAAAAATTGGTGCAACCACTGCAGGGGGGGTAGTTTTGTGCCACATCTGTTTTGATTAGCTCAGTTGAGTGGGGTTATTCACCTGTTATATTCGGGTGATTCATCTGACCAGTTTGTTTAGTCTGTTTGAGTTTGAATTGTTTTGTCTGATTCAGTTTGGCCGGACATGTTTGTTCAACCTGTTTGAGGTCGGGATCACAATTCGTTGCGAGCGCAATTCATTCATCTTATTCAATCAGTCCGGGTCAGGTGGGTCATTAAATTCATCAGGCTCCCTCAGCCACTCATCTGGGGCATTTGTTGGATCTCGTTCAATTCATCTGTCTTCCCTGCTGACTGTTCTGCTCAATCCATTTTGGGACGCCAATTGTCCGTCTGCACTGGCAAATAAAATTAAATAAAAAGCCCTCAGATACTGCTTTACTATGCCGAGGAAGTGTATCAACAAAGGGCTGCACAGGCAAGCAAAAAGACCTCCGCTGAGTTCGGACATTTGGAACAGCAAAAATCCTGTGGTTACCATTTTGTTGTGTTGAGGAAGTGAATCAGCAAAGGACTGTTCAGACAGGTAAAACCCTGTATAATACCGCCTTTCTGTGTCAAGGAAGTGAATCAAAGAAGGTCTGAATTTCCAGGTCGCCTAGGGAAATTGTAAGAAGTGTGTAAATGTGAGTGTGAAAGTCTTCTGTCGTTCGTGGAGATGGGATTACGCACCTCTCCTGGATCACTGCTTAAGTGCAGCCGTGTAGTGAGGACGTGCCCGGGTTTCCACTGGGGCAGGAGAAAGAGTGAACCTCTCCTGGACCATCACCTAAGTGTGACCTGGTAGGGAGGATGCTCTTGGCCTGGATCAAAGTACGAATGTGTGGTGATCAAAAATGTATAGAAAAATGCATGTTACCAGGAGGGCTGGAGTTAAAACTTCTTCAGGATTGGTGGGTCCCCTGCGGGACGGTTGAGATAATGTAGGCTAATGCGATGTGCATGAGGTTGTAAGTAACAAGAACATTTCCCAGGACACAGACATGTGATATTGGCAGAAAACTTACATTTGTGTTAATCTAACTGCACTGTCCAATTTACAGTAGCTATTACAGTGAAATAATACCATGCTATTGTTTAAGGAGAGTGCACAGTTTTGAACATAAAAAGTTATTAATAATCAAATTAGGCCCATTTGGGCAGTTTTGATACAACATTTTGAACATGGATGCAATGGTTCATTGGATCAGTCTAAACCTTTGCACATACACTGCTGCCATCTAGTGGCCAAAATCTAAATTGCACCTGGGATGGAATATTACATTATGGCCTTTCTCTTGCATTTCAAAGATGAAGGTAAAAAAAATATTTCAAAAAGAGTTCGTTTTTTCTTTCTATTATCTTTTTCCAGATCTAATGTGTTATATTCTCCTACATTCCTTTCACATTTCCACAAAGACAAAGTGTTTGCTTCAGGGCCTGAGCTACAGGCAGTTAGATTTGGGTTTGTCATTTTAGGCGAAAATTGAAAAAAGGGGCCGATATGGACTAGCCATCCGGACAGAAATTATCAAAAAATATAAAAGTGAATGGCGGAACAGAATGAGAATAGAGAACAAAAAAAGTTTGGATACTATAAGAAGATAAAGAGATAAAAACACATTGTTGTGAAATTATTAGAATACGAGGATTTGTTTGAACAAAAACACATTTCAACAGAGGAACTCTGCCTCTTCACTGTTGACATTGAGACTGGTGTTTTGCGGGTACTATTTCATGAAGCTGCTAGTCGAAGACTTGTCTGTTTCTCAAACTAGACACTCTAATGTACTTGTTCTCTTGCTCATTTGTGCACCGGGGCCTCCCACTCCTCTTTCTATTTTGGTTAGAGACAGTTTGCACTGTTCTGTGAAGGGAGTAGTACACAGCGTTGTACAAGATCTTCTGCTTATTGGCAATTTCTCCTATGGAATTGCCTTGATTTCTCAGAACAAGAATAGACTGACGAGTTTCCAACGAAAGCTCTTTGTTTCTGGCCATTTTGAGCCTGTAATCGAACCCACAATTGCTGATGCTCCAGATACACAACTAGTCTAAAGAAGGACAGTTTTATTGATTCTTTAATCAGTATGACAGTTTTCAGCGGTGCTAAAATAATTGCATAGGGGTTTTCTAATGATCAATTAGCCTTTAAAAAATGATAAACTTGGATTAGCTAATACAACGTGCCGTTGGAACACAGGAGTGATGGTTGCTGATAATGAGCCCCTGTACGCCAAGGTAGATATTCCATTAAAAATCTGCCATTTCCAGCTACCATAGTCATTTATAACATTAACATTAACATGTCTACACTGTATTTCTGATAAATGTTACATCATTTTAATGGAATTTTCTTTTGCTTTTCCTTCAAAAACAAGGAAATATCTAATTGACCCCAAACTGTTGAACGGTAGTGTATATACTCACATATACAAAGATATACACAGATATACTCAGATCCACTCATATATAGTCATATATATTGAGATATCCTCAGATATACACATATATGTATTCACACATGCCCAGATATACTCACATGTTCACAGATATACATAGATATACTCAGATATACACAGGTATGATCAGATATTCTCAGATATACACAAATATTCTCAGATATACTCAGATATACACAGATATACTCAAATATCAACAAATATACTCAGAGACACACAGTTATACTAAGATATACACAAATATACACATATATACTCAGATATGCGCAGATATACTCAGATACACTGTGATATACTTATTTATACTCATATATATACACACATATACTCATATATACTCAGACTGACAGATATACAAAAATATACTCAGATATACTCAGGTAAATTCAGATATACACAGATATACTCAGATTTGCACATACAGTGGGGAGAACAAGTATTTGATACACTGCCGATTTCGCAGGTTTTCCTATTTACAAAGCATGTAGAGGTCTGTAATTTTTATCATAGGTACACTTCAACTGTGAGAGACAGAATCTAAAAAAAAAAAAAATCTAAAATCTAAAAAATCCAGAAGTAATTAGTTTGCATTTTATTGCATGACATAAGTATTTGATACATCAGAAAAGCAGAACTAAATATTTGATACAGAAACCTTTGTTTGCAATTACAGAGATCATATGTTTCCTGTAGTTCTTGACCAGGTTTGCACACACTGCAGCAAGGATTTTGGCTCATTCCTCCATGCAGACCTTCTCCAGATCCTTCAGGTTTCAGACTGTCGCTGGGCAATACAGACTTTCAGGTCCCTCCGAAGATTTTCTATTGGGTTCAGGTCTGGAGACTGGCTAGGCCACTCAGGGACCTTGAGATGCTTCTTACAGAGCCACTCCTTAGTTGCCCTGGCTGTGTGTTTCGGGTCGTTGTCATGCTGGAAGACCCAGCCACGACCCATCTTCAATGCTCTTATTGAGGGAAGGGGGTTGTTGGCCAAGATCTTGCGATACATGGCCCCATTCATCCTCCCCTCAATACAGTGCAGTCATCCTGTCTCCTTTGCAGAAAAGCATCCCCAAATAATGATGTTTCCACCTCCATGCTTCACGGTTGGGATGGTGATCTTGGGGTTGTACTCATCCTTCATCTTCCTGCAAACACGGCGAGTTTAGACCAAAGTTTAGACCAAAAAGCTCTATTTTTGTCTCATCAGACCACATGACCTTCTCCCATTCCTCCTCTGGATCATCCAGATGGTCATTGGCAAACTTCAGACGGTCCTGGACATGCGCTGGCTTGAGCAGGGGGACCTTGCGTCCATGAATTAAAGCACACTCTGGTGAATACTAAACAAATTGTAACCTTTATTTAACCAGGAAGGGTTCATTGAGATTAAAATATATTTTTCAAGAGCGCCCTGGCCAAGATAGGCAGCACCAAGTCATTATAAAAAATTACAGACAGACAACATGAAAAACTACAAGTAATCTAGTAAAAACCATTGAATTCACAAGAGTATAACAAAATCATAAACAGCTAATTAAAAACATTGACAGGTCATGGAATCAGCCTCAAAATCCTTCATCGGTGATTTAAAAACACCAATCGGGACAAGTTCTTCCAGTTTAAAAGTATTTTGTAAGGCGTTCCAAGACGATGGCGCAGA
Organism: Oncorhynchus mykiss; assembly: GCF_013265735.2. Lineage (NCBI taxonomy): Eukaryota > Metazoa > Chordata > Actinopteri > Salmoniformes > Salmonidae > Oncorhynchus > Oncorhynchus mykiss. The sequence goes on along the minus strand of NC_048585.1, from coordinate 55,618,690 downwards.
GTACATAAAAGCCCTTTTACCAAATTCAGTTCGGACATTTGGAACAGTTAGCAGGATAAAGACCAGCGAATGAAGAGAGTACCCACCAAATTTCCCAAATAAAAAGGTAGTAAACCCAAAATGGCTTTGTAAATAAAAGTATGCCAGTGACTGAGCCTACGAGTGACTAGAGAAGGCCAGCCAACCCTGGTATACAACGTGCAGTGGTGCGTAAGGGTTTTGCAGTTTAAAATAAATCTCAAAGTGCCATGGTAAAGAGTGTCAATTGATCTCAAACACTGAGCGGAAGCATTCATATATAAAATATCCCCATAGTCTAGTGAAGGCATAAATGTAGCTGATACTAGCCTCCTTCTGGCTTCAAAAGAAAAACAGGCCTTATTCCTAAAATAAAATCCCAATTTCAGGTTAAATTTTTTTGTAAGTGGTTGAATATGCAATTTACAAGAGAGGCCATCATCAATTCAAATTCCATGATATTTATATGAGGATACAACCTCAATCTCCTTGCCCTGAAAAGGTAGTAATAGGTCTATTTCTTGCATTAAAAAACACCTTAGTTTAGTTTTGTCAGTATTGAGGATAAGCTTCAATTAACACAAGGTATGTTGAACAGTATAAAAAGCAGTGTGCATGTTCTGGAAAGCTTTTGTAAGAGATGAGTCACAACAGTAAATAACAGTATCATCAGCATAAAAATGAAGTTTTTGTCTAAATAATTTATATAAATAGCGAATAAGAGACATTGATAAAATAGAGTTAGTAAATAAAAACTCTTTTAGCTGTTCACTCACAAGGGATTCAAGTATTTTAACCAAGAGTGACAGCTCCTTGAGATTGGCCTATAATTATTTAAAAGAGTTGGATCTCCCCCTTTTATTAAAAGTGGTAGGACAAATGCTGATTTCCAGATCTTTGGAATGTAATTTACATTCCAGGGTTAGATTGAACAGATATGTAAGTGGTTCAGCTATGAAATCAGCTGCCAGATTTAAAAAGCAGGGATCCAGAAGATCAGGACCTCCAGGTGTTCTCTGATCTAAGGATTTCAGGGCTTCATGTACCACCTGTACTGAGAATGGCAAAAAGCTAAAAGTTTGACCAGCTCTCACAGGGTTGTACAGAGACAGAGGACACTGAATCAAACAGCCTACCAGATGATACAAAGTGCTCATTGAAATAATTCAGCATTTCAGTTTTGTCATATACAGCAACAGAGTCCTATAAAAACACATGACGGTAATTCATTAATATTACTGTTAACAGACATAGACCTAATAGCCTTCCAAAACTTTCTAGGGTCATTCAGGTTATCAGTGGTAACAGACATAATATATTCAGACTTGGCCTTCCTGAGAAGAAAATAACACTTATTTCATAACTGCCTAAAAATAAGCCAATCAGCATCAGCACATGATTTCCTTGCTTTAGCCCAGGCTAGTTTACAGTCGTGAATAATACAAGACAGCTCAGAAGAAAACCATGGATTATCCCGCCCTTTAACCCTGAACCTATGGAATGGGGCATGTTTGTTTACTATTTGGGAAAAACCATCATGAAAGAATTTCCAGGCAGTTTCCACATCAGGGATAAGCTCAATCTGCTCCAGTCAAAATAAAACAAATCATGAAAGAAAGCCTGCTCATTAAAACACTTCAAATTTCTCTTATGAATAAAACGTGGGCAAAGCTTTGGCTATCACCTCAACAGTTTATGTGGTAGACAGATACTAAACCAGGCTTTGGTTATCACCTCTACAGTTTATGTGTTAGACAGATAATATACCAGGCTTTGCCTATCACCTCAGTAGTTTATGTGGTAGACAGATTTGTGGTGACTCGCCACACTGTGGCTATTGCAATGAGTCGATGTAGCATGGCCAAAGGCTACCTAGCAGCCCCAACCTGAAAACAGTTGATGGGTCACATGAAAAATGTGTGACTTTAGCAAACACAACAGTTAACAGAAACCAGTTATGTCGCACATAGGCAAAGAGAGAGAGAGAGTAGATATGGGTTATCAAATCCCATACCGTCCTCCCAAGACCTTCATTCCTCCACCGCATGAGAGCGAGAGAGATTGAGAGAGAGAGAGAGAGAGAGAGAGAGAGAGAGAGAGAGAGAGAGAGAGAGAGAGAAAGAGAAAGATTAAAGGCTTTGTGTCTATTTTCATCCTACTTTTCAAAGTATAAGGGTTTGTGTTTTATTACACTGGAAGAGTATAGCCAGCTCTCCACTCCGCCTTCCCCAGCGAAGCCTCCCTTACCTGGGATAAGGACAGAGGGAGACTTGGCTCTGCCTTGATGGCTCTGCTTGGCTCTGCCTTATAATTACTGTCCAGTAGTAGTACTACCGATGTCTGAGTTCAGGAGGCCTCAGCAGTCACAGATGGACCGCAGGCGCCTTGATTAACTAGTATGTTGCTGATATGGTTACTAAACAACTTAAAACAGCTACAAAGACACCTACTAATGTTGTTGTCAGACAAACATGAAGTTATTCAGGTGCTGAACATACTATTTCAAGAACAACCCATATTAACCATGAACATCAGGAAGGATGAAAACACAAATGTTTGTTTTATTCACTTAAAGGGTTAATTGTTCATTGCAACAATCCACACAATCTCTTTTGCATTAAGTACTTGAGCAGACACGCTCTGGACAGAAAACGGTGCATTGCCCTTTCACCATTGTTAGGTCGAAAATCTATTAATTATTGCTTTCTAATCGATGACATTTCCGTTTCCCCCTTCTAAAATACATACCCCCCTCCGCTCCCAGCTGTGCCCTGGACACGATTTGTGAATTGATCGCCCCCCATCTAGCTTAAGAGTTTGTTCTGTTAGGTGACCTAAACTGGGATATGCTTAACACCCCAGCAGTCCTACTATCTAAGCTAGATGCCCTCAATCTCACACATATCATCAAGGAACCCACCAGGTACAACCCTAAATCTGTAAACATGGGCACCCTCATAGACATTATCCTTACCAACTTGCCCTCCAAATACACCTCCGCTGTTTTCAATCAGGATATCAGCAATCACTGCCTCATTGCCTGTATCCGCTATGGTTCCGCGGTCAAACGACCACCCCTCGTCACTATCAAACGCTCCCTAAAACTCTTCTGCAAGCAGGCCTTTCTAATCGAACTGGCCCAGGTATCCTGGAAGGATATTGACCTCATCCCGTCAGTCGTGGATGCCTGGTCATTCTTTAAACGTAATTTCCTCACCGTCTTAGATAAGCAATGCAGAACTAAGAACAGATATAGCCCTTGGTTCGCTCCAGTGGGGGACTGCCATAGCATCAAATAGTCCCCACGAAATGCACCTGTTCAGGGAAGTCAGGAACCGATACACACAGTCAGTCAAGAAAGCAAAGGCTAGCTTTTTCAAGCAGAAATTCTCATCCTGTTGCTCTAACTCCAAAAGGTTTTGGGACACTGTAAAGTCCATGGAGAACAAGAGCACCTCCTCCCAGCTGCCCACTGCACTGAGGCTAGGTAACATGGTCCCCCTATTACCAGCCTGTTCAACCTCTCGTATCGGCCGAGATCCCTAAAGATTGGAAAGCTGCCGCAGTCATCCTTCTCTTCAAAGGGGGTGACACCATAGACCCAAACTTATACAGACCTATATCCATCCTGCCCTGCCTATCTAAAGTATTCGAAAGCCAAGTTAATAAACAGATCACTGACCATTTAGAATCCCACCGTACCTTCTCCGCTGTGCAATCCGGCTTCCGAGCCGGTCACGGGTGCACCTCAGCCACGCTCAAGGTACTAAACGATATCATAACCGCCATCGATGAAAGACAGTACTGTGCAGCCGTCTTCATCGACCTGGCCAAGGTTTTCGACTCTGTCAATTATCGTATTCTTATCGGCAGACTCAATAGCCTGGTTTTTCTGACGACTACCTCGCCTGGTTCACCAACTACTTTGCAGACAGAGTTCAGTGTGTCAAATCGGAGGGCATGTTGTCCGGACCCCTGGCAGTCTCTATGGGGGTACGACAGAGTTCAATTCTCGGGCTGACTCTTTTCTCTGTATAGATCAATGATGTCGCTCTTGCTGCGGGCAATTCCCTGATCCACCTCTACACAGACGACACCAGTCTGTATACTTCTGGCCTTTCCTTGGACACTGTGCTATCTAACCTCCAAACGAGCTTCAATGCCATACAACACTCCTTCCGTGGCCTCCAACTGTTCTTAAACGCTAGTAAAAACCAAATGCATGCTTTCCAACCGTTCTCTGCCCACACCCGCCCGCCCAACTAGCATCACCACCCTGGACGGTTCCGACCTAGAATATGTGGACAACTATAAATACCTAGGTGTCTGGCTAGACTGTAAACTGTTCTTCCAGACTCATATTAAACATCTCCAATCCAAAATCAAATCTAGAATCGGCTTTCTATTTCGCAACAAAGCCTCCTTCACTCACGCCGCCAAACTTACTCTAGTAAAACTGACTATTCTACCGATCCTCGACTTCGGCGATGTCATCTACAAAATAGCTTCCAACACTCTACTCAGCAAACTGGATGCAGTCTATCACAGTGCCATCCATTTTGTTACCAAATCACCTTATACCACCCACCACTGCAACCTGTATGCTCTAGTCGGCTGGCCCTCGCTACATATTCGTCGCCAGACCCACTGGCTCCAGGTCATCTATAAGTCTATGCTAGGTAAAGCTCCGCCTTTTCTCAGTTCACTGGTCACGATAACAACACCCACCCGTAGCACATGTTCCAGCAGGTATATCTCACTGATCATCCCCAAAGCCTTTCCTTCCAGTTCTCAGCTGCCAGTGACTGGAACAAATTGCAAAAATTGCTGAAGTTGGAGACTTTTATTTCCCTCACCAACTTTAAACATCAACTATCTGAGCAGCTAACCGATCACTGCAGCTGTACATTGTCCATCTGTAAATAGCCCACCCAATCCACCTACTTCATCCCCATACTGTTTTTATTTTATTTACTTTTCTGCTTTTTTTGCGTACCAGTATCTCTACTTGCACATCATCATCTGCTAATTTATCACTAATTTATCACTAAATTGTAATTATTCGCTCCTATAGTCTATGTATTGCCTACCTCCTCATGCCTTTTGCACACACTGTATATAGACTCTCTTTTCTCTACTGTGTCATTGACTTGTTTGTGTTATTGGCTTTGTTTATTGTTTACTCCATGTGTAACTCTGTGTTGTTGTCTGTGTCACACTGCTTTGCTTTATCTTGGCCAGGTCGCAGTTGCAAATGAGAACTTGTTCTCAACTAGCCTACCTGGTTACATAAAGGCAAAATAAAAAAAGAAATCTTCATAGGCTATGGCAGACTTGCTAAAAAGATCATTAATCTTAATTTCCGCATCTTTCCCCTCCGAGGGATGGTTAATATTCCATTGGCCGGCAAAATAGCTTTTCAAAATCGCCGTTGTTTGACAACACATCTGACTCTAACATTCTAGAAAAGAGGTCAAAATCAATCAGGCGCCCAGTGACCTTTGACATTCAATAAACGTTGGTGAATATTGATGTGCATCACCAATCCCTGGGTAGAATAACAACTTGCACTTAACTAAAAATGATAGCAATTAAACAGGCCCGGGGCTTCAGCCCTCTCATACACAATATGCATCAGTGATGGATCAGTGATGGGGACAATGAGAGCGGGAGAGAGAGATGGAGAGGGAGGGAAGGAGGGAGGGAGAGCGAGAGAGAGATGAAGAGAGAGGGAAGGAGGGAGGGAGAGGGAGAGAGAGATGAAGAGGGAGGGAAGGAGGGAGGGAGAGGGAGAGAGAGAGATTAAGAGGGAGGGAAGGAGGGAGGGAGAGGGAGAGAGAGATGGAGAGGGAGGGAAGGAGAGGGAGAAATACAGAAAGAGGGGGGACAGAGATAGATACAGAGAGAGAGGAAGGGAGAAAGATACAGAGACAGCGAGAGAGAGATACACAGGGAGAGAGAGGGGGGGGCATTAAATAAATATGGTAATTTGTTGTTTGCTATAACTTGGCTCTACCTCAAACGCTTATGCACAAAGTGAATGGAACCTTTATTAAACTCGTTCTCACAGTGTTTTGGAAAGGACATAAGGCACATACAAGCAGCATCTCTATCAAAACTACAGTCTTGTTACCTACTGCGCAACAGTGTACTCATCGGCTCACATTAAGTACATCTTTGTATAGGCAGTATTGCCTGCATATGGTACTGTGGGTGTACTGTGTAGTATGTGTGATAGTGATCAGTGTTTGTTACTTCCCCCTTCCACATGACTGCGTCCTGGGTCTCCTACTACGGTAGACCATGCAAATCACTCTGGCACCACATCTCAATTTGTTTGTATTGAAATATAGAGTCAAATGGAGTCTTCTCTCAGCCAGGGTAACTTATGAAGCCACTGGTTCATGAAGTGAGAAAATTACACGGCTATTATTTCCATTTGCATTTCTATCTTACCTGTATGTTATACAGTGCCTTGCGAAAGTATTCGGCCCCCTTGAACTTTGCGACCTTTTCCCACATTTCAGGCTTCAAACATAAAGATATAAAACTGTATTTTTTTGTGAAGAATCAACAACATGAGGGACACAATCATGAAGTGGAACAACATTTATTGGATATTTCAAACTTTTTTATCAAATCAAAAACTGAAAAATTGGGCGTGCAAAATTATTCAGCCCCCTTAAGTTAATACTTTGTAGCGTCACCTTTTGCTGCGATTACAGCTGTAAATCGCTTGGGGTATGTCTCTATCAGTTTTGCACATCGAGAGACTGACATTTTTTCTCATTCCTCCTTGCAAAACAGCTCGAGCTCAGTGAGGTTGGATGGAGAGCATTTGTGAACAGCAGTTTTCAGTTCTTTCCACAGATTCTCGATTGGATTCAGGTCTGGACTTTGACTTGGCCATTCTAACACCTGGATATGTTTATTTTTGAACCATTCCATTGTAGATTTTGCTTTATGTTTTGGATCATTGTCTTGTTGGAAGACAAATCTCCGTCCCAGTCTCAGGTCTTTTGCAGACTTCATCAGGTTTTCTTCCAGAATGGTCCTGTATTTGGCTCCATCAATCTTCCCATCAATTTTAACCATCTTCCCTGTCCCTGCTGAAGAAAAGCAGGCCCAAACCATGATGCTGTCACCACCATGTTTGACAGTGGGGATGGTGTGTTCAGCTGTGTTGCTTTTACGCCAAACATAAAGTTTTGCATTGTTGCCAAAAAGTTCAATTTTGATTTCATCTGACCAGAGCACCATCTTCCACATGTTTGGTGTGTCTCCCAGGTGGCTTCTGGCAAACTTTAAACGACACTTTTTATGGATATCTTTAAGAAATGGCTTTCTTCTTGCCACTCTTCCATAAAGGCCAGATTTGTGCAATATACGACTGATTGCTGTCCTATGGACAGAGTCTCCCACCTCAGCTGTAGATCTCTGCAGTTCATCCAGAGTGATCATGGGCCTCTTGGCTGCATCTCTGATCAGTCTTCTCCTTGTATGAGTTGAAAGTTTCGAGGGGCGGCCAGGTCTTGGTGGATTTGCAGTGGTCTGATACTCCTTCCATTTCAATATTATCGCTTGCACAGTGCTCCTTGGGATGTTTAAAGCTTGGGAAATCTTTTTGTATCCAAATCCGGCTTTAAACTTCTTCACAACAGTATCTCGGACCTGCCTGGTGTGTTCCTTGTTCTTCATGATGCTCTCTGCGCTTTTAACGGACCTCTGAGACTATCACAGTGCAGGTGCATTTATACGAAGACTTGATTACACACAGGTGGATTGTATTTATCATCATTAGTCATTTAGGTCAACATTGGATCATTCAGAGATCCTCACTGAACTTCTGGAGAGAGTTTGCTGCACTGAAAGTAAAGGGGCTGAATAATTTTGCACGCCCAATTTTTCAGTTTTTGATTTGTTAAAAAAGTTTGAAATATCCAATAAATGTCGTTCCACTTCATGATTGTGTCCCACTTGTTGTTGATTCTTCACAAAAAAATACAGTTTTATATCTTTATGTTTGAAGCCTGAAATGTGGCAAAAGGTCGCAAAGTTCAAGGGGGCCGAATACTTTCGCAAGGCACTGTACAACCTTGTATATCTACAACTGCATCATCTAATGAATTATCTAAGTGGGTTTCAAACATGGACAGAATATAAATGTTTTCTGATGTTAGTAAATTGTCAATATGATGAATTTTGTTTTGTTTTCTCAGGCTACATACAGTGCCTTAGGAAAGTATTCATAGCCCTTGACTTTTTTCACGTTTTGTTACATTACAGCCTTTATTCTAAAATTGATTGAATAGTTTTTTCCCCTCATCAATCTAGACACAATACCCCATAATGACAAATCAAAATTGTTTTTAATAAATGTTTGCTAATTCATAAATTAAAAAAACTGAAATATGACATTTACATAGGTATTCAGACCCATTACACATTCGTTTGTTGAAGCACCTTTGGCAGCAATTAAAGCCTTGAGTTTTCTTGAGTTTGACGCTGCAAGCTTGGCACACCTGTATTTGAGGAATTTCTCACATTCTTCTCTGCCGATCCTCTCAAGCTCTGTCAGGTTGGATGGGGAGCGTTGCTGCACAGTTATTTTGAGGTCTCTCCAGAGATGTTCGATCGGGTTCAAGTCCAGAATCTGGCTGGGCCATTCAAGGACATTCAGAGACATGTCGTGAAACCACTCCTGCGTTGTCTTGAATGTGTGCTTAGGAACATTGTCCTTTTGCAAGGTGAACCTTCACCCCGGGTCTGAGGTCCTGAGCGCTCCGGAGCATGTTTTGATCAAGGATCTCTCTGTGCTTTGCTCTATTCATCTCTCCCTCGATCCTGACTAGTCTCCCAGTCCCTGCTACTGAAATACATCGCCACAGCATGATGCTGCCACCACCATGCTTCACCGTAGGGATGGTGCCAGGTTTCCTAAAGACGTGATGCTTGGCATTTAGGCCAAAGAGTTCAATAATTGGTTTCATCAGACCAGAGAATCTTTTTTCTCATGGTCTGAGAGTATTTAGGTGCCTTTTGGCAAACTCCAAGCAGGCTGTCATGTGCATTTTACTGAGGAGTGGCTTCCGTCTGGCCACTCTACCATAAAGGCCTTATTGGTGGAGTGCTGCAGAGAAGGTTGTCCTTCTGGAAGGTTCTCCCATCTCCACAGAGGAACTCAAGAGCTCTGTCAGAGTGACCATCGGGTTCTTGGCCACCTCCCTGACCAAGGCCCTTCTCCCCCAATTGCTCAGTATGGCCCGGCGGCCAGCTCAAGGAGGAGTCTTAGTGGTTCCAAACTTTGGAATGAAGGAGACCACTGTGTTCTTGGGGACCTTCAATGCTGAAGAAATGTGTTTCTACCATTCCCCAGATCTGTGCTTTAACACAATCCTGTCTCATAGCTTTACGGACAATTGCTACGACCTCATGGCTTGGTTTTTGCTCTGCACTGTCAACTGTGGGACCTTTCCAAATCATGTCCAACCATTTTAGTTTACCAGAGATGGAATCCAAACAAGTTGTAGTAAATCTCATGGATTTTCAATGGAAATAGGATACACCTGAGCTCAATTTCGAGTCTCATAGCGAAGGGTCTGAATTCTTATGTAAAGAATGTATTTCTGTTTTCGCTTTGTCATTATGGTGTATTGTGTGTAAATTGATGAGGAAAAACATGTATTTAATCAATATTAGATTAAGGCTGTAATGTAACAAAATGTGGAAAAAGTCAAGGGGTCTGAATACTTTCTGAATGCGCTGTATGTTAATATGGGCTATGTTTGGTCCCTTTCTGCTTGCTTGTTTGCTTTTAGTGCTATTCTGAGAGGCTGGTCCGAGTTAGGCATATCAGTGACATTTACATTTGAGCAAATGGTACTGAGTGGGCTTCCCACAGTGAGCTTCTTCCTAAACAGACAGTTCCAGGGCAAACAGTGGAATTCAATTCTATAGGCATATGATTATTGCTGACCATACCCTTAGAAATAAAGGGAGGGAGATATAAAGGGAGAAGGGGGACCGAGAGACAGAGGGAGAGAGATACACAGAAAGAGAGAAAGAGAGAAAAACAGAGAGAACGAGAGAGAGAGACAGAGAGAAAGAGAGAGCAAGACAGACAGACAGACAGAGAGTGAGAGAGAGACAGAGAGACAGAGAGAGAGAGACAGAGAGACAGAGAGAGAGAGAGACAGAGAGACAGAAAGAGAGGAAAACAGAGAGTACGAGAGAGAGAGAGAGAGAGAGAGAGAGAGAGAGAGAGAGAAAGAGAGAGCAAGACAGACAGAGAGTGAGAGAGAGACAGAGAGACAGAGAGAGAGAGAGACAGAGAGACAGAGAGAGAGAGAGACAGAGAGAGAGAGAGACAGAGAGATAGAAAGAGAGGAAAACAGAGAGTACGAGAGAGAGAGAGAGAGAGAGAGAGAGAGAGAGAGAGAGAGAGTGACGGACAGACGGACGGACCAAAATGCCGCTTAACAGCTTCTACCCCCAATCCACAAGACTACTGAACAATTCATCAAATGGCAAGCCGGACTATTTACACTGACCCCCCCTTTTTGTTTTTTACAAATTACTTCGACTAACCTGTACCCCCGCTCATTGACTCGTTATTGTTTAAAAAATGTAATCAAAATCAAAAAGTAACACAAATCAAATCAAATGTATTTATAAAGCCCTTCTTACATCAGCTGATATCTCAAAGTGCTGTACAGAAACCCAGCCTAAAACCCCAAACAGCAAGCAATGCAGGTGTAGAAGCACGTTGGCTCGGAAAAACTCCCTCGAAAGGCCAAAACCTAGGAAGAAACCTAGAGAGGAACCAGGCTATGAGGGGGGGGGGGGGGGGCAGTCCTCTTCTGGCTGTGCCAGGTGGAGATTATAACAGAACATGGCCAAGATGTTCAAATGTTCATAAATGACCAGCATGTTCAAATAATAATAATCACAGTAGTTGTCGAGGGTGCAACAAGTCAGCACCTCAGGAGTAAATGTCAGTTGGCTTTTCATAGCCGATCATTAAGAGTATCTCGACTGCTCCTGCTGTCTCTAGAGAGTTGAAAAAAGCCGGTCTGGGACAGGTAGCACGTCTGGTGAACAGGTCAGGGTTCCATAGGCAGAACAGTTGAAACTGAAGCAGCAGCACGGTCAGGTGGACTGGGGACAGCAAGGAGTGATCATGCAAGGTAGTCATGGGGCATGGTCCTAGGACTCAGGTCCTCCGAAAGAGAGAAAGCATACTTAAATTCACACAGGACACTGGATAAGACAGGAGAAGTACTCCAGATATAACAGACTGACTCTAGCCCCCCGACACATAAACTACTGCAGCATAAATACTGGAGGCTGAGACAGGAGGGGTCAGGAGACACTGTGGCCCCATCCGACGATACCCCCAGACAGGGCCAAACAGGCAGGATATAACCCCACCCACTTTGCCAAAGCACAGCCCCCACACCACTAGAGGGATATCAACCACCAACTTACCATCCTGAGTCAAGGCCGAGTATAGCCCACAAAGACAAGAAAATGACTCGTTATTGCCATGTCATTTTATTGTGTTACTTTTTGATTTTGATTAATTTTTTTTACTTTAGTTAATTTAGTAAATATTTCTGAGCTGCTTTGTTGGTTACGGGCTTGTAATTAAGCATTTCACTGTAAGGTACACCTGTTGTATTCGTAGCATATGCCAAATACAATTGAATTTGTCTTGTTAGATATTGCACAACAGTGTACTCATCAGCTCACATTAAGTACATCTTTGTATAGGCAGTATTGCCTGCATATGGTACTGTGGGTGTACTGTGTAGTATGTGTCAGAGTGATCAGTGTTTGTTACTTCCCCCTTCCACATGACTGCGTCCTGGGTCTCCTACTACGGTAGACCATGCAAATCACTCTGGCACCACATCTCAATTTGTTTGTATTGAAATACAGAGTCAAATAGAGCCTTATCTCAGCCAGGGCAACTTATATAGCCACTGGTCATAAAGTGACAAAATGGTCTGATTGTGATTATGAAATGTAGTATACGATAGATATATAACTTATATATAGTCTATTTAGTATACCATAGATATAGAACTGATATATAGTCTAGTTTACCATAGATTTAGAACTGATATATAGTCCATGTAGTATACCATAGATATAGAACTGATATATAGTCTATGTAGTATACCATAGATATAGAACTGATATATAGTCTATGTAGTATACCATAGATATAGAACTGATATATAGTCTATGTAGTATACCATAGATATAGAACTGATAAATAGTCTATGTATCACAACTCAGGATATGACCCAGATGCAGACACATGAGGCGGATGGTTCGGTTCTCAGAATATTTCTTATCACAAAGGGTCAGGCAAAAAGGACAGGTCGAGGGCAAGCAGATGCTCGTAATCCAAGGCAGAGTCAACAAGGTACAGAACAGCAGGCAGGCTAAGGGTCAGGGGAGGCAGAAAGGTCGGAACCGGGAAGAACAGACAACAAAACTAGAGAGAAGGTAACACACGGAAAACATGATGGGACAACTTGTCTCGACAAGTCGACCCCTGGAAACAGGAGACAAAGGGCTCTGAGACAAAGTTTTAATTATAGGAACATGGAAAGTGGGATGTATACTGAGGGTACTGGGCAACGGAAGATGAACAGGAGAGGGGCTAAGGACTTTAGAGATGGGGAATGGAACAATGAAATAGGGGGAAAGTTTGAGACTCCACCCGGAGGAGCAGATCATGGCTGGACAGCCATACCATCTGCCCTGGCCGATAGCGGGGAGCTGTGGTCCGGTGGCATTCCTCCTGTTTCCACCTGGAGGTGGTCTTAAGAAGATCGGACCGGGCTCTCTTCCAGGCACGACGACAGCGGCTGATGAATATCTGGGCCGAGGGTATGCCTACCTCTTCCTGTTGCTCAGGAAAGAGCGGGGCCTGGTAACCCAAGGAACACTCAAAGGGCGAGAGTCCATTAGCCGAGCAGTGAAGGGAGTTGTGGGTGTGCTCCACCCATAAAAGTTGCTGGCTCCAGGTGGTGGGATTGGCAGAGACGAAGCAGCGAAGATCTCTAGGTCCTGATTGACTCACTTCGATTGGCCATTAGACTGGTGATGAAACCTGGATTACAGGCTGGCCGATGACCCAATGAGGGTGTAGAATGCCTTCCAGAACATGGACGAGACCTGAGGACCCCCCGATCGGAGACCATGTTGACCGTAAGTCCATGGATCCGGAAGACATGCTGCACCATACGCTGGGCCTTCTCCTTGGCTGAGGGTAACTTGGGAAGGGGAATGAAATGTGCATATTTGGAAAACCTATCCAACACAGTATGGATGGTGTTGTTGCCCTTTGGCGGAGGGAGACCAGTGACAAAGTCCAGGGATACATGGCACCAGGGGCGATGAGGAACAGGGAGGAGTTGAAGGAGGCCAGCCGAAGCTTGCCACGGAGTCTTGTTCTGTGCGCACACAGTGCAGGCGGTGACGAATGTGGAGATGTACTGAACCTTGGTGGTTCACCAAAAATGTTGGCGGATGAAAGCGGGAGCCGGGATGACAGGTGAGTTTAGAGGGTTGGGCCCATTCCAGGACTGAGGACCGGGCCGACTCTGGGATGAAAATCCAGTTCATCCCAACATCCGGTACCCCTGACTAGTGTAGCTGATAGGAGGTAGGGAGGATGATCTCAGGGTCAGATTGTGTAGCAGCGGAACTATACAGGCGGGAGAGGGCGTCAGGCTTCACATTCTTGGACCGGCGGCGGTAGGCGATGGTAAATTTTAATCGAGTGAATATCAGAGCACAACGATCCTGCCTTGAGTTGAGGTGCATGACAGTGCAGAGATGTTCCAAATTATTGTGGTCAGTCCACACTAAGAATGGATGTTCCTCCCCTTCAAGTCAGTGCCTCCACTCCTCCAGTTCCATCTTGACTACCAGAAGTTCCTGATTTCCCACGTCATAGTTAATCTCAGCAGAATTGAGACAAGAGGGAGAGGGAAGCACAAGGATGCTGCTTTTGGTCCTGGGCAGAACGCTGGGACAGGAAGGCCCCAACTCCAATGTCCGAGGCGTCAAACTCCACCACAAACTGACGGGACAGGTCTGGATGGATTAGGATGGGAGCTGTGGTGAAATAGTGCTTTTGATCTAGAAACTCCCGGTCAGCAGCAGGGGACCACATGAACGGAAACTTGGGAGAGGTGAGTGGAGAGGGGGGGGGGGGGGACCAGGGTGCTGTAGCCCTGAATAAAGTGGCGGTAGAAATGAGCAAATCCCAGGAAACGTTGCAGCTGCACTCTGGATGTGGGTTGGTTCCAACCCACCATCACGGTCGTCGTGTCAGCATACATCTGAATGTTCCCTACAGCGATGACGTATCCCAGAAAGGAGATAGTGGAATGACGGAACTCACATTTCTCAGCTTTAACAAACAGCTAGTTCTCCAGGAGGCGCTGGAGGACTTGTCATACATGGAGAACATGCTCTTGAGCCGACCAGGAACAGACAAGGACGTCGTCGAGATAGACAAACATAAACCTGTTCAACATGTCACGGAGCACATCGTTGACCGGGGCCTGGAACACTGCGGGAGCGTTGGTCAGACCAAACGACACAATCAGTTACTTGTAGTGTCAGCTAGCCGTGTTGAAGCCTGTCTTCCACTCGTATCCTTCCTGTATCCGAAACAGGTGGTAGGTCCAATTTCGAAAAGATGGTAGTCCCCTGCAGAGCCTCGAAAGCCGAGGAGAGGAGTGGAAGCGGGCAACAATTTTTTTCTGCGATGTCAATGTCTCGGTAGTTGATACACGGGTGCAGGGTTAGTCCTTCTTTTCCACAAAGAAAAACCATGCAGGAGAGGCAGAAAGACACATGATCCTGGCAGCTAGAGAGTCCTCCTCAATGTACAACTCCATGGTCTTGGTCTCCGGGCCAGACAGGGAATAAATCTGTCCCCGAGGTGGTGTGGTGCACGGGAGAAGGTTAATAGCGCAATCGTAGGGTCAATGTGGAGGAAGGTTGTGGTGCGAGCCTTGTTGAAAAGCTCCCGGAGACTCTGGTACTACACGGGAAAGGTGTAAGGCTTTTTTTTCCCAAGGCTTTTCCCAAGCCCACAGAATGATGTCCCAGGGCAGGCTGCACCGCCTTAATGCAATATGTGCGGCAGAACGGGCTCCAAAACAGGATAGAACCAGTAGCACAATCGATCGGGGGTTGTGCCTCTGGCGCTATGAAAATCCAGATATCACAGGTGTATGAGGAAATTCCATTATTAAAAACTGTGTCAACTCACTGTGATTTCCCGACACTCGCAGGTTAATGGAACTTTACTGTCAGTGACCCTGCCAATGGCGCGTCTGTCCAAAGGTCTGGCATCATTGGGGGTGGAAAGGAGTTGAGTAGAGACACCCAGCTCAGATACCAGGGTAGCGTCCATGAAGATCTCGTCAGCCACAGAGTCAATGAGCACCTGGTGAGACTTTAACCTGTCAATCCACAGCAGGATAGCGTGGAGAGGAGTATGAGAAGTAGGAGTTTGTAGACTCCCTGTATGTCCCTCCAGTGTATTTGTATCTTTTACGGGACAGGTGGATATGTAATGTCCTGTAGTATCACAATACAGGCTACTTTTGGAGCTCAGCCTGCGTAAACGTTCACGAGACAAAGTAGCCCTGCCCAGTTGCATGGGTTCATTCCCCAATGACCCCCGTGGGGGCTCGGGTGATTTCGGGTTCTCTCGGGAATGCAGGCGTTGGGAACTTCAGGGTTTCTTTCAGAGGCGAGGGAGAAACCGTGGACGAGCAATTGTGGCACAAAACAGACCTCTTTTTCCTCCTGCGTTCCCGTAGGCGCCCATTGATCCTTATAGTCAAGGCTATGAGGGAGTCAAGGTCCCTAGGGTAACTCCCGTGCTGCAAATTCATCTTTCATTTCCTTCAATAATCCATGAAGGAAGGTGTCGAACAGGGACTCAAGGTTCCAGGCACTCACGGCGGCCAGTGTGTGAAAGTCTACTGTGTAGTCAGCCACACTGCGGGAATCTTGATGCAGACGAAGTAGCTTCTCTCCCGGACACCGGGGAATCGAACACCTTCCTTTCCTCCGCCACAAAATCCTCCAGAATAAGGTAATCGGTGGATTGTTGATCCCAGACTGCCGTAGCCCAAGCAAGCGCCATTTTAGACATCAGCGTTGTAAGATATGCTATCTTTGACCGATCCAAAAGAAACGAAGAGGGCTGTAGTTCAAAAATGAGGGAGCACTGGGATTTCTGTTGTGTCTTACTCTAGTAATGAGTTGAACATATGGTCATGGCTTTCCTCCAAGGTATGGAGTCCCTCCATAAGGTTCTGAAGTAACTCCTTGTGTCTTTCAATGATGTTTTTCTTGCAGGGAGACAGCGTTGTGGAGCTGGTCTGAGTCTGTTGGGTCAGTCATGGCAAGTTCGTACAATCACGACTCAGGATATGATCCAGATGCGGACTGAGGAGGCGGTTGGTTCGGTTCTTAGAAAATGTATTATCAAAAAGGGTCAGGCAAAAAGGTCAGAGGGTAAGCAGAGGTTCGTTCGTTCCAAGGCAGCATCAACAAGGGACAGAAAGGCAGGCAGGCTAAGGGTCAGGGCAGGCAGAAAGGTCGGAATTGGGAAGACTAGAAAACAAAACTAGAGAGAAGGTAACACACGGAAAACATGCTTGGATGACTTGACGAGACAAGATGAACTGGCAACAGATAAACAGAAAACGAAGGTATAAAACACAGGATAATGGGGAAAAGGTAGCCTAGTTTTTAGAACATTGGGCCAGTAACCGAAAGTTGCTAGAATTGAATCCCAGAGCTGACAAGGTAAAAATCTGTAATTCTGCCCCTGAACAAGGCAGTTAACCCACTGTTTCTAGGCCGTCATTGTAAATAATAATGTGTTCTTAACTGGCATTGCCTAGTTAAATAAAGGTTAAATAAATAAATAACAATTAAATATAGAACTGATATATAGTCTATGTAGTATACCACAGATATAGAACTGATATATAGTATGTAGTAGACATATGGTAGAACACTACAAATAAGTCAATACAATAGGCCAAATGTTGTTTATAATGTTCTAAACTTTAGTACAGGGGTATAACTTCATTCAGTGCATGGGTAAAATCAATTGCCCTTTTGGATCTTGTGTTGTGTAGTATTTGTTTTCGTTGCTTTAGCTGCGAGTGTTTGACTTTGCCTGCCTCGTGCAAGGGAATAATCCCAAAAGTGCAAACCCCTCCCATCTGAGCACTAAAATTAGGCTCCATCAAACCGACAAAGTATTTGAAAAGAGAACAAATACTTTTTGAATCCAAGTATGTTATGTTCATTGGACTTGGTGGTCTGGGGGATAATGGTTAGGCTCGATCTGAGTAGGCTACATTCATATTCAACCACCACCCCTCTCTCTCTCACACACATACATATATCCTCACACACACACACACACACACGCACAAAAACATGGCTGAGCAATGCCCCCGTATTTCCCCCAGACAGAAATAATACCCCTGTCACCATCATAATGGGGACATTCTGCACTCACCCATTTTCTCTCTATCTCTCCCTCACCCTCTCCCTCACATTCTTTCTTTGATTGATTGTTTTAATTTAAAAACTACGGTTATCTATTTATTTTCCATTTATTTATTTGCTTGAACGAGCTCCTATCGGTCAGCGGCAGGTCGCGCAATTCCCGTTTCCAGCATCGCCCCAAAATGCAGAATGACTCTAATAATGGCCTTTTACAATCTGTGTCTCTGTCTCTCTCTTTCTCTCACTCTGTCTCTATCTGCCTCTGTGTATCTCTTCCTCTCACTCTGTCTCTCTCTGTTTCTGCCTATTTCTCTGTCTCTTCCCCTATCTTTCCTTTCTCTGTCTCCCATCCTGTATCTCGGTCTCTCTCTCTTAATCTCTTCCTCTCCCTCTCTCTCTCATCCTCTCTCTGTTGCACTAGCTCACTCTCTCTCTCTCGCTCATCCTCTTCCTCGCTCCCTCTTTCTCTCTCTCGCTCATCCTCTTCCTCTCTCACTCTCTCTCTCTCTCGCTCATCCTCTTCCTCTCTCTCTCTCTCTATTTATTTGAACACTCAGGGACAGAGAGACAGGTTAAACAGATGCAGGCTGTGAAAAAAGTATAATGGAGAGAAAATGTATTGGATGCAAAAAGAGAGAGAGTGGAAACGGAATGCAACGGGATACCTGGATGTGAACCGTGTTTTAACACGATGATCTGCCTTGGTCAGTGTACTGGAATGAGACAGAGAGCATATGGGTGACAACACGGAGATAATCTGTAAAATTTTCTGTGAAGCCGATATTCATCATGCATTATACACATACTCATAACAAGTAATAATGTTATATTACATTCCAGTACTCCTAATGCAGTATAAGTATAATCATAATCACTTACAATGTAGAGCAACATTGTGCTTCATAATTACAGGTCTCAAAATACCATGTGATTCTCCTGTGATGGTGAGCTAGCTACAGTGGGGCAAAAAAAGCATTTAGTCAGCCACCAATTGTGCAAGTTCTCCCACTTAAAATCAGTACACTTCAACTATGACAGACAAAATGAGAAAATCCTGAAAATCACATTGTAGGATTTTTAATGAATTTATTTGCAAATGATGGTGGAAAATAAGTATTTGGTCAATAACAAAAGTTTATCTCAATACTTTGTTATTTACGCTTTTTTGGCAATGACAGAGGTCAAACGTTTTCAGTCTTCACAAGGTTTTCACACACTGGTACTGGTATTTTGGCCCATTCCTCCATGCAGATCTCCTCTAGAGCAGGGATGTTTTGGGGCTGTTGCTGGGCAACACGGACTTTCAACTCCCTCCAAAAATTTTCTATGGGGTTGAGATCTGTAGACTGGCTAGGCCACTCCAGGACCTTGAAATGCTTCTTACGAAGCCACTCCTTCGTTGCCCGGGCGGTGTGTTTGGGATCATTGTCATGCTGAAAGACCCAGCAACGTTTCATCTTCAATGCCCTTGCTGATGGAAGGAGGTTTTCACTCAAAATCTCACGATACATGGCCCCATTCATTCTTTCCTTTACACGGATCAGTTGTCCTGGTCCCTTTGCAGAAAAACAGCCCCAAAGCATGATGTTTCCACCCCCATGCCTCACAGTAGGTATTGTGTTCTTTGGATGCAACGCAGCATTCTTTGTCCTCCAAACACGACGAGTTGAGTTTTTACCAAAAAGTTATATTTTGGTTTCATATGACCATATGACATTCTCCCAATCTTCTTCTGGATCATCCAAATGCTCTCTAGCAAACTTCAGACGGGCCTGGACATGTACTGGCTTAAGCAGGGGGACACGTCTGGTACTGCAGGATTTGAGTCCCTGATGGCGTAGTGTGTTACTGATGGTAGGCTTTGTTACTTTGGTCCCAGCACTCTGCAGGTCATTCACTAGGTCCTCCCGTGTGGTTCTGGGATTTTTGCTCACCGTTCTTGTGATCATTTTGACCTCATGGGGTGAGATCTTGCGTGGAGCCCCAGATCGAGGGAGATTATCAGTGGTCTTGTATGTCTTCCATTTCCTAATAATTGCTCCCACAGTTGATTTCTTCAAACCAAGCTGCTTATCTATTGCAGATTCAGTCTTCCCAGCCCGGTGTAGGTCTACAATTTTGTTTCTGGTGTCCTTTGACAGCTCTTTGGTCTTGGCCATAGTGGAGTTTGGAGTGTGACTGTTTGAGGTTGTGGACAGCTGTCTTTTATACTGATAACAAGTTCAAACAGGTGCCATTAATACAGGTAACGAGTGGAGGACAGAGGAGCCTCTTAAAGAAGAAGTTACAGGTCTGTGAGAGCCAGAAATCTTGCTTGTTTGTAGGTGACCAAATACTTATTTTCCACCATAATTTGCAAATAAATTCATAAAAAATCCTACAATGTGATTTTCTGGATTTTTTTTCTCATTTTGTCTGTCATAGTTGAAGTGTACCTATGATGAAAATTACAGGCCTCTCTCATCTTTTTAAGTGGGAGAACTTGCACAATTGGTGGCTGACTAAATACTTTTTTGCCCCACAGTATGTGTACATACAATATTCATCCAAACCATAATTCTCAACTTGACTCAGGAGTTAGCTAGCTCGCAAGCTGGTCATAGAAGTTGAACATAAAATGTTTGGATTAACATTGTAAATGTACACGTAGCGGCTAGAGTGGATCCCACTATCTGTCTATACATTCAGAGCTTTAGCAACAGCTTGTGGGTGTATGACGTCTGTCTGTCATTGGCGTTTCATCACTTTACAGTACTATGTCACGATTATATTTAGCGTTATGAATAGGGGTTCCATAGAAAGTGTTACCAGGATGTTGTTTTTTAGTTGAAGAACAAGTCTTCAACGGCAATAACCAGTACATTTTCATTATGCCAAACATGACGTCTCAATGTTTTTTTGGGGGAATCACGGCTTTCAATTGTCATGGCAAACAATGGTGTTATGCCATAACAGTTGCGCTCTGATATGTTGACACCCTTGCACTTTACAATTTACAATGTTCTCTTTTCTCTTTTCAAAATTTGGTTGAATGGCAACTTTTTCGCTGTAGGGTCCTGCAACTTATCACAGGTGACATAAATTACACATAAACGACAATCACTTGCCTCCAACAGTTGTTTCACTTTCAAATGAAAAATATACATTTCAATTAAGATGTTTATGTCTTGGTCCTGCGCATTTGTATATAAAACTAAAACACACGTGAACATCCAAAGTGTTTATTTGAGAAGAAATTGTGAATCGTGTCAGTGTATAAATCATTAGGGACACCTGCTCTTTCCATGACATAGACCAGGTGAATCCAGGTGAAATCTATAATCACTTATTAAATCCACTTCAATCAGAGTAGATGAAGGGGAGGAGACAGGTTTAAGACATGGATTGTGTATGTATGCCATTCAGAAGGTGGATAGGCAACACAAAAGATGTAAGGGCCTTTCAACGGGGTATAGTAGTAGGTGCAAGGTGCACCAGTTTGTGTCAAGAACTGCAACACTGCCGGGGTTTTTCACGCTTGTATCAAGAGATCTAGCCAACTTGACAGAAATGTGGGACGCATTGGAGTCAACATGGCCCAGCATCCCTGTGGAACGCTTCGACACCTTGTAGAGTCCATGCCCCGACGAACTGAAGCTGTTCTAAAGGCAAAGATGATGATCATTACTTATTAACCACTGAGTACGGGTACACACCTTTGGACCTTCCGAAATGCAATTTCTACAAGAACCCAAGAGTCTGTGTTCCAGGTCACATCAGGAGTAGTAAATATACAATAATGAGTTAGGCCCCTAGATACGGCCCCTGTATAGAGCCACTACATACAGCCACGAGATACTAGATTTGGGCCCTAGATAAGGCCCCTAGCTTTACCTAAGCAAAAGGGTGAGTGAGTGTATTTGATGGTGGTGTGGTGGTGGTGGTGGTGGTGCAGTTAGTCACTAAGCATCTCAAACTCATACCGAGTGGAATGCTCAGTCCACAGTGGCCCATTGACCAATGGGAGAGCTGCAGGCTTTCCATTTAGAGACCAGAGTGCATGGTCAGGCCTCTGAGTGAAAGGACTTTATTCCCATGGCGGAAAGGAGGTAATTCTAGGAGCTCATGGACACGTTCATAAGGCAACTCAGAGTAGGAGCGCTGATCTACACCCCTAGAATCTAAAAGGGTTCTTTGGCTGTCCCCATAGGAGAACCCTTTGAAGAACCCTTTCTGGTTCCAGGTAGAACACTTTTTTCACGTGGTAGAACCCTTTTGGGTTCCATGTAAAACCCTTTCTACAGGGTTCTCCTTTGGGGAAAGCCATAATACCCTTTTGGAACCCTTTTATTCTGAATGTAGGATCCCCCCATGTCCACGTCATTTCATTCATTATGTTCTGAAAGGCAAAACTGATCCTAGATCAGCACACCTAAGCTAATTGTGGTATGTTGTGGTAGTTACAGTACGTAGCCTGCAGGTCCCAGATCTGTTGTCCTTTCTGGCAACTCCTATGGTCATTGTCATAATGACCATAATATAAAAGACCATAATATAAAATATAATACATGCCTTTGTATGTCTTTTATCCAAAGTGACACAGAGGACATGCATACATTTTGCATATGGGTGGCAGTTTGTGGGAATCAAAACAACAATCCTGGCGTTGAAAGCACCATAATCTACCAACTGAACCACACAGCACCACAACACACATGAGAGTTGGTAAGAGGCCACAAACAGATCTGGGACCAGGTTCGTTACTGATGTCACATCATTGTGTGTTCCAGGAAATATCCTGGGTCTGGTTGATGTGGAAAAGTTCCCCTCTGTCTGGTTTGAGGAAGTTATGCAAAATGTAACTAAAGCTCTGGTCAGCAGGACATGGTTCTAAGTGGTACCAGTGTATCAGAGTCCTGAAGAGAGGAGTTGATTACACATTATGTCTAGATGTCTTTATCATCAAGGTAAAATGTAACTAAAGCTCTGGTCAGCAGGACATGGTTCTAACTGGTACCAGTGTATCAGAGTCCTGAAGAGAGGAGTTGATTACACATTATGTCTAGATGTCTTTATCATCAAGGTAAAATGTAACTAAAGCTCTGGTCAGCAGGACATGGTTCTAACTGATTCCAGTGTATCAGAGTCCTGAAGAGAGGAGTTGATTAACATTATGTCTAGATGTCTTTATCATCAAGGTAAAATGTAACTAAAGCTCTGGTCAGCAGGACATGGTTCTAACTGGTACCAGTGTATCAGAGTCCTGAAGAGAGGAGTTGATTACACATTATGTCTAGATGTCTTTATCATCAAGGTAAAATGTAACTAAAGCTCTGGTCAGCAGGACATGGTTCTAACTGATTCCAGTGTATCAGAGTCCTGAAGAGAGGAGTTGATTAACATTATGTCTAGATGTCTTTATCATCAAGGTAAAATGTAACTAAAGCTCTGGTCAGCAGGACATGGTTCTAACTGGTACCAGTGTATCAGAGTCCTGAAGAGAGGAGTTGATTACACATTATGTCTAGATGTCTTTATCATTAAGGTAAAATATGTCAAATAAAAATAAGTTGAAACTTGAAGAATCACAACTCTAGACCGATACTGTCAATCTGTAACAGGTATTTACTTGATCATCAGTAAAGACATCTTCATTAACCAATAAAAAACATGCTGAGACTACATTGGCTATGCAGGATGTAAACTGTGGTCTAAATACATTTCAATTAAAGAAAGTTACATTCCAATTAGAAAAACACATTGATACTCACAGTGCTGTGGAAAAGTATTTGTCCCCTTTTCTGATATTCTCTATTTTTGCAAAATTTTAATACTGAATGTTATTAGATCTTCAACCAAAACCTTATATTAGATAAAGTGAACCTGAGTTACTTATACTTATTTTATCTATTTAATTACAAAGTTATGCAACACCCAACTCCCCTGTGTGAAAAAGTAGTTGCCCCTTTACACTCAATAATTGGTTGTTCCACCTTTAGCTCTAATGACTGCAACCAAACACTTCCTGTAGTTGTTGATCAGTCTCTCACATTGCTGTGGAGGAATTTTGGACCACTCTTCCATGCAGAACTGCTTTAACTCAGCAAAGCATCCTCAAACCATCACAAAAGCCACCACCATGCTTGACTGTTGCTGTGGAATGCAGTGTTTGGTTTTCATCAGACA
Organism: Oncorhynchus mykiss; assembly: GCF_013265735.2. Classification (NCBI taxonomy): domain Eukaryota; kingdom Metazoa; phylum Chordata; class Actinopteri; order Salmoniformes; family Salmonidae; genus Oncorhynchus; species Oncorhynchus mykiss. The sequence goes on along the minus strand of NC_048585.1, from coordinate 55,594,933 downwards.
TAAAGGGACCCATCTAGTCCAAACAGTTGACTAAAGTAAGACAAAATGCACCTGGAAGCACATGGATGATCATCCAGACTCTTAGAATAATGTTTTATGGACAGATGAGTCAAAAGTGAGTCCTAATCTTTTGGACGACATTGGTCCCATTATGCCTGGTGAAAACCAAACACTGCATTCCACAGTAAGAACCTCATACCAATGGTAAAGCATGGTGGTGGTAGTGTGATGGTTTGGTGATGCTTTGCTGCCTCAGGACCTGGACGACTTGCCTTAATAGAAGGAACCATGAATTCTGCTCTGCATCAGAGAATTCTACAGGAGAATGTCAGGCCATCCGTCTGTGACCTGATGCTGAAACGCAGGTTGGTCATGCAGCAAGACATTGATCCAAAACACACAATCAGTTCTACATGAAAATGGTTAAAAAAACAACACATTTATAGTTTTGGAATGACCTAGTCAATGTCCAGACCTAATGATCCCATTTGAGATGTTGTGGCAGGACTTGAAATGAGCAGTTCATGATTGAAAACCCACAAATGTCCCTGAGTTTACTTTTTAACACATGAACATTGGGTGTTACATAACTTAGTTATGAAATAAATGAAATAAGTAGGTAATTGTTGTGTTACTTGTTCACTCAAGTTCCCTTCATCTAATATTCTGTTTTCTTTGAAGATCTGATAACATTCTTCATCTTAAATATGTAAAAGTTGAGAAAATTAGAAAGGAGACAAATACTTTTTCTCAGCCCTGAATATCAACATAACTACAAATAACTCATTTACAGACATGATGTGTGAAATGTCTATCTTGAGAACACACCCTGTAATAAAAGTCAAGAAAATGATCAATAAAAACATCTCAAGATAAAACACTATTAAATGTTTATAATTAAACAATTAACTTAAGAAAACACATTTAATTAGGGTGAGAAAAAACATCCCAGTACAGATAATTAATCTAAATAAAAAAGGAGAGAACATTTAACATAATTAGAGTTCTCTCTTTGTCATCATCCTCTTCATCTTCTTCTCCTCCTCTTCTTTCTTGGGAGACCCCTCTTCCTCCTTGTGAAAGACCTTCCCATCAGGCTGCTTTTTCCATGTCACTATGGTGTCTGCAGGTAACCCCTGCTCCTTCAGCTTGTTCCTTATCTGGAGAAACACAGAGACACACAGAGACCCACGTTTATACCATCTATTGCATCTTGTCTATACCGGGTTGGTCATGGCCCATCCAACACACCCAGTGTTCATATGCACATATTCTTATTCCATCCCTTTAATTAAAATTGTGTGTATTAGGTAGTTGTTGTGGAATTGTTAGATTAGTTATTAGAAAAGGTTAAATAAATAAGATTAGATTAGTCGAAACTAGAAGCACAAGCATTTCACAAACTCGCTATACCAACTGCTAACCATGTGTATGTGACCAATAACATCTGCTAACCATGTGTTTGTGACCAATAACAACTGCTAACCATGTGTTTGTGACCAATAACATCTGCTAACCATGTGTTTGTGACCAATAACATCTGCTAACCATGTGTTTGTGACCAATAACATCTGCTAGCCATGTGTTTGTGACCAATAACATCTGCTAACCATGTGTATGTGACCAATAATATCTGCTAACCATGTGTATGTGACCAATAGCATCTGCTAACCATGTGTATGTGACCAATAACATCTGCTAACCATGTGTATGTGACCAATAGCATCTGCTAACCATGTGTTTGTGAAAAATGAGATTTGATTTGATTTGAATATTTAGATGAGACTTCTATTTATCCTATTTCACACATGTACAAGTGTGTTTTAATATACATGTGTCAATTGGAAATGTGTTTTTGGATATCCCACTCTCCCTGAGACACCCTTTGAGAGCGGGGTCACGGCCAGGATAGAAGGTCATCCACAACAGACTAGGACCCAGACCAGAGAGGAGGTCTGTGCAGTTGATATCATTGCTGAGTTGGTTCTTCATGAACAGCGTGACACTCACCTCTTGTAAGATGGAGTCCTGAACAGCAGGATCACTGAGGTTCATATTTGGATCCTTTGGGGTCATCTTCATTCTCACCAACTGTCTCTTCAGTTGAGGTTTCTCAGAGGTCGGGGTGGTAGTCTTGCGTAAGATCTTTGGGAAAATCGTGGTTGGGGTCGGGGTGGAAGGCGTGGTTGTGGTCGGGGTGGAAGGCGTGGTTGTGGTCGGGGTGGAAGGCATGGTTGTTGTCGGGGTGGAAGGCGTGGTTGTGGTTGTTGTCAGGGTGGAAGGTGTGGTTGTGGTTGTTGTCGAGGTGGAAGGCGTGGTTGTTGTCGGGGTGGAAGGCGTCGTTGTTGTTGGGGTGGAAGTCGTGGTTGTGGTTGTGGTCGGGGTGGAAGGCGTGGTTGTGGTTGTTGTCAGGGTGGAAGGCGTGGTTGTGGTTGTTGTCGGGGTGGAAGGTGTGGTTGTTGTCGGGGTGGAAGGCATGGTTGTCGTCGGGGTGGAAGGCGTGGTTGTGGTTGTGGTCGGGGTGGAAGGCATGGTTGTGGTTGTTGTCAGGGTGGAAGGCGTGGTTGTGGTTGTTGTCGGGGTGGATGCTGTGGTTGTTGGTGGGGTAGTAGTCATGGTTGTGGTTGGGGTCGGGGTGGAAGGCGTGGTTGTGGTTGTGGTCGGGGTGGAAGGCGTGGTTGTGGTTGTTGTCACTGTGGAAGGTGTGGTTGTGGTTGTTGTCGGGGTGGAAGCTGTGGTTGTTGGTGGGGTGGAAGGCGTGGTTGTTGTCGGGGTGGTAGTCGTGGTTGAGGTTGTGGTTGGGGTGGTAGTCATGGTTGTGGTTGTGGTCGGGGTGGTAGTCGTGGTTGTGGTTGTTGTCTGATTGGAAGGCGTGGTTGTGGTCGGGGTGGAAGGCGTGGTTGTTGTCGGGGTGGAAGGCATGGTTGTGGTTGTTGTCAGGGTGGAAGGCGTCGTTGTTGTCGGGGTGGAAGGCGTGGTTGTGGTTGTGGTCGGGGTGGAAGGCATGGTTGTGGTCGGGGTGGAAGGCATGGTTGTGGTCGGGGTGGAAGGCATGGTTGTTGTCGGGGTGGAAGGCATGGTTGTGGTTGTGGTCAGGGTGGAAGGCACGGTTGTGGTTGGGGTGGAAGGCATGGTTGTGGTTGTGGTCGGGGTGGAAGGGGTGGAAGGCAGGGTTGTTGTTGGGGTGGAAGGCATGGTTGTGGTTGTGGTCAGGGTGGAAGGCACGGTTGTGGTTGTTGTTGGGGTGGAAGGCACGGTTGTGGTTGTGGTCGGGGTGGAAGGCGTGGTTGTGGGTGTGGGCAGAGGAGCAGTCGTAGTCTTCACATCTGGGTCTACAAGAGAATAAAATCCAACAATGAAAGTGGTGAATCTTGGGGGAAACATTAGAGTTCTCATGTCATCATTATATCAGGTAGATCAAGTGGAGAATATTGTAATTTACCAGAATTGCAGATGAAATTATGTCTGTGGTCACAGGGATGTTTTACCCATTTAGCAGAATTAACTGATTCAAAAAACAATGCAACACAGTTCTGTCCTGAAGCATCAGGATGTCCTAATGTCCCGTTTCTAAATGAGGAGTCACTCTGGTCTGACCATCTCCAGGAGTCTTGAAACAGACCGATCCACACAGGAAGTCCCCTCAGTGATATCTTCTGTTTCATCTCTGTGTTCTCAGTCTGGTTCCTTACACTGACCAGGTCTATGTGATGCTGTCTGCAGTAACTCTGAGCATCTATCCAGGTCCTGTTCTCCTGAATTAAGACGTATGTTAGGTTGGTGTCTTGTTCTCCTGAATTAAGACGTATGTTAGGTTGGTGACTTGTTTTCCTGCAAAAGTCTAATTTAAAAATCAATTCAAATATCCAATGAAACATCATCTAATGATCATCTATAGTACATGTTGTCATTGATTTGATAACAGATCAATAACTGATTAACAACTTAAAGCTATCATGGGTCTATGTTTCAACTCAATGGCAGCCCCAGCACTTAGAACAGGCTTCATCATTAGTATGTAAACACTCACCATCATAACAGATGAAGTGATGCTGGTCATCACAGGAGGTGTTGTTCCACAGACCAGCTGTACTCATTAAAACACAGTTACCATTTTGGGTTGTCCCAGTGTCCCAGTTTCTGAACTCAGTTTCCCCCTCTCTGTAGAAACGTCTGTCTGCCAGAGACCAGTGCCACTTCATGGAGTCTCCCTTTTTCAGTCCGATCCAGAACCAATCATCAAAACTGACACTGGTAATCAGCCTGTTCTGGTCCTCCATGTCATCTACTGTAGCCAGATCAGTGTAATGTGCTCTGCAGTAACTCTGGGCATCAGTCCAGATCAGATTGATGGTAATGAGGTGATACTGATGAAGACATGAGGAAGGTGTGTAGAATCCTGTTAACAGAATAATGATTAATGAGGGACATTTTTTCCAGCAACTTCTCAACCCCAACCACACTATCTGTGGATCTGTTAACATACATTACACACTGGTGTGCAAACACACACACACATAAATATACACACACACACACCTAGCAAACATCACAGCATTCGCCCTTTGAGGGTATTCAGTATCCAAGGTGGTTACGTGCTAGCCAACAGCAATCCCAGCACAGGCTATCCAACAGCAATCCCACAGCAACATCACAGTGAATGACAGCAGCAACGATGTTGTCTTTCTGGTGTAATGTAACACATAAGATAAATAAGGTAGTTTTCACACTTAGTCATTTTCAGCCATTTTCTGTGATCTCGGTGTAGTTCGCTTATTTTTTTGTGCAGATTGACCACTCCAAAGCAACTCAAACCCTCAAATTCAGTGTGTTCAGTTCACTTGAATTCCGATATCCAGTTCCCTTTTTTAGGACAATGTGATCACAAAGCTCCTCAGGTTTGCTTGTCATTATTCCCGCACCACACACTAGACTACTACAACACTGTTTCCTCTGACATAGCCCCTCACACTAGACTACCTGATATAATGATGACATGAGAACTCTAATGTTTCCCCCAAGATTCACCACTTTCATTGTTGGATTTTATTCTCTTGTAGACCCAGATGTGAAGACTACGACTGCTCCTCTGCCCACACCCACAACCACGCCTTCCACCCCGACCACAACCACAACCGTGCCTTCCACCCCAACAACAACCACAACCGTGCCTTCCACCCTGACCACAACCACAACCATGCCTTCCACCCCAACAACAACCCTGCCTTCCACCCCTTCCACCCCGACCACAACCACAACCATGCCTTCCACCCCAACCACAACCGTGCCTTCCACCCTGACCACAACCACAACCATGCCTTCCACCCCGACAACAACCATGCCTTCCACCCCGACCACAACCATGCCTTCCACCCCGACCACAACCATGCCTTCCACCCCGACCACAACCACAACCACGCCTTCCACCCCGACAACAACGACGCCTTCCACCCTGACAACAACCACAACCATGCCTTCCACACCGACAACAACCACGCCTTCCACCCCGACCACAACCACGCCTTCCAATCAGACAACAACCACAACCACGACTACCACCCCGACCACAACCACAACCATGACTACCACCCCAACCACAACCTCAACCACGACTACCACCCCGACAACAACCACGCCTTCCACCCCACCAACAACCACAGCTTCCACCCCGACAACAACCACAACCACACCTTCCACAGTGACAACAACCACAACCACGCCTTCCACCCCGACCACAACCACAACCACGCCTTCCACCCCGACCCCAACCACAACCATGACTACTACCCCACCAACAACCACAGCATCCACCCCGACAACAACCACAACCACGCCTTCCACCCTGACATAACCCCTCACACTAGACTACTGACATAACCCCTACTGACATAACCCCTCACACTAGACTACTGACATAACCCCTCACACTAGACTACTGACATAACCCCTCACACTAGACTACTGACATAACCCCTCACACTAGACTACTGACATAACCTCTCACACTAGACTACTGACATAACCCCTCACACTAGACTACCGACATAACCCCTCACACTAGACTACTGACATAACCCCTCACACTAGAGTACTGACATAACCCCTCACACTAGACTACTGACATAACCCCTCACACTAGACTACTGCAACACTGTTTCCCCTGACATAACCCCTCACACTAGACCACTGACATAACCTCTCACATTAGACTACATACATAACCCCTCACACTAGACTACTGACATAACCCCTCACACTAGACTACTGACATAACCGCTCACACTAGACCACTGACATAACCCCTCACACTAGACCACTGACATAACCCCTCACACTAGACCACTGACATAACCCCTCACACTAGACCACTGACATAACCTCTCACACTAGACTACTGACATAACCCCTCACACTAGACCACTGACATAACCCCTCACACTAGACCACTGACATAACCCCTCACACTAGACCACTGACATAACCCCTCACACTAGACTGCTGACATAACCCCTCACACTAGACTACTGACATAACCCCTCACACTAGACCACTGACATAACCCCTCACACTAGACCACTGACATAACCCCTCACACTAGACTACTGACATGACCCCTCACACTAGACAACTGACATAACCCCTCACACTAGACTACTGACATAACCCCTCACACTAGACTACTGACAAAACCCCTCACACTAGACTACTGACATAACCCCTCACACTAGACTACTGACATAACCCCTCACACTAGACTACTACAACACTGTTTCCCCTGACATAACCCTTCACACTAGACTACTGACATAACCCCTCACACTAGACTATTGACATAACCCCTCACACTAGACTACTGACATAACCCCTCACACTAGACTACTGACATAACCCCTCACACTAGACTACTGACATAACCCCTCACACTAGACTACTGACATAACCCCTACTGACATAACCCCTCACACTAGACTACTGACATAACCCCTCACACTAGACTACTGACATAACCCCTCACACTAGACCACTGACATAACCCCTCACACTAGACTACTGACATAACCCCTACTGACATAACCCCTCACACTAGACTCCTGACATAACCCCTCACACTAGACTACTGACATAACCTCTCACACTAGACTGCTGACATAACCCCTCACACTAGACTACTGACATAACCGCTCACACTAGACTACTGACATAACCCCTCACACTGGACTACTGACATAACCGCTCACACTAGACCACTGACATAACCCCTCACACTAGACCACTGACATAACCCCCCACACTAGACCACTGACATAACCCCTCACACTAGACCACTGACATAACCTCTCACACTAGACTACTGACATAACCCCTCACACTAGACTACTGACATAACCCCTCACACTAGACCACTGACATAACCCCTCACACTAGACTACTGACATAACCCCTCACACTAGACCACTGACATAACCCCTCACACTAGACTACTGACGTAACCCCTACTGACATAACCCTTCACACTAGACTACTGACATAACCCCTCACACTAGACTACTGACATAACCCCTCACACTAGACTACTGACATAACCCCTCACACTGGACTACTGACATAACCTCTCACACTACACTACTGACATAACCCCTCACACTAGACTACTGACATAACCCCTCACACTAGACTACTGACATAACCCCTCACACTAGACTACTGACATAACCCCTCACACTAGACTACTGACATAACCCCTCACACTAGACTACTGACATAACCCCTACTGACATAACCCCTCACACTAGACTACTGACATAACCCCTCACACTAGACTACTGACATAACCCCTCACACTAGACTACTGACATAACCCCTCACACTAGACTACTGACATAACCTCTCACACTAGACTACTGACATAACCCCTCACACTAGACTACCGACATAACCCCTCACACTAGACTACTGACATAACCCCTCACACTAGAGTACTGACATAACCCCTCACACTAGACTACTGACATAACCCCTCACACTAGACTACTGCAACACTGTTTCCCCTGACATAACCCCTCACACTAGACCACTGACATAACCTCTCACATTAGACTACATACATAACCCCTCACACTAGACTACTGACATAACCCCTCACACTAGACTACTGACATAACCGCTCACACTAGACCACTGACATAACCCCTCACACTAGACCACTGACATAACCCCTCACACTAGACCACTGACATAACCCCTCACACTAGACCACTGACATAACCTCTCACACTAGACTACTGACATAACCCCTCACACTAGACCACTGACATAACCCCTCACACTAGACCACTGACATAACCCCTCACACTAGGCCACTGACATAACCCCTCACACTAGACTGCTGACATAACCCCTCACACTAGACTACTGACATAACCCCTCACACTAGACCACTGACATAACCCCTCACACTAGACCACTGACATAACCCCTCACACTAGACTACTGACATGACCCCTCACACTAGACAACTGACATAACCCCTCACACTAGACTACTGACATAACCCCTCACACTAGACTACTGACAAAACCCCTCACACTAGACTACTGACATAACCCCTCACACTAGACTACTGACATAACCCCTCACACTAGACTACTGACAAAACCCCTCACACTAGACTACTGACATAACCCCTCACACTAGACTACTGACATAACCCCTCACACTAGACTACTGACATAACCACTCACACTAGACTTTCTGACATAACCCCTCACACTCAAACCCTCAAGTTCAGTGTGTTCAGTTCGCTTGAATTCCGATATCCAGTTCCCTTTTTTAGGACAATGTGATCACAAAGCTCCTCAGGTTTGCTTGTCATTATTCCCGCATGACACACTAGACTACTACAACACTGTTTCCTCTGACATAGCCCCTCACACTAGACTACTGACATAACCCCTCACACTAGACTACTGACATAACCCCTCACACTAGACTACTGACATAACCCCTCACACTAGACTACTACAACACTGTTTCCCCTGACATAACCCCTCACACTAGACTACTGACATAACCCCTCACACTAGACTATTGACATAACCCCTCACACTAGACTACTGACATAACCCCTCACACTAGACTACTGACATAACCCCTCACACTAGACTACTGACATAACCCCTCACACTAGACTACTGACATAACCCCTACTGACATAACCCCTCACACTAGACTACTGACATAACCCCTCACACTAGACTACTGACATAACCCCTCACACTAGACCACTGACATAACCCCTCACACTAGACTACTGACATAACCCCTACTGACATAACCCCTCACACTAGACTCCTGACATAACCCCTCACACTAGACTACTGACATAACCTCTCACACTAGACTGCTGACATAACCCCTCACACTAGACTACTGACATAACCGCTCACACTAGACTACTGACATAACCCCTCACACTGGACTACTGACATAACCGCTCACACTAGACCACTGACATAACCCCTCACACTAGACCACTGACATAACCCCCCACACTAGACCACTGACATAACCCCTCACACTAGACCACTGACATAACCTCTCACACTAGACTACTGACATAACCCCTCACACTAGACTACTGACATAACCCCTCACACTAGACCACTGACATAACCCCTCACACTAGACTACTGACATAACCCCTCACACTAGACCACTGACATAACCCCTCACACTAGACTACTGACGTAACCCCTACTGACATAACCCTTCACACTAGACTACTGACATAACCCCTCACACTAGACTACTGACATAACCCCTCACACTAGACTACTGACATAACCCCTCACACTGGACTACTGACATAACCTCTCACACTACACTACTGACATAACCCCTCACACTAGACTACTGACATAACCCCTCACACTAGACTACTGACATAACCCCTCACACTAGACTACTGACATAACCCCTCACACTAGACTACTGACATAACCCCTCACACTAGACTACTGACATAACCCCTACTGACATAACCCCTCACACTAGACTACTGACATAACCCCTCACACTAGACTACTGACATAACCCCTCACACTAGACTACTGACATAACCCCTCACACTAGACTACTGACATAACCTCTCACACTAGACTACTGACATAACCCCTCACACTAGACTACCGACATAACCCCTCACACTAGACTACTGACATAACCCCTCACACTAGAGTACTGACATAACCCCTCACACTAGACTACTGACATAACCCCTCACACTAGACTACTGCAACACTGTTTCCCCTGACATAACCCCTCACACTAGACCACTGACATAACCTCTCACATTAGACTACATACATAACCCCTCACACTAGACTACTGACATAACCCCTCACACTAGACTACTGACATAACCGCTCACACTAGACCACTGACATAACCCCTCACACTAGACCACTGACATAACCCCTCACACTAGACCACTGACATAACCCCTCACACTAGACCACTGACATAACCTCTCACACTAGACTACTGACATAACCCCTCACACTAGACCACTGACATAACCCCTCACACTAGACCACTGACATAACCCCTCACACTAGACCACTGACATAACCCCTCACACTAGACTGCTGACATAACCCCTCACACTAGACTACTGACATAACCCCTCACACTAGACCACTGACATAACCCCTCACACTAGACCACTGACATAACCCCTCACACTAGACCACTGACATAACCCCTCACACTAGACCACTGACATAACCCCTCACACTAGACTACTGACATAACCCCTCACACTAGACGACTACAACACTGTTTCCCCTGATATAACCCCTCACACTAGACTACTGACATAACCCCTCACACTAGACTATTGACATAACCCCTCACACTAGACTACTGACATAACCCCTCACACTAGACTACTGACATAACCCCTCACACTAGACTACTGACATAACCCCTCACACTAGACTACTGACATAACCCCTCACACTAGACTACTGACATAACCCCTACTGACATAACCTCTCACACTAGACTACTGACATAACCCCTCACACTAGACTACTGACATAACCCCTCACACTAGACCACTGACATAACCCCTCACACTAGACTACTGACCTTATCCCTACTGACATAACCCCTCACACTAGACCACTGACATAACCCCTCACACTAGACCACTGACATAACCCCTCACACTAGACCACTGACATAACCCCTCACACTAGACCACTGACATAACCCCTCACACTAGACTACTGACATAACCCCTCACACTAGACGACTACAATACTGTTTCCCCTGACATAACCCCTCACACTAGACTACTGACATAACCCCTCACACTAGACTATTGACATAACCCCTCACACTAGACTACTGACATAACCCCTCACACTAGACTACTGACATAACCCCTCACACTAGACTACTGACATAACCCCTCACACTAGACTACTGACATAACCCCTCACACTAGACTACTGACATAACCCCTACTGACATAACCCCTCACACTAGACTACTGACATAACCCCTCACACTAGACTACTGACATAACCCCTCACACTAGACCACTGACATAACCCCTCACACTAGACCACTGACATAACCCCTCACACTAGACTGCTGACATAACCCCTCACACTAGACTACTGACATAACCCCTCACACTAGACCACTGACATAACCCCTCACACTAGACCACTGACATAACCCCTCACACTAGACCACTGACATAACCCCTCACACTAGACCACTGACATAACCCCTCACACTAGACTACTGACATAACCCCTCACACTAGACGACTACAACACTGTTTCCCCTGATATAACCCCTCACACTAGACTACTGACATAACCCCTCACACTAGACTATTGACATAACCCCTCACACTAGACTACTGACATAACCCCTCACACTAGACTACTGACATAACCCCTCACACTAGACTACTGACATAACCCCTCACACTAGACTACTGACATAACCCCTCACACTAGACTACTGACATAACCCCTACTGACATAACCTCTCACACTAGACTACTGACATAACCCCTCACACTAGACTACTGACATAACCCCTCACACTAGACCACTGACATAACCCCTCACACTAGACTACTGACCTTATCCCTACTGACATAACCCCTCACACTAGAATACTGACATAACCCCTCACACTAGACTACTGACATAACCCCTCACACTAGACCACTGAAATAACCCCTCACACTAGACCACTGACATAACCCCTCACACTAGACCACTGACATAACCCCTCACACTAGACCACTGACATAACCCCTCACACTAGACTACTGACATAACCCCTCACACTAGACGACTACAATACTGTTTCCCCTGACATAACCCCTCACACTAGACTACTGACATAACCCCTCACACTAGACTATTGACATAACCCCTCACACTAGACTACTGACATAACCCCTCACACTAGACTACTGACATAACCCCTCACACTAGACTACTGACATAACCCCTCACACTAGACTACTGACATAACCCCTCACACTAGACTACTGACATAACCCCTACTGACATAACCCCTCACACTAGACTACTGACATAACCCCTCACACTAGACTACTGACATAACCCCTCACACTAGACCACTGACATAACCCCTCACACTAGACTACTGACCTTATCCCTACTGACATAACCCCTCACACTAGAATACTGACATAACCCCTCACAATAGACTACTGACATAACCTCTCACACTAGACTGCTGACATAACCCCTCACACTAGACTACTGACATAACCGCTCACACTAGACTACTGACATAACCCCTCACACTAGACTACTGACATAACCGCTCACACTAGACCACTGACATAACCCCTCACACTAGACCACTGACATAACCCCTCACACTAGACCACCGACATAACCCCTCACACTAGACCACTGACATAACCTCTCACACTAGACTACTGACATAACCCCTCACACTAGACTACTGACATAACCCCTCACACTAGACCACTGACATAACCCCTCACACTAGACCACTGACATAACCCCTCACACTAGACCACTGACATAACCCCTCACACTAGACCACTGACATAACCCCTCACACTAGACCACTGACATAACCCCTCACACTAGACCACTGACATAACCCCTCACACTAGACCACTGACATAACCCCTCACACTAGACCACTGACATAACCCCTCACAGTAGACCACTGACATAACCTCTCACACTAGACTACTGACATAACCCCTCACACTAGACTACTGACATAACCCCTCACACTAGACTACTGACATAACCCCTCACACTAGACTACTGACATAACCCCTCACACTAGACTACTGACATAACCCCTCACACTAGACTACTGACATAACCCCTACTGACATAACCTCTCACACTAGACTACTGACATAACCCCTCACACTAGACTACTGACATAACCCCTCACACTAGACCACTGACATAACCCCTCACACTAGACTACTGACCTTATCCCTACTGACATAACCCCTCACACTAGAATACTGACATAACCCCTCACACTAGACTACTGACATAACCCCTCACACTAGACCACTGACATAACCCCTCACACTAGACCACTGACATAACCCCTCACACTAGACCACTGACATAACCCCTCACACTAGACCACTGACATAACCCCTCACACTAGACTACTGACATAACCCCTCACACTAGACGACTACAATACTGTTTCCCCTGACATAACCCCTCACACTAGACTACTGACATAACCCCTCACACTAGACTATTGACATAACCCCTCACACTAGACTACTGACATAACCCCTCACACTAGACTACTGACATAACCCCTCACACTAGACTACTGACATAACCCCTCACACTAGACTACTGACATAACCCCTCACACTAGACTACTGACATAACCCCTACTGACATAACCCCTCACACTAGACTACTGACATAACCCCTCACACTAGACTACTGACATAACCCCTCACACTAGACCACTGACATAACCCATCACACTAGACCACTGACATAACCCCTCACACTAGACTGCTGACATAACCCCTCACACTAGACTACTGACATAACCCCTCACACTAGACCACTGACATAACCCCTCACACTAGACCACTGACATAACCCCTCACACTAGACCACTGACATAACCCCTCACACTAGACCACTGACATAACCCCTCACACTAGACTACTGACATAACCCCTCACACTAGACGACTACAACACTGTTTCCCCTGATATAACCCCTCACACTAGACTACTGACATAACCCCTCACACTAGACTATTGACATAACCCCTCACACTAGACTACTGACATAACCCCTCACACTAGACTACTGACATAACCCCTCACACTAGACTACTGACATAACCCCTCACACTAGACTACTGACATAACCCCTCACACTAGACTACTGACATAACCCCTACTGACATAACCTCTCACACTAGACTACTGACATAACCCCTCACACTAGACTACTGACATAACCCCTCACACTAGACCACTGACATAACCCCTCACACTAGACTACTGACCTTATCCCTACTGACATAACCCCTCACACTAGAATACTGACATAACCCCTCACACTAGACTACTGACATAACCCCTCACACTAGACCACTGACATAACCCCTCACACTAGACCACTGACATAACCCCTCACACTAGACCACTGACATAACCCCTCACACTAGACCACTGACATAACCCCTCACACTAGACTACTGACATAACCCCTCACACTAGACGACTACAATACTGTTTCCCCTGACATAACCCCTCACACTAGACTACTGACATAACCCCTCACACTAGACTATTGACATAACCCCTCACACTAGACTACTGACATAACCCCTCACACTAGACTACTGACATAACCCCTCACACTAGACTACTGACATAACCCCTCACACTAGACTACTGACATAACCCCTCACACTAGACTACTGACATAACCCCTACTGACATAACCCCTCACACTAGACTACTGACATAACCCCTCACACTAGACTACTGACATAACCCCTCACACTAGACCACTGACATAACCCCTCACACTAGACTACTGACCTTATCCCTACTGACATAACCCCTCACACTAGAATACTGACATAACCCCTCACAATAGACTACTGACATAACCTCTCACACTAGACTGCTGACATAACCCCTCACACTAGACTACTGACATAACCGCTCACACTAGACTACTGACATAACCCCTCACACTAGACTACTGACATAACCGCTCACACTAGACCACTGACATAACCCCTCACACTAGACCACTGACATAACCCCTCACACTAGACCACCGACATAACCCCTCACACTAGACCACTGACATAACCTCTCACACTAGACTACTGACATAACCCCTCACACTAGACTACTGACATAACCCCTCACACTAGACCACTGACATAACCCCTCACACTAGACCACTGACATAACCCCTCACACTAGACCACTGACATAACCCCTCACACTAGACCACTGACATAACCCCTCACACTAGACCACTGACATAACCCCTCACACTAGACCACTGACATAACCCCTCACACTAGACCACTGACATAACCCCTCACACTAGACCACTGACATAACCCCTCACAGTAGACCACTGACATAACCTCTCACACTAGACTACTGACATAACCCCTCACACTAGACCACTGACATAACCCCTCACACTAGACCACTGACATAACCCCTCACACTAGACTACTGACATAACCCCTCACACTAGACCACTGACATAACCCCTCACACTAGACTACTGACATAACCCCTACTGACATAACCCTTCACACTAGACTACTGACATAACCCCTCACACTAGACTACTGACATAACCCCTCACACTAGACTACTGACATAACCCCTCACACTGGAATACTGACATAACCCCTCACACTGCACTACTGACATAACCCCTCACACTAGACTACTGACATAACCCCTCACACTAGACTACTGACATAACCCCTCACACTAGACTACTGACATAACCCCTCACACTAGACTACTGACATAACCCCTCACACTAGACTACTGACATAACCCCTACTGACATAACCCCTCACACTAGACTACTGACATAACCCCTCACACTAGACTACTGACATAACCCCTCACACTAGACTACTGACATAACCCCTCACACTAGACTACTGACATAACCTCTCACAATAGACTACTGACATAACCCCTCACACTAGACTACCGACATAACCCCTCACACTAGACTACTGACATAACCCCTCACACTAGAGTACTGACATAACCCCTCACACTAGACTACTGACATAACCCCTCACACTAGACTACTGCAACACTGTTTCCCCTGACATAACCCCTCACACTAGACCACTGACATAACCCCTCACACTAGACCACTGACATAACCTCTCACACTAGACTACTGACATAACCCCTCACACTAGACCACTGACATAACCCCTCACACTAGACCACTGACATAACCCCTCACACTAAACCACTGACATAACCCCTCACACTAGACTACTACAACACTGTTTCCCCTGACATAACCCCTCACATTAGACTACTGACATAACCCCTCACACTAGACTATTGACATAACCCCTCACACTAGACTACTGACATAACCCCTCACACTAGACTACTGACATAACCCCTCACACTAGACTACTGACATAACCCCTCACACTAGACTACTGACATAACCCCTCACACTAGACTACTGACATAACCCCTACTGACATAACCCCTCACACTAGACTACTGACATAACCCCTCACACTAGACTACTGACATAACCCCTCACACTAGACCACTGACATAACCCCTCACACTAGACTACTGACATAACCCCTCACACTAGACTACTGACATAACCCCTCACACTAGACTACTACAACACTGTTTCCCCTGACATAACCCCTCACACTAGACTACTGACATAACCCCTCACACTAGACTATTGACATAACCCCTCAAACTAGACTACTGACATAACCCCTCACACTAGACTACTGACATAACCCCTCACACTAGACTACTACAACACTGTTTCCCCTGACATAACCCCTCACACTAGACTACTGACATAACCCCTCACACTAGACTATTGACATAACCCCTCACACTAGACTACTGACATAACCCCTCACACTAGACTACTGACATAACCCCTCACACTAGACTACTGACATAACCCCTCACACTAGACTACTGACATAACCCCTCACACTAGACTACTGACATAACCCCTCACACTAGACTACTGACATAACCCCTCACACTAGACTACTGACATAACCCCTCACACTAGACCACTGACATAACCCCTCACACTAGACTACTGACATAACCCCTCACACTAGACGACTACAACACTGTTTCCCCTGACATAACCCCTCACACTAGACTACTGACATAACCCCTCACACTAGACTATTGACATAACCCCTCACACTAGACTACTGACATAACCCCTCACACTAGACTACTGACATAACCCCTCACACTAGACTACTGACATAACCCCTCACACTAGACTACTGACATAACCCCTACTGACATAACCCCTCACACTAGACTACTGACATAACCCCTCACACTAGACTACTGACATAACCCCTCACACTAGACCACTGACATAACCCCTCACACTAGACTACTGACCTTATCCCTACTGACATAACCCCTCACACTAGAATACTGACATAACCCCTCACACTAGACTACTGACATAACCTCTCACACTAGACTGCTGACATAACCCCTCACACTAGACTACTGACATAACCGCTCACACTAGACTACTGACATAACCCCTCACACTAGACTACTGACATAACCGCTCACACTAGACCACTGACATAACCCCTCACACTAGACCACTGACATAACCCCTCACACTAGACCACTGACATAACCCCTCACACTAGACTACTGACATAACCCCTCACACTAGACGACTACAACACTGTTTCCCCTGACATAACCCCTCACACTAGACTACTGACATAACCCCTCACACTAGACCACTGACATAACCCCTCACACTAGACCACTGACATAACCCCTCACACTAGACCACTGACATAACCCCTCACACTAGACCACTGACATAACCCCTCACACTAGACCACTGACATAACCCCTCACACTAGACCACTGACATAACCCCTCACACTAGACCACTGACATAACCCCTCACACTAGACCACTGACATAACCCCTCACACTAGACCACTGACATAACCTCTCACACTAGACTACTGACATAACCCCTCACACTAGACTACTGACATAACCCCTCACACTAGACCACTGACATAACCCCTCACACTAGACTACTGACATAACCCCTCACACTAGACCACTGACATAACCCCTCACACTAGACTACTGACATAACCCCTACTGACATAACCCTTCACACTAGACTACTGACATAACCCCTCACACTAGACTACTGACATAACCCCTCACACTAGACTACTGACATAACCCCTCACACTGGACTACTGACATAACCCCTCACACTACACTACTGACATAACCCCTCACACTAGATTACTGACATAACCCCTCACACTAGACTACTGACATAACCCCTCACACTAGACTACTGACATAACCCCTCACACTAGACTACTGACATAACCCCTCACACTAGACTACTGACATAACCCCTACTGACATAACCCCTCACACTAGACTACTGACATAACCCCTCACACTAGACTACTGACATAACCCCTCACACTAGACTACTGACATAACCTCTCACACTAGACTACTGACATAACCCCTCACACTAGACTACCGACATAACCCCTCACACTAGACTACTGACATAACCCCTCACACTAGAGTACTGACATAACCCCTCACACTAGACTACTGACATAACCCCTCACACTAGACTACTGCAACACTGTTTCCCCTGACATAACCCCTCACACTAGACCACCGACATAGCCCCTCACACTAGACTACTGACATAACCCCTCACACTAGACTACTGACATAACCGCTCACACTAGACCACTGACATAACCCCTCACACTAGACCACTGACATAACCCCTCACACTAGACCACTGACATAACCCCTCACACTAGACCACTGACATAACCTCTCACACTAGACTACTGACATAACCCCTCACACTAGACCACTGACATAACCCCTCACACTAGACCACTGACATAACCCCTCACACTAGACCACTGACATAACCCCTCACACTAGACTACTACAACACTGTTTCCCCTGACATAACCCCTCACACTAGACTACTGACATAACCCCTCACACTAGACTAATGACATAACCCCTCACACTAGACTACTGACATAACCCCTCACACTAGACTACTGACATAACCCCTCACACTAGACTACTGACATAACCCCTCACACTAGACTACTGACATAACCCCTACTGACATAACCCCTCACACTAGACTACTGACATAACCCCTCACACTAGACTACTGACATAACCCCTCACACTAGACCACTGACATAACCCCTCACACTAGACTACTGACATAACCCCTCACACTAGACTACTACAACACTGTTTCCCCTGACATAACCCCTCACACTAGACTACTGACATAACCCCTCACACTAGACTATTGACATAACCCCTCACACTAGACTACTGACATAACCCCTCACACTAGACTACTGACATAACCCCTCACACTAGACTACTACAACACTGTTTCCCCTGACATAACCCCTCACACTAGACTACTGACATAACCCCTCACACTAGACTATTGACATAACCCCTCAAACTAGACTACTGACATAACCCCTCACACTAGACTACTGACATAACCCCTCACACTAGACTACTGCCATAACCCCTCACAGTAGACTACTGACATAACCCCTCACACTAGACTACTGACATAACCCCTACTGACATAACCCCTCACACTAGACTACTGACATAACCCCTCACACTAGACTACTGACATAACCCCTCACACTAGACTACTACAACACTGTTTCCCCTGACATAACCCCTCACACTAGACTACTGACATAACCCCTCACACTAGACTATTGACATAACCCCTCACACTAGACTACTGACATAACCCCTCACACTAGACTGCTGACATAACCCCTCACACTAGACTACTGACATAACCCCTCACACTAGACTACTGACATAACCCCTGACACTAGACTACTGACATAACCCCTACTGACATAACCCCTCACACTAGACTACTGGCATAACCCCTCACACTAGACTACTGACATAACCCCTCACACTAGACCACTGACATAACCCCTCACACTAGACTACTGACATAACCCCTACTGACATAACCCCTCACACTAGACTACTGACATAACCCCTCACACTAGACTACTGACATAACCTCTCACACTAGACTGCTGACATAACCCCTCACACTAGACTACTGACATAACCGCTCACACTAGACTACTGACATAACCCCTCACACTAGACTACTGACATAACCGCTCACACTAGACCACTGACATAACCCCTCACACTAGACCACTGACATAACCCCTCACACTAGACCACTGACATAACCCCTCACACTAGACCACTGACATAACCTCTCACACTAGACTACTGACATAACCCCTCACACTAGACTACTGACATAACCCCTCACACTAGACCACTGACATAACCCCTCACACTAGACTACTGACATAACCCCTCACACTAGACCACTGACATAACCCCTCACACTAGACTACTGACATAACCCCTACTGACATAACCCTTCACACTAGACTACTGACATAACCCCTCACACTAGACTACTGACATAACCCCTCACACTAGACTACTGACATAACCCATCACACTGGACTACTGACATAACCTCTCACACTACACTACTGACATAACCCCTCACACTAGACTACTGACATAACCCCTCAAACTAGACTACTTACATAACCCCTCACACTAGACTACTGACATAACCCCTCACACTAGACTACTGACATAACCCCTACTGACATAACCCCTCACACTAGACTACTGACATAACCCCTCACACTAGACCACTGACATAACCTCTCACACTAGACTACTGACATAACCCCTCACACTAGACCACCGACATAACCCCTCACACTAGACTACTGACATAACCCCTCACACTAGAGTACTGACATAACCCCTCACACTAGACTACTGACATAACCCCTCACACTAGACTACTGCAACACTGTTTCCCCTGATATAACCCCTCACACTAGACCACTGACATAACCTCTCACACTAGACTACATACATAACCCCTCACACTAGACTACTGACATAACCCCTCACACTAGACTACTGACATAACCGCTCACACTAGACCACTGACATAACCCCTCACACTAGACCACTGACATAACCCCTCACACTAGACCACTGACATAACCCCTCACACTAGACCACTGACATAACCTCTCACACTAGACTACTGACATAACCCCTCACACTAGACCACTGACATAACCCCTCACACTAGACCACTGACATAACCCCTCACACTAGACCACTGACATAACCCCTCACACTAGACTGTTGACATAACCCCTCACACTAGACTACTGACATAACCCCTCACACTAGACCACTGACATAACCCCTCACACTAGACCACTGACATAACCCCTCACACTAGACTACTGACATAACCCCTCACACTAGACTACTGACATAACCCCTCACACTAGACTACTGACATAACCCCTCACACTAGACTACTACAACACTGTTTCCCCTGACATAACCCCTCACACTAGACTACTGACATAACCCCTCACACTAGACTATTGACATAACCCCTCACACTAGACTACTGACATAACCCCTCACACTAGACTACTGACATAACCCCTCACACTAGACTACTGACATAACCCCTCACACTAGACTACTGACATAACCCCTCACACTAGACTACTGACATAACCCCTCACACTAGACTACTGACATAACCCCTCACACTAGACTACTGACATAACCCCTCACACTAGACCACTGACATAACCCCTCACACTAGACTACTGACATAACCCCTCACACTAGACGACTACAACACTGTTTCCCCTGACATAACCCCTCACACTAGACTACTGACATAACCCCTCACACTAGACTATTGACATAACCCCTCACACTAGACTACTGACATAACCCCTCACACTAGACTACTGACATAACCCCTCACACTAGACTACTGACATAACCCCTCACACTAGACTACTGACATAACCCCTCACACTAGACTACTGACATAACCCCTACTGACATAACCCCTCACACTAGACTACTGACATAACCCCTCACACTAGACTACTGACATAACCCCTCACACTAGACCACTGACATAACCCCTCACACTAGACTACTGACCTTATCCCTACTGACATAACCCCTCACACTAGAATACTGACATAACCCCTCACACTAGACTACTGACATAACCTCTCACACTAGACTGCTGACATAACCCCTCACACTACACTACTGACATAACCGCTCACACTAGACTACTGACATAACCCCTCACACTAGACTACTGACATAACCCCTCACACTAGACTACTGACATAACCTCTCACACTAGACTGCTGACATAACCCCTCACACTAGACTACTGACATAACCGCTCACACTAGACTACTGACATAACCCCTCACACTAGACTACTGACATAACCGCTCACACTAGACCACTGACATAACCCCTCACACTAGACCACTGACATAACCCCTCACACTAGACCACTGACATAACCCCTCACACTAGACCACTGACATAACCTCTCACACTAGACTACTGACATAACCCCTCACACTAGACTACTGACATAACCCCTCACACTAGACCACTGACATAACCCCTCACACTAGACTACTGACATAACCCCTCACACTAGACCACTGACATAACCCCTCACACTAGACTACTGACATAACCCCTACTGACATAACCCTTCACACTAGACTACTGACATAACCCCTCACACTAGACTACTGACATAACCCCTCACACTAGACTACTGACATAACCCATCACACTGGACTACTGACATAACCTCTCACACTACACTACTGACATAACCCCTCACACTAGACTACTGACATAACCCCTCAAACTAGACTACTTACATAACCCCTCACACTAGACTACTGACATAACCCCTCACACTAGACTACTGACATAACCCCTACTGACATAACCCCTCACACTAGACTACTGACATAACCCCTCACACTAGACCACTGACATAACCTCTCACACTAGACTACTGACATAACCCCTCACACTAGACTACCGACATAACCCCTCACACTAGACTACTGACATAACCCCTCACACTAGAGTACTGACATAACCCCTCACACTAGACTACTGACATAACCCCTCACACTAGACTACTGCAACACTGTTTCCCCTGATATAACCCCTCACACTAGACCACTGACATAACCTCTCACACTAGACTACATACATAACCCCTCACACTAGACTACTGACATAACCCCTCACACTAGACTACTGACATAACCGCTCACACTAGACCACTGACATAACCCCTCACACTAGACCACTGACATAACCCCTCACACTAGACCACTGACATAACCCCTCACACTAGACCACTGACATAACCTCTCACACTAGACTACTGACATAACCCCTCACACTAGACCACTGACATAACCCCTCACACTAGACCACTGACATAACCCCTCACACTAGACCACTGACATAACCCCTCACACTAGACTGTTGACATAACCCCTCACACTAGACTACTGACATAACCCCTCACACTAGACCACTGACATAACCCCTCACACTAGACCACTGACATAACCCCTCACACTAGACTACTGACATAACCCCTCACACTAGACTACTGACATAACCCCTCACACTAGACTACTGACATAACCCCTCACACTAGACTACTACAACACTGTTTCCCCTGACATAACCCCTCACACTAGACTACTGACATAACCCCTCACACTAGACTATTGACATAACCCCTCACACTAGACTACTGACATAACCCCTCACACTAGACTACTGACATAACCCCTCACACTAGACTACTGACATAACCCCTCACACTAGACTACTGACATAACCCCTCACACTAGACTACTGACATAACCCCTCACACTAGACTACTGACATAACCCCTCACACTAGACTACTGACATAACCCCTCACACTAGACCACTGACATAACCCCTCACACTAGACTACTGACATAACCCCTCACACTAGACGACTACAACACTGTTTCCCCTGACATAACCCCTCACACTAGACTACTGACATAACCCCTCACACTAGACTATTGACATAACCCCTCACACTAGACTACTGACATAACCCCTCACACTAGACTACTGACATAACCCCTCACACTAGACTACTGACATAACCCCTCACACTAGACTACTGACATAACCCCTCACACTAGACTACTGACATAACCCCTACTGACATAACCCCTCACACTAGACTACTGACATAACCCCTCACACTAGACTACTGACATAACCCCTCACACTAGACCACTGACATAACCCCTCACACTAGACTACTGACCTTATCCCTACTGACATAACCCCTCACACTAGAATACTGACATAACC
Source organism: Oncorhynchus mykiss (assembly GCF_013265735.2). NCBI lineage: Eukaryota > Metazoa > Chordata > Actinopteri > Salmoniformes > Salmonidae > Oncorhynchus > Oncorhynchus mykiss. Next base: position 55,570,165 of record NC_048585.1, on the reverse strand, counting down.
CCTCACACTAGACTACTGACATAACCTCTCACACTAGACTGCTGACATAACCCCTCACACTAGACTACTGACATAACCGCTCACACTAGACTACTGACATAACCCCTCACACTAGACTACTGACATAACCGCTCACACTAGACCACTGACATAACCCCTCACACTAGACCACTGACATAACCCCTCACACTAGACCACTGACATAACCCCTCACACTAGACTACTGACATAACCCCTCACACTAGACGACTACAACACTGTTTCCCCTGACATAACCCCTCACACTAGACTACTGACATAACCCCTCACACTAGACCACTGACATAACCCCTCACACTAGACCACTGACATAACCCCTCACACTAGACCACTGACATAACCCCTCACACTAGACCACTGACATAACCCCTCACACTAGACCACTGACATAACCCCTCACACTAGACCACTGACATAACCCCTCACACTAGACCACTGACATAACCCCTCACACTAGACCACTGACATAACCCCTCACACTAGACCACTGACATAACCTCTCACACTAGACTACTGACATAACCCCTCACACTAGACTACTGACATAACCCCTCACACTAGACCACTGACATAACCCCTCACACTAGACTACTGACATAACCCCTCACACTAGACCACTGACATAACCCCTCACACTAGACTACTGACATAACCCCTACTGACATAACCCTTCACACTAGACTACTGACATAACCCCTCACACTAGACTACTGACATAACCCCTCACACTAGACTACTGACATAACCCCTCACACTGGACTACTGACATAACCCCTCACACTACACTACTGACATAACCCCTCACACTAGATTACTGACATAACCCCTCACACTAGACTACTGACATAACCCCTCACACTAGACTACTGACATAACCCCTCACACTAGACTACTGACATAACCCCTCACACTAGACTACTGACATAACCCCTACTGACATAACCCCTCACACTAGACTACTGACATAACCCCTCACACTAGACTACTGACATAACCCCTCACACTAGACTACTGACATAACCTCTCACACTAGACTACTGACATAACCCCTCACACTAGACTACCGACATAACCCCTCACACTAGACTACTGACATAACCCCTCACACTAGAGTACTGACATAACCCCTCACACTAGACTACTGACATAACCCCTCACACTAGACTACTGCAACACTGTTTCCCCTGACATAACCCCTCACACTAGACCACCGACATAGCCCCTCACACTAGACTACTGACTTAACCCCTCACACTAGACTACTGACATAACCGCTCACACTAGACCACTGACATAACCCCTCACACTAGACCACTGACATAACCCCTCACACTAGACCACTGACATAACCCCTCACACTAGACCACTGACATAACCTCTCACACTAGACTACTGACATAACCCCTCACACTAGACCACTGACATAACCCCTCACACTAGACCACTGACATAACCCCTCACACTAGACCACTGACATAACCCCTCACACTAGACTAATGACATAACCCCTCACACTAGACTACTGACATAACCCCTCACACTAGACTAATGACATAACCCCTCACACTAGACTACTGACATAACCCCTCACACTAGACTACTGACATAACCCCTCACACTAGACTACTGACATAACCCCTCACACTAGACTACTGACATAACCCCTACTGACATAACCCCTCACACTAGACTACTGACATAACCCCTCACACTAGACTACTGACATAACCCCTCACACTAGACCACTGACATAACCCCTCACACTAGACTACTGACATAACCCCTCACACTAGACTACTACAACACTGTTTCCCCTGACATAACCCCTCACACTAGACTACTGACATAACCCCTCACACTAGACTATTGACATAACCCCTCACACTAGACTACTGACATAACCCCTCATACTAGACTACTGACATAACCCCTCACACTAGACTACTACAACACTGTTTCCCCTGACATAACCCCTCACACTAGACTACTGACATAACCCCTCACACTAGACTATTGACATAACCCCTCAAACTAGACTACTGACATAACCCCTCACACTAGACTACTGACATAACCCCTCACACTAGACTACTGCCATAACCCCTCACAGTAGACTACTGACATAACCCCTCACACTAGACTACTGACATAACCCCTACTGACATAACCCCTCACACTAGACTACTGACATAACCCCTCACACTAGACTACTGACATAACCCCTCACACTAGACTACTACAACACTGTTTCCCCTGACATAACCCCTCACACTAGACTACTGACATAACCCCTCACACTAGACTATTGACATAACCCCTCACACTAGACTACTGACATAACCCCTCACACTAGACTGCTGACATAACCCCTCACACTAGACTACTGACATAACCCCTCACACTAGACTACTGACATAACCCCTGACACTAGACTACTGACATAACCCCTACTGACATAACCCCTCACACTAGACTACTGACATAACCCCTCACACTAGACTACTGACATAACCCCTCACACTAGACCACTGACATAACCCCTCACACTAGACTACTGACATAACCCCTACTGACATAACCCCTCACACTAGACTACTGACATAACCCCTCACACTAGACTACTGACATAACCTCTCACACTAGACTGCTGACATAACCCCTCACACTAGACTACTGACATAACCGCTCACACTAGACTACTGACATAACCCCTCACACTAGACTACTGACATAACCGCTCACACTAGACCACTGACATAACCCCTCACACTAGACCACTGACATAACCCCTCACACTAGACCACTGACATAACCCCTCACACTAGACCACTGACATAACCTCTCACACTAGACTACTGACATAACCCCTCACACTAGACTACTGACATAACCCCTCACACTAGACCACTGACATAACCCCTCACACTAGACTACTGACATAACCCCTCACACTAGACAACTGACATAACCCCTCACACTAGACTACTGACATAACCCCTACTGACATAACCCTTCACACTAGACTACTGACATAACCCCTCACACTAGACTACTGACATAACCCCTCACACTAGACTACTGACATAACCCATCACACTGGACTACTGACATAACCTCTCACACTACACTACTGACATAACCCCTCACACTAGACTACTGACATAACCCCTCAAACTAGACTACTTACATAACCCCTCACACTAGACTACTGACATAACCCCTCACACTAGACTACTGACATAACCCCTACTGACATAACCCCTCACACTAGACTACTGACATAACCCCTCACACTAGACCACTGACATAACCTCTCACACTAGACTACTGACATAACCCCTCACACTAGACTACCGACATAACCCCTCACACTAGACTACTGACATAACCCCTCACACTAGAGTACTGACATAACCCCTCACACTAGACTACTGACATAACCCCTCACACTAGACTACTGCAACACTGTTTCCCCTGATATAACCCCTCACACTAGACCACTGACATAACCTCTCACACTAGACTACATACATAACCCCTCACACTAGACTACTGACATAACCCCTCACACTAGACTACTGACATAACCGCTCACACTAGACCACTGACATAACCCCTCACACTAGACCACTGACATAACCCCTCACACTAGACCACTGACATAACCCCTCACACTAGACCACTGACATAACCTCTCACACTAGACTACTGACATAACCCCTCACACTAGACCACTGACATAACCCCTCACACTAGACCACTGACATAACCCCTCACACTAGACCGTTGACATAACCCCTCACACTAGACTACTGACATAACCCCTCACACTAGACTACTGACATAACCCCTCACACTAGACCACTGACATAACCCCTCACACTAGACCACTGACATAACCCCTCACACTAGACCACTGACATAACCCCTCACACTAGACCACTGACATAACCCCTCACACTAGACTACTGACATAACCCCTCACACTAGACTACTACAACACTGTTTCCCCTGACATAACCCCTCACACTAGACTACTGACATAACCCCTCACACTAGACTATTGACATAACCCCTCACACTAGACTACTGACATAACCCCTCACACTAGACTACTGACATAACCCCTCACACTAGACTACTGACATAACCCCTCACACTAGACTACTGACATAACCCCTCACACTAAACTACTGACATAACCCCTACTGACATAACCCCTCACAATAGACTACTGACATAACCCCTCACACTAGACTACTGACATAACCCCTCACACTAGACCACTGACATAACCCCTCACACTAGACTACTGACCTTATCCCTACTGACATAACCCCTCACACTAGAATACTGACATAACCCCTCACACTAGACTACTGACATAACCTCTCACACTAGACTGCTGACATAACCCCTCACACTAGACTACTGACATAACCCCTCACACTAGACCACTGACATAACCCCTCACACTAGACTACTGACATAACCCCTACTGACATAACCCTTCACACTAGACTACTGACATAACCCCTCACACTGGACTACTGACATAACCCCTCACACTACACTACTGACATAACCCCTCACACTAGACTACTGACATAACCCCTCACACTAGACTACTGACATAACCCCTCACACTAGACTACTGACATAACCCCTCACACTAGACTACTGACATAACCCCTCACACTAGACTACTGACATAACCCCTACTGACATAACCCCTCACACTAGACTACTGACATAACCCCTCACACTAGACTACTGACATAACCCCTCACACTAGACTACTGACATAACCTCTCACACTAGACTACTGACATAACCCCTCACACTAGACTACCGACATAACCCCTCACACTAGACAACTGACATAACCCCTCACACTAGAGTACTGACATAACCCCTCACACTAGACTACTGACATAACCCCTCACACTAGACTACTGCAACACTGTTTCCCCTGACATAACCCCTCACACTAGACCACTGACATAACCCCTCACACTAGACTACTGACATAACCCCTCACACTAGACTACTGACATAACCGCTCACACTAGACCACTGACATAACCCCTCACACTAGACCACTGACATAACCCCTCACACTAGACCACTGACATAACCCCTCACACTAGACCACTGACATAACCTCTCACACTAGACTACTGACATAACCCCTCACACTAGACCACTGACATAACCCCTCACACTAGACCACTGACATAACCCCTCACACTAGACCACTGACATAACCCCTCACACTAGACTGCTGACATAACCCCTCACACTAGACTACTGACATAACCCCTCACACTAGACCACTGACATAACCCCTCACACTAGACCACTGACATAACCCCTCATACTAGACCACTGACATAACCCCTCACACTAGACCACTGACATAACCCCTCACACTAGACCACTGACATAACCCCTCACACTAGACTGCTGACATAACCCCTCACACTAGACTGCTGACATAACCCCTCACACTAGACTACTGTAACACTGTTTCCCCTGACATAGCCTCTCACACTAGACCACTGATTACAATTATTATGTCTATATCAATTATCTTTCAAAATGTAAGTCTGTTTATCTAGCTGTCTGATAACACATTCTGATTGAATGGCTTGTCCTGCACTTTGTAAAAACCCAGAGTGCATTGAATGAATGTTGGAAAAAGATCTTGGTTCCTTTCTAAACATAGAAATGGGAAGCAAAGAGGACTCTGTCCACAAAATAGGTGAAGTGAACTAGCAAAGAGTTGAGTCCTCATTCAAAGGCAGGGGCAGAGTGAATACAAAGAGAACAGAGTTATGTTGGGGCGACAGGTAGCCTAGATCGAACCTTGCTAGATCGAATCCCTTAGCTGACAAGGTAAACATCTGTTGTTCTGATCCTGAACAAGGCAGTTAACCCACTGTTACTTGGCAGTCATTGTACATAGGAATTTGACTTTCCTAGTTGAATAAAAATAAATAAACGTTTGTTGCTCTATTTTGTCTCTCCTACTGTGTGTCTGTCATCCCATGTTTGTCCCTATTTAAACCTTACACGGCTCCTCATTTGCTTGAATTTGTTATTCATCTCTAAACAAACAAAACTGTCATGTGACATTTATCCCACTGGAAAAGGGGTTGAACAGAGATCAGATATTTTAAACAGGACCACATGTGAAAACACCTTACAGAACTTAGGGCTCATAAATGTTACAATTGATTCTTTACTTTGGCAATATTTGATTTAACTTGAACTAAATCAATGATATATAAATAAAGACCGATAACTGAGAAATTATCATGAGGTGGTCAAAACACACAGGACAAATACATAAGATCATTTTGGGGAACAAATGGGCCCAAAACGGACAGCTGATCCAAAGAGTTATCTTATTTCAGGAACAGTGAAGACTGTCCTCACGAGATATGGGCTGCCCACACTGGGCCACACAGGGCAAACTGGGACACACTGAGACAATGTCTTGGGGGACAATCTGTAGCTGATTAGCATGAAAGCTTTGGCCCAATGTGGGCATATTTGCTGGGACACACACACAGTAAACTGACCTGAGATTAGCAGGGTGAGATACAACAACGTTTCCATCACTGTGAAATTCAAAGGATATATGATTAAAATGAATGCACTTCAAGGTTGCAACACTTTACCAACACAAACTGTCTTTCTCCTTCTTTACTGATATGACCTGGCAGGACAGGTGGAGATAATGCTCCCCACATAGAGGGTTATCACCTGTTCAGAGACAGGAACAATCAGTGATTGTTAGGTTAGGTTTCTAAAGTATTGGAAGTGGGTAGGGATGAAAAACCTCAACACAACGTTTCCAGAGAGTAGGAACACATGGTGGATTATTCTACACTGGAACCTTCAAAACTAGGAATTTAAAAAGTATCTTATAAATATTATACACATTTCTCTACAATGAAATATGAAATATCTACAATCACAAATAACCTCACCTGTTGTTTGAAGAAAACTCTCTATCTCGCTATCCAACTCTCTCCCCTTTCTCTCTGTCTGTCTCTCCTACTGTGTGTCTGTCATCACATGTTTGTCCCTATTTAAACCTTACACGGCTCCTCATTTGCTTGAATTTGTTATTCATCTATAAACAAACAAAACTGTGATGTGACATTTATCCCACTGGAAAAGGGGTTGAACAGAGCTAGAGAAGGAAACAGTTAGAGGCTATACAGAACATGTTCATGTGATGGTTCTGTTGATCCTAACGAGATATCCCAGTCCTCTAGATAGACATATTGTCCAGAAATTGCCTCATTGTTTTCCGAAAAGGACCCAACTCCTTTTAATGAAAGGGTTGAGTAATTTCAAGAATTGTTCAGGTCAGTGAGAATTGAGAGTGATACAAGGTATCAAGAGAGTTCCAGAAGGACGATGGTCCAAGTCAACACCAATGCATCCCACAAGTTGTGTCAAGTAGGCTGGTAGTGGATTTCTACTCGAAATAGATCGTTCCATCGAATCCCTCATGATCAATTGGATTGATATCTGCTGACTGGTAAATTACTGTTAACTGTCATGGAGAGAGCAGGTGGTCCTAGATAAATACCTCCAGCATTGGGTGCTCTGCCCTCCCTCTCCTCTTTCATTGGGTGCTGTGACCTCCCTCTCCTCTGTCATTGGGTGCTCTGCCCTCCCTCTCCTCTTTCATTGGGTGCGCTGCCCTCCCTCTCCTCTGTCATTGGGTGCTCTGCCCTCTGCTCAAGTTTTGAAGGAGCGTGCAATTGACATGCTCATTTCAGGAATGTCCACCGGAGCTGTTACCAGAGAATTTAATGTTAATTTATCTACCATAAGCTGCCTCCAACATCGTTTTAGAGATTTTAGCAGTACGTCCAACCGGCCTCACAACCGCAGACACTATGTAGTGTGTGGTGTGTGGTGTGGACTAGTGGTTTGCAACGTTGTGAACAGAGTGCCCAATGGTGCAGGTAGGGTTATGGTATGGACAGGCATAATGAGTGCATAAAAATACTGTGACTAGGTCCTAAGGACAATCTATGACTAACAGTTAACTGTGACTAACAGTTATCTGTGACTAACAGTTATCTGTGACTAACAGTTATCTGTGACTAACAGTGGCATGTCTGTATTCCCTGCGAAATCAATAGATTAGGGCCTAATCAATTTATGTTCAGCGGGAAAATAATTAAGACATCTTCACTTTTTCCACATTTTGTTATGTTACATCCTCATTCTAAAATTGTTTTTTTTAATCCTCGTCAATCGACACACAAAACCCCTTTAGTGTCAAAGCAAAAACAGGTTTTTTAGAAATTTCTACAAAAACAAAATATTTAAAGAATACCTTATTTACAAAAGATTTATTTATATTCAGCCCCTTTGCTATATGACTCTATACTGAGCTCAAGTCAATCCTGTTTCAATTGACCATCCTTGATGTTTCTACTACAGTTATTGATTGGAGTTCAACTGTGGTAAACTCAATTGATTGGATATGATTTGGAAAGGCACACACCTGTCTATACAAGGTATAGCAGTTGACAATGCATGTCAGAGCAAAATAACAGGTCATGGGGTCGAAGGAATAATCCATAGAGCCCTGAGACTGGATAATCTCGAGGCACAGATCTGATCTGGGAAAGGGTACTAAAATATTTATGCAGCATGTAACTTCTCTAGGGTAGGGTGCAGCATTGGGAATTTTGGAAGAAAAGCATGCCCAAATTAAACTGCCTGCTACTCTGCCATGAAAGCTAGAATATGCATACAATTAGTAGATTTGGATAGAAAACACTCTGACGTTTCTAAAACTATTTGAATGATGTCTGTGAGTATAACAGAACTCATATGGCAGGCAAAAACCTGAGACACAATCCAACCCGGAAATGAGAAATCTGAGGTTTGTTGTTTTTTTACTCTTGCCCAATCGAATACACAGTGTCTATGGGGTCATGTTGCACTTCCTAAGGCTTCCACTAGATGTCAACAGTCTTTAGAAACTTGTTTGATGCTTCAACTGTGAAATGTGGCCGAATGAGAGGGGAATGAGTCAGGGGTCTGCCAGCAGCCACGAGCTCAGTCTCGCGCGTTCACGTGAGAATGACCTGCGTTCCATTGCATTTCTGAAGACAAAGGAATTCTCCGGTTGGAACATTATTGAAGATGTATGTTTAAAATATCCTAAAGATTGATTCTATACAACGTTTGACATGTTTCTACGGACTGTAACGGAACTTTTGGACATTTCGTCTGCAACTAGTGAACGCGCTTCATGACTTTGGATTTGTTTACAAAACATGCTAACAAAAGTAGCTATTTGGACATAAATGATGAACATCATCAAACAAAACAAACATTTATTGTGGAACTGGGATTCCTGGGAGTGCATTCTGATGAAGACCATCAAAGGTAAGTGAATATTTTTAATGCTATTTCTGACTAATGTTGACTCCAACATGGCGGATATCAATATGGCTTGATTTGTCGTCTGAGCACCGTACTCAGATTATTGCATGGTTTGCAAGTTTAAAAAAAATCTGACACAGCGGTTGCATTAAGGAGAAATATGGCTTTAATTCTGTGAATAACACTTAATAAGCCTTTTTGAAATCGGACACTGTGGCTGGATTTACAAAAAGTGTATCTTGAAAATGGTGTAAAATACATGTATGTTTGAGGAATTTTAGTCATGGGATTTCTGTTGTTTTGAATTTGGTGCCCTGCAGTTTCACTGGCTGTTGACAGGTGGAACGCTACCATCCCACATACCCTAGAGAGGTTAAAGGTCCCCAAGAACACTGTGGCCTCATGGAAGAAATTTAGAACCACCAAGACACTTCCTAGAGCTGGCCTCCGGGTAAAACTGAGCAATCGGGGGAGAAGGGCCTTGGTTAGGGAGGTGACCAAGAACCCGATGGTTACTCTGACAGAGCTCTAGGGTTCCTCTGTGGAAATGGGAGAAAATTCCAGAAGGACAACCATCTCAGCAAGATTCCACCAGTCAGGCCAATGCGGTAGAGTGGCCAGACGGAAGCAACTCCTCTGTAAAAGGCACATGACAGCATGCTTGAAGTTTGCCAAAAGGCAGATGAAGACTCTCAGACAATGAGAAAAAAGATTCTCTGATCTTATGAAACCAAGATTGAGCTCTTTGGCTTGAATGCCAACCGTCACGTCTGGAGGAAACCTGGCACCATAACAACGGGTGAAGCATGGTGGTGGCAGCAACGAGGGTGCCCAGTCCGGGGTCGGCGGTTAGGGTCCCCACACCAAAGACGTCACCAAAGCGGGGTGAGCCAGAGGTGGAGCGGGATCTACGTCCCGCACCAGAGCCGCCACCGCAAATAGATGCCCACCCAGACCCTCCCCTTTTGGTTCAAGTTTTGAAGTTTACTTTGTTAGAGGCAGTATAGCCGAAGTTAAGCTTCACGGTTGATTCTTCCTTTGTTGTTTTGTTGGCAACATTTTAAATAAAAGGAAAATGTATGCTCACCAAGCTGCACCTTGGTCTACTGGTCTACTTCTTTCGTCGGTCGTGACAAAAGCACGATGCTCTACAAACTGAGCCACACAGCACCACAACACACATGAGAGTTGGTAAGAGGCCACAAGATCATTGTTTGTTCCAGGAAATATCCTGGGTCTGGGTTGATGTGGAAAGTTCCCCTCTGTCTAATTTGAGGAAGTTATGTAAAATGTAACTAAAGCTCTGGTCAGCAGGACATGGTTCTAACTGATACCAGTGTATCAGAGTCCTGAAGAGAGGAGTTGATTAACATTATGTCTAGATGTCTTTATCATCAAGGTAAAATGTAACTAAAGCTCTGGTCAGCAGTACATGGTTCTAACTGGTACCAGTGTATCAGAGTCCTGAAGAGAGGAGTTGATTACACATTATGTCTAGATGTCTTTATCATTAAGGTAAAATATGTCAAATAAAAATAAGTTGAAACTTGAAGAATCACAACTCTAGACCGATAATGTCAATCTGTAACAGGTATTTACTTGATCATCAGTAAAGACATCTTCATTAACCAATAAAAAACATGCTGAGACTACATTGGCTATGCAGTATGTAAACTATGGTCTAAATACATTTACAATTAAAGTAATTTACATTCCAATTAGAAAAACACATTGATACTCACAGCGCTGTGAAAAAGTATTTGCCCCCTTTCTGATATTCTCTATTTTTGCAATATTTTAATACTGAATGTTATTAGATCTTCAACCAAAACCTAAAATTAGATAAAGGGAACCTGAGTTTGCAAAATGACAAACCATATTTATACTTATTTTGTCTGTTTAATTTACAAAGTTATGCAACACCCAATTCCCCTGTGTGAAAAAGTAATTGCCCCTTTACACTCAATAATTGGTTGTTCCACCTTTAGCTCTAATGACTGCAACCAAACACTTCCTGTAGTTGTTGATCACTCTCACATTGCTGTGGAGGAATTTTGGCCCACTCTTCCACGCAGAACTGCTGTAACTCAGCAAAGCATCCTCAAACCATCACACTACCACCACCATGCTTGACAATTTATATGAAGTGTTTTACTGAGGAATGCAGTGTTTGGTTTTCAGCAGAGACAATGGGACCCATCTAGTCCAAACAGTTAGTAGAAGGAACCATGAGTTCTGCTCAGTATCAAGTATCAGCAAGACAATGATCCAAAATCACAATCAAGTCAACATGAAAATGTTCAAAAGCAACACATTTGTAGTTTTGGAATGACCTCGTCAATGTCCAGACCTAATGATCCCATTTGAGATGTTGTGGCAGGACTTGAAATGAGCAGTTCATGATTGAAAACCCACAGATACTTTTTAAAACATGAACATTGGGTGTTACATAACTTTGTTGTGAAATAAATTAAATTAGTATGTAATTGTTGTGTTACTTGTTCACTCATGTTCCCTTCATCTAATATTCTGTTTTCTTTGAAGATCTGATAACATTCTTCATCTTAAATCTGTAAAATGTGAGAAAATTAGAAAGGAGACAAATACTTTTTCACGGCCCTGAATATCAACATAACTACGAATAACTCATTTACAGACATGATGTGTGAAATGTCTATCTTGAGAACACACCCTGTAATAAAACAACATGTCAAGAAAATTATCAAGAAAAACATCTCATGATAAAACACTATTGATGTTTATACTTAAACAATTTACTTAATAAGACACATTTAATTAGGTTCAGAAAATACATCCCAGTACAGATAATTAATCTAAATTTAAAAAAGAGAAAAGTTAGGAGAACATTTAACATAATTAGAGTTCTCTCTTTGTCATCTTCCTCTTCATCTTCTTCTCCTCTTCTTTCTTGGGAGACCCCTCTTCCTCCTTGTGGAAGACCTTCCCATCAGGCTGCTTTTTCCATGTCACTTTGATGTCTGCAGGTAACCCCTGCTCCTTCAGCTTGTTCCTTATCTGGAGAAACACAAAGACACACAGAGACACACAATATTGCACTCTGTAATAGTAATTCTAAAGATCTACAACTACCAATCCTTCCTGCTTTGCAGAGACATTCTTGACTTCAAACCTTTGACTCTATGAGGAGATCATAGAGGTGAACTGTAGAGTTTAAATCATTATTGAGTGGTTCTTCATGAACAGGGGGAAACTCACATCTTGTAAGATGGTGTCTTGAACAGCAGGATCGCTGATGTTCAGATGTTGATCCTTTGGGGTCATCTTCATTCTCACCACCTGTCTCTTCAGTTGAGGTTTCTCAGGGGTCTCCACAGCTGGACCTACAAGATAATACAATCCCACAATGACAGTAGTGAATCATGGGGGAATTAGAATTATCTTGTCATTATATTATTAAGACCAGGAGGAGAATGTTGTAACTTACCATAGCAGATGAAAGGACAGTTGAGGCCACAGGGATGATTTATCCATGGAGCATAATAATAATAATAATAATCATAATAATAACGATTAGAAGACATCAGAGTGCAGGTGTATCCCTGATCTGTTGAAGGCCATCCTGGCAACCAGTTTCTGAATGAGGAGTCACTCTGGTCTGACCATCTCCAGGAGTCTAGAAACAGACCGATCCACACAGGAAGTCCCATCAGGGAAATCTTCTTCTCTATCTCTGTGTTCTCAGTCTGGTTCCTCACACTGACCAGGTCTGTGTGATGCTGTCTGCAGTAACTCTGAGCATCTATCCAGGCCTTGTTCTCCTGAATTAAGACATATGTTAGGTTGGTGTCTTGTTTTCCTGCAAAAGTCAAATGTAATAATCAATATAAATATCCAGTGAAATATAATCTACTGATCATTTATAGTACATGTTGTCATTGATTTGATAACAGATCAATAACTGATTAACAACTTAAAGCTATCATGAGTCTATGTTTCAACTCAATGGCAGCTCCAGCACTTAGAACAGGCTTCATCATTAGTATGTAAACACTCACCATCATAACAGAGGAAGTGATGCTGGTCATCACAGGAGGCGTTGTTCCACAGCCCAGCTGTACTCATTAAAGCACAGTTACCATTTTGGGGTGTCCCAGTGTCCCAGTTTCTGAACTCAGTCTCCCCCTCTCTGTAGAAACGTCTGTCTGCCAGAGACCACTTCATGGAGTCTCCCTTCTTCAGTCCAATCCATAACCAGGAATTATAACTACTGACACTGGTACTCAGCCTGTTCTGGTCCTCCATGTCATCTACTGTAGCCAGATCAGTGTAATGTGCTCTGCAGTAACTCTGGGCATCAGTCCAGGTCATAGGGTTGGTAATGAGGTGATACTGATGAAGGCTTGAGGAAGGTGTGTAGAATCCTGTGAACAGAATAATGATTCATGAGGTACGTTTTCTCCATCACCTTCTCAACCCCGACCATATTATCTATGGATCTGTTCACATGCAGTACACACTGGTGTGCAAACACACACACACACACACACGCACGCGCACACGCACGCACACGCTCACGCATGCACACGCACACGCACACACACACACACACACACACGCACGCACACACACACACACACACACACACACACACACACATCCATAAACACAGTTTGTAGAGCATGGTGCATCCATAAACACACACACACACACACACACACACACACACACACTTTGGCTTCCTGTCAAAGCAAGGGCTGATTTCAAGGTGTTACTGCTAACCTACAAAGCATTACATGGGCTTGCTCCTACCTATCTCTCTGATTTGGTCCTGCCGTACATACCTACACGTACGCTACGGTCACAAGACGCAGGCCTCCTAATTGTCCCTGGAATTTCTAAGCAAACAGCTGAAGGCAGGGCTTTCTCCTATAGAGCTCCATTTTTATGGAACGGTCTGCCTACCCATGTCAGAGACGCAAACTCGGTCTTAACCTTTAAGTCTTTACTGAAGACTCATCTCTTCAGTGGGTCATATGATTGTGTGTAGTCTGGCCCAGGAGTGGGAAGGTGAACGGAAAGGCTCTGGAGCAACGAACCGCCCTTGCTGTCTCTGCCTGGCAGGTTCCCCTCTTTCCACTGGGATTCTCTGCCTCTAACCCTATTACAGGGGCTGAGTCACTGGCTTACTGGGGCTCTCTCATGCCGTCCTTGGAAGGGGTGCGTCACCTGAGTGGGTTGATTCACTGATGTGGTCATCCTGTCTGGGTTGACGCCCCCCCCTTGGGTTGTGCCATGGCGGAGATCTTTGTGGGCTATACTCAGGTGTGGGGGCTGTGCTTTGGCAAAGTGGGTGGGGTTATATCCTTCCTGTTTGGCCCTGTCCGGGGGTGTCCTTGGATGGGTCCACAGTGTCTCCTGACCCCTCCTGTCTCAGCCTCCAGTATTTATGCTGCAGTAGTTTATGTGTCGGGGGGCTAGGGTCAGTTTGTGATATCTGGAGTACTTCTCCTGTCCTATTCGGTGTCCTGTGTGAACCTAAGTGTGTGTTCTCTAATTCTCTCCTTCTCTCTTTCTTTCTCTCTCTCGGAGGACCTGAGCCCTAGGACCATGCCCCAGGACTACCTGACATGATGACTCCTTGCTGTCCCCAGTCCACCTGGCCGTGCTGCTGCTCCAGTTTCAACTGTTCTGCCTTATTATTATTCGACCATGCTGGTCATTTATGAACATTTGAACATTTTGGCCATGTTCTGTTGTAATCTCCACCCGGCACAGCCAGAAGAGGACTGGCCACCCCACATAGCCTAGTTCCTCTCTAGGTTTCTTCCTAGGTTTTGGCCTTTCTAGGGAGTTTTTCCGAGCCACCGTGCTTCTACACCTGCATTGCTTGCTGTTTGGGGTTTTAGGCTGGGTTTCTGTACAACACTTTGAGATATCAGCTGATAAGAATCATGAACAAAAATAAATAAGAACAAATATATGAACACGTAAAGTGTTTGGTCCCATGTTTCACGAGTTTAAATAAAAGATCCCAGAAATTCTTCATACGCACAAAAAAGCATATTTCTAAAAATGTTTTATTTATTTACAAACCTGTTAGTGATCATTTCTCCTTTCCCAAGATAAACCATCCACCTGACAGGTGTGTCATATCAAGAAGCTGACTAAACAGCATGCTCATTACACAGGTCCACCTTGTGCTGGGGACAATAAAATGCCACTTAAAATGTGCAGTTATGTCACACAACACAATTCCACATTTTCTGAATACTTATGTCAATTTAATATTTCCATTTTTTATTTGTAATGCATGTACAAAAATGTCTAAAACCTGTTTTTGGTATGTCATTATGGAGTATTGTGTGTAGATTGATGAGGGGGGGGGGGGGTAAAAAGGATTCAATCAACTTTAGAATAAGGCTGTAACGTACATTTTTTGGGGACAAAGTGTTTTAAGTAACTGTTTAAAGTAACTGATCTCAGTCCTGTTTAAAGTGAACTGTGGTATAAAATAGAGAAATATAACTCTGTTCTCTTTGTATTCACTCTGCCCCTGGCTTTGAAGGAGGACTCAACTCTTTGCTAGTTCACTTCACCTATTTTGTGGACAGAGTCCTCTTTGCTTCACACTTCTATGTTTAGAAAGGAACCAAAATGCACCCTGGGGTTTTACAAAGTGCAGGACATGACACTCAATCAGAATGTGTTACTGGACATCTAGATAAACATTTTACCTTGATGATGGAGACAGCTAGACATAATGTGTAATCAACTCCTCTCTTCAGGACTCACTGGTATCAGTTAAAACCATATACTGTTGAGCTTTAGTTACATTTTGCATTACTTTCTCAAATCAGACAGGGGAACTTTCCACTTTCCACACAGACCCAGGATATTTCCTGGAACACACAATGATGTGACATCAGTAATGAACCTGGTCTCAGATCTGTTTGTGGGCTCTTGCCAACTCTCATGTGTGTTGTGGTGCTGTGTGGCTCAGTTTGTAGAGCAAGGTGCTTTCAATGCCATGATTGTTGGTTTGTTTCCCCTGAGGCCACCAATATGGAAAATGTATGCTTGACTACTTTTGGATGAAAGGCTCTATTATATTTTATATTATTGTCTGCAGTGCATTCGGAAAGTATTCAGACCCCTTGACTTTTTCCACATTTTTTTAAACGTTGCAGCCTTATTCTAAAGTTGATTGAAAACTTTTTACCCCCCCCTCCCCCTCATCAATCTACACACAATACCCCATAATGACAAACCAAAAACAGGTTTTAGACATTTTTGTACATGCATTACAAATAAAAAATGGATATATTTGATTTTCATAAGTATTCAGAAAATGTGGAATTGTGTTGTGTGACATAACTGCACATTTTAAGTTGCATTTATTGTCCCCAGCACAAGGTGGACCTGTGTAATGATCGTGCTGTTTAGTCAGTTTCTTAATATGCCACACCTCTCAGGTGTATTTTTTATCCTGGAAAAGGAGAAATGCTCACTAACAGGTTGGTAAATAAATAAAACATTTTTATAAATAAGCTTTTCAACTCATGAAACTGTAATGAGTTTCGTCTTCATACGAAGGAGAGTCGGACCAAAATGCAGCGTGTGGTTTACGATCCATGTTTATTAATAATACGAAACACGAATCTCCAATACAATACTACAAAACCAAACGAAACGAAACCCTAACAGCCTATATAGTGTGAACACAGGGACACATAGGACAGGAACAATCACCCACAAACACACAGTGAACCCCAGGCTACCTAAATATGGTTCCCAATCAGAGACAATGACGAACACCTGCCTCTGACTGAGAACCATATCAGGCTGAACATAGAAATAGACAAACAAGACATGAAACATAGAATGCCCACTCAGATCACACCCTGACCAATCAAAACATAGAAAATACAAAGTAAACTATGGTCAGGGCGTGACAGTACCCCCCCCCCAAGGTGCGGACTCCGGCCGCAAAACCTGAACCTATAGGGGAGGGTCTGGGTGGGCATCTGTCCGCGGTGGCGGCTCTGGCGCTGGACGTGGACCCCACTCCACGACAGTTTTAATCCCCCTCCTAAACGTCCCTAAATAGGTTACCCACCACAATGATAACATGGGACAGAGGGACAGCTCGGGACAGAGATAACTCGGGACAGATGGGTAGCTCAGCACTGAGAGGAAGCTCAGCACTGAGAAGAAGCTCAGCACTGAGAGGAAGCCCAGGCAGGTAGTAGAAACTACCAGAACCTGGCTGGCTGGCGGTTTCAGCAGATCCTGGTCGACTAGCAGATCTGGAAGAATCTGGTCGACTGGCAGATCTGGGAGAATCTGGTCGACTGGCGGATCTGGGAGAATCTGGTCGACTGGCGGATCTGGGAGAATCTGGTCGACTGGCGGATCTGGGAGAATCTGGTCGACTGGCGGATCTGGGAGAATCTGGTCGACTGGCGGATCTGGGAGAATCTGGTCGACTGGCGGATCTGGGAGAATCTGGTCGACTGGCGGATCTGGGAGAATCTGGTCGACTGGCGGATCTGGGAGAATCTGGTCGACTGGCGGATCTGGGAGAATCTGGTCGACTGGCGGATCTGGGAGAATCTGGTCGACTGGCGGATCTGGGAGAATCTGGTCGACTGGCGGATCTGGGAGAATCTGGTCGACTGGCGGATCTGGGAGAATCTGGTCGACTGGCGGATCTGGGAGAATCTGGTCGACTGGCGGATCTGGGAGAATCTGGTCGACTGGCGGATCTGGGAGAATCTGGTCGACTGGCGGATCTGGGAGAATCTGGTCGACTGGCGGATCTGGGAGAATCTGGTCGACTGGCGGATCTGGGAGAATCTGGTCGACTGGCGGATCTGAGAGAATCTGGTCGACTGGCGGATCTGAGAGAATCTGGTCGACTGGCAGATCTGGGAGAATCTGGACGACTGGCAGATCTGGAAGAGTCTGGACGACTGGCAGATCTGGAAGAGTCTGGACGACTGGCAGATCTGGAAGAGTCTGGTCGACTGGCAGATCTGGAAGAGTCTGGTCGACTGGCAGATCTGGAAGAGTCTGGTCGACTGGCAGATCTGGAAGAGTCTGGTCGACTGGCAGATCTGGAAGAGTCTGGTCGACTGGCAGATCTGGAAGAGTCTGGTCGACTGGCAGATCTGGAAGAGTCTGGTCGACTGGCAGATCTGGAAGAGTCTGGTCGACTGGCAGATCTGGAAGAGTCTGGTCGACTGGCAGATCTGGAAGAGTCTGGTCGACTGGCAGATCTGGAAGAGTCTGGTCGACTGGCAGATCTGGAAGAGTCTGGTCGACTGGCAGATCTGGAAGAGTCTGGTCGACTGGCAGATCTGGAAGAGTCTGGTCGACTGGCAGATCTGGAAGAGTCTGGACGACTGGCAGATCTGGAAGAGTCTGGTCGACTGGCAGATCTGGAAGAGTCTGGACGACTGGCAGATCTGGAAGAGTCTGGTCGACTGGCAGATCTGGAAGAGTCTGGTCGACACAGACTGGCTGCTCTGGCTGCTCCATGCTGACTGGCAGCTCTGGCTGCTCCATGCTGGCAGACTGCTCTGGCTGCTCCATGCTGACTGGCAGCTCTGGCTGCTCCATGCTGACTGGCAGCTCTGGCTGCTCCATGCTGACTGGCGGCCCTGGCTGCTCTGGCTGCTCCATGCTGACTGGCGGCCCTGGCTGCTCTGGCTGCTCCATGCTGACTGGCGGCCCTGGCTGCTCTGGCTGCTCCATGCTGACTGGCGGCCCTGGCTGCTCCATGCTGACTGGCGGCCCTGGCTGCTCCCTGCTAACTGGCGGCCCTGGCTGCTCCCTGCTAACTGGCGGCCCTGGCTGCTCCTTACAAACTGGCAGCTCCGGCGGCTCCTTACAAACTGGCAGCTCTGGCGGCTCCTTGCAGACTGGCAGCTTTGGCAGCATCCTGCAGACTGGCAGCTCTGGCGGCTCCTTGCAGACTGGCAGCTCCTTGCAGACTGGCAGCTCTATGCATACTGGCAGCTCCTTGCTGACTGGCAGCTCTATACAAACTGGCAGCTCCATGCAGACTGGCAGCTCCATGCAGACTGGCAGCTCCATGCAGACTGGCAGCTCCATGCAGACTGGCAGCTCCATGCAGACTGGCAGCTCCGAACAGGCGGGAGACTTCGGCAACGCTGTAGAGGCGGAAAGCTCTGACAGCGCTAAACAGGCGGGAGACTCCAACAGCGCTGAAGAGGAGGAAGGCTCTGGCAGCGCTGAACAGGTGAGAGACTCCGACAGCGCTGGAGAGGAGGAAGGCTCCGACAGCGCTAAACAGGCGAGGCGCACTGTAGGCCTGATGCGTGGTGCTGGCACTGGTGGTACTGGGCCGAGGACACGCACAGGAAGCCTAGTGCGGGGAGCTGCTACCGGAGGGCTGGGGTGTGGAGGTGGCACAGGATGGGTTAGACCGTGAAGGCGTACTGGAGATCTTGAGAGCGGTGTTGGCACAGGACATGCAAGGCTAGGGAGGTACACAGGAGGCCTGGTGCGTGAGACTGGCACTGTCTTCACCAGCTGACTAGCACGCACCTCAGGACGAGTAGAGAGCACTGACCCAGGTGCCAATAAATCCCCGACACGCTCCTTCGGGCGAATATCATATTTAAAGCACCAACACAGCAACTCCCTCATTTCACTCTCCTCCAATTTCTCCATTAACTCCTTCACAGTCTCTGCTTCGCTTACCTCCAACACCGGTTCTGGTCTCCTCCTTGGCTCCTCACGATAAACAGGGGGAGTTGGCTCAGGTCTGCGACCTGGCGTAGCCATACTCCCTGTTAGCCCCCCCCCAAGAAATTTTTGAGGCTTACTCTCGGGCTTCCATCCGCTCCGTCGTGCTACTTCCTCATATTTGCGCCTCTCAGCTTTCGCCGCCTCCAGTTCTTCCTTGGGACGGCGATATTCTCCCGGTTGAGCCCATGGTCCACCATTATCTAATTCATACTCCCATGACGCTCTCTCCCACTGCGGCTGCTGCTGCTCCTGCTGCCTCTGTTCCTTCTTCGGCTGCACCTTGGTGCGGCTATACTCCCCTGGTTTAACCCAGGGTCCTCTCCCGTCGAGGATTTCCTCCCATGTCCAGAAATCCTTACAACGTAACTCCTCTTTTTGCTGCTGCTGCTGCCTGTTGACACGCCGCTTGGTCCGTTGGTGGTGGGTGATTCTGTAATGAGTTTCGTCTTCATACGAAGGAGAGTCGGACCAAAATGCAGCGTGTGGTTTACGATCCATGTTTATTAATAATACGAAACACGAATCTCCAATACAATACTACAAAACCAAACGAAACGAAACCCTAACAGCCTATATAGTGTGAACACAGGGACACATAGGACAGGAACAATCACCCACAAACACACAGTGAACCCCAGGCTACCTAAATATGGTTCCCAATCAGAGACAATGACGAACACCTGCCTCTGACTGAGAACCATATCAGGCTGAACATAGAAATAGACAAACAAGACATGAAACATAGAATGCCCACTCAGATCACACCCTGACCAATCAAAACATAGAAAATACAAAGTAAACTATGGTCAGGGCGTGACAGAAACATGGGACCAAAAACTTTACGTGTAGCGTTCAGATATTTGTTCATATATTTGTTCATATATTTGTTAATATATTTGTTCATATATTTGTTCATATTTTTGTTCATATTTTTGTTCATGGTTCTTATCAAGCTATAAATTACAATAACCATAGGAGTTGCCAGACAGCACAACAGATCTGGGACCTGCAGGCTACATTCTGTAACTACCACACAATGGTGGTTGTATTCATTGGACAACCCTTTGAATAACCCTTTCTGGATCCACATTTTATCACAGCTAGAACCCTTTTGGGTTCTTTGTAGAACCCTCTGTGTAAAGGGTTTTACATGCCAGAACAATGACAGAGGAGAGAGAGGGCACAAAACCCAATGAAAGAGGAGAGGGAGGGCAGAGCACCCAATGACGGAGGAGAGCGAGGTCAGAGAACCCAATGACATAGGGGAGGGCCAAACACCCAACTACAGAGGAGAGGGAGGTCAGAGTACCCAACGACTAAGTAGTTTATGTTGATCTTAATTACTTTTTATCATAGCAACCAATAATAACCTTGAGAACATTGTTAAGATTAACAACTGATAAATTACCATGAGGTGGTCAATACACACAGGGCCAATACATAAGTTCATTTTGGGGACCAAATGGGCCCAAAACGGACAGCTGATCCAAGGAGTGGGCTTATTTGGTGGTAAAATGGCAGCGTAAGAAATGGCGGCAGTGTTACAACCAATTGTGTTGTTATGTGGGGGTTTTTCACGTTATTTGTAACTTATTTTGTACATAATGTTTCTGCAACTGTATCTTACAGCAAAAAAGACCTTCTGGATTTCAGGACAGCGATCACTCACCTCGGATTAGACGAAGCAGGACGCACAGGACATTCTCAGAACACCCGACAAGGCCAATATCCCAGTTATTTGCAAGAGGAAGAGACGCAGGTACAGAGGACACAGCTGGATGCCTCGTATTGATCCGCAGAAGGCAAGTGGTAAAGCTGCGGTTACCGTCAATATTGCTCGCCAACGTGCAACCATTGGATAATGAATTAGACAAGGTACGATCACGAATATCCTACCAACGGGACATCAAAAACTGTAATATCCTATGTTTCACGGAATCGTGGCTGAATGATGACATGATATTCAGCTAGAAGGATATACGCTGCACCGGCAAGATAGAACAGCACACTCCGGTAAGACGAGGGGGTACGGTCTGTGCATATTTGTAAACAACAGCTGGTGCACGAAATCTAAGGAAGTCTCTAGATTTTGCTTGCCTGAAGTAGAGTATATTGTGATAAATTGCAGACCACTCTACTTGCCTAGATAGTTTCCAGCTAAAATTTTAGTGGCTGTTTATTTACCACCACAGAAGGATGCTGGCATTAAGACCACACTCAGTCAGTTGTTTAAGGAAATAAGCAAACAGGAAACCACTCACCCAGATGCGGCGCTCCTTGTGGCCGGAGACTTTAATGCAGGGAAACAAATCAGTTCTACCTAATTTCTATCAACATGTTAAATGTGCAACCAAAGGTAAAATAATTCTGGATCACCTGTACTCCACACGCAGAGACTTATACAAAGCTCTCCCACGCCCTGCATTTGGTAAATCCGACTACAACTCTATACCCATGATTCCTGCTTACAAGCACAAATTAAAGCAGGAAGCACCAGTGACTAGGTCTATAAAAAAAGTGGTCAGATGAAGCAGATGCTAAACTACAGGACTGTTTGCTTTCACAGACTGGAACATGTTCCGGGGATTCTTACGATAGCATTGAGGAGTACACCACATCAGTCAATGGCTTCATCAATAAGTGCAACGATGACGTCGTCCCCACAGTGACTGTACGTACATTCCCCAACCAGAAGCCATGGATTACAGGCAACATTCGCACAGAGCTAAAGGGTAGAGCTGCTGCTTTCAAGATGTGGGACTCTAACCCGGAAGCTTATAAGAATTCCTGCTATGCCCTGTGACGAACCATCAAACAGGCAAAGCATCAATACAGGGCTAAGATTGAATTGTACTACACCGGCTCCGAAGCTTGTCTTATGTTGCAGGGCTTGCAAACTATTACAGACTACAAAGGGAAGCACAGCCGCGAGCTGACCAGTGACACGAGCCTACCAGACAAGCTAAATCACTTCTATGCTCGCTTCGAGGCAAGCAACAATGAGGCATGTATGAGATCATCAGCTGTTCCGGACGACTGCGTGATCACGCTTCCCGTAGCCGATGTAACAGGTCAACATTCACAAGGCTGCGGGGCCAGACGGATTACCAGGACGTGTGCTCTGGGCATGTGCTGACCAACTGGCAGGTGTCTTCACACGACATTTTTAACATGTCCCTGATTGAGTCTGTAATACCAACATGTTTCAAGCATACCCCCATAGTCCCTGTTCCGAAGAACACAAAGGCACCCTGCCTAATTGACTACAGACCCATAGCACTCACGTCCAAAGCCATGAAGTGCTTTGAAAGGCTGGTAATGGCTTACATCAACACCATTATCCCAGGAACCCTAGACCCACTCCAATTTGCATACCGCCAAAACAGATCAACAGATGACGCAATCTCTATTGCACTCCACACTGCCCTTTCCCACCTGGACAAAAGGAACACTTATGTGAGAATGCTATAAATCGACTACAGCAACAAAATAGTACCCTCAAAGTGCATCACTAAGGTAAGGATCCTGGGACTTAACACCTCCCTCTGCAACTGGATCCTGGACTTCCTGACGGGACGCCCCAAGTGGTGAGGAAGGTAGCAACACATCTGCCACGCTGATCCTCAACACTGGAGGTCCCCAGGGGTGCTTGCTCAGTCCCCTCCTGAACTCCTTATTCACCCACAACTGCATGGCCAGGCACGACTCCAACACCATAATTAAGTTTGCTGATGACACAACAGTGGTAGGCCTGATCACCGACCACAACGAGACACCCTATAGGGAGGAGGTCAGAGACCTGGCCGGGTGGTGCCAGAATAACAACCCATCCCTCAAAGTAACCAAGACTAAGGAGATGATTGTGGACTACAGGAAAGGGAGGACCGAGCACACCCCCATTCTCATCGACGGGGTGGTAGTGGAGCAGGTTGAGAGCTTCAAGTTCCTTGGTGTCCACATCACCAACAAACTAGAATGGTCCAAAAACACCAAGACAGTCGTGAAGTGGGCACGACAAAGCCTATACCCTCTCAGGAAACTAAAAAGATTTGGCATGGGTCCTCAGATCCTCAAAAGGTTCTACAGCTGCAACATCAAGAGCATCCTGACTGGTTGCATCACTGCCTAGTAGGGCAATTGCTCGGCCTTCGACTGCAAGGCACTACAGAGCGTAGTGTGTACTGCCCAGTACATCACTGGGGCTAAGCTGCCTGCCATCCAGGATCTCTACACCAGGCAGTGTCAAAGGAAGGCCCTAAAAATTGTCAAAGACCCCAGCCACCCCAGTCATAGACTGTTCTCTCTACTACTGCATGGCAAGCGGTACCGGAGTGCCAAGTCTAGGACTTAAAGGCCTCCTGAACAAGAAATAAAATTGCTACCCTGACAATGTGCATTGTGTGCCTCCCCCACCCCTCTTTTATCCTGCTGCTACTTTCTGTTTATCAGATAGTCACTTTAACTATACATTCATGTACATACTACCTCAACTGGCCTGACCAACCAGTGCCCCTGCACATTGGCTAATCGGTTTACTTGCATTGTGTCCCGCCACCCACCAACTGTCAACCCCTATTTTACGCTACTGCTACTCTCTGTTTATCATAAATGCATAGTCACGTTAACCATACCTACATGTACATACTACCTCAATCAGCCTGACTAACTGGTGCCTGTATATAGCCTTGCTACTGTTTTAGCCTCGCTCCTGTATATAGCCTCGCTACAGTATATAGCCTCTCTACTGTATATAGCCTCGCTACTGTATATAGCCTCACTACTGTATATAGCCTCGCTACTGTATATAGCCTCTCTACTGTATATAGCCTTGCTACTGTTATAGCCTCGCTACTGTATATAGCCTGGCTACAGTAGATAGCCTCACTACTGTATATAGCCTCACTACATTATATAGCCTCACTACTGTATATAGCCTCACTACTGTATATAGCCTAGCTACTGTACATAGCCTCTCTACTGTATATAGCCTCTCTACTGTATATAGCCTCACTACTGCATATAGCCTCGCTACTGTATATAGCCTCTCTACTGTATATAGCCTCTCTACTGTATATAGCCTCTCTACTGTATATAGCCTCACTACTGTATACAGCCTCGCTACTGTATATAGCCTCTCTACTGAATATAGCCTCGCTACTGTATATAGCCTCACTACTGTATATAGCCTAGCTACTGTACATAGCCTCTCTACTGTATATCGCCTAGCTACTGTATATAGCCTCACTACAGTATATAGCCTCACTACTGTATATAGCCTCACTACTGTATATAGCCTAGTTACTGTACATAGCCTCTCTACTGTATATAGCCTCTCTACTGTATATAGCCTCTCTACTGTATATAGCCTCACTACTGTATATAGCCTCTCTACTGCATAGAGCCTTTCTACTGTATGTAGCCTCTCTACTGTATATAGCCTCTCTACTGTATATAGCCTCGCTACTGTATATAGCCTCTCTACTGTATATAGCCTCGCTACTGTATATAGCCTCACTACTGTATATAGCCTCGCTACTGTATATAGCCTCTCTACTGTATATAGCCTTGCTACTGTTATAGCCTCGCTACTGTATATAGCCTGGCTACAGTATATAGCCTCACTACTGTATATAGCCTCACTACATTATATAGCCTCACTACTGTATATAGCCTCACTACTGTATATAGCCTAGCTACTGTACATAGCCTCTCTACTGTATATAGCCTCTCTACTGTATATAGCCTCACTACTGCATATAGCCTCGCTACTGTATATAGCCTCTCTACTGTATATAGCCTCTCTACTGTATATAGCCTCTCTACTGTATATAGCCTCACTACTGTATACAGCCTCGCTACTGTATGTAGCCTCTCTACTGAATATAGCCTCGCTACTGTATATAGCCTCACTACTGTATATAGCCTAGCTACTGTACATAGCCTCTCTACTGTATATCGCCTAGCTACTGTATATAGCCTCACTACAGTATATAGCCTCACTACTGTATATAGCCTCACTACTGTATATAGCCTAGCTACTGTACATAGCCTCTCTACTGTATATAGCCTCTCTACTGTATATAGCCTCTCTACTGTATATAGCCTCACTACTGTATATAGCCTCTCTACTGCATAGAGCCTTTCTACTGTATGTAGCCTCTCTACTGTATATAGCCTCACTACTGTATATAGCCTCTCTACTGTATATAGCCTCTCTACTGTATATAGCCTCTCTACTGTTATTTTTCACTGTCTTTTTACTGTTGTATTTATTTCTTTACTTACCTATGTTTCACCTAATACCTTTTTTGCACTGTTTGGTTAGAGCCTTTAAGCATTTCACTGTAAGGTCTAAACATGCTGTATTCGGCGAACGTGACAAATGAACTTTAATTTGATTTGATTATTTCAGGAACAGTGAAGGCTGTCCTCACCAGATATGAGCGGACAACACTTGGACACACTGGGCCACCCTGGTCAATGTCTTGGGGATAATATGGAGCTGATTATCAAGATCACATCGGCCCAATGTGGGCATATTTGCTGGGACACACACACAGTAAACTGACCTGAGATTAGCAGGGTGAGATACAACAACGTTTCCATCACTGTGAAATTCAAAGGATATATGATTAAAATGAATGCACTTCAAGGTTGCAACACTTTACCAACACAAACTGTCTTTCTCCTTCTTTACTGATATGACGTGGTAGGACAGGTGGAGATAATGCTCCCCACATAGAGGGTTATCACCTGTTCAGAGACAGGAACAATCAGTGATTGTTAGGTTAGGTTTCTAAAGTATTGGAAGTGGGAAGGGATGAAAAACCTCAACATAACGTTTCCAGAGAGTAAGAACACATGGTGGATTATTCTACACTGGAACCTTCAAAACTAGGAATTTAAAAAGTATCTTATAAATATTATACACATTTCTCTACAATGAAAAATGAAATATCTACAATCACAAATAACCTCACCTGTTGTTTGAAGAAAACTCTCTTACTCTCGCTCTGTCTCTCTCTGTCTCTCTATCTCTATCTTGCTATCCAACTCTCTCCCCTTTCTCTCTCTCTGTCTCTCCTACTGTGTGTCTGTCATCACATGTTTGTCCCTATTTAAACCTTACACGGCTCCTCATTTGCTTGAATTTGTTATTCATCTCTAAACAAACAAAACTGTGATGTGACATTTATCCCACTGGAAAAGGGGTTGAACAGAGCTAGAGAAGGAAACAGTTAGAGGCTATACAGAACATGTTCATGTGATGGTTCTGTTGATCCAAAGGAGATAACTCAGTCCTCTAGATAGACATATTGCCCAGAAATTGCCTCATTGTACCGAAAAGGACCCAAGTCCTAAAAATCAAATGGTTGTGTAATTTCAAGAATTGTTCAGGTCAGTGAGGCCTGAATTGAGAGTGATACAAGGTATCAAGAGAGTTCCAGAAGGACGATGGTCCAAGTCAACACCAATACTTCCCACAGTTGTGGTCAAGTTGGCTGGTAATGGATCTGTACTCGAAATTGCTCATTCCATCTCTTCCCTCATCATCAATTGGATTGATATCTGGTGACTGGTGAATGACTGTTAACTGTCATGGAAACAACAGGTGGTCTTACTGTTTTGTCCACTCATTGTGTACATCAGCATAAACTACTCCAGCATTGGGTGTTCAGCCCTCTCTCTCCTCTTTCATTGGGTGCTCTGACCTCCCTCCCCTCTGTCATTGGGTGCTCTGCCCTCCCTCTCTTCTGTCATTGGGTGCTCTGACCTCCCTCCCCTCTGTCATTGGGTGCTCTGACCTCCCTCTCTTCTGTCATTGGGTGCTCTGACCTCCCTCCCCTCTGTCATTGGGTTCTCTGCCCTCCCTCTCCTCTTTCATTGGGTGCTCTGACCTCCCTCCCCTCTGTCATTGGGTTCTCTGCCCTCCCTCTCCTCTTTCATTGGGTGCTCTGCCCTCCCTCTCCTCTGTCATTGAGTATTCTGCACTCCCTCTCCTCTGTCATTTGGTGCTCTCAAATCAAATCACATTTTTATTGGTCACTTACACTTGTTTAGCAGATGTTAATCCGAGGTCTAGTCGATGTGGATAGGGGGTGCTCCCTCTGCTGTTTCCTGAAATCCACGATTATCTCCTTTTGTTTTGTTGACTTTGAGTGAGAGGTTATTTTCCTGGCACTACTCTCCCAGAGCCCTCATCTGTCGGAGCGATGAACTGAGAATCCAGATTGCTGGACAGACTCGGACAGTATATCCTGAGAGAGACATGTTTCCGTGAAAAAAGTATGTTACAATCTCTGATATCTTGCTGAAAGGAAACTCTTGCCCTGAGCTCGTCAACTTTATTATGCAAGGACTAAACATTAGCGAGTAATATACTCGGAAGGGGTGGGTGGTGTGTCGTCTCCTAAGTCGGACTAAAAAACCACTCCGAGTAACACTCCTTGGCCAGTGTTGTTTTTGGTCGGTCTCTGGAATCAGTTCAATTTCCCTGGGTTGTGCGAACAAGGGATCCACTTCGGAAAAGTTGTATTCCTGGTCGTAATGCTGGTAGTGCTGGTGAGTTACAGTCGCTCTGATATCCAATAGTTCTTCCCGGCTGTAAGACATAACATTTTCTTGTCTAAAAATGTAAGAAATAATACATTAAAAATAAAAAATACTGCAAAGTTTCCCAAGAACTCTGTGTCGGCTCCATTTTACAATTCTCCACTCCCTCTCACCTGTCATTGGGTGTTCTGCACTCTTTCTCCTCTGACATTTAGAGTGAATTCATGCAAAGCTTCTGTCTTTTCCAAATGCAAACCATTGGTCAGCAGATCATGGTTACAGCTGACATTTGTTTGCTGGTTGTGATGGGTCTTAATGAGTAACAAAACAAACACACCCTACACTCATATTACATTTTCAACAAACCTTTATTTGGTCATAAAAAAATGTATAGTTTAATTAATATAAAACCTTGTTGATAAATGAGAGATTATTTATTGAAATCTAAATTAATTTACAGTAAGGAAATACAGAGCTGTTAGGATGGTAATCTGACATGAGATCTGTGCTTGCAACTGGGACTTTCACCTGAATCATTCATTGATGTCAATCTACAGAAATTCCAGTGATCAGATCTCAAGTCTGAATTCTGTCTATAATGACTGAGGATAAAGAGCATCTCTCACTATCACACATCATGTTATTTATTCATTTTCCAAATGAACCATCAAGTCTACAGTTGAAACTAGGTTCTAATATATAAACTAACAAAAGAGATTCAAACAATGAACAATGTTAAAGATTTGTAATGTAATATCACATCCTTTGATAAAACAATATTAATATATGATAAAACAATATTAATATATGATAAAACAATATTACATTTATTATAAAACAATATTAATTTATGATAAAACAATATTACATTTATTATAAAACAATATTAATATATGATAAAACAATATTACATTTATTATAAAACAATATTAATAAATGATAAAACAATATCATGTATGGTAAAACAATATTAAATATATGATCAAATGATTACTGTA
The DNA here is from genome assembly GCF_013265735.2 of Oncorhynchus mykiss. Taxonomy (NCBI): domain Eukaryota; kingdom Metazoa; phylum Chordata; class Actinopteri; order Salmoniformes; family Salmonidae; genus Oncorhynchus; species Oncorhynchus mykiss. Next base: position 55,540,388 of record NC_048585.1, on the reverse strand, counting down.
TCTCAGATTAATACCTGTTTTAAACTGAGAAAATCTAGACCAGTACAGATAATTAATGTAAATAAAATGAGAAATGTAGGGAGAACATGTGACATATCTAGAGTTCTCTTTTTGTCATCATCCTCTTCTTCATCCTCTTCGTCTTCTTCTCCTCCTCTTCTTTCTTGGGAGACCCCTCTTCCTCCTTGTGGAAGACCTTCCCATCAGGCTGCTTTTTCCATGTCACTTTGGTGTCTGCAGGTAACCCCTGCTCCTTCAGCTTGTCTCTTATCTGGAGAGACACACTCATACAGAGACCCACAATATTTCACTTTGTAATAGTCATTGTGAAGATCTACAACTACTATTCATTCCTGCTATACTGAGATGTTCTTCACTTTAACCCTTCGACTCTATGAGGAGATGAGGCTTATATTTGTCCTGTTTCTGTAAGGACCGACGCTGGAGTTGAGAAGCAGGTACCGGGAGTCATCATTTAATTAGGAACAAACATGGAACAAGACAGGAACAGAGTCAACACACTGGTACACAAAGACAGACGAAAATCAATGCTGAAGCAGGGAACAGAGCAGGGGAACAGACAGATACAGTGGGGCAAAAAAGTATTTAGTCAGCCACCAATTGTGCAAGTTCTCTCACTTAAAAAGATGAGAGAGATCTGTAATTTTCATCATAGGTACACTTCAAATAAGACAGACAAAATGAGAAAAAAAATCCAGAAAATCACATTGTAGGATTTTTTATGAATTTATTTGCAAATTATGGTGGAAAATAAGTATTTGGTCACCTACAAACAATCAAGATTTCTGGCTCTCACAGACCTGTAACTCCTTCTTTAAGAGGCTCCTCTGTCCTCCACTCGTTACCTGTATTAATGGCACCTGTTTGAACTTGTTATCAGTATAAAAGACACCTGTCCGCAACCTAATTTCTCATTTTAGCGTGATTTGAAGAAGAAGGATTATCACACTCCAAACTCCACTATGGCCAAGACCAAAGAGATATCAAAGGACACCAGAAACAAAATTGTAGACCTGCACCAGGCTGTGAAGACTGAATCTGCAATAGGTAAGCAGCTTGATTTGAAGAAATCAACTGTGGGAGCAATTATTAGGAAATGTTTTTCTGCAAAGGGACCAGGACGACTGATCCATATCGTGAGATTTTGGCCGTGTATCGTGAGATTTTGAGTGAAAACCTCCTTCCATCAGCAAGGGCATTGAAGATGAAACGTGGCTGGGTCTTTCAACATGACAATGATCCCAAACACACCGCCCGGGCAACGAAGGAGGGGCTTCATAAGAAGCATTTCAAGGTCCTGGAGTGGCCTAGCCAATCTCCAGATCTCAACCCCATAGAAAATCTTTGGAGGGAGTTGAAAGTCTGTGTTGCCCAGCAACAGCCCCAAAACATCACTGCTCTAGTAGAGGAGATCTGCATGGAGGAATGGGCCAAAATACCAGCAATAGTGTGTGAAAACCTTGTGAAGACTTACAGAAAACATTTGACCTCTGTCATTGCCAACAAAGGGTATATAACAAAGTATTGAGATAAACTTTTGTTATTGACCAAATACTTATTTTCCACCATAATTTGCAAATAAATTCATTAAAAATCTGTCATAGTTGAAGTGTACCTATGATGGAAATTACAGGCCTCTCTCATCTTTTTAAGTGGGAGAACTTGCACAATTGGTGGCTGACTAAATATTTGTTTGCCCCTCTGTATAGGGGAGGTAATGACAGAGTTGACATAAGTCCAGGTGAGTCCAATAATTGCTGATGCGCCTGACGAGGAAAGGCAGGTATGCGTAATGACGGTGGCAGGAGTGCGTAATGCTGGGGAGCCTGGCGCCCTCGAGCGCCAGGAGGTAAGAGTGGGAGAAGGAGTGACAGTGCCTGGGGGAGCCTGACGGGCTGGCCGAGGCACGGGCACGGTACAAGCCGGCTGGGTGTGATATCCTGACGAACCGGCAGAGGCGTGAGAGTCTGGTGAGCCGGCTGATGCATAGGAGCCTGACAATCTGGCTGAGGCAGGAAGGCCTGTCGATACCGCTGAGGTGTGGGAAGTCAATGATCCGGAGAAGGCGTACCAGCCTGAAGAGCCGGCTGGGTGAAAAACCTGACGATCCGACTGAGGCCTGACGTGGGATTGGCGCCTTCCGAGCCAACCGGGGCAAGGAACCGCTAGAGCCAGCTTCGGCGTGACAGCCAGACAAACTGGCTTAGGCACCCCCGGTTCCATCGGTGGCGGCCCCCGGACACGACGCCACCACTAACCAGAAAGCCAGCACTCAGAGATGCTTCATTTGGGGGTTTCAGCATTCTGTAAAGTCCGACGCTGGAATCGGGAAGCAGGTACCGGGAGTCAACATTTAATTAGGAGTAAACATGGAACAAGACAGGTACAGCGTCAGCACACTGGTACACAAAGACAGACGACAATCAATGCTGAAGCAGGGAACAGAGCAGGGGAACAGACAGATATAGGGGAGATGACAGAGGTGATTAAGTCCATGTGAGTCCAATAATCGCTGATTGCTCGTGACGGAGGAAGGCAGGTGTGCGTAATGCTGGGGATACTGGCGACCCACATGCGCCAGAGGGGAAGAGCAGGAGCAGGCGTGACAATTTCACACATGTACAAGTGCGTGAATTGGAAATGTGTTTTTGCTAATTCCACTCTCCCTGAGACACCTTCGGAGAGTGGGGTCACAGCCAGGATAAAACATCATCCACACCAGACTAAGACCAAAATTAGAGAGGAGGTCATTCACAACAGACTAGGACCCAGACCAGAGAGGAGGTCATCCACAACATCCACAAGAGTTGGTTCTTCATGAACAGGGGGAAACTGACCTCTTGTAAGATGGCGTCCTGAACAGCAAGATCTCTGAGGTTCAGATTTTGATCCTTTGGGGTCATCTTCACTCTCACCACCTGTCTCTTCAGTTGAGCTTTCTTGGTCGTGAGCAGGGGGGTAGTCATGGTTGTGGGCATGGGGGTAGTCTTGGTTGTGGGCAGGGGGATAGTCATGGTTGTGGGCATGGGGGTAGTCGTGGTCGTGGGCAGGGGGGTAGTCGTTGTCGTGGGCAGGAGGGTAGTCGTGGGCAGGGGAGTAGTCATGGTCGTGGGCATCGGGGTAGTCGTGGTCTTGGGCAGGGGGGTAGTCGTGGTCGTGGGCATCGGGGTAGTCGTGGTCGTGGGCAAGGGGGTAGTCGTAGGCAGGGAGGTAGTCGTGGTTGTGGGCATCCGGGTAGTCATGGTTGTGGGCATCGGGTTAGTCGTGGTCGTGGGCAGGGGGGTAGTCGTGGTCGTGGGCATCAGGGTAGTCGTGGTCGTGGGCAGAGGGGTAGTCGTGGTCGTGGGCATGGGGGTAGTCGTGGTTGTGGGCAGGGGGGTAGTCGTGGTCGTGGACAGGGGGGTAGTCGTGGTCGTGGGCATGGGGGTAGTCGTGGTCGTGGGCAGGGGGGTAGTCGTGGTTGTGGGCAGGGGGGTAGTCGTGGTCGTGGGCAGGGGGATAGTTGTGGTCGCTGTAGTCGTTGTGGTCTCCACAGCTATGCCAAGAAGAGAATAAAATCCCACAATGACAGTAGTGAATCACGGGGGCAACATTAGAGTTCTCCTGTCATCATAGTATCAGGTAGATCAGGAGGAGAAAATGGTAACTTACCGGAGCAGATGAAAGGAAAGGTGTCATCAGAGGGATAATTTCTCATTTTAGCGTGATTTGAAGAAGAAGGATTAGAATGCACCAGAGTGCAGTTGTATCTCTGTTCTGTTGAAAGCCATCCTGGCAACCAGTTTCTGAATGAGGAGTCACTCTGGTCTGACCATCTCCAGGAGTCTAGAAACAGACCGATCCACACAGGAAGTCCCCTCAGTGTTATCTTCTTATTTATCTCTGTGTTCTCAGTCTGGTTTCTCACACTGACCAGGTCTGTGTGATACTGTCTGCAGTAACTCTGAGCATCTATCCAGGCCTTGTTCTCCTGAATTAAGACGTATGTTAGGTTGGTGACTTGTTTTCCTGCAAAAGCAAAATGTAATAATCAATACAAATATCCAATGAAACATCATCTAATGATCCTCTATAGTAAATGTTCTGATTGATTTGATAACAGATCAATGATGAAACAGCGTCTGTGCCACCAGTAAGTACAGATAGTAGTATAAATCCCCTGGCACAGTCCCCGCAGCCGGACAACTTTCTCACGGTTTCTGGAAGGAAATGCTGTAGGAACGCTCAACCGGTGTCGCTCATTCAGCCGACAGAAACTTTCAACCGGTTTTCCCCATTAAGCAGCGGGTCGGATTCAGAGGCCGAGTCTTCTCTGGTCTCTACTCCTCCCGTTACGGGGTCTGAGACGCCGAAGCTTCCCACCATTAGCTCTGACAAATTGAAAACTCTAGTCATTGGCGACTCAATTACCCGCAGTATTAGACTTGAGAATCATCCAGCGATCATACACTGTTTACCGGGGGGCAGGGCTACCGACGTTAAGGCTAATCTGAAGATGGTGCTGGCTAAAGCTAAAACTGGCGAGTGTAGAGAGTATAGAGATATTGTTATCCACGTCGGCACCAACGATGTTAGGATGAAACAGTCAGAGATCACCAAGCGCAACATAGCTTCTGCGTGTAAATCAGCTAGAAAGATGTGTCGGCATCGAGTAATTGTCTCTGGCCCCCTCCCAGTTAGGGGGAGTGATGAGCTCTACAGCAGAGTCTCACAACTCAATCGCTGGTTGAAAACTGTTTTCTGCCCCTCCCAAAAGATAGAATTTGTAGATAATTGGCCCTCTTTCTGGGACTCACCCACAAACAGGACCAAGCCTGACCTGCTGAGGAGTGACGGACTCCATCCTAGCTGGAGGGGTGCTCTCATTTTATCTACCAACATAGACAGGGCTCTAACTCCTCTAGCTCCACAATGAAATAGGGTGCAGGCCAGGCAGCAGGCTGTTAGCCAGCCTGCCAGCATAGTGGAGTCTGCCACTAGCACAGTCAGTGTAGTCAGCTCAGCTATCACCATTGAGACCGTGTCTGTGCCTCGACCTAGGTTGGGCAAAACTAAACATGGCGGTGTTCGCCTTAGCAATCTCACTAGGATAAAGACCACCTCCATTCCTGTCATTATTGAAAGAGATCATGATACCTCACATCTCAAAATAGGGCTACTTAATGTTAGATCCCTTACTTCAAAGGCAATTATAGTCAATGAACTAATCACTGATCATATTCTTGATGTGATTGGCCTGACTGAAACATGGCTTAAGCCTGATGAATTTACTGTGTTAAATGAGGCCTCACCTCCTGGCTACACTAGTGACCATATCCCCCGTGCATCCCGCAAAGGCGGAGGTGTTGCTAACATTTACGATAGCAAATTTCAATTTACAAAAAAAAAAAAGACGTTTTCGTCTTTTGAGCTTCTAGTCATGAAATCTATGCAGCCTACTCAATCACTTTTTATAGCTACTGTTTACAGGCCTCCTGGGCCATATACAGCGTTCCTCACTGAGTTCCCTGAATTCCTATCGGACCTTGTAGTCATAGCGGATAATATTCTAATCTTTGGTGACTTTAATATTCACATGGAAAAGTCCACAGACCCACTCCAAAAGGCTTTCGGAGCCATCATCGACTCAGTGGGTTTTGTCCAACATGTCTCTGGACCCACTCACTGTCACAGTCATACGCTGGACCTAGTTTTGTCCCATGGAATAAATGTTGTGGATCTTAATGTTTTTCCTCATAATCCTGGACTATCGGACCACCATTTTATTACGTTTGCAATTGCAACAAATAATCTGCTCAGACCCCAACCAAGGATCATCAAAAGTCGTGCTATAAATTCACAGACAACACAAAGATTCCTTGATGTCCTTCCAGACTCCTTCTGCCTACCCAAGGACGCCAGAGGACAAAAATCAGTTAACCACCTAACTGAGGAACTCAACTTAACCTTGCGCAATACCCTAGATGCAGTTGCACCCCTAAAAACTAAAAACATTTCTCATAAGAAACTAGCTCCCTGGTACACAGAAAATACCCGAGCTCTGAAGCAAGCTTCCAGAAAATTGGAACGGAAATGGCGCCACACCAAACTGGAAGTCTTCCGACTAGCTTGGAAAGACAGTACTGTGCAGTACCGAAGAGCCCTTACTGCTGCTCGATCATCCTATTTTTCTAACTTAATTGAGGAAAATAAGAACAATCCGAAATTCCTTTTTGATACTGTCGCAAAGCTAACTAAAAAGCAGCATTCCCCAAGAGAGGATGACTTTCACTTTAGCAGTGATAAATTCATGAACTTCTTTGAGGAAAAGATTATGATTATTAGAAAGCAAATTACGGACTCTTCCTTAAATCTGCGTATTCCTTCAAAGCTCAGTTGTCCTGAGTCTGCACAACTCTGCCAGGACCTAGGATCAAGAGAGACACTCAAGTGTTTTAGTACTATATCTCTTGACACAATGATGAAAATAATCATGGCCTCTAAACCTTCAAGCTGCATACTGGACCCTATTCCAACTAAACTACTGAAAGAGCTGCTTCCTGTGCTTGGCCCTCCTATGTTGAACATAATAAACGGCTCTCTATCCACCGGATGTGTACCAAACTCACTAAAAGTGGCAGTAATAAAGCCTCTCTTGAAAAAGCCAAACCTTGACCCAGAAAATATAAAAAACTATCGGCCTATATCGAATCTTCCATTCCTCTCAAAAATTTTAGAAAAGGCTGTTGCGCAACAACTCACTGCCTTCCTGAAGACAAACAATGTATACGAAATGCTTCAGTCTGGTTTTAGACCCCATCATAGCACTGAGACGGCACTTGTGAAGGTGGTAAATTACATTTTAATGGCATCGGACCGAGGCTCTGCATCTGTCCTCGTGCTCCTAGACCTTAGTGCTGCTTTTGATACCATCGATCACCACATTCTTTTGGAGAGATTGGAAACCCAAATTGGTCTACACGGACAAGTTCTGGCCTGGTTTAGATCTTATCTGTCGGAAAGATATCAGTTTGTCTCTGTGAATGGTCTGTCCTCTGACAAATCAACTGTAAATTTCGGTGTTCCTCAAGGTTCCGTTTTAGGACCACTATTGTTTTCACTATATATTTTACCTCTTGGGGATGTTATTCGAAAACATAATGTTAACTTTCACTGCTATGCGGATGACACACAGCTGTACATTTCAATTAAACATGGTGAAGCCCCAAAATTGCCCTTGCTAGAAGAATGTGTTTCAGACATAAGGAAGTGAATGGCTGCAAACTTTCTACTTTTAAACTCGGACAAAACAGAGATGCTTGTTCTAGGTCCCAAGAAACAAAGAGATCTTCTGTTGAATCTGACAATTAATCTTAATGGTTGTACAGTCGTCTCAAATAAAACTGTGAAGGACCTCGGCGTTACTCTGGACCCTGATCTCTCTTTTGAAGAACATATCAAGACCATTTCAAGGACAGCTTTTTTCCATCTACGTAACATTGCAAAAATCAGGAACTTTCTGTCCAAAAATGATGCAGAAAAATTAATCCATGCTTTTGTCACTTCCAGGTTAGACTACTGCAATGCTCTACCCGGATAAAGCACTAAATAAACTTCAGTTAGTGCTAAATACGGCTGCTAGAATCCTGACTAGAACCAAAAAATGTGATCATATTACTCCAGTGCTAGCCTCTCTACACTGGCTTCCTGTCAAAGCAAGGGCTGATTTCAAGGTTTTACTGCTAACCTACAAAGCATTACATGGGCTTGCTCCTATCTATCTCTCTGATTCGGTCCTGCCGTACATACCTACACGTACGCTACGGTCACAAGACGCAGGCCTCCTAATTGTCCCTAGAATTTTTAAGCAAACAGCTGGAGGCAGGGCTTTCTCCTATAGAGCTCCATTTTTATGGAACGGTCTGCCTACCCATGTCAGAGACGCAAACTCGGTCTCAACCTTTAAGTCTCTACTGAAGACTCATCTCTTCAGTGGGTCATATGATTGAGTGTAGTCTGGCCCAGGAGTGGGAGGGTGAACGGAAAGGCTCTGGAGCAACGAACCACCCTTGCTGTCTCTGCCTGGCCGGTTCCCCTCTTTCCACTGGGATTCTCTGCCTCTAACCCTATTACAGGGGCTGAGTCACTGGCTTTACTGGGGCTCTCTCATGCCGTCCCTGGAGGAGGTGCGTCACCTGAGTGGGTTGAGTCACTGATGTGGTCATCCTGTCTGGGTTGGCGCCCCCCCCCCCCTTAAGTTGTGCCGTGGCGGAGGTCTTTGTGGGCTATACTCAGCCTTGTCTCAGGATGGTAGGTTGGTGGTTGAAGATATCCCTCTAGTGGTGTGGGGGCTGTGCTTTGGCAAAGTGGGTGGGGTTATATCCTTCCTGTTTGGCCCTGTCCGGGGGTGTCCTCGGAGTGGGCCACAGTGTCTCCTGACCCCTCCTGACCCCTTATGCTGCAGTAGTTTATGTGTCGGGGGGCTAGGGTCAGTTTGTTATATCTGGAGTACTTCTCCTGTCCTATTCGGTGTCCTGTGTGAATCTAAGTGTGCGTTCTCTAATTCTCTCCTTCTCTCTTTCTCTCTCTCGGAGGACCTGAGCCCTAGGACCATGCCCCAGGACTACCTGACATGATGACTCCTTGCTGTCCCCAGTCCACCTGGCTGTGCTGCTGCTCCAGTTTCAACTGTTCTGCCTTATTATTATTCGACCATGCTGATCATTTATGAACATTTGAACATCTTGGCCATGTTCTGTTATAATCTCCACCCGGCACAGCCAGAAGAGGACTGGCCATCCCACATATGCTCTCTCTAATTCTCTCTTTCTTTCTCTCTCTCGGAGGACCTGTGCCCTAGGACCATGCCCCAGTTATACCTGACATGATGACTCCTTGCTGTCCCCAGTCCACCTGACTGTGCTGCTGCTCCAGTTTCAACTATTCTGCCTTATTATTATTCGACCATGCTGGTCATTTATGAACATTTGAACATCTTGACCATGTTTTGTTATAATCTCCACCCGGCACAGCCAGAAGAGGACTGGCCACCCCACATAGCCTGGTTCCTCTCTAGGTTTCTTCCTAGGTTTTGGCCTTTCTAGGGAGTTTTTCCTAGCCACCGTGCTTCTTCACCTGCATTGCTTGCTGTTTGGGGTTTTAGGCTGGGTTTCTGTACAGCACTTTGAGATATCAGCTGATGTACGAAGGGCTATATAAATAAATTTGATTTGATTTGATCAATAACTGATTAACAACTTAAAACCTGTTACGGATGATGCGAATTCTTGCAGCTTTTCGCAACTTTCTGTTAAAAATCGTGCGACATTTCAACGTCCAGCTACTCATTCCAGGAATATAGTATATGCATATGATATGTATGTGTGTATAGAACACACTCTGAAGTTTCTAAAACTGGTTAAATCATGTATGTGGCTATAACAGAACGTGTTCAGGAGTAAAAATCCCAGGGAAAACTGTTCACCAAAAACACAAAATAAATATTCATCCGCCAGTCTTTGAATTGTCTAAGGCGATAGAAAATAGATGAGTTCCGTTTACAACGCCTACAGCTTCCACCCGATGTCGCCAATACTGGCATTTCATTGCAAGTTTATCCTTGGTGGGATGATGTATAGGCACTTCCTGTCTTGGGGTGCACCCAGGAAATTATGAAAGTGAAAAAAATGGACGATGATTTCAAGACTTGCTGTTATCGAATACAGATCGCCCCGTGATCAATTTGATCGATTATTAGCGTTTATTAATACCTAAAGTTGGTTTACAAAAGTAGTTTGAAGTGATTTGTAAAAGTTTATAGGCAACTTTTTTAATTTTAAAAAGTGACGTTGCGTCTTGTAAAGTTGAATTTTCCTTGGATCAGACGGCCTTCATAAATGGACATTTTGGGCATACTTTGACGGATTTAATCGGGAAAAATACCCAATTGTGATGTTTATGGGACATATAGGAGTGCCAACAAAGAAGCTTGTCAAAGGTAATGAATGTTTTATATTTTATTTCTGCGTTTTGTGTAGCGCCGGCTACCGCAAAATCTTTTGTTTAGGTCTCGTTCAGGTATTTTGAGGGGTGCATGCTATCAGATAATAGCTTCTCATGCTTTCGCCGAAAAGCATTTTACAAATCTGACATGTTGGCTAGATTCACAACGAGTGTAGCTTTAATTGAGTACCTTGCATGTGTGTTTTAATGAAAGTTTGAGTTTTATCGAGTACTACGAGTGGCGCTCTGAAATTTCCGCTGACTTTGGTTCCTGTACAGGAACCACAATACGTAAGAGGATTTATTAAAGCTATCATGACAGCACTTAGAACAGGCTTCATCATTAGTATGTAAACACTCACCATCATAACAGATGAAGTGATGCTGGTCATCACAGGAGGCGTTGTTCCACAACCCAGCTGTACTCATAAAAACACAGTTGCCATTTTGGGGTGTCCCAGTGTCCCAGTTTCTGAACTCAGTCTCCCCCTCTCTGTAGAAACGTCTGTCTGCCAGAGACCAGTGCCACTTCATTGAGTCTCCCTTCTTCAGTCCAATCCAGTACCAGAATTTATAGTCATTGGCACTGGTAATCAGCCTGTTCAGGTCCTCCATGTCATCTACTGTAGCCAGGTCAGTGTATTTCTCTCTGCAGTAACTCTGGGCATCAGTCCAGGTCTTTTCTATGTTTATGACGTGATACTGACAAATAAGACACGAGGAAGGTGTGTAGAACCCTGCGAAGAGAATAATGATTCATGACAGACATTTTATCCAGCAACCACAATCATCTATGCGTCTTTACACGTGGTACACCAAATTGTGCAAGCAAACACACACGTGTCACACACACACCCGTGTCACACACACACGTACAAACACACTCACATCTAACTGACCTGAGATTAGGAGGATGAGGTACAAAGAAGTTTCCATCAGTGTGAAATTCAAAGGAAATATGGCTAAAGATGTGATCAGAGACTCCTACACTCAGTTTAGAGTTGTGTTCCAAGAGATTTCAAAAGGTACCAATTACATCTGAAATGTAACCAGAATGATTGAAAAAAAACTGGGTTACATTCATTTCTCTACATTAATGCTAAAAATATTATACATTTTAAACATGGCCTAACCTGTTGTTTGTAGGAAACTCTGTCTCGCTCCGTCTATCTTGCTCTCTCCAGATCTCTCTCTCCTTCTGTGTCTATCTCCGTTGCTTGGCCCTATATACATCTTAAACTGATACCCATTGATTTGAATTTGTTTTTCATATTCTTTGTTTCCAAATAGGGGTATGCAAAAAGGAGTAGACATTCTCATGAAGTTATTATCTTAGTCAAACAAACAGATGGCACGTAACATCTATCACTATGGCAACAGGGTTGGACATAGCCAGGGACACCAGCTGAGCGTTTTGTCAAAGTTCAGAAACAGGTATTTGTAGTTGTCCACATATTCTAAGTCCAGAGTAGTGATGTTGGACAGGCGGGCAGGTGCAGGCAGCTGTCACACCCTGACCATAGTTTGCTTTGTGTTTCTATGTTTTGTTTGGTCAGGGTGTGATCTGAGTGGGCATTCTATGTTGGATGTCTAGTTTGTCTGTTTCTGTGTTTGGCCTGATATGGTTCTCAATCAGATGCAGGTGTTAGTCGTTGTCTCTAATTGGTAGCCGTATTTAGGTAGCCTGTTTTGTCATTGTGGGTTGTGGGTGATTGTCTATGTTCGTTGTTTGTGTCAGCACAGTTCTCATTATAGCTACACGGTCGTTATTCGTTTATTGTTTTGTATAGTTTGTATTCAGTGTTCAGTGCTTTCTTTAATTAAAAAACCATCATGAACACATACCACGCTGCATTTTGGTCCGCTCCTTACGACGATCGTGACAGCAGCGATCGGTTGAAGAGCATGCATTTAGTTTTATTTGTATTTAAGAACAGTTGGAGGCCACGGAAGGAGAGTTGTATGGCATTGAAGCTCGCCTGGAGGGTTGTTAACACAGTGTCCAAAGAAGGGCCAGAAGTATACAGAATGGCGTCGTCTGCGTAGAGGTGGATCAGAGACTCACCAGCAGCAAGAGGGACTGTATCTCATTCCCTTTCACACTCTCTTCATCCCTCTGTATTTAGGACCCTCTTCATCCCTCTATATTTAGGACCCTCTTCATCCCTCTTTATTTAGGACCCTCTCCATCCCTTTCACACTCTTCATCTGTTCCTCTCTCTGTGTTCTCCCCTCTCTCTTTTTCTCCCTCTCCATCCCTCTTCATTTAGGACCCTCTTCATCCCTCTGTGTTCTCCCCCTCTCTCTTTTTCTCCCTCTCCATCTCTCTCAGAAAGACATGACATCTTTCTCTCACCTTGCCCGTGTTTGTTTCTGTCACTTTACTAGTGCTACACTCTATCACTCATTCATTTTGTTTCAGTCCAGTCCAGTTCTGTGTGTGTGTTTGTGTTTTTTTTGCTAAACTATCCTTGTAGGGAACAAGAATCTCTCACAAGGATAGCTAAACATGGATCATTCGGACATTTTGCCCATCCCCACAAAATATGGGATGGGTAAAATATGGGGTAAGGGTTACAATTATGGTTAGGATTTAGGTTAGGGATTACAGTTAGGTTTAGGGTTAGGATTAAGGTTAATGGTTAGGGTTAGGATTAAGTTTAGGGTTAGGGGTTACGGTAGGTTTACGAGTTAGGGTTAGGATTCAGGTTAGGGTTAGGGTTAGGATTAAGGTTAGGGTTAGGGGTTACGGTAGGTTTAGGAGTCAGGGTTAGGATTAAGGTTAGGGTTAGGGGTTACGGTAGGTTTAGGAGTTAGGGTTAGGATTAAGGTTAGGGTTAGGATTAGGGTTAGGGGTTACAGTAAATTTTAGGGTTAAAATTAAGGTTAGGGTTAGGGGTTACGGTAGGTTTAGGGTTAGGATTAAGGTTAGGGTTAGGGTTAGGATTAATGTTAGGGTTAGGGGTTACGGTAGGTTTAGGATTAGGATTAAGGTTAGGGTTAGGGATTACGGTAGGTTTAGGGTTAGGATTAATGTTAGGGTTAGGGGTTACGGTAGGTTTAGGGATAGAAGTTACGGTTAGGTATAGTTTTAGGGTTATGTGTTTGGGGTTCAGTTTAGAGGTTATTATTAGGTTTAGGGTTACTGTTAATATTTAGGGAGAATAGGATTTTGGATGGGAATCAATTGTTTGGTCCCCACAAGGATAGCAATACAAGACTGTGTGTGTGTGTCCGTGTGCCTCTTTTGCTACACATAACAAAAAGCCTGAACTCTGTCTGTTGTTGTTGTTGTTAGGCTAACAGTCCCTTTAGTGGTGAGCATCGCTGTCTGATGTAAAATAGGTCCTGTCAGGTTTCTATTACCACGATCTCTTCCATTGAGGTCAAAATAGTTTGCATACAGATTGAAGGAGAACAAAGCATATGGAGAGATAGAGAGAGAGAAAGTTCTACTTTCTACGTTCAATTCCTTTTGAAAAAAACACTATGTTGTAAAGAATGACTATAAAAGCTATTTCAATAGCATCGCCTCAAATTCTCCATCCCTTTGTTTGTGGTTTTTACAAGTCTGTTGCTGAACATGGGGAGGTTGAGAGGCAGGTAGGAGTGAGATGAGCAGGTTCTCATGGGGTCAATGCGTAGGGCCCTAAATCACCTAAATGATGTCACTATTGGAATTGAAGGGGATTTCTTAGTGCTTTGAGAGTTGCTTTGTGGTTTGACTGGAGATCAGGAAATGACATGTACAGAAGAAACATAAAAACAAGAACAGACGCAATACCAATCAGATGTGTTAGCCACCATCACACAAGTAGAACTTACCACGCTGTGCTTTGGTCCAATCCTTCTTCATCAGACAACCATTACCGAACTACCCACCACAAGCGGACCAAGCAGCGTGGTATGGAGGAGCAGAGGGTTCAGGATTCGTGGACTTGGGAGGAAATCCTGGACGGGAAATTACCCTGGAGGCAGGCTGGGGAATATCGCTGTCCGAAAGAGGAACTGGAGGCAGCTAAAGCTGAGAGGCTGAGATATGAAGCAAGTCAGCGAAACAGGCACAAGAGGCAGCCCCCGCCAAAAAATGTGGGGGGTGCACACAGGGAGATTGGCGGAGTCAGGCTATAGACCTGAGGCAACACCCTGTGCTTACCGGAAGCAGCGTGGGACTGGTCAGGTGTTATGCGGTAAAGCGCACGGTGTCTCCAGGGCGCGCTCATACCCCGGTGCGCTGTATGCCAGCCCTCTGCAAGTGCCACGTGCGAGTGGGCATCCAGCCAGGGCAGATTGTGGCAGCTCAGCGTGCTTGGTCTCCGGTGTGTTGTTTTGGCCCAGGGTATCCTGCGCCGGCTCTGCGCACTGTGTCTCCGGTGCGCTGGGACTGTTCAGGTCCTCCATGTCATCTACTGTAGCCAGATCAGTGTAATGTGCTCTGCAGTAACTCTGGGCATCAGTCCAGTTCGTATTGTTGCTAATGAGGTGATACTGATGAAGGCATGAGGAAGGTGTGTAGAACCCTGTTAACAGAATAATGATTAATGAGGGATATTTTCTCCAGCAACTTCTCAACCCCAACCACACTATCTATTGATCTGTTAACATACTGTACAGTACACCATGGTGTGCAAACACACACACACCAACGACATCCATAAACACACACACCTGCAGCCATCATCACACACACCCATCATACATGACCGCACATTCCCTGCGTGGGTATTCCCACTAGGCCACCTGCCACCCCAAAATATGTGAAAACACCTAACAGACATTAGGGCTCATAAATATTACAGTTTATTCATTACTTTAGCAATATTTGATTTAACTTGTACTAATAAAATGATGTAAAAATACCTATACAAAAGAGATTTAACTGATAAAATGCAATAAGGTGGTCATCAACTTCATTTTAGGGACCAAATGGGCCCAATACGGACAGCCGATCCAAAGAGTGGGCTTATTGCAGGAACAGTGAAGTCTGTCCTCACCAGATATGAGCTGCCAACACTGGGCAACACTGGGCCAATGGGATAATATGGAGCTGATTAGCAAGAAAGTATCAGCCCAATGTGGGCATGTTTGCTGGGACACACACACAGTAAACTGACCTGAGATTAGCAGGGTGAGATACAACAACGTTTCCATCACTGTGAAATTCAAAGGATATATGATTAAAATGAATGCACTTCAAGGTTGCAACACTTTACCAACACAAACTGTCTCTCTCCTTCTTTACTGATATGACCTGACAGGACAGGTGAAGATAACCCTCTATGTATTATCACCTGTTCAGAGACAGGAACAGTCAGTGATTGTTAGGTTATGTTTCTAAAGTATTGGAGGTGGGTAGGGATGAAAAACCTCAACATAACGTTTCCAGAGAGTAGGAACACATGGTGGATTATTCTACACTGGAACCTTCAAAACTAGGAATTTAAAAAGTATCTTATAAATATTATACACATTTCTCTACAATGAAAAATGAAATATCAACAATCACAAATAACCTCACCTGTTGTTTGAAGAAAACTCTCTTACTCTCGCTCTGTCTCTCTATCTCTATCTCGCTAGTCAACTCTCTCCCCTTTCTGTCTCTCTGTCTCTCCTACTGTGTGTCTGTCATCACATGTTTGTCCCTTTTTAAACATGACACTGCTCCTCATTTGCTTGAATTTGTTATTCATCTCTAAACAAACAAAACTGTGATGTGACATTTATCCCACTGGAAAAGGCGTTGAACAGAGCCAGGGAAGGAAACAGTTAGAGGCTATACAGAACATGTTCATGTGATGGTTCTGTTGATCCAAAGGAGATAACCCAGTCCTCTAGATAGACATATTGCCCAGAAATTGCCTCATTGTACCGAAAAGGACCCAAGTCCTAAAAATCAAATGGTTGTGTAATTTCAAGAATTGTTCAGGTCAGTGAGGCCTGAATTGAGAGTGATACAAGGTATCAAGAGAGTTCCAGAAGGACGATGGTCCAAGTCAACACCAATACTTCCCACAGTTGTGGTCAAGTTGGCTGGTAATGGATCTGTACTCGAAATTACTCATTCCATCTCTTCCCTCATCATCAATTGGATTGATATCTGGTGACTGGTGAATGACTGTTAACTGTCATGGAAACAACAGGTGGTCTTACTGTTTTGTCCACTCATTGTGTACATCAGCATAAACTACTCCAGCATTGGGTGTTCAGCCCTCTCTCTCTCGTCTTTCATTGGGTGCTCTGACCTCCCTCCCCTCTGTCATTGGGTGCTCTGCCCTCCCTCTCTTCTGTCATTCAAGGTGCTCTGACCTCCCTCCCCTCTGTCATTGGGTGCTCTGCCCTCCCTCTCTTCTGTCATTGGGTGCTCTGACCTCCCTCCCCACTTTCATTGGGTTCTCTGCCCTCCCTCTCCTCTTTCATTGGGTGCTCTGACCTCCCTCCCCTCTGTCATTGGGTTCTCTGCCCTCCCTCTCCTCTTTCATTGGGTGCTCTGCCCTCCCTCTCCTCTGTCATTGAGTATTCTGCACTCCCTCTCCTCTGTCATTTGGTGCTCTCAAATCAAATCACATTTTTATTGGTCACTTACACTTGTTTAGCAGATGTTAATCCGAGGTCTAGTCGATGTGGATAGGGGGTGCTCCCTCTGCTGTTTCCTGAAATCCATGATTATCTCCTTTGTTTTGTTGTCTTTGAGTGAGAGGTTATTTTCCTGGCACTACTCTCCCAGAGCCCTCATCTGTCGGAGCGATGAACTGAGAATCCAGATTGCTGGACAGACTCGGACAGTATATCCTGAGAGAGACATGTTTCCGTGAAAAAAGTATGTTACAATCTCTGATATCTCGCTGAAAGGAAACTCTTGCCCTGAGCTCGTCAACTTTATTATGCAAGGACTAAACATTAGCGAGTAATATACTCGGAAGGGGTGGGTGGTGTGTCGTCTCCTAAGTCGGACTAAAAAACCACTCCGAGTAACACTCCTTAGCCAGTGTTGTTTTTGGTCGGTCTCTGGAATCAGTTCAATTTCCCTGGGTTGTGCGAACAAGGGATCCACTTCGGAAAAGTTGTATTCCTGGTCGTAATGCTGGTAGTGCTGGTGAGTTACAGTCGCTCTGATATCCAATAGTTCTTCCCGGCTGTAAGACATAACATTTTCTTGTCTAAAAATGTAAGAAATAATACATTAAAAATAAAAAATACTGCAAAGTTTCCCAAGAACTCTGTGTCGGCTCCATTTTACAATTCTCCACTCCCTCTCACCTGTCATTGGGTGTTCTGCACTCTTTCTCCTCTGACATTTAGAGTGAATTCATGCAAAGCTTCTGTCTTTTCCAAATGCAAACCATTGGTCAGCAGATCATGGTTACAGCTGACATTTGTTTGCTGGTTGTGATGGGTCTTAATGAGTAACAAAACAAACACACCCTACACTCATACACTCTTATTTGGTCATAAAAAAAATGTATAGTTTAATTAATATAAAACCTTGTTGATAAATGAGAGATTATTTATTGAAATCTAAATTAATTTACAGTAAGGAAATACAGAGCTGTTAGGATGGTAATCTGACATGAGATCTGTGCTTGCAACTGGGACTTTCACCTGAATCATTCATTGATGTCAATCTACAGAAATTCCAGTGATCAGATCTCAAGTCTGAATTCTGTCTATAATGACTGAGGATAAAGAGCATCTCTCACTATCACACATCATGTTATTTATTCATTTTCCAAATGAACCATCAAGTCTACAGTTGAAACTAGGTTCTAATATATAAACTAACAAAAGAGATTCAAACAATGAACAATGTTAAAGATTTGTAATGTAATATCACATCCTTTGATAAAACAATATTAATATATGATAAAACAATATTAATATATGATAAAACAATATTAATATATGATAAAACAATATTACATTTATTATAAAACAATATTAATATATGATAAAACAATATTACATTTATTGTAAAACAATATTAATATATGATAAAACAATATTACATTTATTATAAAACAATATTAATATATGATAAAACAATATTACATTTATTATAAAACAATATTAATATATGATAAAACAATATTACATTTATTATAAAACAATATTAATATATGATAAAACAATATCATGTATGGTAAAACAATATTAAATATATGATCAAATGATTACTGTATCTCAGATTAATACCTGTTTTAAACTGAGAAAATCTAGACCAGTACAGATAATTAATGTTAATAAAATGAGAAATGTAGGGAGAACATGTGACATAACTAGAGTTCTCTTTTTGTCATCATCCTCTTCTTCATCCTCTTCGTCTTCTTCTCCTCCTCTTCTTTCTTGGGAGACCCCTCTTCCTCCTTGTGGAAGACCTTCCCATCAGGCTGCTTTTTCCATGTCACTTTGGTGTCTGCAGGTAACCCCTGCTCCTTCAGCTTGTCTCTTATCTGGAGAGACACACTCATACAGAGACCCACAATATTTCACTTTGTAATAGTCATTGTGAAGATCTACAACTACTATTCATTCCTGCTATACTGAGATGTTCTTCACTTTAACCCTTTGACTCTATGAGGAGATAAGGCTTATATTTGTCCTGTTTCTGTAAGGACCGACGCTGGAGTTGAGAAGCAGGTACCGGGAGTCAACATTTAATTAGGAACAAACATGGAACAAGACAGGAACAGAGTCAACACACTGGTACACAAAGACAGACGAAAATCAATGCTGAAGCAGGGAACAGAGCAGGGGAACAGACAGATACAGTGGGGCAAAAAAGTATTTAGTCAGCCACCAATTGTGCAAGTTCTCTCACTTAAAAAGATGAGAGAGATATGTAATTTTCATCATAGGTACACTTCAAATAAGACAGACAAAATGAGAAAAAAAATCCAGAAAATCACATTGTAGGATTTTTTTTATTAATTTATTTGCAAATTATGGTGGAAAATAAGTATTTGGTCACCTACAAACAATCAAGATTTCTGGCTCTCACAGACCTGTAACTCCTTCTTTAAGAGGCTCCTCTGTCCTCCACTCGTTACCTGTATTAATGGCACCTGTTTGAACTTGTTATCAGTATAAAATACACCTGTCCGCAACCTAATTTCTCATTTTAGCGTGATTTGAAGAAGAAGGATTATCACACTCCAAACTCCACTATGGCCAAGACCAAAGAGCTATCAAAGGACACCAGAAACAAAATTGTAGACCTGCACCAGGCTGGGAAGACTGAATCTGCAATAGGTAAGCAGCTTGATTTGAAGAAATCAACTGTGGGAGCAATTATTAGGAAATGTTTTTCTGCAAAGGGACCAGGACGACCGATCCATATCGTGAGATTTTGGCCGTGTATCGTGAGATTTTGAGTGAAAACCTCCTTCCATCAGCAAGGGCATTGAAGATGAAACGTGGCTGGGTCTTTCAACATGACAATGTTCCCAAACACACCGCCCGGGCAACGAAGGAGGGGCTTCATAAGAAGCATTTCAAGGTCCTGGAGTGGCCTAGCCAATCTCCAGATCTCAACCCCATAGAAAATCTTTGGAGGGAGTTGAAAGTCTGTGTTGCCCAGCAACAGCCCCAAAACATCACTGCTCTAGTAGAGGAGATCTGCATGGAGGAATGGGCCAAAATACCAGCAATAGTGTGTGAAAACCTTGTGAAGACTTACAGAAAACATTTGACCTCTGTCATTGCCAACAAAGGGTATATAACAAAGTATTGAGATAAACTTTTGTTATTGACCAAATACTTATTTTCCACCATAATTTGCAAATAAATTCATTAAAAATCTGTCATAGTTGAAGTGTACCTATGATGGAAATTACAGGCCTCTCTCATCTTTTTAAGTGGGAGAACTTGCACAATTGGTGGCTGACTAAATATTGTTTTGCCCCTCTGTATAGGGGAGGTAATGACAGAGTTGACATAAGTCCAGGTGAGTCCAATAATTGCTGATGCGCCTGACGAGGAAAGGCAGGTATGCGTAATGACGGTGGCAGGAGTGCGTAATGCTGGGGAGCCTGGCGCCCTCGAGCGCCAGGAGGTAAGAGTGGGAGGAGACGTGACAGTGCCTGGGGGAGCCTGACGGGCTGGCCGAGGCACGGGCACGGTACAAGCCGGCTGGGTGTGATATCCTGACGAACCGGCAGAGGCGTGAGAGTCTGGTGAGCCGGCTGATGCATAGGAGCCTGACAATCTGGCTGAGGCAGGAAGGCCTGTCGATACCGCTGAGGTGTGGGAAGTCAATGATCCGGAGAAGGCGTACCAGCCTGAAGAGCCGGTTGGGTGAAAAACCTGACGATCCGACTGAGGCCTGACGTGGGATTGGCGCCTTCCGAGCCAACCGGGGCAAGGAACCGCTAGAGCCAGCTTCGGCGTGACAGCCAGACAAACTGGCTTAGGCACCCCCGGTTCCATCGGTGGCGGCCCCCGGACACGACGCCACCACTAACCAGAAAGCCAGCACTCAGAGATGCTTCATTTGGGGGTTTCAGCATTCTGTAAAGTCCGACGCTGGAATCGGGAAGCAGGTACCGGGAGTCAACATTTAATTAGGAGTAAACATGGAACAAGACTGGTACAGCGTCAGCACACTGGTACACAAAGACAGACGACAATCAATGCTGAAGCAGGGAACAGAGCAGGGGAACAGACAGATATAGGGGAGATGACAGAGGTGATTAAGTCCATGTGAGTCCAATAATCGCTGATTGCTCGTGACGGAGGAAGGCAGGTGTGCGTAATGCTGGGGATACTGGCGACCCACATGCGCCAGAGGGGAAGAGCAGGAGCAGGCGTGACAATTTCACACATGTACAAGTGCGTGAATTGGAAATGTGTTTTTGCTAATTCCACTCTCCCTGAGACACCTTCGGAGAGTGGGGTCACAGCCAGGATAAAACATCATCCACACCAGACTAAGACCCAAATTAGAGAGGAGGTCATTCACAACAGACTAGGACCCAGACCAGAGAGGAGGTCATCCACAACATCCACAAGAGTTGGTTCTTCATGAACAGGGGGAAACTGACCTCTTGTAAGATGGCGTCCTGAACAGCAAGATCTCTGAGGTTCAGATTTTGATCCTTTGGGGTCATCTTCACTCTCACCACCTGTCTCTTCAGTTGAGCTTTCTTGGTCGTGGGCAGGGGGGTAGTCATGGTTGTGGGCATGGGGGTAGTCTTGGTTGTGGGCAGGGGGATAGTCATGGTTGTGGGCATGGGGGTAGTCGTGGTCGTGGGCAGGGGGGTAGTCGTTGTCGTGGGCAGGGGGGTAGTCGTGGGCAGGGGAGTAGTCGTGGTCGTGGGCATCGGGGTAGTCGTGGTCGTGGGCAGGGGGGTAGTCGTGGTCGTGGGCAAGGGGGTAGTCGTAGGCAGGGAGGTAGTCGTGGTTGTGGGCATCGGGGTAGTCATGGTTGTGGGCATCGGGTTAGTCGTGGTCGTGGGCAGGGGGGTAGTTGTGGTCGTGGGCATCAGGGTAGTCGTGGTCGTGGGCAGGGGGGTAGTCGTGGTCGTGGGCATGGGGGCAGTCGTGGTCGTGGGCAGGGGGGTAGTCGTGGTCGTGGGCAGGGGGGTAGTCGTGGTCGTGGGCATGGGGGTAGTCGTGGTCGTGGGCAGGGGGGTAGTCGTGGTTGTGGGCAGGGGGGTTGTCGTGGTCGTGGGCAGGGGGATAGTTGTGGTCGCTGTAGTCGTTGTGGTCTCCACAGCTATGCCAAGAAGAGAATAAAATCCCACAATGACAGTAGTGAATCACGGGGGCAACATTAGAGTTCTCCTGTCATCATAGTATCAGGTAGATCAGGAGGAGAAAACGGTAACTTACCGGAGCAGATGAAAGGAAAGGTGTCATCAGAGGGATAATTTCTCATTTTAGCGTGATTTGAAGAAGAAGGATTAGAATGCACCAGAGTGCAGTTGTATGTCTGTTCTGTTGAAAGCCATCCTGGCAACCAGTTTCTGAATGAGGAGTCACTCTGGTCTGACCATCTCCAGGAGTCTAGAAACAGACCGATCCACACAGGAAGTCCCCTCAGTGTTATCTTCTTATTTATCTCTGTGTTCTCAGTCTGGTTTCTCACACTGACCAGGTCTGTGTGATACTGTCTGCAGTAACTCTGAGCATCTATCCAGGTCTTGTTCTCCTGAAGTAAGACGTATGTTAGGTTGGTGCCTTGTTTTCCTGCAAAAGCAAAATGTAATAATCAATACAAATATTCAATGAAACATCATCTAATTATCCTCTATAGTAAATGTTCTGATTGATTTGATAACAGATCAATAACTGATTAACAACTTAAAACCTGTTACGGATGATGCGAATTCTCGCAGCTTTTCGCAACTTTCTGTTAAAAATCGCGCAACATTTCAACGTCCAGCTACTCATTCCAGGAATATAGTATATGCATATGATAAGTATGTGTGTATAGAACACACTCTGAAGTTTCTAAAACTGGTTAAATCATGTCTGTGGCTATAACAGAACGTGTTCAGGAGTAAAAATCCCAGGGAAAACTGTTCACCAAAAACACAAAATAAATATTAATCCGCCAGTCTTTGAATTGTCTAAGGCGATAGAAAATAGATGAGTTCCGTTTACAACGCCTACAGCTTCCACCCGATGTCGCCAATACTGGCATTTCATTGCAAGTTTATCCTTGGTGGGATGATGTATAGGCACTTCCTGTCTTGGGGTGCACCCAGGAAATTATGAAAGTGAAAAAAATGGACGATGATTTCAAGACTTGCTGTTATCGAATACAGATCGCCCCGTGATCAATTTGATCGATTATTAGCGTTTATTAATACCTAAAGTTGGTTTACAAAAGTAGTTTGAAGTGATTTGTAAAAGTTTATAGGCAACTTTTTTAATTTTAAAAAGTGTCGTTGCGTCTTGTAAAGTTGAATTTTCCTTGGATCAGACGGCCTTCATAAATGGACATTTTGGGCATACTTTGACGGATTTAATCGGGAAAAATACCCAATTGTGATGTTTATGGGACATATAGGAGTGCCAACAAAGAAGCTCGTCAAAGGTAATGAATGTTTTATATTTTATTTCTGTGTTTTGTGTAGCGCCGGCTACCGCAAAATCTTTTGTTTAGGTCTCGTTCAGGTATTTTGAGGGGTGCATGCTATCAGATAATAGCTTCTCATGCTTTCGCCGAAAAGCATTTTACAAATCTGACATGTTGGCTAGATTCACAACGAGTGTAGCTTTAATTGAGTACCTTGCATGTGTGTTTTAATGAAAGTTTGAGTTTTATCGAGTACTACGAGTGGCGCTCTGAAATTTCCGCTGACTTTGGTTCCTGTACAGGAACCACAATACGTAAGAGGATTTATTAAAGCTATCATGAGTCTATGTTTCAACTCAATGGCAGCCCCAGCACTTAGAACAGGCTTCATCATTAGTATGTAAACACTCACCATCATAACAGATGAAGTGATGCTGGTCATCACAGGAGGCGTTGTTCCACAACCCAGCTGTACTCATAAAAACACAGTTGCCATTTTGGGGTGTCCCAGTGTCCCAGTTTCTGAACTCAGTCTCCCCCTCTCTGTAGAAACGTCTGTCTGCCAGAGACCAGTGCCACTTCATTGAGTCTCCCTTCTTCAGTCCAATCCAGTACCAGAATTTATAGTCATTGGCACTGGTAATCAGCCTGTTCAGGTCCTCCATGTCATCTACTGTAGCCAGGTCAGTGTATTTCTCTCTGCAGTAACTCTGGGCATCAGTCCAGGTCTTTTCTATGTTTATGACGTGATACTGACAAATAAGACACGAGGAAGGTGTGTAGAACCCTGCGAAGAGAATAATGATTCATGACAGACATTTTATCCAGCAACCACAATCATCTATGCATCTTTACACGTGGTACACCAAATTGTGCAAGCAAACACACACGTGTCACACACACACACGTGTCACACACACACGTACAAACACACTCACATCTAACTGACCTGAGATTAGGAGGATGAGGTACAAAGAAGTTTCCATCAGTGTGAAATTCAAAGGAAATATGGCTAAAGATGTGATCAGAGACTCCTACACTCAGTTTAGAGTTGTGTTCCAAGAGATTTCAAAAGGTACCAATTACATCTGAAATGTAACCAGAATGATTGAAAAAAAACTGGGTTACATTCATTTCTCTACATTAATGCTAAAAATATTATACATTTTAAACATGGCCTAACCTGTTGTTTGTAGGAAACTCTGTCTCGCTCCGTCTATCTTGCTCTCTCCAGATCTCTCTCTCCTTCTGTGTCTATCTCCGTTGCTTGGCCCTATATACATCTTAAACTGATACCCATTGATTTGAATTTGTTTTTCATATTCTTTGTTTCCAAATAGGGGTATGCAAAAAGGAGTAGACATTCTCATGAAGTTATTATCTTAGTCAAACAAACAGATGGCACGTAACATCTATCACTATGGCAACAGGGTTGGACATAGCCAGGGACACCAGCTGAGCGTTTTGTCAAAGTTCAGAAACAGGTATTTGTAGTTGTCCACATATTCTAAGTCCAGAGTAGTGATGTTGGACAGGCGGGCAGGTGCAGGCAGCTGTCACACCCTGACCATAGTTTGCTTTGTGTTTCTATGTTTTGTTTGGTCAGGGTGTGATCTGAGTGGGCATTCTATGTTGGATGTCTAGTTTGTCTGTTTCTGTGTTTGGCCTGATATGGTTCTCAATCAGATGCAGGTGTTAGTCGTTGTCTCTAATTGGTAGCCGTATTTAGGTAGCCTGTTTTGTCATTGTGGGTTGTGGGTGATTGTCTATGTTTGTTGTTTGTGTCAGCACAGTTCTCATTATAGCTACACGGTCGTTATTCGTTTATTGTTTTGTATAGTTTGTATTCAGTGTTCAGTGCTTTCTTTAATTAAAAAACCATCATGAACACATACCACGCTGCATTTTGGTCCGCTCCTTACGACGATCGTGACAGCAGCGATCGGTTGAAGAGCATGCATTTAGTTTTATTTGTATTTAAGAGCAGTTGGAGGCCACGGAAGGAGAGTTGTATGGCATTGAAGCTCGTCTGGAGGGTTGTTAACACAGTGTCCAAAGAAGGGCCAGAAGTATACAGAATGGTGTCGTCTGCGTAGAGGTGGATCAGAGACTCACCAGCAGCAAGAGGGACTGTATCTCATTCCCTTTCACACTCTCTTCATCCCTCTGTATTTAGGACCCTCTTCATCCCTCTATATTTAGGACCCTCTTCATCCCTCTTTATTTAGGACCCTCTCCATCCCTTTCACACTCTTCATCTGTTCCTCTCTCTGTGTTCTCCCCCTCTCTCTTTTTCTCCCTCTCCATCCCTCTTCATTTAGGACCCTCTTCATCCCTCTGTGTTCTCCCCCTCTCTCTTTTTCTCCCTCTCAATCTCTCTCAGAAAGACATGACATCTTTCTTTCACCTTGCCCGTGTTTGTTTCTGTCACTTTACTAGTGCTACACTCTATCACTCATTCATTTTGTTTCAGTCCAGTCCAGTTCTGTGTGTTTGTGTTTTTTTTGCTAAACTATCCTTGTAGGGAACAAGAATCTCTCACAAGCATAGCTAAACATGGATCATTCGGACAATTGCGGACATTTTGCCCATCCCCACAAAATATGGGATGGGTAAAATATGGGGTAAGGGTTACAATTATGGTTAGGATTTAGGTTAGGGATTACAGTTAGGTTTAGGGTTAGGATTAAGGTTAATGGTTAGGGTTAGGATTAAGTTTAGGGTTAGGGGTTACGGTAGGTTTACGAGTTAGGGTTAGGATTCAGGTTAGGGTTAGGGTTAGGATTAAGGTTAGGGTTAGGGGTTACGGTAGGTTTAGGAGTCAGGGTTAGGATTAAGGTTAGGGTTAGGGGTTACGGTAGGTTTAGGAGTTAGGGTTAGGATTAAGGTTAGGGTTAGGATTAGGGTTAGGGGTTACAGTAAATTTTAGGGTTAAGATTAAGGTTAGGGTTAGGGGTTACGGTAGGTTTAGGGTTAGGATTAAGGTTAGGGTTAGGATTAATGTTAGGGTTAGGGGTTACGGTAGGTTTAGGATTAGGATTAAGGTTAGGGTTAGGGATTACGGTAGGTTTAGGGTTAGGATTAATGTTAGGGTTAGGGGTTACGGTAGGTTTAGGGATAGAAGTTACGGTTAGGTATAGTTTTAGGGTTATGTGTTTGGGGTTCAGTTTAGAGGTTATTATTAGGTTTAGGGTTACTGTTAATATTTAGGGAGAATAGGATTTTGGATGGGAATCAATTGTTTGGTCCCCACAAGGATAGCAATACAAGACTGTGCGTGTGTGTCCGTGTGCCTCTTTTGCTACACATAACAAAAAGCCTGAACTCTGTCTGTTGTTGTTGTTGTTAGGCTAACAGTCCCTTTAGTGGTGAGCATCGCTGTCTGTGATGTAAAATAGGTCCTGTCAGGTTTCTATTACCACGATCTCTTCCATTGAGGTCAAAATAGTTTGCATACAGATTGAAGGAGAATAAAGCATATGGAGAGATAGAGAGAGAGAAAGTTCTACTTTCTACGTTCAATTCCTTTTGAAAAAAACACTATGTTGTAAAGAATGACTATAAAAGCTATATCAATAGCATCGCCTCAAATTCTCCATCCCTTTGTTTGTGGTTTTTACAAGTCTGTTGCTGAACATGGGGAGGTTGAGAGGCAGGTAGGAGCGAGATGAGCAGGTTCTCATGGGGTCACTGCTCAGGGCCCTAAATCACCTAAATGATTTCACTATTGGAATTGAAGGGGATTCCTTAGTGCTTTGAGAGTTGCTTTGTGGTTTGACTGGAGATCAGGAAATGACATGTACAGAAGAAACATAAAAACAGGAACAGACGCAATACCAATCAGATGTGTTAGCCACCATCACACAAGTAGAACTTACCACGCTGTGCTTTGGTCCAATCCTTCTTCATCAGACAACCGTTACCGAACTACCCACCACAAGCGGACCAAGCAGCGTGGTATGGAGGAGCAGAGGGTTCAGGATTCGTGGACTTGGGAGGAAATCCTGGACGGGAAATCACCCTGGAGGCAGGCTGGGGAATATCGCTGTCCGAAAGAGGAACTGGAGGCAGCTAAAGCTGAGAGGCTGAGATATGAAGCAAGTCAGCGAAACAGGCACAAGAGGCAGCCCCCGCCAAAAAATGTGGGGGGTGCACACAGGGAGATTGGCGGAGTCAGGCTATAGACCTGAGGCAACACCCTGTGCTTACCGGAAGCAGCGTGGGACTGGTCAGGTGTTATGCGGTAAAGCGCACGGTGTCTCCAGGGTGCGCTCATACCCCGGTGCGCTGTATGCCAGCCCTCTGCAAGTGCCACGTGCGAGTGGGCATCCAGCCAGGGCAGATTGTGGCAGCTCAGCGTGCTTGGTCTCCGGTGTGTTGTTTTGGCCCAGGGTATCCTGCGCCGGCTCTGCGCACTGTGTCTCCGGTGCGCTGGGACTGTTCAGGTCCTCCATGTCATCTACTGTAGCCAGATCAGTGTAATGTGCTCTGCAGTAACTCTGGGCATCAGTCCAGTTCGTATTGTTGCTAATGAGGTGATACTGATGAAGGCATGAGGAAGGTGTGTAGAACCCTGTTAACAGAATAATGATTAATGAGGGATATTTTCTCCAGCAACTTCTCAACCCCAACCACACTATCTATTGATCTGTTAACATACTGTACAGTACACCATGGTGTGCAAACACACACACACCAACGACATCCATAAACACACACACCTGCAGCCATCATCACACACACCCATCATACATGACCGCACATTCCCTGCGTGGGTATTCCCACTAGGCCACCTGCCACCCCAAAATATGTGAAAACACCTAACAGACATTAGGGCTCATAAATATTACAGTTTATTCATTACTTTAGCAATATTTGATTTAACTTGTACTAATAAAATGATGTAAAAATACCTATACAAAAGAGATTTAACTGATAAAATGCAATAAGGTGGTCATCAACTTCATTTTAGGGACCAAATGGGCCCAATACGGACAGCCGATCCAAAGAGTGGGCTTATTGCAGGAACAGTGAAGTCTGTCCTCACCAGATATGAGCTGCCAACACTGGGCAACACTGGGCCAATGGGATAATATGGAGCTGATTAGCAAGAAAGTATCAGCCCAATGTGGGCATGTTTGCTGGGACACACACACAGTAAACTGACCTGAGATTAGCAGGGTGAGATACAACAACGTTTCCATCACTGTGAAATTCAAAGGATATATGATTAAAATGAATGCACTTCAAGGTTGCAACACTTTACCAACACAAACTGTCTTTCTCCTTCTTTACTGATATGACCTGACAGGACAGGTGGAGATAATGCTCCCCACATAGAGGGTTATCACCTGTTCTTTCTCCTTCTTTACTGATATGACGTGGCAGGACAGGTGGAGATAATGCTCCCCACATAGAGGGTTATCACCTGTTCAGAGACAGGAACAATCAGTGATTGTTAGGTTAGGTTTCTAAAGTATTGGAAGTGGGTAGGGATGAAAAACCTCAACATAACGTTTCCAGAGAGTAGGAACACATGGTGGATTATTCTACACTGGAACCTTCAAAACTAGGAATAAAAAAAGTATCTAAAAAATATACACATTTCTCTACAATGAAATATGAAATATCTACAATCACAAATAACCTCACCTGTTGTTTGAAGAAAACTCTCTTACTCTCGCTCTGTCTCTCTCTGTCTCTCTATCTCTATCTTGCTATCCAACTCTCTCCCCATTCTGTCTCTCTGTCTCTCCTACTGTGTGTCTGTCATCACGTTTGTCCCTTTTTAAACATGACACGGCTCCTCATTTGCTTGAATTTGTTATTAATCTCTAAACAAACAAAACTGTGATGTGACATTTATCCCACTGGAAAAGGCGTTGAACAGAGCCAGAGAAGGAAACAGTTAGAGAGGCTATACAGAACATGTTCATGTGATGGTTCTGTTGATCCAAAGGAGATAACCCAGTCCTCTAGATAGACATATTGCCCAGAAATTGCCTCATTGTTCCAAAAAGGACCCAACTCCTAAAAAGGGTTGAGTAATTTCAAGAATTGTTCAGGTCAGTGAGGGCTGAATTGAGAGTGATACAAGGTATCAAGAGTTCCAGAAGGACGATGGTCCAAGTCAACACCAATACTTCCCACAAGTTGTGTCAAGTAGGCTGGTAGTGGATTTCTACTCGAAATAGATCGTTCCATCTAATCCCTCATGATCAATTGGATTGATATCTGGTGACTGGTAAATGACTGTTAACTGTCATGGAGAGAGCAGGTGGTCCTGATGTCTTGTACACTCAGTGTCTAGATAAATACCTCCAGCATTGGGTGCTCTGCCCTCCCTCTCCTCTGTCATTGGGTGCTGTGAACTCCCTCTCCTCTGTCATTGGGTGCTGTGAACTCCCTCTCCTCTGTCATTGGGTGCTGTGAACTCCCTCTCCTCTGTTATTGGGTGCTGTGAACTCCCTCTCCTCTGTCATTGGATGCTCCGCCCTCCCTCTCCTTTTTCATTGGGTGCTCCGCCCTCCCTCTCCTCTGTCATTGGGTGCTCTGCCCTCCCTCTCCTCTTTCATTGGGTGCTCTGCCCTCCCTCTCCTCTGTCAATGGGTGCTCTGCCCTCCCTCTCCTCTTTCATTGGGTGCTCTGCCCTCCCTCTCCTCTGTCATTGGGTGCTCTGCCCTCCCTCTCCTCTTTCATTGGGTGCGCTGCCCTCCCTCTCCTCTGTCATTGGGTGCTCTGCCCTCTGCTCAAGTTTTGAAGGAGCGTGCAATTGACATGCTCATTTCAGGAATGTCCACCAGAGCTGTTACCATAGAATTTAATGTTACTTTATCTACCATAAGCTGCCTCCAACATCGTTTTAGAGATTTTAGCACTACGTCCAACCGGCCTCACAACCACAGACACTATGTAGTGTGTGGTATGGACTAGTGGTTTGCAACGTTGTGAACAGAGTGCCCAATGGTGGATGTAGGGTTATGGTATGGACAGGCATAATGAGTGCATAAAAATAATGTGACTAGGTCCTAAGGACAATCTGTGACTAACAGTAATCTGTGACTAACAGTAATCTGTGACTAACAGTTGTCTGTGACTAACAGTTGTCTGTGACTAACAGTTATCTGTGACTAACAGTTATCTGTGACTAACAGTTGTCTGTGACTAACAGTTGTCTGTGACTAACAGTTATCTGTGACTAACAGTTATCTGTGACTAACAGTTGTCTGTGACTAACAGTTGTCTGTGACTAACAGTTATCTGTGACTAACAGTTATCTGTGACTAACAGTGGCATGTCTGTATTCCCTGTCATGTGAAATCCATAGATTAGGGCCTAATTAATTTATGTTCAGCATTCGGGAAAATAATTAAGACATATTCCCTTTTTCCACATTTTGTTATGTTACATCCTCATTCTAAAATAGTTTTTTTATAATCCTTATCAATCGAAACACAAAACCCCTTAATGACAAAGCAAAAAAAGGTTTTTAGAAATTTCTACAAATGTATAAAAACAAAATATTTAAATAATACCTTATTTACAAATGATTTATTTATATTCAGACCCTTTGCTATATGACTCGAAACTGAGCTCAGGTCAATCCTGTTTCAATTGACCATCCTTGATGTTTCTACTACAGTTCTTGATTGGAGTTCAACTGTGGTAAACTCAATTCATTGGACATGATTTGGAACGGCACACACCTGTCTATATAAGGTACAGCAGTTGACGATGCATGTCAGAGCAAAATAACAGGTCATGGGGTCGAAGGAATAATCCGTAGAGCCCTGAGACAGGATAATCTCGAGGCACAGATCTGATCTGGGAAAGGGTACTAAAATATTTATGCAGCATGTAACTTCTCTAGGGTAGGGTGCAGCATTGGGAATTTTGGAAGAAAAGCGTGCCCAAATTAAACTGCCTGCTACTCTGCCATGAAAGCTAGAATATGCATGTAATTAGTAGATTTGGATAGAAAACACTCTGACGTTTCTAAAACTATTTGAATGATGTCTGTGAGCATAACAGAACTCATATGGCAGGCAAAAACCTGAGACACAATCCAACCCGGAAATGAGAAATCTGAGGTTTGTTGTTTTTTGACTCTTGCCCAATCGAATACACAGTGTCTATGGGGTCATGTTGCACTTCCTAAGGCTTCCACTAGATGTCAACAGTCTTTAGAAACTTGTTTGATGCTTCAACTGTGAAGTGTGGCCGAATGAGAGGGGAATGAGTCAGGTGTCTGCCAGCAGCCACGAGCTCAGTCTCGCGCGTTCACGTGAGAGCGACCTGCATTCCATTGCATTTCTGAAGACAAAGGAATGCTCCGGTTGGAACATTATTGAAGATTTATGTTTAAAACATTCTAAAGATTGATTCCATACATCGTTTGACATGTTTCTACAGACTGTAATGGAACTTTTGGACATTTCGTCTGCTTCTAGTGAACGCACTTCGTGACTTTGGATTTGTTTACAAAACGTCCTAACAAAAGTAGCTATTTGGACACAAATGATGAACATTATCAAACAAAACAAACATTTATTGTGGAACTGGGATTCCTGGGAGTGCATTCTGATGAAGATCATCAAAGGTAAGTGAATATTTTTAATGCTATTTCTGACTAATGTTGACTCCAACATGGCGGACATCAATTTGGCTTGATTTGTCGTCTGAGCACCGTACTCAGATTATTGCATGGTTTGCAAGTTTTTTTTAAATCTGACACAGCGGTTGAATTAAGGAGAAATATGTATTTAATTCTGTGAATAACACTTGTATCGTTTATCAATGTTTTATTATGAGTGTTTTTGTGAATTGATGTGGCTCTCTGCAAAATCATGTTTTGGAACTACTGAACATAATGCGCCAAAGTAAACTCAGATTTTTGGATATAAATATGAACTTTACCGAACAAAACATACACGTATTGTGTACCATGAAGTCCTATGAGTGTCATCTGATGAAGATCATCAAAGGTTAGTGATTCATTTTATCTATATTTCTGATTTTTGTGACTCCTCTCTTTGGCTGGAAAAATGGCTGTGTTTTTCTGTGACTTGGCTCTGACCTAACATAATCGATTGGTTTGTTTTCGTCGTGAAGCCTTTTTGAAATCGGACACTGTGGCTGGATTTACAAAAAGTGTCTTTAATCTTTAAAATGGTGTAAAATACATGTATGTTTGAGGAATTTTAGTTATGGGATTTCTGTTGTTTTGAATTTGGCGCCCTGCAGTTTCACTGGCTGTTGACAGGTGGAACGTTACCGTCTCACATACCCTAGAGAGGTTAAAGGTCTCCAAGAACACTGTGGCCTCATGGAAGAAATTTAGAACCACCAAGACACTTCCTAGAGCTGGCCGCCGGGCAAAACTGAGCAATCGGGGGAGAAGGGCCTTGGTTAGTGAGGTGACCAAGAACCCGATGGTTCCTCTGACAGAGCTCTAGGGTTCCTCTGTGGAAATGGGAGAAAATTCCAGAACGACAACCATCTCAGCAAGACTCCACCAGTCAGGCCAATGCGGTAGAGTGGCCAGACGGAAGCCACTCCTCTGTAAAAGGCACATGACAGCATGCTTGAAGTTCGCCAAAAGGCAGATGAAGACTCTCAGACAATGAGAAAAAAGATTCAATGGTCTTATGAAACCAAGATTGAGCTCTTTGCCGGACTTCAAACCGTCCAACCTGACAGAGCTTTTAGAGGATCTGCAGAGAAGAATGGGAGAATCTCCCCAAATACAGGTGTGCCAAGCTTGTAACATCAATTACAAGAAGACTTGAGGCTGTAATCACTGCTAAGGGTGCTTCAACAAAGAACTGAATTAAGTGTCCGAATACTTATGTAAATCTAATATTTAAATTTGTATTTGTAATACATTTGCATAGAAATCTAAGAACCTGTTTATTCTTTGTCATTATGGGGTATTGTGTGTAGATTGATGAGGGGAATAAACTGTTATGGAAAAAGTCAAGGGGTCTGAATACTTTCCCAAATTCACTGCAGACCATAATATAAAATATAATAGAACATTTCATCCAAAAGTAGTTAAGCATACATTTTCCATATTGGTGGTCCCAGGGAAAACAAACCAACAATCATGGCATTGAAAGCTGTCACGCCCTGACCTTAGAGAGCCGTTTTATTTATAATAAAACTTTTCACTCCACATTTCATGTGGAAAGGGATGTTGTGTCTTGAATGGGGGGGAAACCAGAATGGTCCCTTCCAACTCTCGGTCACACTACCTCTCCATCTAGCTACAACCTATTTGGTTAGGTCAGGGTGTGATGTGGGGTGGGCATTCTATGTTTTGTTTTCTATGTTTCTTAATTTCTATGTTTTGGCCGGGTATGTTTCTCAATCAGGGACAGCTGTCTATCATTGTCTCTGATTGGGAATCATACTTAGGTAGCCCTTTTTCCCTCCTTTCAGTGTGGGTAGTTTACTTTGTTAGAGGCAGTATAGCCGAAGTTAAGCCTCACGGTTGTATCTTTGTTTGTTGTTTTGTTGGCGACATTTTAAATAAAAGGAAAATGTATACTCACCACGCTGTACCTTGGTCTTCTTCTTATGATGCCCGTGACAGAACTACCCACCACCAAAGGACCAAGCAGCGTGGCCATGAGCAGCAGAGATCCTGGGCCCGGGAAAAGAGAGAATGGAGGACATCTTGGACATGGGAGGAGGTTATGGCAGGGGACAAGATCCTGCCATGGAAACAGGCTGAAGCAGCGAATGAGGAGTGACTTTGCTACCAGGAGTCACAGCAACGGAGCAGGCACGCTCCAGCCAGGTCGGAGGGTGCCGGCTCAGAGCATCTGGCCGCCAGTACGTCTCTACGGCCCAGGATATCCTGCGCCGGCTCTGCGCACTGTGTCGCCGGTGCGTCTGCGCAGCCCAGTGCGTCCTATGCCTGCGCCCCGAATTTTGGCCCACTCTTCCATGCAAAAGCATCCTCAAACCATCACACTACCACCACCATGCTTGACAATTGATATGAAGTGTTTTATCAAATCAAATCAAATTACTGAGGAATGCAGTGTTTGGTTTTCAGCAGAGACAATGGGACCCATCTAGTCCAAAACGTTAGTAGAAGGAACCATGAGTTCTGCTCAGTATCAAGTATCAGCAAGACAATGATCCAAAACACACAATCAAGTCAACATGAAAATGTTCAAAAGCAACACATTTGTAGTTTTGGAATGACCTCGTCAATGTCCAGACCTAATGATCCCATTTGAGATGTTGTGGCAGGACTTGTAATGAGCAGTTCATGATTGAAAACCCACAAATGTCCCTGAGTTTACTTTTTAACACATGATCATTGGGTGTTACTGTCACGTTCTGACCTTTATTTCCTTTGTTTTGTCGTTATTTAGTATGGTCAGGGTGTGAGTTGGGGTGGGCAGTCTATGTTTGTTTTTCTATGATTTGGGTATTTCTATGTTTCGGCCTAGTATGGTTCTCAATCAGAGGCAGGTGTCATTAGTTGTCTCTGATTGAGAATCATACTTGGGTAGCCTGGGTTTCACTGTGTGTTTGTGGGTGATTGTTCCTGTCTCTGTGTTTTGCACCAGACAGGGCTGTTTTTGGTTTTCCACGTTTATTGTTTTGTAGTGTTCGTGTTTATCGTTTTTTATTAAACATGAATCAATATAACCACGCTGCGTTTTGGTCCGCCTCTACTTCACCACAGGAAAACCCTTACAGTTACATAACATTGTTTATGAAATAAATGAAATAAGTATGTAATTGTTGTGTTACTTGTTCACTCAGGTTCCCTTCATCTAATATTCTGTTTTCTTTGAAGATCTGATAACATTCTTCATCTTAAATATGTAAAAGTTGAGAAAATTAGAAAGGAGACAAATACTTTTTCACAGCCCTGTATATCAACATAACTACAAATAACTAATTTACAGACATGATGTGTGAAATGTCTATCTTGAGAACAAACCCTGTAATAAAACAACCAAGTCAAGAAAATTAGCAATAAAAACATCTCATGATAAAACACTATTGATGTTTACACTTAAACAATTTATTTAATAAAACACATTTATTTAGGGTGAAAAAATACATCCCAGTACAGAGAATTAATATAACTAAAAAATAGAAATTAAAGGAGAACATTTTACATAACTAGAGTTCTCTCTTTGTCATCATCCTCTTCATCTTCTTCTCCTCCTCTTCTTTCTTGGGAGACCCCTCTTCCTCCTTGTGGAAGACCTTCCCATCAGGCTGCTTTTTCCATGTCACTTTGGTGTCTGCAGGTAACCCCTGCTCCTTCAGCTTGTTCCTTATCTGGAGAAACACAAAGACACACAGAGACCCACAATATTTCTCTTTCTAATAGTAATTCTAAAGATCTACAACTACAATTCCTTCCTGCTTTGCAGAGACATTCTTGACTTCAAACCTTTGAATCTATGAGGAGATCATAGAGGTGATCTGTAGAGTTTGCATCATTACTGAGTGGTTCTTCATGAACAGGGGGAAACTCACATCTTGTAAGATGGTTTCCTGAACAGCAGGGTCACTGATGTTCAGATGTTGATCCTTTGGGGTCATCTTCATTCTCACCACATGTCTCTTCAGTTGAGGTTTCTCAGTGGTCTCCACAGCAGGACCTACAAGATAATACAATCCCACAATGACAGTAGTGAATCATGGGGGAATTAGAATTATCTTGTCATCATTATATTATTAAGACCAGGAGGAGAATGTTGTAACTTACCATAGCAGATGAAAGGATAGTTGAGACCACAGGGATGATTTATCCATTTAGAATGATACCAGTAATAATAATGATCATAATAAAGACTAGAATACACCAGAGTGCAGTTGTATCCCTGATCTGTTGAAGGCCATCCTGGCAACCAGTTTCTGAATGAGGAGTCACTCTGGTCTGACCATCTCCAGGAGTCTAGAAACAGACCGATCCACACAGGAAGTCCACTCAGTGATATCTTATTCTCTATCTCTGTGTTCTCAGTCTGGTTCCTCACACTGACCAGGTCTGTGTGATTCTGTCTGCAGTAACTCTGAGCATCTATCCAGGCCTTGTTCTCCTGAATTAAGACGTATGTTTGGTTGGTTCCTTGTTTTCCTGCAAAAGTCAAATGTAATAATCAATATAAATATCCAATGAAACATCATCTACTGATCATCTATAGTACATGTCATTGATTTGATAACAGATCAATAACTGATTAACAACTTAAAGCTATCATGGGTCTATGTTTCAAGTCAATGGCAGCTCCAGCACTTAGAACAGGCTTCATCATTAGTATGTAAACACTCACCATCATAACAGAGGAAGTGATGCTGGTCATCACAGGAGGTGTTGTTCCACAGACCAGCTGTACTCATAAAAGCACAGTTACCATTTTGGGGCGTCCCAGTGTCCCAGTTTCTGAACTCAGTCTCCCCCTCTCTGTAGAAACGTCTGTCTGCCAGAGACCAGTGCCACTTCATTGAGTCTCCCTTCTTCAGTCCGATCCAGAACGAATCATCAAAACTGACACTGGTAATCAGCCTGTTCTGGTCCTCCATGTCATCTACTGTAGCCAGATCAGTGTAATGTGCTCTACAGTAACTCTGGGCATCAGTCCAGTTCGTATTGTTGCTAATGAGGTGATACTGATGAAGGCATGAGGAAGGTGTGTAGAACCCTGTTAACAGAATAATGATTAATGAGGGATATTTTCTCCAGCATCTCCTCAACCCCAACCACACTATCTATGGATATGTTAACATACAGTACAGTACACCATGGTGTGCAAACACACAAACACACACCAACGACATCCATAAACACACACCCATCATACATGACCGCACATTCCCTGCATGGGTATTCCCACTAGGCCACCTGCCACCCCAACATATGTAAAAACACCTAACAGAAAATAGGGCTCATAAATATAAAAATGTATTAAATAATTTAGCAATATTTGATTTAACTTGTACTAAATAAATGATATATGAATAAATACCTATACAAAAGAGATTTAACTGATAAATGCCATAAGTTGGTCATCAAGATCATTTTGTGAACCAAATGGGACCAAAATGGACAGCCGATCCAAAGAGTGGGTTTATTTCAGGAACAGTGAAGTCTGTCCTCATCAGATATGAGCTGCCAACACTGGGCAACACTGGGCCAATGGGATAATATGGAGCTGATTAGCAAGGACGTATCGCTGGGACACACACACAGAAAACTGACCTGAGATTAGCAGGGTGAGATACAGTAAACTAACCTGAGATTAGCAGGGTGAGATACAATAAACTGACCTGAGATTAGCAGGGTGAGATACAATAAACTGACCTGAGATTAGCAGGGTGAGATACAACAACGTTTCCATCACTGTGAAATTCAAAGGATATATGATTAAAATGAATGCACTTCAAGGTTGCAACACTTCACCAACACAAACTGTCTTTCTCCTTCTTTACTGATATGACGTGGCAGGACAGGTGGAGATAATGCTCCCCACATAGAGGGTTATCACCTGTTCAGAGACAGGAACAATCAGTGATTGTTAGGTTAGGTTTCTAAAGTATTGGAAGTGGGTAGGGATGAAAAACCTCAACATAACATTTCCAGTGAGCCAACAAGGGTTAGAACACATGGTTGATTATTCTACAA
Source organism: Oncorhynchus mykiss (assembly GCF_013265735.2). Taxonomy (NCBI): domain Eukaryota; kingdom Metazoa; phylum Chordata; class Actinopteri; order Salmoniformes; family Salmonidae; genus Oncorhynchus; species Oncorhynchus mykiss. The sequence continues at coordinate 55,502,706 of NC_048585.1, read as the reverse complement.
TGGAAACTTCAAAAATGGTAATAAAAACAGTATCTTATAAATAATATAAGCATTTATCTACAATAAAATATGTTAGAATTACAAAATGATTTCACAACCCAAAAAAGGCCTCACCTGTTTGTAGAAATCTCTTACTCTCTGTCTATCTCTCTCTCGCTATATTACTCTCTCCCCTTTCTCTCTCTCTGTCCCTCCTACTGTGTGCATGTTATCCCATGTTTATCCATATTTAAACCTTACACTGTTCCTCATTTGCTTGAATTTGTTATTCATCTCAAGTTAAAACAAAACTGTGACGTGACATGCATCTCACTGGATAAGGGGTTGGACAGAACTAGAGAAGGAAACAGTTACATTTGCATGTGATGTTGCTCTTGATTCAAAGGAGATAACACACTCCTCCACTCTAGTCTATTACCCAGAAATTGCTTCATTGTACAGAAAAGGGTTGAGTGATATCTAGTATTGTTCAGGTGAGTGAGTGAGGCCTTATTTGACAGTGACACTCCCAGGTAAAGTCATGAACAGGGCTGGAGGTACCACACAGAGACAGACAGGAACCCAATGGACCTGGTCTCAGCTCTCACTGGTATAAGCTCTCACTGGTCTCAGCTCTCACTCTCTGAAAATTTGTTTTTTTAAGACACATTGTTTTTTTTCACCCTGTTTATATTTGAATGTTATTCAGGAAATGATTGTGTTGCTATGGTAAAAATGTACACTGAGCGCACAAAACATTAGGAACACCTACAGTTGCCCTCAAAACAGCCTCAATCGAGCCTCAATTCATCGAGGCATGAACTCTACAAGGTGTCAAAAGCGTTCCACAGGGATGCTGGCCCAAGTCAACACCAATGCTTCCCACAGTTGTGTCAAGTTGGCTGGTAGTGGATCTCTTCTCCAAATAGCTCGTTGCATCTCATCCCTCATGATCAATTGGATTGATATCTGCTGACTGGTGAATGACTGTTAACTGTCATGGAGAGAGCAGGTGGTCCTGATGTTTTGAAAATGTCTAGATAAACACCTCCAGCGTTGGGTTCTCTGACTTCCCTCTCCTCTGTTATTGGGTGCTCTGCTCTCCCTCTCCTCTGTCATTAGGTGTTCTGCCCTCCCTCTCCTCTGTTATTGGGTGCTCTGCTTTCCCTCTCCTCTATTATTGGGTGTTCTGCCCTCCCTCTCCTCTGTTATTGGGTGCTCTGCTTTCCCTCTCCTCTGTTATTGGGTGCTCTGCTCTCCCTCTCCTCTGTCATTAGGTGTTCTGCCCTCCCTCTCCTCTGTTATTGGGTGCTCTGCTTTCCCTCTCCTCTGTTATTGGGTGCTCTGCTCTCCCTCTCCTCTGTCATTAGGTGTTCTGCCCTCCCTCTCCTCTGTTATTGGGTGCTCTGCTTTCCCTCTCCTCTGTTATTGGGTGCTCTGACCTCCCTCTCCTCTGTCATTGGGTGCTCTGCTTTCCCTCTCCTCTGTCATTAGGTGTTCTGCCTTCCCTCTCCTCTGTTATTGGGTGCTCTGCTCTCCCTCTCCTCTGTCATTGGGTGCTCTGACCTCCCTCTCCTCTGTCATTGGGTGCTCTGCTTTCCCTCTCCTCTGTCATTAGGTGTTCTGCCTTCCCTCTCCTCTGTTATTGGGTGTTCTGCTCTCCCTCTCCTCTGTCATTGGGTGCTCTGACCTCCCTCCCCTCTGTCATTGGGTGTTCTGCACTCTCTCTCTCTCCCCTTTCATTGACTGTGAATTAATGCAAAACTTCAGTATTTTTCAAATGCAAATCATTGGTCAGCAGGTCATGGTTACAGTTGACACCTGTTTGGTGGTTGTGATGGGTATTAATGACTAACATATACATGAAATATGAACCAAATGTAACAAACACACCAATGTAAACCTTTATTTGGTCATAAAAAATGTGTAATTCACATAAAACCTTGTTGATGAATGACAGATTATTTCTTGAAATCTAAATGAACTTCCAGGATGGTAATCTGACATGAGATCTGTGCTTACAACTGGGACTTTCACCTGAATCATTCATTGATGTCAATCTACAGAAATTCCAGTGATCAGATCTCAAGTCTGAATACTGTCTATAATGACTGAGGAAAAAGAGCATCTCTCACCATGTTATTTATTCATATTCCAAATGAACCATCAAGTCTACAGTTGAAACTAGGTTCTAATATATAAACTAACAAAAGAGATTCAAACAATGAACAATGTTAAAGATTTGTAACTTAAAATCACATCCTATGATAAAACAATACTAATATACAATAAAACAAAATTCAATATTTTCACGCCCTGACTGTAGATTGCTTTGTATGTTTCCTGTTTAGTGTTTTGTTTCACCTTTCAGGACTGTTCGTTTGTCGTTTTTTTTTCTCGTATATGACCACTTACCACGCTGCACCTTGGTCCTCCTCTCCATCCACCAACGAAAGCCGTTACAAATATATGATTGAACAATATTAAATATGACCAGTACAGATAATTAATGTAAATAAAAAGAGAACTGTAAGGAGAACATTTAACATAATTAGAGTTCTCTCTCTGTCCTCATCCTCTTCATCTTCTTCTCCTCCTCTTCTTTCTTGGGAGACCCCTCTTCCTCCTTGTGGAAGACCTTCCCATCAGGCTGCTTTTTCCATGTCACTTTGGTGTCTGCAGGTAACCCCTGCTCCTTCAGCTTGTTCCTTATCTGGAGAAACACACACACAGAGACCCACAATATTTCACTCTGTATTAGTCATTCTGAAGATCTACAACTACCATTCCTTCCTGCTATACTGAGACGATCTTCACTTTAACCCTTTGACTCTATGAGGAGATAAGGCTTATATTTGTCCTGTTTCTGTAAGGACCGACGCTGGAGTTGAGAAGCAGGTACCGGGAGTCATCATTTAATTAGGAACAAACATGGAACAAGACAGGAACAGCGTCAATACACTGATACACACTCTGTCCATAGGACAACAATCAGTCGTATATTGCACAATCTGGCCTTTATGGAAGAGTGGCAAGAAGAAAGCCATTTCTTAAAGATATCCATAAAAAGTGTCATTTAAAGTTTGCCACAAGCCACCTGGGAGACACACCAAACATGTGGAAGAAGGTGCTCTGGTCAGATGAAACCAAAATTGAACTTTTTGGCAACAATGCAAAACGTTATGTTTGGCGTAAAAGCAACACAGCTCATCACCCTAAGCACCCTATCCCCACTGTCAAACATGGTGGTGGCAGCATTATGGTTTGGGCCTGCTTTTCTTCAGCAGGGACAGGGAAGATGGTTAAAATTTATGGGAAGATGGATGGAGCCAAATACAGGACCATTCTGGAAGAAAACCTGATGGAGTCTGCAAAAGACCTGAGACTGGGACAGAGATTTGTCTTCCAACAAGACAATGATCCAAAACATAAAGCAAAATCTACAATGGAATGGTTCAAAAATAAACATATCCAGGTGTTAGAATGGCCAAGTCAAAGTCCAGACCTGAATCCAATCGAGAATCTGTGGAAAGAACTGAAAACTGCTGTTCACAAATGCTCTCCATCCAACCTCACTGAGCTCGAGCTGTTTTGCAAGGAGGAATGGGAAAAAATGTCAGTCTCTCGATGTGCAAAACTGATAGAGACATACCCCAAGCGACTTACAGCTGTAATCGCAGCAAAAGGTGGCGCTACAAAGTATTAACTTAAGGGGGCTGAATAATTTTGCACGCCCAATTTTTCAGTTTTTGATTTGTTAAAAAAGTTTGAAATATCCAATAAATGTCGTTCCACTTCATGATTGTGTCCCACTTGTTGTTGATTCTTCACAAAAAAATACAGTTTTATATCTTTATGTTTGAAGCCTGAAATGTGGCAAAAGGTCGCAAAGTTCAAGGTGGCCGAATACTTTCGCAAGGCACTGTATTACACATTTTTAACATGGCCTAACCTGTTGTTTGTAGGAAACTCTGTCTCGCTCCGTCTATCTTGCTCTCTCCAGATCTCTCTCCTTCTGTGTCTATCTCCCTTGCTTGGTCCTATATACATCTTAAACTGATACTCATTGCTTTTAATTTGTTTTTCATATTCTGTTTCCAAACAGGGGTATGCAAAAAGGAGTAGACATTCTCATAAAGTTATTATCTTACTCAAACAAACAGATGGCTCGTAACATCTATCACTATAGCAAAAGGGTTGGACAAAGCCAGGGACACCAGCTGAGCGTTTTGTCAAAGTTTAGAAACAGTTTTTTGAAGGAAGAATTCATGAAAATCAATTGATTTTAATTAGTCACAGTATCAACTGAAACATGATCCAGTGCCTTTTTCACATTCAATGTACCTTTAATCTTCGCTTTAATTAGCTTTTAAAATATAACTAAATGTGTGGATTGTATAAAATTAGCTACAAAACTGCAGATTTACACTCTGGCCAAACGTGTAGAATTGTAGGAAATTAAAACAGAGGGAGGAAGAGAGAGTGGGGTATATGAGGTAAATTGACCAAAAGTGGTAGCGGGGGAGGGGCATAGAGTTAATAGAAGAGGGGGGTGGGGGTGGGGGGGGGTGAATGTGGCCTAAATTGAGTTTGACACTCCCAGGTAAAGACACTTGACTGGAACAGGACTGGAGGTACACCACAGAGACGGGCGGGAACCCAGCGGCCCTGGTCTCAGCTCTCACTGGTCTCAGCTCCCTGACCAGCACTACTCCCCCTACATCAGCAGTAAATATCATAACCCAGCGACCCTGGTATCAGCTCTCACTCCCTGACCAGCACTACTCCCTCTACATCAGCAGTAAATATCATAACCCAGCGACCCTGGTATCAGCTCTCACTCCCTGACCAGCACTACTCCCCCTACATCAGCAGTAAATATCATAACCCAGCAACCCTGGTATCAGCTCTCACTCCCTGACCAGCACTACTCCCTCTACATCAGCAGTAAATATCATATCATAACCCAGCGACCCTGGTATCAGCTCTCACTCCCTGACCAGCACTACCCCCTCTACATCAGCAGTAAATATCATAACCCAGCGACCCTGGTATCAGCTCTCACTCCCTGACCAGCACTACTCCCCCTACATCAGCAGTAAATATCATAACCCAGCGACCCTGGTATCAGCTCTCAGCTCCCTGACCAGCACTACTCCCCTACATCAGCAGTAAATATCATAACCCAGCGACCCTGGTATCAGCTCTCAGCTCCCTGACCAGCACTACTCCCCTACATCAGCAGTAAATATCATAACCCAGCAACCCTGGTATCAGCTCTCAGCTCCCTGACCAGCACTACTCCCCTACATCAGCAGTAAATATCATAACCCAGCGACCCTGGTATCAGCTCTCACTCCCTGACCAGCACTACTCCCCCTACATCAGCAGTAAATATCATAACCCAGCGACCCTGGTATCAGCTCTCACTCCCTGACCAGCACTACTCCCCTACATCAGCAGTAAATATCATAACCCACTGCGTCTGTACTGATGAAATATGCTCCGTTTCTCCATACTCTCTCTCTCTCTCCCACACTCTCACTTTCTTTCTCTCTCATCTGGTCCCTCTATATTTATGTCCCTCTCCGTTCTCCCTCTCTTTTTCTCCCTCTCAATCTCTCTCAGAAAGACATGACATCTTTCTCTCATCTTGCAGGTGTTTGTTTATGTCACTTTAGTAGTGCTTCACTCGTTCACTCTTTTTTCCAGTCCAGTTCTGTTTAATGTGTTTAACCATCCTTGTAGGTACCAGAAGTCCTCACAAGGAAAGTTCAACAACCCAAAAAAAAATTCAGGCAGGTGGGGACATTTTGCCAGTCCCCTCGTGGAAAAAGGCTATTTTAGGCTTAGGGGTTAGGTCTAGGGTTACAATTAGGGTTATAATTAAGGTTTGGGGTTATGTTGCTGTACCCCAGGAAAAGTAGCAGCAGCTATTTGGGATCCTTAATAAATACACATCAGTACAAATACAGTTAGGTATAGTTTTAGGGTTAAGGTTAGGCATAGGGTTATGTTTAGGTTAAGGTTAGGGTTGGATTTAGGGTTAGGGTTTAGGGAAAATAGGATTTTGATTTGGTCCCCACAAGGACAGCAATACAACATTTTCTGTCTGTCTTTTTCTGTAACAATCAATAGCTTGTAAATAGGCTTATGGAGGTCATGAGCCCAATACTCTATCTCTGCTGATGCTGTTGTTGTTGTTGTGTTAACAGTCCCTTATCGCATTTAGTGGTGAGCATCGCTGTTCGTAAAGTACAAAAGGTCCTGTCAGGTTTCTACTATCATGATCTCTGCCATTGAGGGCGAAATAGTTTGCATAAAGATAGTGAAGGAAAATACAGCATATGGAGAGAGATCCGGATCAAAGCTACAAAACAATGTACGCAAGGCAGAATTAGGCCAATATCCACTAATAATAAAAACTCAAAAGAGAAATAAAGTTTTAGAAACATCTAAAATACAGTGACCCCATCTCATATCAATACCAAGCCCTGCAATGCCAAGAGCAGAGCAAATAAGAGTCCCCTCATTCAGCTGGTTCACGAACCTGGTCTACGAACACACTGAAGCCTCAGGATCAGAACATCCAATCAACCAAATTACAACACAGTCAAAACAAAACTACATTACCTACTGGGAAACACAAGCACAAAACAATATTCAGTTCTATCTGGCCCTAAATAATTGTGGCTAACTATTTGACCATGGTTACTGATCAAAACCTAAGAAGAAAATTGACAAAGTACAGGCTCAGTGAGCACAGCTTTGCCATTGAGAAGGGTAGACACAGGAAAACCTGACTCCCTGTAGAGGAAAGGCTGTGCAACCACTGCACAACAGCAGAACCCAAGACAGAGCTGCATTTCGTGACAAAGGTCAAAAATATAAAACAATTAATTGTCATTTCCCCAAATTTGAAACCCTTATTCAAGGTTTCAAAGACCTGTCTGATGATGATAGAGTACCTGTCCTGTTGGGGGAGGAAGCTGAGAGCTGCGTTGCTGCCGGCCATAAGATGAGGGACAGTGTCTGACGGACCAACCAACCTGCACATGTCCTCTATGTTTATTCTTATTGTTCAGTGTATGGTTATATTGACCCTTGGTTATTGTTGTCCCGCTGACAATTTTGATTATTATTATTAATTATGTTAATATTGTACATCTCCAAAGTAAGCTTCGGCAATGTGTACATCGTACCGATAAAGCAAATTGAACTGACTTGAGAGAGAGAGAGTTCTACTTCCTATGTTCAACTACTACTTTGTAAAGAATGACTATAAAAGCTATATCAATAGCATCGGATCAAATCCACCATCCCTTTGTTTGTGGTTTTTACAGGTCTGTTACTGAACATGGGGAGGTTGAGAGTCAGGTAGGAGTGAGATGAGCAGGTTCTCATGGGGTCACTGCTCAGGGCCCTAAATCACCTAAATGATGTCACTATTGGAATTGAAGGGGATTCCTTAGTGCTTTGAGAGTTGCTTTGTGGTTTGACTGGAGATCAGGAAATGACATGTACAGAAGAAACATAAAAACAGGAACAGACGCAATACCAATCAGATAGCCAATCAGACAGCCAATCAGACAGCCAATCAGACAGCCAATCAGACAGCCACACACACTGGATGTGTAATGCACCAACACACAAGTAGCAGATGCAAACACACTCACTCACTCATTCACACACACACACACACACACACACACACACACACACACGTAACATGCAGAGAAACCTATTCACATAAAACTCTGTTATGTTGGATGTTACGACAAAAACACTTATATGGTTTCTTGTTTGGAGGTTATCATGTATCTGACAATACACTGTTTAATCAGATTCACGCCGGCTTCCCACACTGGACCCCACGCCGGCTGCCCAGACTGGACCCCACGCCGGCTTCCCACACTGGACCCCACGCCGGCTTCCCACACTGGACCCCACGCCGGCTTCCCACACTGGACCCCACGCCGGCTGCCCACACTGGACCCCACGCCGGCTTCCCAGACTGGACCCCACGCCGGCTTCCCACACTGGACCCCACGCCGGCTTCCCACACTGGACCCCACGCCGGCTGCCCAGACTGGACCCCACGCCGGCTTCCCACACTGGACCCCACGCCGGCTTCCCACACTGGACCCCACGCCGGCTTCCCACACTGGACCCCACGCCGGCTGCCCACACTGGACCCCACGCCGGCTGCCCAGACTGGACCCCACGCCGGCTCCCCACACTGGACCCCACGCCGGCTTCCCACACTGGACCCCACGCCGGCTTCCCACACTGGACCCCACGCCGGCTTCCCACACTGGACCCCACGCCGGCTTCCCACACTGGACCCCACGCCGGCTGCCCACACTGGACCCCACGTAGGCTGCCCACAATGAGGTGAATCACCTTTGCTCAGCAGCTCCATATTGGCCCCAGGGCAGGAGACCCCAAGGGCAGTCTTCACTTGGTCTGAAATAAGCCCACTCTTTTGGATTGACTTCCTGTTACATTGTGTCAGAAAAACAACCAAGTTGTAGCTATCATATACAGTGGGGCAAAAAAAAGTATTTAGTCAGCCACCAATTGTGCAAGTTATCCCACTTAAAAAGATGAGAGAGGCCTGTAATTTTCATCATAGGTACACTTCAACTATGACAGACAAAATGAGAGAAGAAAATCCAGAAAATCACATTTTAGGATTTTTAATGAATTTATTTGCAAATTATGGTGGGAAATAAGTATTTGGTCACCTACAAACAAGCAAGATTTCTGGCTCTCACAGACCTGTAACTTCGTCTTTAAGAGGCTCCTCTGTCCTCCACTCGTTACCTGTATTAATGGCACCTGTTTGAACTTGTTATCAGTATAAAAGACAGCTGTCCACAACCTCAAACAGTCACACTCCAAACTCCACTATGGCCAAGACCAAAGAGCTGTCAAAGGACACCAGAAACAAAATTGTAGACCTACACCAGGCTGGGAAGACTGAATCTGCAATAGATAAGCAGCTTGGCTTGAAGAAATTAACTGTGGGAGCAATTATTAGGAAATGGAAGACATACAAGACCACTGATAATCTCCCTCGATCTGGGGCTCCACGCAAGAACTCACCCCGTGGGGTCAAAATGATCACAAGAACGGTGAGCAAAAATCCCAGGGACCTAGTGAATGACCTGCAGAGAGCTGGGACCAAAGTAACAAAGCCTACCATCAGTAACACACTACGCTGCCAGGGACTCAAATTCTGCAGTGCCAGACGTGTCCCCCTGCTTAAGCTGGTACATGTCCAGGCCCATCTGAAGTTTGCTAGAGAGCATTTGGATGATCCAGAAAAAGATTGGGAGAATGTCATATGGTCAGATGAAACCAAAATATAACTTTTTGGTAAAAACTCAACTCGTCGTGTTTGAGGACAAAGAATGCTGAGTTGCATCCAAAGAACACCATACCTACTGTGAAGCATGGGGGTGGAAACATCATTCTTTGGGGCTGTTTTTCTGCAAAGGGACCAGGACGACTGATCCGTGTAAAGGAAAGAATGAATGGGGCCATGTATCGTGAGATTTTGAGGGAAAACCTCCTTCCATCAGCAAGTGCATTGAAGATGAAACGTGGCTGGGTCTTTCAGCATGACAATGATCCCAAACACACCGCCCGGGCAACGAAGAAGTGGCTTCGTAAGAAGCATTTCAAGGTCCTGGAGTGGCCTAGCCAGTCTCCAGATCTCAACCCCATAGAAAATCTTTGGAGGGAGTTGAAAGTCCGTGTTGCCCAGCAACAGCCCCAAAACATCACTGCTTTAGAGGAGATCTGCATGGAGGAATGGGCCAAAATACCAGCAACAGTGTGTGAAAACCTTGTGAAGACTTACAGAAAACGTTTGACCTCTGTCATTTCCAACAAAGGGTATATAACAAAGTATTGAGATAAACTTTTTTTTATTGACCAAATACTTATTTTCCACCATAATTTGCAAATAAATTCATAAAAAATCTACAATGTGATTTTCTGGATTTTTTTTCATCATTTTGTCTGTCATAGTTGAAGTGTACCTATGATGAAAATTACAGGCCTCTCATCGTTTTTTAAGTGGGAGAACTTGCACAATTGGTGGCTGACTAAATACTTTTTTGCCCCACTGTATACAGTATATACTGTAACTACACTGAGCAACAATATAAATGCAGCAATCAACAATTTGAAAGTGTTTACTGACTTACATTTAAAGAAGTTTCTGTACATTGCTTGCTGTTTGGGGTTTTAGGCTGGGTTTCAGTACAGCACTTTGTGACATCAGCTGATGTAAGAAGGGCTTTATAAATACATTTGATTTGAATTTGATTTGAACGAAGTAAATCAGTCAATTTAAATAAATTCATTAGACCCTAATCTTTGGATTTCACATGACTCGGAATACAGATATATGCATCTATTTGTCACAGATGCCTTAAAAAAAAAAGGCAGGGGCATGGATCAGAAAACTAGTCAGTATGGTGTGACCACGATTTGGCTCAGGCAGCGAGACATATCTCATTCACATAGAGTTGATCAGGCTGTTGATTGTGGCCTGTGGAATGTTGTCCCACTGCTCTATAATGGCTGTGCGAAGTTGCTGGATATTGGTGGGAACTAGAAAACTCTGTCGTACATGTCAATCCAGAGCACCCCAAACATGCTCACTGGGTGACATGTCTGGTGAGTATGCAGGCCATGGAAGAATTGCGACATTTTCAGCTTCCAGGAATTGTGTACAGATCCTTGCTACACGTGCATGTACATTATCATGCTGAAACATGAGATGATGGTGGAGGATGAAAGGCATGACAATGGGCCTCCAGGATCTTGTCACGGTATCTGTGCATTGAAATTGGCATAGATAAAATGCAATTGTGTTCATTGTCCTAGCTTATGCCTGCTCATGCCATAACCCCACCGCCACCATGGGGCACTCTGTTCACAATGTTGACATCAGGGAACCGCTCGCCCACAGGACGCCATGCGATCCACCCGGTACAGTTAAAACCGGGATTCATCTGTGAAAAGCAGCCCTCTCCATCGTACCAGTGGCCATCGGAGGTGAGCATTTGCCCACTGAAATCGGTTACGACGCCGAACTGCAGTCAAGTTGATACCTTGGTGAGGACGAAGAGCATGAAGATGAGCTTACCTGAGATGATTTCTGACAGTTTGTGTAGAAATTATTCAGTTCTGCCAACTACAGTTTCATCAGCTGTCCAGGTGACTGGTGTCAGACAATCCTGCAGGTGAAGAAGCCGGACGTGGAGGTTCTGGACGGGCGTGGTTACACATGGTCAACGGTTGTGAGGTCGGTTGAACATATAGCCAAATTCTCTAAAACTATGTTGGAGGCGGCGTATGGTAGAGAAATTAACATTCAATTCTCTGGCAACAGCTCTGGTGGACATTCCTGCAGTCAGCATGCCAATTGCACGCTCCCTCAAACGTTAGACATCTGTGGCAATGTGTTGTGTGATAAAACTGCACATTTTAGAGTGGCTTTTTATTGTCCCGAGCATAAGGTGCACCTGTGTAATGATCATACCGTTTGATTTGCTTCTTGATATGCCACACCTGTCTGGTGGGTGGATTTCTGTATGGTGCCGGAGCGCCAAGTCTAGGTCCAAAAGGTTACTTAACAGCTTCTATCCCCAAGCCATTATACTGCTGAACAATTCATCAAATGGCTACCCAGACTATGTACATTGACCCCCCCCCCCCCCCCACTTTGTTTTTACACTGCTGCTACTCTATGTTTATTATCTATGCAGTCACTTACCCCTTACATGTACAAATTTCCTTGACTAACCTGTACCCCCGCACATTGACTCGGTACCGGTACCCCCTGTATGTGACCTCGGTATTGTTATTTTATTTAGTTAGGACTTGGACTTCATTGTAGGTTAATTAAGGGCTTGTAAGTAAAAACGTCACATGTAGGCTTAGTGTGGGCAAACCTGTGCTGGCCTTGGTGTGGGGAAACCTGTGTTGGGCTTGGTGTGGGGAAACCTGTGTTGGGCTTGGTGTGGGGAAACCTGTGTTGGGCTTGGTGTGGGCTAGCCTGTGTTGGGCTTGGTGTGCTCTAACCTGTGTTGGGCTGGTGTGGGCTAACCTATGTTGGGCTGGTGTGGGCTAACCTGTGTTGGGCTTGGTGTGGGCCTGTCTGTGTTGGGCTTGGTGTGAGCTAGCCTGTGCTGGGCTTGGTGTGGGCTAGCCTGTGCTGGGCTTGGTGTGGGCTAGCCTGTGCTGGGCTTGGTGTGGGCTAGCCCCTGTCCACCTTGCCCACCAAATACCCACATGGGGCCAATGGTGTCATGTTTGCTGGAAGTCTCCCGGGTGAGAGAGAGGTTTCTGTTCTTCCTTAAATTATTCAGTTTCTGTAAATGGCATGGAATCAGGAATAGAGTTTTAATTTTCATTCCAAACCAAACGGGCTCAGGCCGGGCAAGGCCTGAATTTCTGAGTATTGAATGGGGCCGGTTTTGAGCTTGAACATAGAACAACAGGGCAATGCTACAGTATGCGTGTCACTAAAGCCACATGTTAGCATACAGTTGCTTAGCATACGCAAATGACAAACAAAGTAGCCTTCCACCACCTTCCATGTTACATCACAACCACAGTACAATATCACCTTCTGTAGACAACATCTGTGTAGGTGCAAGGAGTCACCAGGCTCTCTGGTGAGAGAGAGGTGTCAGTTCTTACCTTAAATTATACATTTTCTGTAAATGGCATGGAATCAGGAATAAACGCCACCTCATTTGTTGTCCGTGGTAAAATAAAGCACTTTGGACGTAAAAAAAATAAATACGTTTTAATGTTTTAATGTAGAAGCACCCAAATGATTGTCTTGTTAGTTTTGGTTGATTTCCAACATGGTGGCTCACTGTCTGGCTTGGAACTGTGTGGAAAGAGTCTTTTCCCTCTCCTTAGAAAAACCTCATAGACAGTCACATACAAACGCACAGATGAAGACTGGCAGGCCAGCAGGCAAACACACGTGCATACACGCACACACAATCTGAATAGCTTCATTGTGGCCTGCACAATAGGGAGGTGTCATCATTTAGTAATATAGCAGGATCAAAGGAAGAGATGGGAAATACACTTTTCTTAAGTCACTAATAAAATAAATAAGTGTAACTGGTTCTGTACTGGTACCTTTCTGTGTTGTGGAAGGGAAGAGAAAGTTCTGGACACAATTACATGACTGCATGTAACAGATGTATATTTTATTTTAACTAGGCAAGTCAGTTAAGAACAAATTCTTATTTTCAATGACGGCCTAGGAACAGTGGGTTAACTGCCTGTTCAGGGGCAGAACGACAGATTTGTACCTTGTCAGCTCGGGGATTTGAACTTGCAACCTTCCGGTTACTAGTCCAACGCTCTAACCACTAAGCTACTATGTACTCTCCATGCGTTGTGTTTTCTCAAAATGAATCACTTCGGCCAGTGGTCCCAGTTGAGCATTTATTTCTGTTGTTAAATGGGAAACAGCACGTTAGTTGTGCAGGGCTGAACAGTATTGATAGCTGTCGATGGTAAAATCTGTAGCATGAAGAAAACTGTGTTAGCAGTGGGCTTATGTGACCATTACATCGGTGTATGCTAGCTAACACACATATTTACAGCAATCATATGCCAAAGCACATCCCAGAAAGCCCCCCAATCCCTAACAGGTACCATATACCCACACATGTATAAATCAGTAACGTATAGCAAACTTGTACACATTGTAAAATATAAATATAGAATACAGTATTCAGAACGTGACCTACCCCTTGCATCACATTTTCATACTGGGGAGACCTGACGTTCGCGATCTCCCCCTATCTGCAAGCGGGGCCAATCACAACACACCTTATTGTCATCAGAGTTGAACTAACCAATAAGAATGCTTGAACATTAAATACACATTTCTTTAGAGGCAAGTGGAAACATAACCAACCCTGTTACATTCTCCCCTGCTGAATTACACTTGCATACTACAAAGAAACATAATGAGGTATGCAATACCTTGCAATACATATGTCACCAAACATTCCAGTGCAAAGACTATTCTCTAAAGAGAATTATGGGGAATTCAAAGACCCCGTAGGTAAAAATGCCTGTTACATGTTCAGTACACTCAGTGACAATAAGAACCTCAGACAGAAAAACCTTGGCCTACATGACCTCTGACCCATTACCTCAATGGGGTCTCTTGAAAGTTAAAAGTTTAAAAAAACGTTGGGGGGGGCTACAGGCTTGGATTCTAATCCTACACCCACACAGGTACTCTAATGAATTCTGTATGAAAAACCATCTGTGTCTGCATAGTCTCCATGAGTCTCACTGGGCGTTTCCTAACCCAACCAGCCCCTGACCTGACAGTCCTAACAGAGTTATCATTAAGTTTAACCTGTTCAACTACAACCAACATTGATGGGTCACTGTCCACAGTCGGTGGATAGTCAAGGTCAAGGGTTCTGTGACTGTTGCTGGAACTTGTGCCACCAGCGGCATCTTCAGAACGCCATCTTCAGATGGAGAGACGGAGCATATTGAATCAGTATAGATGCATGGGGTGAATGTTATTTACTGCTGATATAGGGGGAGTAGTGCTGTTCAGGGGTTATGATATTTACTGTTGGGTTAGGATATTTACTGTTGGGTTAGGATATTTACTGTTGGGTTAGGATATTTACTGCTGATGTAGGGGGAGTAGTGCTATTTAGGGAGCTGAGACCAGTAAGAGCTGAGACCAGTGAGAGCTGAGACCAGGGCCACTGGGTTCCTGCCAGTCTCTGTGGTGTACCTCCAGTCCTGTTCCAGTCAAGTGTCTTTACCTGGGAGTGTCAAACTCAATTTAGGCCACACATGTAGATTACATCTCACATTCCAGTGTTCCTAATGGAGGTGTAGATTCCATCTCACATTCCAGTGTTCCTAATGGAGGTGTAGATTCCATCTCACATTCCAGTGTTCCTAATGGAGGTGTAGATTACATCTCACATTCCAGTGTTCCTAATGGAGGTGTAGATTCCATCTCACATTCCAGTGTTCCTTATGGAGGTGTAGATTACATCACACATTCCAGTGTTCCTAATGGAGGTGTAGATTACATCTCACATTCCAGTGTTCCTAATGGAGGTGTAGATTACATCTCACATTCCAGTGTTCCTTATGGAGGTGTAGATTCCATCTCACATTCCAGTGTTCCTAATGGAGGTGTAGATTCCATCTCACATTCCAGTGTTCCTAATGGAGGTGTAGATTCCATCTCACATTCCAGTGTTCCTAATGGAGGTGTAGATTACATCTCACATTCCAGTGTTCCTAATGGAGGTGTAGATTACATCTCACATTCCAGTGTTCCTAATGGAGGTGTAGATTCCATCTCACATTCCAGTGTTCCTAATGGAGGTGTAGATTACATCTCACATTCCAGTGTTCCAAATGGAGGTGTAGATTACATCTCACATTCCAGTGTTCCTAATGGAGGTGTAGATTACATCTCACATTCCAGTGTTCCTAATGGAGGTGTAGATTACATTCCAGTGTTCCTAAAGAAGGTGTAGATTACATCTCACATTCCAGTGTTC
Source organism: Oncorhynchus mykiss (assembly GCF_013265735.2). Classification (NCBI taxonomy): domain Eukaryota; kingdom Metazoa; phylum Chordata; class Actinopteri; order Salmoniformes; family Salmonidae; genus Oncorhynchus; species Oncorhynchus mykiss. The sequence goes on along the minus strand of NC_048585.1, from coordinate 55,487,122 downwards.
CTAATGGAGGTGTAGATTACATCTCACATTCCAGTGTTCCTAATGGAGGTGTAGATTACATTCCAGTGTTCCTAAAGAAGGTGTAGATTACATCTCACATTCCAGTGTTCCTAATGGAGGTGTAGATTACATTCCAGTGTTCCTAAAGAAGGTGTAGATTACATCTCACATTCCAGTGTTCCAAATGGAGGTGTAGATTACATCTCACATTCCAGTGTTCCTAAAGAAGGTGTAGATTACATCTCACATTCCAGTGTTCCTAATGGAGGTGTAGATTACATTCCAGTGTTCCTAAAGAAGGTGTAGATTCCATCTCACATTCCAGTGTTCCTAATGGAGGTGTAGATTCCATCTCACATTCCAGTGTTCCTAATGGAGGTGTAGATTACATCTCACATTCCAGTGTTCCTAACGGAGGTGTAGATTCCATCTCACATTCCAGTGTTCCTAATGGAGGTGTAGATTACATCTCACATTCCAGTGTTCCTAATGGAGGTGTAGATTCCATCTCACATTCCAGTGTTCCTAATGGAGGTGTAGATTACATCTCACATTCCAGTGTTCCTAATGGAGGTGTAGATTCCATCTCACATTCCAGTGTTCCTAATGGAGGTGTAGATTACATCTCACATTCCAGTGTTCCTAATGGAGGTGTAGATTACATCTCACATTCCAGTGTTCCTAATGGAGGTGTAGATTACATTCCAGTGTTCCTAAAGAAGGTGTAGATTACATCTCACATTCCAGTGTTCCTAATGGAGGTGTAGATAACATTCCAGTGTTCCTAATGGAGGTTTAGATTACATCTCACATTCCAGTGTTCCTAAAGAAGGTGTAGATTACATCTCACATTCCAGTGTTCCAAATGGAGGTGTAGATTCCATCTCACATTCCAGTGTTCCTAATGGAGGTGTAGATTACATCTCACATTCCAGTGTTCCTAATGGAGGTGTAGATTACATCTCACATTCCAGTGTTCCTAATGGAGGTGTAGATTACATCTCACATTCCAGTGTTCCAAATGGAGGTGTAGATTCCATCTCACATTCCAGTGTTCCTAATGGAGGTGTAGATTCCATCTCACATTCCAGTGTTCCTAATGGAGGTGTAGATTACATCTCACATTCCAGTGTTCCTAATGGAGGTGTAGATTACATCTCACATTCCAGTGTTCCAAATGGAGGTGTAGATTCCATCTCACATTCCAGTGTTCCTAATGGAGGTGTAGATTACATCTCACATTCCAGTGTTCCTAATGGAGGTGTAGATTCCATCTCACATTCCAGTGTTCCTAATGGAGGTGTAGATTCCATCTCACATTCCAGTGTTCCTAATGGAGGTGTAGATTACATCTCACATTCCAGTGTTCCTAATGGAGGTGTAGATTACATCTCACATTCCAGTGTTCCTAATGGAGGTGTAGATTCCATCTCACATTCCAGTGTTCCTAATGGAGGTGTAGATTACATCTCACATTCCAGTGTTCCAAATGGAGGTGTAGATTACATCTCACATTCCAGTGTTCCTAATGGAGGTGTAGATTACATCTCACATTCCAGTGTTCCTAATGGAGGTGTAGATTACATTCCAGTGTTCCTAAAGAAGGTGTAGATTACATCTCACATTCCAGTGTTCCTAATGGAGGTGTAGATTACATCTCACATTCCAGTGTTCCTAATGGAGGTGTAGATTACATTCCAGTGTTCCTAAAGAAGGTGTAGATTACATCTCACATTCCAGTGTTCCTAATGGAGGTGTAGATTACATTCCAGTGTTCCTAAAGAAGGTGTAGATTACATCTCACATTCCAGTGTTCCAAATGGAGGTGTAGATTACATCTCACATTCCAGTGTTCCTAAAGAAGGTGTAGATTACATCTCACATTCCAGTGTTCCTAATGGAGGTGTAGATTACATTCCAGTGTTCCTAAAGAAGGTGTAGATTCCATCTCACATTCCAGTGTTCCTAATGGAGGTGTAGATTCCATCTCACATTCCAGTGTTCCTAATGGAGGTGTAGATTACATCTCACATTCCAGTGTTCCTAACGGAGGTGTAGATTCCATCTCACATTCCAGTGTTCCTAATGGAGGTGTAGATTACATCTCACATTCCAGTGTTCCTAATGGAGGTGTAGATTCCATCTCACATTCCAGTGTTCCTAATGGAGGTGTAGATTACATCTCACATTCCAGTGTTCCTAATGGAGGTGTAGATTCCATCTCACATTCCAGTGTTCCTAATGGAGGTGTAGATTCCATCTCACATTCCAGTGTTCCTAATGGAGGTGTAGATTACATCTCACATTCCAGTGTTCCTAATGGAGGTGTAGATTACATCTCACATTCCAGTGTTCCTAATGGAGGTGTAGATTACATTCCAGTGTTCCTAAAGAAGGTGTAGATTACATCTCACATTCCAGTGTTCCTAATGGAGGTGTAGATAACATTCCAGTGTTCCTAATGGAGGTTTAGATTACATCTCACATTCCAGTGTTCCTAAAGAAGGTGTAGATTACATCTCACATTCCAGTGTTCCAAATGGAGGTGTAGATTCCATCTCACATTCCAGTGTTCCTAATGGAGGTGTAGATTACATCTCACATTCCAGTGTTCCTAATGGAGGTGTAGATTACATCTCACATTCCAGTGTTCCTAATGGAGGTGTAGATTACATCTCACATTCCAGTGTTCCAAATGGAGGTGTAGATTCCATCTCACATTCCAGTGTTCCTAATGGAGGTGTAGATTACATCTCACATTCCAGTGTTCCTAATGGAGGTGTAGATTACATCTCACATTCCAGTGTTCCTAATGGAGGTGTAGATTACATCTCACATTCCAGTGTTCCAAATGGAGGTGTAGATTCCATCTCACATTCCAGTGTTCCTAATGGAGGTGTAGATTCCATCTCACATTCCAGTGTTCCTAATGGAGGTGTAGATTACATCTCACATTCCAGTGTTCCTAATGGAGGTGTAGATTCCATCTCACATTCCAGTGTTCCTAATGGAGGTGTAGATTACATCTCACATTCCAGTGTTCCTAATGGAGGTGTAGATTCCATCTCACATTCCAGTGTTCCTAATGGAGGTGTAGATTACATCTCACATTCCAGTGTTCCTAATGGAGGTGTAGATTACATCTCACATTCCAGTGTTCCTAATGGAGGTGTAGATTACATTCCAGTGTTCCTAAAGAAGGTGTAGATTACATCTCACATTCCAGTGTTCCTAATGGAGGTGTAGATTACATTCCAGTGTTCCTAATGGAGGTGTAGATTACATCTCACATTCCAGTGTTCCTAATGGAGGTGTAGATTACATCTCACATTCCAGTGTTTCTAATGGAGGTGTAGATTACATCTCACATTCCAGTGTTCCTAATGGAGGTGTAGATTACATCTCACATTCCAGTGTTTCTAATGGAGGTGTAGATTACGTCTCACATTCCAGTGTTCCTAATGAAGGTGTAGATTACATCTCACATTCCAGTGTTCCTAATGGAGGTGTAGATTACATCTCACATTCCAGTGTTAACTAAAATGTGTTAGTCATGTGATATCTCATTTGGTCCAATGGGGGGCACTGCATCACTTCCGGGCAAAACTGAGCAATCGGGGGAGAAGGGCCTTGGTTAGGGAGGTGACCAAGAACCCGATGGTTACTCTGACAGAGCTCTAGGGGTCCTCTGTGGAAATGGAGAGGGACAACCATCCAGAAGGACAACCATCTCAGCAGGACTCCGTCAGTCAGGCCAATGCGGTAGAGTGGCCAGACGGAAGCCACTCCTCTGTAAAAGGCACATGACAGCATGCTTGAAGTTTGCCAAAAGGCAGATGAAGACTCTCAGACAATGAGAAAAAAGATTCTCTGGTCTTATGAAACCAAGATTGAGCTCTTTGGCTTGAATGCCAACCGTCACGTCTGGAGGAAACATAGCATCATAACAACGGGTGAAGCATGGTGGTGGCAGCATCATGCTGTGGGGATGTTTTTCAATGGCAGGGACTGTGAGAGACTAGTCAGGATCGAGGGAAAGATGAGCCGAGAAAAGTACAGAGAGATCCTTTATGAAAACCTGCTCCAGAGCTCTCAAGACGTCAGACTGGGGCGAAAGTTCACCTTCCAACAGGTCTAAGCAGACAGCCAAGACAATGCAGGAGTGGCTTCGGGACAAGTCTCTGAATGTCCTAGAGTGGCCCAGCCAGATGCCGGACTTCAAACCGATCAAACATCTATGGAGAGACTTGAAATATTTGTGCAGCGACGCTTCCGTCCAACCTGACAGAGCTTTTAGAGGATCTGCAGAGAAGAATGGGAGAATCTCCCCAAATACAGGTTTGCCAAGCTTGTAGCGTCAATTCCAAGAAGACTCGAGGCTGTAATCACTGCTAAGGGTGCTTCAACAAAGTACTGAATAAAGTGTCCGAATAATTATGTAAATCTAATATTTCCTTTTTTATTTGTAAAACATTTGCATAGAAATCTAAGAACCTGTTTATTCTTTGTCATTATGGGTTATTGTGTGTAGATTGATGAGGGGAAAAAAACTGTTGTGGAAAAAGTCAAGGGGTCTGAATACTTTCCCAAATTCAATGCAGACAATAATATAAAATATAATATAACCTTTCATCCAAAAGTAGTCAAGCATACATTTTCCATATTGGCGGCCTCAGGGGAAACAAACCAACAATCCTGGCATTGAAAGCTGTCACGCCCTGACCTTAGAGAGCCGTTTTATTTCTAATAAAACTTTTCACTCCACATGTGGAAAGGGATGTTGTGTCTTGAATGAGGGGGGAAACCAGAATGGTCCCTTCCAACTCTCGCTCACACTTCCTCTCCATCTAGCTATAACCTATTTGGTTAGGTCAGGGTGTGATGTGGGGTGGGCATTCTATGTTTTGTTTTCTATGTTTCTTAATTTCTATGTTTTGGCCAGGTATGTTTCTCAATCAGGGACAGCTGTCTATCATTGTCTCTGATTGGGAATCATACTTAGGTAGCCCTTTTCCCTTCTTTCAGTGTGGGTAGTTTACTTTGTTAGAGGCAGTATAGCCGAAGTTAAGCCTCACGGTTGTATCTTCGTTTTTTGTTTTGTTGGCGACATTTTAAATAAAAGGAAAATCTATACTCACCACGCTGTACCTTGGTCTTCTTCTTATGATGCCTGTGACAGAACTACCCACCACCAAAGGACCAAGCAGCGTGGCCATGAGCAGCAGGGATCCTGGGCCCGGGAGAAGAGAGAATGGAGGACATCTTGGACATGGGAGGAGGTTATGGCAGGGGACAAGACCCTGCCATGGAAACAGGCTGAAGCAGCGAAGGAGGAACGACTTTGCTACCAGGAGTCACAGCAACTGAGCAGGCACGCTCCAGCCAGGTCGGAGGGTGCCGGCTCAGAGCATCTGGCCGCCAGTACGTCTCTACGGCCCAGGATATCCTGCGCCGGCTCTGTGCACTGCGTCGCCGGTGCGACTGCGCAGCCCAGTGCGTCCTATGCCTGCACCCCGAACGTGCCGTGCGAAAGTCACAGTCCAGCCAAGACGGGTTGTGCAGGCTCTTCGCTCGAGACCTCCAGTGCACCTCCACGGCCCAGCGTATCCTGTGCCCGCTCCCAAAACCAAGCCTCCTGTATGTCTTCCCAGCTTAGTGAGTCCTTGCCTGCTCCCAGAGCCAGGCCTCCTGTGTGTCTCCCCACTCCAGAGATGGTCCATGTCACGAAGCCTCCAGTGATGATCCATGGCAAGAAGCCTCCAGTGATGATCCATGGCAAGAAGACTCCAGTGATGATCCATGTCAAGAAGCCTCCAGTGATGATCCATGTCAAGAAGCATCCAGTGATGATCCATAGCACGAAGCCTCCTGTGATGATACAGTCGGGAGCCTCCGGCGATGGACTCCAGTCCGGAGCCTCCGGCGTCGGCCCCCATTCCTGTGCCCAGTCCGGGGCCCGCAGTGAGGTTGCCCAGTCCGGGGCCCGCAACGAGGGTGCTCAGTCCGGGGCCCGCAACGAGGGTGCTCAGTCCGGGGCCCGCAACAAGGTTGCTCAGTCCGGGGCCCGCAACGAGGTTGCCCAGTCCGGGGCCTGCAACGAGGGTCCCCATTCCGGGGCCCGCAACGAGGGTCCCCAGTCCGGAGCCCGCAACGAGGGTCCCTAGTCCGGGGTCGGCGGTTAGGGTCCACACACCAGAGATGCCACCAAAGCGGGGTGAGCCAGAGGTGGAGCGGGGTCTACGTCCCGCACCAGTGCCGCCACCGCGAATAGATGCCCACACAGACCCTCCCCTTTTGGTTCAAGTTTTGCGGCCGGAGTCCACACTTTTGGGGGAGGGGGGGGGGGGGTACTGTCACTCCCTGACCTTAGAGAGACGTATTATTTCTCTATTTGGTTAGGTCAGGGTGTGATGTGGGTTGGGCATTCTATGTTTAGTTTTCTATGTTTCTTTATTTCTATGTTTTGGCCAGGTATGGTTCTCAATCAGGGACAGCTGTCTATTGTTGTCTCTGATTTGGAATCATACTTAGGTAGACCTTTTTCCTTCCTTTCAGTGTGGGAAATTTACTTTGTTAGAGGCAGTATAGAAGTTAAGCATTTTGTTGGCGACTTGGTCTACTGGTCTACTTCTTTCGTCGGCCATGACAAAAGCACGATGCTCTCCAAACTGAGCCACACAGCACCACAACACACATGAGAGTTGGCAAGAGGCCACAAACAGATCTGAGACCAGGTTCATTACTGATGTCACATCATTGTGTGTTCCAGGAAATATCCTGGGTCTGGTTGATGTGGAAAGTTCCCCTCTGTCTAATTTGAGGAAGTTATGCAAAATGTAACTAGAGCTCTGGTCAGCAGGACATGGTTCTAACTGATACCAGTGTATCAGAGTCCTGAAGAGAGGAGTTGATTACACATTATGTCTAGATGCCTTTATCATCAAGGTAAAATATGTCAAATAAAAATAAGTTGAAACTTGAAGAATCACAACTCTAGACCGATACTGTCAATCTGTAACAGGTATTTACTTGATCATCAGTAAAGACATCTTCATTAACCAATAAAAAACATGCTGAGACTACATTGGCTATGCAGGATGTAAACTGTGGTCTAAATACATTTCAATTAAAGAAAGTTACATTCCAATTAGAAAAACACATTGATACTTACAGTGCTGTGAAAAGTATTTACCCCCTTTCTGATATTCTCTATTTTTGCAAAATTTTAATACTGAATGTTATTAGATCTTCAACCAAAACCTAAATTTAGATAAAGTGAACCTGAGTTTGCTAAATAACAAACCATATTTATACTTATTTTGTCTATTTAATTAACAAAGTTATGCAACACCCAATTCCCCTGTGTGAAAAAGTAATTGCCCCTTTACACTCAATAATTGGTTGTTCCACCTTTAGCTCTAATGACTACAACCAAACACTTCCTGTAGTTGTTGATCACTCTCACATTGCTGTGGAGGAATTTTGGCCCACTCTTCCACGCAGAACTGCTGTAACTCAGCAAAGCATCCTCAAACCATCACACTACCACCACCATGCTTGACAATTGATATGAAGTGTTTTACAGAGGAATGCAGTGTTTGGTTTTCAGAAGAGACAATGGGACCCATCTAGTCCAAAACGTTAGTAGAAGGAACCATGAGTTCTGCTCAGTATCAAGTATCAGCAAGACAATGATCCAAAACACACAATCAAGTAAACATGAACATTTTTAAAAGCAACACATTTGTAGATTTGGAATAACCTCGTCAATGTCCAGACCTAATCATACCAACTGAGATGTTGTGGCAGGACTTGAAATGAGCAGTTCATGATTGAAAACCCACAAATGTCCCTGAGTTTACTTTTTAACACATTAACATTGGGTGTTACATAACTTTGTTGTGAAATAAATTAAATAAGTATGTAATTGTTGTGTTACTTGTTCACTCAGGTTCCCTTTATCTAATATTCTGTTTTCTTTGAAGATCTGATAACATTCTTCATCTTAAATATGTAAAAGTTGAGAAAATTAGAAAGGAGACAAATACTTTTTCACAACACTGAATATCAACATAACTACAAATAACTAATTTACAGACATGATGTGTGAAATGTCTATCTTGAGAACAAACCCTGTAATAAAACAACCAAGTCAAGAAAATTATCAATAAAAACATCTCATGATAAAACACTAATGTTTATACTTAAACAATTTATTTAATAAAACACATTTATTTAGGGTGAAAAAATACATCCCAGTACAGAGAATTAATATAACTAAAAAAGAGAAATTAAAGGAGAACATTTTACATAACTAGAGTTCTCTCTTTGTCATCATCCTCTTCATCTTCTTCTCCTCCTCTTCTTTCTTGGGAGACCCCTCTTCCTCCTTGTGGAAGACCTTCCCATCAGGCTGCTTTTTCCATGTCACTTTGGTGTCTGCAGGTAACCCCTGCTCCTTCAGCTTGTTCCTTATCTGGAGAAACACAAAGACACAGAGAGACCCACACGTTTATACCATCTATTGCATCTTGTCTATACCGGTTGGTCACGGCCCATCCATATATATGTGTTTGTGACCAATAACATCTGCTAGCCATGTGTTTGTGACCAATAACATCTGCTAGCCATGTGTTTGTGACCAATAACATCTGCTAGCCATGTGTTTGTGACCAATAACATCTGCTAACCATGTGTTTGTGACCAATAACATCTGCTAGCCATGTGTTTGTGACCAATAACATCTGCTAACCATGTGTATGTGACCAATAACATCTGCTAGCCATGTGTTTGTGACCAATAACATCTGCTAACCATGTGTTTGTGACCAATAACATCTGCTAGCCATGTGTTTGTGACCAATAACATCTGCTAACCATGTGTTTGTGACCAATAACATCTGCTAACCCTGTGTATGTGACCAATAACATCTGCTAACCATGTGTTTGTGACCAATAACATCTGCTAACCATGTGTTTGTGACCAATAACATCTGCTAACCCTGTGTATGTGACCAATAACATCTGCTAACCATGTGTTTGTGACCAATAACATCTGCTAACCGTGTGTTTGTGACCAATAACATCTGCTAACCATGTGTTTGTGACCAATAACATCTGCTAACCATGTGTTTGTGACCAATAACATCTGCTAACACTTGTGTTTGTGACCAATAACATCTGCTAACCATGTGTTTGTGACCAATAACATCTGCTAACCATGTGTTTGTGACCAATAACATCTGCTAACCATGTGTTTGTGACCAATAACATCTGCTAACCCTGTGTATGTGACCAATAACATCTGCTAACCCTGTGTATGTGACCAATAACATCTGCTAACCATGTGTTTGTGACCAATAACATCTGCTAACCATGTGTTTGTGACCAATAACATCTGCTAACCCTGTGTATGTGACCAATAACATCTGCTAACCATGTGTTTGTGACCAATAACATCTGCTAACCCTGTGTATGTGACGAATAACATCTGCTAACCATGTGTTTGTGACCAATAACATCTGCTAACCATGTGTTTGTGACCAATAACATCTGCTAACCATGTGTTTGTGACCAATAACATCTGCTAACCATGTGTTTGTGACCAATAACATCTGCTAACCGTGTGTTTGTGACCAATAACATCTGCTAACCATGTGTTTGTGACCAATAACATCTGCTAACCGTGTGTTTGTGACCAATAACATCTGCTAACCATGTGTATGTGACCAATAACATCTGCTAACCATGTGTATGTGACCAATAACATCTGCTAACCATGTGTATGTGACCAATAACATCTGCTAGCTATGTGTTTGTGACCAATAACATCTGCTAGCCATGTGTTTGTGACCAATAACATCTGCTAACCATGTGTTTGTGACCAATAACATCTGCTAGCCATGTGTTTGTGACCAATAACATCTGCTAGCCATGTGTTTGTGACCAATAACATCTGCTAGCCATGTGTCTGTGACCAATAACATCTGCTAGCCATGTGTTTGTGACCAATAACATCTGCTAGCCATGTGTTTGTGACCAATAACATATGCTAGCCATGTGTTTGTGACCAATAACATCTGCTAGCCATGTGTTTGTGAAAAATAAGATTTGATTTGAATATTTCACTCTGTATTAGTCATGTGTTTTTGGATATCCCACTGTCTCTGAGAAACGTGGGGTCACGGCCAGGATAGAAGGTCGTCCACAAACAGACTAGATCCCAGACCAGAGAGGAGGTCATCTACAACAGACTAGGACCCAGACCAGAGAGGAGGTCATCCACAACAGACTAGGACCCAGACCAGAGAGGAGGTCAAACACAACAGACTAAGACCCAGACCAGAGAGGAGGTCATCCACAACAGACTAGGACCCAGACCAGAGAGGAGGTCATCCACAACAGACTAGGACCCAGACCAGAGAGGAGGTCATCCACAACAGACTAGGACCCAGACCAGAGAGGTCATCCACAACAGACTAGGACCCAGACCAGAGAAGAGGTCTATACCGTTTGTATCATTACTGAGTTGGTTCTTCATGATCAGGATGAAACTCACCTGTTGTAAGATGACGTCCTGAACAGCAGGATCACTGAGGTTCAGATTTTGATCCTTCGGGGTCACTTTCATTCTCACCACCTGTCTCTTCAGTTGGGGCTTCTCAGGGGTCTCCACAGCTGGGCCTACAAGATAATACAATCCCACAATGACAGAAGTGAATCATGGGGGAAACAGAGTTCTCCTGTCATCATTATATCAGGTAGATCAGGTGGAAAATATGGTAACTTACCATAGCAGATGAAAGGTTTGCGGACGTCACAGGACACATTTATTAGATTTCTCCATTTAAGATATTTATACTTTTCAGAATAATAATAAAAAGAAAATAAATTTTCAAGAACATAAGACGACATCAGAGTACAGTTGTATCTCTGATCTGTTGAAGGCCATCCTGACTGCCAGTTTCTGAATGAGGAGTCACTCTGGTCTGACCATCTCCAGGAGTCTAGAAACAGACCGATCCACACAGGAAGTCCCCTCAGTGATATCTTCTTATTTATCTCTGTGTTCTCAGTCTGGTTCCTCACACTGACCAGGTCTGTGTGATTCTGTCTGCAGTAACTCTGAGCATCTATCCAGGTCCTGTTCTCCTGAATTAAGACGTATGTTAGGTTGGTGTCTTGTTTTCCTGCAAAAGTCAAATGTAATAATCAATACAAATATCCAGTGAAATATAATCTACTGATCATCTATAGTAAATGTTGTAATTGATTTGATAACAGATCATTAACTGATTAACAACTTAAAGCTATCATGGGTCTATGTTTCAACTCAATGGCAGCCCCAGGCTTCATCATTAGTATGTAAACACTCACCATCATAACAGAGGAAGTGATGCTGGTCATCACAGGATGTGTTGTTCCACAGACCAGCTGTACTCATTAATGCACAGTTACCATTTTGGGGTGTCCCAGTGTCCCAGTTTCTGAACTCAGTCTCCCCCTCTCTGTAGAAACGTCTGTCTGCCAGAGACCAGTGCCACTTCATTGAGTCTCCCTTCTTCAGTCCAATCCAGTGTCTTAATTTTAATTTATAGTCAATGACACTGGTAATCAGCCTGTTCAGGTCCTCCATGTCATCTACTGTGGCCAGGTCAGTGTAATGTGCTCTGCAGTAACTCTGGGCATCAGTCCAGTTCGTATTGTTGCTAATGAGGTGATACTGATGAAGGCATGAGGAAGGTGTGTAGAACCCTGTTAACAGAATAATGATTAATGAGGGATATTTTCTCCAGCATCTCCTCAACCCCAACCACACTATCTATGGATATGTTAACATACAGTACAGTACACCATGGTGTGCAAACACACAAACACACACCAACGACATCCATAAACACACACCCATCATACATGACCGCACATTCCCTGCATGGGTATTCCCACTAGGCCACCTGCCACCCCAACATATGTAAAAACACCTAACAGAAAATAGGGCTCATAAATATAAAAATGTATTAAATAATTTAGCAATATTTGATTTAACTTGTACTAAATAAATGATATATGAATAAATACCTATACAAAAGAGATTTAACTGATAAAATGCCATAAGTTGGTCATCAAGATCATTTTGTGAACCAAATGGGACCAAAATGGACAGCCGATCCAAAGAGTGGGCTTATTTCAGGAACAGTGAACTCTGTCCTCATCAGATATGAGCTGCCAACACTGGGCAACACTGGGCCAATGGGATAATATGGAGCTGATTAGCAAGGACGTATCGCTGGGACACACACACAGAAAACTGACCTGAGATTAGCAGGGTGAGATACAGTAAACTAACCTGAGATTAGCAAGGTGAGATACAATAAACTGACCTGAGATTAGCAGGGTGAGATACAATAAACTGACCTGAGATTAGCAGGGTGAGATACAACAACGTTTCCATCACTGTGAAATTCAAAGGATATATGATTAAAATGAATGTACTTCAAGGTTGCAACACTTCACCAACACAAACTGTCTTTCTCCTTCTTTACTGATATGACGTGGCAGGACAGGTGGAGATAATGCTCCCCACATAGAGGGTTATCACCTGTTCAGAGACAGGAACAATCAGTGATTGTTAGGTTAGGTTTCTAAAGTATTGGAAGTGGGTAGGGATGAAAAACCTCAACATAACATTTCCAGTGAGCCAACAAGGGTTAGAACACATGGTTGATTATTCTACAATGGAAACTTCAAAAACGGTAATAAAAACAGTATCTTATAAATAATATAAGCATTTATCTACAATAAAATATGTTAGAATTACAAAATGATTTCACAACCCAAAAAAGGCCTCACCTGTTTGTAGAAATCTCTTACTCTCTGTCTATCTCTCTCTCGCTATATTACTCTCTCCCCTTTCTCTCTCTCTGTCTCTCCTACTGTGTGCATGTTATCCCATGTTTATCCATATTTAAACCTTACACTGTTCCTCATTTGCTTGAATTTGTTATTCATCTCAAGTTAAAACAAAACTGTGACGTGACATGCATCTCACTGGATAAGGGGTTGGACAGAACTAGAGAAGGAAACAGTTACATTTGCATGTGATGTTGCTCTTGATTCAAAGGAGATAACACACTCCTCCACTCTAGTCTATTACCCAGAAATTGCTTCATTGTACAGAAAAGGGTTGAGTGATATCTAGTATTGTTCAGGTGAGTGAGTGAGGCCTTATTTGACAGTGACACTCCCAGGTACAGTCATGAACAGGGCTGGAGGTACCACACAGAGACAGACAGGAACCCAATGGACCTGGTCTCAGCTCTCACTGGTATAAGCTCTCACTGGTCTCAGCTCTCACTCTCTGAAAATGTGTTTTTTTAAGACACATTGTTTTTTTTCACCCTGTTTATATTTGAATGTTATTCAGGAAATGATTGTGTTGCTATGGTAAAAATGTACACTGAGCGCACAAAACATTAGGAACACCTACAGTTGCCCTCAAAACAGCCTCAATCGAGCCTCAATTCATCGAGGCATGAACTCTACAAGGTGTCAAAAGCGTTCCACAGGGATGCTGGCCCAAGTCAACACCAATGCTTCCCACAGTTGTGTCAAGTTGGCTGGTAGTGGATCTCTTCTCCAAATAGCTCGTTGCATCTCATCCCTCATGATCAATTGGATTGATATCTGCTGACTGGTGAATGACTGTTAACTGTCATGGAGAGAGCAGGTGGTCCTGATGTTTTGAAAATGTCTAGATAAACACCTCCAGCGTTGGGTACTCTGCCCTCCCTCTCCTCTGTTATTGGGTGCTCTGCTCTCCCTCTCCTCTGTCATTGGGTGCTCTGACCTCCCTCTCCTCTGTCATTAGGTGTTCTGCCCTCCCTCCCCTCTGTCATTGGGTGTTCTGCACTCTCTCTCTCTCCCCTTTCATTGACTGTGAATTAATGCAAAACTTCAGTCTTTTTCAAATGCAAATCATTGGTCAGCAGGTCATGGTTACAGTTGACACCTGTTTGGTGGTTGTGATGGGTATTAATGACTAACATATACATGAAATATGAACCAAATGTAACAAACACACCAATGTAAACCTTTATTTGGTCATAAAAAATGTGTAATTCACATAAAACCTTGTTGATGAATGACAGATTATTTCTTGAAATCTAAATGAACTTCCAGGATGGTAATCTGACATGAGATCTGTGCTTACAACTGGGACTTTCACCTGAATCATTCATTGATGTCAATCTACAGAAATTCCAGTGATCAGATCTCAAGTCTGAATACTGTCTATAATGACTGAGGAAAAAGAGCATCTCTCACCATGTTATTTATTCATATTCCAAATGAACCATCAAGTCTACAGTTGAAACTAGGTTCTAATATATAAACTAACAAAAGAGATTCAAACAATGAACAATGTTAAAGATTTGTAACTTAAAATCACATCCTATGATAAAACAATACTAATATACAATAAAACAAAATTCAATATTTTCACGCCCTGACTGTAGATTGCTTTGTATGTTTCCTGTTTAGTGTTTTGTTTCACCTTTCAGGACTGTTCGTTTGTCGTTTTTTTTTTCTCGTATATGACCACTTACCACGCTGCACCTTGGTCCACCTCTCCATCCACCAACGAAAGCCGTTACAAATATATGATTGAACAATATTAAATATGACCAGTACAGATAATTAATGTAAATAAAAAGAGAACTGTAAGGAGAACATTTAACATAACTAGAGTTCTCTCTCTGTCCTCATCCTCTTCATCTTCTTCTCCTCCTCTTCTTTCTTGGGAGACCCCTCTTCCTCCTTGTGGAAGACCTTCCCATCAGGCTGCTTTTTCCATGTCACTTTGGTGTCTGCAGGTAACCCCTGCTCCTTCAGCTTGTTCCTTATCTGGAGAAACACACACACAGAGACCCACAATATTCACTCTGTATTAGTCATTCTGAAGATCTACAACTACCATTCCTTCCTGCTATACTGAGACGATCTTCACTTTAACCCTTTGACTCTATGAGGAGATAAGGCTTATATTTGTCCTGTTTCTGTAAGGACCGACGCTGGAGTTGAGAAGCAGGTACCGGGAGTCATCATTTAATTAGGAACAAACATGGAACAAGACAGGAACAGCGTCAATACACTGATACACACTCTGTCCATAGGACAACAATCAGTCGTATATTGCACAATCTGGCCTTTATGGAAGAGTGGCAAGAAGAAAGCCATTTCTTAAAGATATCCATAAAAAGTGTCATTTAAAGTTTGCCACAAGCCACCTGGGAGACACACCAAACATGTGGAAGAAGGTGCTCTGGTCAGATGAAACCAAAATTGAACTTTTTGGCAACAATGCAAAACGTTATGTTTGGCGTAAAAGCAACACAGCTCATCACCCTAAGCACCCTATCCCCACTGTCAAACATGGTGGTGGCAGCATTATGGTTTGGGCCTGCTTTTCTTCAGCAGGGACAGGGAAGATGGTTAAAATTTATGGGAAGATGGATGGAGCCAAATACAGGACCATTCTGGAAGAAAACCTGATGGAGTCTGCAAAAGACCTGAGACTGGGACAGAGATTTGTCTTCCAACAAGACAATGATCCAAAACATAAAGCAAAATCTACAATGGAATGGTTCAAAAATAAACATATCCAGGTGTTAGAATGGCCAAGTCAAAGTCCAGACCTGAATCCAATCGAGAATCTGTGGAAAGAACTGAAAACTGCTGTTCACAAATGCTCTCCATCCAACCTCACTGAGCTCGAGCTGTTTTGCAAGGAGGAATGGGAAAAAATGTCAGTCTCTCGATGTGCAAAACTGATAGAGACATACCCCAAGCGACTTACAGCTGTAATCGCAGCAAAAGGTGGCGCTACAAAGTATTAACTTAAGGGGGCTGAATAATTTTGCACGCCCAATTTTTCAGTTTTTGATTTGTTAAAAAAGTTTGAAATATCCAATAAATGTCGTTCCACTTCATGATTGTGTCCCACTTGTTGTTGATTCTTCACAAAAAAATACAGTTTTATATCTTTATGTTTGAAGCCTGAAATGTGGCAAAAGGTCGCAAAGTTCAAGGGGGCCGAATACTTTCGCAAGGCACTGTATTACACATTTTTAACATGGCCTCACCGGTTGTTTGTAGGAAAGTCTGTCTCGCTCCGTCTATCTTGCTCTCTCCAGATCTCTCTCCTTCTGTGTCTATCTCCCCTGCTTGGTCCTATATACATCTTAAACTGATACTCATTGCTTTTAATTTGTTTTTCATATTCTGTTTCCAAACAGGGGTATGCAAAATGGAGTAGACATTCTCATAAAGTTATTATCTTACTCAAACAAACAGATGGCTCGTAACATCTATCACTATAGCAAAAGGTTTGGACAAAGCCAGGGACACCAGCTGAGCGTTTTGTCAAAGTTTAGAAACAGTTTTTTGAAGGAAGAATTCATGAAAATCAATTGATTTTAATTAGTCACAGTATCAACTGAAACATGATCCAGTGCCTTTTTCACATTCAATGTACCTTTAATCTTCGCTTTAATTAGCTTTTAAAATATAACTAAATGTGTGGATTGTATAAAATTAGCTACAAAACTGCAGATTTACACTCTGGCCAAACGTGTAGAATTGTAGGAAATTAAAACAGAGGGAGGAAGAGAGAGTGGGGTATATGAGGTAAATTGACCAAAAGTGGTAGCGGGGGAGGGGCATAGAGTTAATAGAAGAGGGGGGTGGGGGTGGGGGGGGGGTGAATGTGGCCTAAATTGAGTTTGACACTCCCAGGTAAAGACACTTGACTGGAACAGGACTGGAGGTACACCACAGAGACGGGCGGGAACCCAGCGGCCCTGGTCTCAGCTCTCACTGGTCTCAGCTCCCTGACCAGCACTACTCCCCCTACATCAGCAGTAAATATCATAACCCAGCGACCCTGGTATCAGCTCTCACTCCCTGACCAGCACTACTCCCTCTACATCAGCAGTAAATATCATAACCCAGCAACCCTGGTATCAGCTCTCACTCCCTGACCAGCACTACTCCCCCTACATCAGCAGTAAATATCATAACCCAGCGACCCTGGTATCAGCTCTCACTCCCTGACCAGCACTACTCCCTCTACATCAGCAGTAAATATCATAACCCAGCAACCCTGGTATCAGCTCTCACTCCCTGACCAGCACTACTCCCCTACATCAGCAGTAAATATCATAACCCAGCGACCCTGGTATCAGCTCTCACTCCCTGACCAGCACTACTCCCCCTACATCAGCAGTAAATATCATAACCCAGCGACCCTGGTATCAGCTCTCACTCCCTGACCAGCACTACCCCCTCTACATCAGCAGTAAATATCATAACCCAGCGACCCTGGTATCAGCTCTCACTCCCTGACCTGCACTACTCCCCCTACATCAGCAGTAAATATCATAACCCAGCAACCCTGGTATCAGCTCTCAGCTCCCTGACCAGCACTACTCCCCCTACATCAGCAGTAAATATCATAACCCAGCAACCCTGGTATCAGCTCTCACTCCCTGACCAGCACTACTCGCCCTACATCAGCAGTAAATATCATAACCCAGCGACCCTGGTATCAGCTCTCACTCCCTGACCAGCACTACTCCCCCTACATCAGCAGTAAATATCATAACCCAGCAACCCTGGTATCAGCTCTCAGCTCCCTGACCAGCACTACTCCCCCTACATCAGCAGTAAATATCATAACCCAGCAACCCTGGTATCAGCTCTCAGCTCCCTGACCAGCACTACTCCCCCTACATCAGCAGTAAATATCATAACCCAGCAACCCTGGTATCAGCTCTCACTCCCTGACCAGCACTACTCCCCCTACATCAGCAGTAAATATCATAACCCAGCAACCCTGGTATCAGCTCTCACTCCCTGACCAGCACTACTCCCCCTACATCAGCAGTAAATATCATAACCCAGCAACCCTGGTATCAGCTCTCAGCTCCCTGACCAGCACTACTCCCCCTACATCAGCAGTAAATATCATAACCCAGCAACCCTGGTATCAGCTCTCACTCCCTGACCAGCACTACTCCCCCTACATCAGCAGTAAATATCATAACCCAGCAACCCTGGTATCAGCTCTCACTCCCTGACCAGCACTACTCCCCCTACATCAGCAGTAAATATCATAACCCAGCAACCCTGGTATCAGCTCTCACTCCCTGACCAGCACTACTCCCCCTACATCAGCAGTAAATATCATAACCCAGCGACCCTGGTATCAGCTCTCAGCTCCCTGACCAGCACTACTCCCTCTACATCAGCAGTAAATATCATAACCCAGCGACCCTGGTATCAGCTCTCACTCCCTGACCAGCACTACTCCCCCTACATCAGCAGTAAATATCATAACCCAGCAACCCTGGTATCAGCTCTCACTCCCTGACCAGCACTACTCCCCCTACATCAGCAGTAAATATCATAACCCAGCGACCCTGGTATCAGCTCTCAGCTCCCTGACCAGCACTACTCCCCCTACATCAGCAGTAAATATCATAACCCAGCAACCCTGGTATCAGCTCTCAGCTCCCTGACCAGCACTACTCCCCCTACATCAGCAGTAAATATCATAACCCAGCAACCCTGGTATCAGCTCTCAGCTCCCTGACCAGCACTACTCCCCCTACATCAGCAGTAAATATCATAACCCAGCGACCCTGGTATCAGCTCTCACTCCCTGACCAGCACTACTCCCCCTACATCAGCAGTAAATATCATAACCCACTGCGTCTGTACTGATGAAATATGCTCCGTTTCTCCATACTCTCTCTCTCTCTCTCCCACACTCTCACTTTCTTTCTCTCTCATCTGGTCCCTCTATATTTATGTCCCTCTCCGTTCTCCCTCTCTTTTTCTCCCTCTCCATCTCTCTCAGAAAGACATGACATCTTTCTCTCACCTTGCAGGTGTTTGTTTATGTCACTTTAGTAGTGCTTCACTCGTTCACTCTTTTTTCCAGTCCAGTTCTGTTTAATGTGTTTAACCATCCTTGTAGGTACCAGAAGTCCTCACAAGGAAAGTTCAACTTGGAAAATTCAGGCAGGTGGGGACATTTTGCCAGTCCCCTCGTGGAAAAGGGCTATTTTAGGCTTAGGGGTTAGGTCTAGGGTTACAATTAGGGTTATAATTAAGGTTTGGGGTTATGTTGCTGTACCCCAGGAAAAGTAGCAGCAGCTATTTGGGATCCTTAATAAATACACATCAGTACAAATACAGTTAGGTATAGTTTTAGGGTTAAGGTTAGGCATAGGGTTATGTTTAGGTTAAGGTTAGGGTTGGATTTAGGGTTAGGGTTTAGGGAAAATAGGATTTTGATTTGGTCCCCACAAGGACAGCAATACAACATTTTCTGTCTGTCTTTTTCTGTAACAATCAATAGCTTGTAAATAGGCTTATGGAGGTCATGAGCCCAATACTCTATCTCTGCTGATGCTGTTGTTGTTGTTGTGTTAACAGTCCCTTATCGCATTTAGTGGTGAGCATCGCTGTTCGTAAAGTACAAAAGGTCCTGTCAGGTTTCTACTATCATGATCTCTGCCATTGAGGGCGAAATAGTTTGCATAAAGATAGTGAAGGAAAATACAGCATATGGAGAGAGATCCGGATCAAAGCTACAAAACAATGTACGCAGGGCAGAATTAGGCCAATATCCACTAATAATAAAAACTCAAAAGAGAAATAAAGTTTTAGAAACATCTAAAATACAGTGACCCCATCTCATATCAATACCAAGCCCTGCAATGCCAAGAGCAGAGCAAATAAGAGTCCCCTCATTCAGCTGGTTCACGAACCTGGTCTACGAACACACTGAAGCCTCAGGATCAGAACATCCAATCAACCAAATTACAACACAGTCAAAACAAAACTACATTACCTACTGGGAAACACAAGCACAAAACAATATTCAGTTCTATCTGGCCCTAAATCATTGTGGCTAACTATTTGACCATGGTTACTGATCAAAACCTAAGAAGAAAATTGACAAAGTACAGGCTCAGTGAGCACAGCTTTGCCATTGAGAAGGGTAGACACAGGAAAACCTGACTCCCTGTAGAGGAAAGGCTGTGCAACCACTGCACACCAGCAGAACCCAAGACAGAGCTGCATTTCGTGACAAAGGTCAAAAATATAAAACAATTAATTGTCATTTCCCCAAATTTGAAACCCTTATTCAATGTTTCAAAGACCTGTCTGATGATGATAGAGTCTCCCACTTAAAAAGATGAGAGAGGCCTGTAATTTTCATCATAGGTACACTTCAACTATGACAGACAAAATGAGAAAAGAAAATCCAGAAAATCACATTTTAGGATTTTTAATGAATTTATTTGCAAATTATGGTGGGAAATAAGTATTTGGTCACCTACAAACAAGCAAGATTTCTGGCTCTCACAGACCTGTAACTTCGTCTTTAAGAGGCTCCTCTGTCCTCCACTCGTTACCTGTATTAATGGCACCTGTTTGAACTTGTTATCAGTATAAAAGACAGCTGTCCACAACCTCAAACAGTCACACTCCAAACTCCACTATGGCCAAGACCAAAGAGCTGTCAAAGGACACCAGAAACAAAATTGTAGACCTACACCAGGCTGGGAAGACTGAATCTGCAATAGATAAGCAGCTTGGTTTGAAGAAATCAACTGTGGGAGCAATTATTAGGAAATGGAAGACATACAAGACCACTGATAATCTCCCTCGATCTGGGGCTCCACGCAAGAACTCACCCCGTGGGGTCAAAATGATCACAAGAACGGTGAGCAAAAATCCCAGAACCACACAGAGGGACCTAGTGAATGACCTGCAGAGAGCTGGGACCAAAGTAACAAAGCCTACCATCAGTAACACACTACGCTGCCAGGGACTCAAATCCTGCAGTGCCAGACGTGTCCCCCTGCTTAAGCTGGTACATGTCCAGGCCCATCTGAAGTTTGCTAGAGAGCATTTGGATGATCCAGAAAAAGATTGGGAGAATGTCATATGGTCAGATGAAACCAAAATATAACTTTTTGGTAAAAACTCAACTCGTCGTGTTTGAGGACAAAGAATGCTGAGTTGCATCCAAAGAACACCATACCTACTATGAAGCATGGGGGTGGAAACATCATGCTTTGGGGCTGTTTTTCTGCAAAGGGACCAGGACGACTGATCCGTGTAAAGGAAAGAATGAATGGGGCCATGTATCGTGAGATTTTGAGGGAAAACCTCCTTCCATCAGCAAGTGCATTGAAGATGAAACGTGGCTGGGTCTTTCAGCATGACAATGATCACAAACACACTGCCCGGGCAACGAAGGAGTGGCTTCGTAAGAAGCATTTCAAGGTCCTGGAGTGGCCTAGCCAGTCTCCAGATCTCAACCCCATAGAAAATCTTTGGAGGGAGTTGAAAGTCCGTGTTGCCCAGCAACAGCCCCAAAACATCACTGCTTTAGAGGAGATCTGCATGGAGGAATGGGCCAAAATACCAGCAACAGTGTGTGAAAACATTGTGAAGACTTACAGAAAACGTTTGACCTCTGTCATTGCCAACAAAGGGTATATAACAAAGTATTGAGATAAACTTTTTTTTATTGACCAAATACTTATTTTCCACCATAATTTGCAAATAAATTCATAAAAATTCTACAATGTGATTTTCTGGATTTTTTTTCATCATTTTGTCTGTCATAGTTGAAGTGTACCTATGATGAAAATTACAGGCCTCTCATCGTTTTTTAAGTGGGAGAACTTGCACAATTGGTGGCTGACTAAATACTTTTTTGCCCCACTGTATATATATACAGTATATACTGTAACTACACTGAGCAACAATATAAACGCAGCAATCAACAATTTGAAAGTGTTTACTGACTTACATTTAAAGAAGTTTCTGTACATTGCTTGCTGTTTGGGGTTTTAGGCTGGGTTTCAGTGCAGCACTTTGTGACATCAGCTGATGTAAGAAGGGCTTTATAAATACATTTGATTTGAATTTGATTTGAACGAAGTAAATCAGTCAATTTAAATAAATTCATTAGACCCTAATCTTTGGATTTCACATGACTCGGAATACAGATATATGCATCTATTTGTCACAGATGCCTTAAAAAAAAAGGCAGGGGCATGGATCAGAAAACTAGTCAGTATGGTGTGACCACGATTTGGCTCAGGCAGCGAGACATATCTCATTCACATAGAGTTGATCAGGCTGTTGATTGTGGCTTGTGGAATGTTGTCCCACTGCTCTATAATGGCTGTGCGAAGTTGCTGGATATTGGTGGGAACTAGATAACTCTGTCGTACATGTCAATCCAGAGCACCCCAAACATGCTTACTGGGTGTCATGTCTGGTGAGTATGCAGGCCATGGAAGAATTGCGACATTTTCAGCTTCCAGGAATTGTGTACAGATCCTTGCTACACGTGCATGTACATTATCATGCTGAAACATGAGATGATGGTGGAGGATGAAAGGCATGACAATGGGCCTCCAGGATCTTGTCACGGTATCTGTGCATTGAAATTGGCATAGATAAAATGCAATTGTGTTCATTGTCCTAGCTTATGCCTGCTCATGCCATAACCCTACCGCCACCATGGGGCACTCTGTTCACAATGTTGACATCAGGGAACCGCTCGCCCACAGGACGCCATGCGATCCACCCGGTACAGTTAAAACCGGGATTCATCTGTGAAAAGCATCCCTCTCCATCGTACCAGTGGCCATCGGAGGTGAGCATTTGCCCACTGAAATCGGTTACGACGCCGAACTGCAGTCAAGTTGATACCTTGGTGAGGACGAAGAGCATGAAGATGAGCTTACCTGAGATGATTTCTGACAGTTTGTGTAGAAATTATTCAGTTCTGCCAACTACAGTTTCATCAGCTGTCCAGGTGACTGGTGTCAGACAATCCTGCAGGTGAAGAAGCCGGACGTGGAGGTTCTGGACGGGCGTGGTTACACATGGTCAACGGTTGTGAGGTCGGTTGAACATATAGCCAAATTCTCTAAAACTATGTTGGAGAGAAAATAACATTCAATTCTCTGGCAACAGCTCTGGTGGACATTCCTGCAGTCAGCATGCCAATTGCACGCTCCCTCAAACGTTAGACATCTGTGGCAATGTGTTGTGTGATAAAACTGCACATTTTAGAGCGGCTTTTTATTGTCCCGAGCATAAGGTGCACCTGTGTAATGATCATACCGTTTGATTTGCTTCTTGATATGCCACACCTGTCTGGTGGGTGGATTTCTGTATGGTACCGGAGCGCCAAGTCTAGGTCCAAAAGGTTACTTAACAGCTTCTATCCCCAAGCCGTTATACTGCTGAACAATTCATCAAATGGCTACCCAGACTATGTACATTGACCCCCCCCCCCCCTTTGTTTTTACACTGCTGCTACTCTATGTTTATTATCTATGCAGTCACTTACCCCTCCCTACATGTACAAATTTCCTTGACTAACCTGTACCCCCGCACATTGACTCGGTACCGGTACCCCCTGTATGTGACCTCGGTATTGTTATTTTATTTAGTTAGGACTTGGACTTCATTGTAGGTTAATTAAGGGCTTGTAAGTAAAAACGTCACATGTAGGCTTAGTGTGGGCAAACCTGTGCTGGCCTTGGTGTGGGGAAACCTGTGTTGGGCTTGGTGTGGGGAAACCTGTGTTGGGCTTGGTGTGGGGAAACCTGTGTTGGGCTTGGTGTGGGCTAGCCTGTGTTGGGCTTGGTGTGCTCTAACCTGTGTTGGGCTGGTGTGGGCTAACCTATGTTGGGCTGGTGTGGGCTAACCTGTGTTGGGCTTGGTGTGGGCCTGTCTGTGTTGGGCTTGGTGTGAGCTAGCCTGTGCTGGGCTTGGTGTGGGCTAGCCTGTGCTGGGCTTGGTGTGGGCTAGCCTGTGCTGGGCTTGGTGTGGGCTAGCCCCTGTCCACCTTGCCCACCAAATACCCACATGGGGCCAATGGTGTCATGTTTGCTGGAAGTCTCCCGGGTGAGAGAGAGGTTTCTGTTCTTCCTTAAATTATTCAGTTTCTGTAAATGGCATGGAATCAGGAATAGAGTTTTAATTTTCATTCCAAACCAAACGGGCTCAGGCCGGGCAAGGCCTGAATTTCTGAGTATTCAATGGGGCCGGTTTTGAGCTTGAACAAAGAACAACAGGGCAATGCTACAGTATGCGTGTCACTAAAGCCACATGTTAGCATACAGTTGCTTAGCATACGCAAATGACAAACAAAGTAGCCTTCCACCACCTTCCATGTTACGTCACAACCACAGTACAATATCACCTTCTGTAGACAACATCTGTGTAGGTGCAAGGAGCCACCAGGCTCTCTGGTGAGAGAGAGGTGTCAGTTCTTACCTTAAATGATACATTTTCTGTAAATGGCATGGAATCATGAATAAACGTCACCTCATTTGTTGTCCGTGGTAAAATAAAGCACTTTGGACGTAAAAAAAAAAAAAAAAAGTTTTAATGTTTTAATGTAGAAGCACCCAAATGATTGTCTTGTTAGTTTTGGTTGATTTCCAACATGGTGGCTCACTGTCTGGCTTGGAACTGTGTGGAAAGAGTCTTTTCCCTCTCCTTAGAAAAACCTCATAGACAGTCACATGCAAACGCACAGATGAAGACTGGCAGGCCAGCAGGCAAACACACGTGCATACACGCACACACAATCTGAATAGCTTCATTGTGGCCTGCACAATAGGGAGGTGTCATCATTTAGTAATATAGCAGGATCAAAGGAAGAGATGGGAAATACACTTTTCTTAAGTCACTAATAAAATAAGTGTAACTGGTTCTGTACTGGTACCTTTCTGTGTTGTGTTCTGGTGAGGTGGAAGGGAAGAGAAAGTTCTGGACACAATTACATGACTGCATGGAATAGATACAAATAAATGGAAAACGTTCACAAGTATATTTGCCTGATAAAGACAAAAGACCGTGTATAATGCCCGTGAGAAAGTCGTCAGAAAAGTCACTCTGTCTGTACCTGAAAGAGACCGTCTCCCACAACCAAAGCTAACAGTAGCTGGGCTAGCCTTGCAAAAGATGCAATCAAAGTTGCACTTGGATATTGGATAAATCATCCCCATTCACAGTATATATTCCTACTAACAGTAGAATGAATGACGATATCATTTTTTGTGTCTTTATTTTTGTGCATTTGTGAACATTTGTGAACATTTGCGAACAAGCGCATTGAAAAGACGGGAGCCTACATAAACACACACCTCTCCTCGTCACGCTCTGAGCACACTGAGGAGTAAAAGCACGACTCCCGTTGATGACATCACAGAAAAAGAGAAAAAGAGTTGACTGTTGAAAGTAATGTAATACATCTCAGAATAACCTTCAAATAATATATTACATATATTAAACAACTGTTACATCAGGAGTTTAGACAGCAGCTGAAGCTGACTGAACCTGAAAAGGACAGCATTAAAAGATAATGTAACACTTTTGGGTGACCAATTACTAAGCAATTATTTAGATATTTATATTTATGATATTTACTGTTGGGTTATTATATTTACTGTTGGGTTAGGATATTTAATGTTGGGTTAGGATATTTACTGTTGGGTTATTATATTTACTGTTGGGTGAGGATATTTACTGTTGGGTTAGGATATTTACTGTTGGGTTAGGATATTTACTGTTGGGTTAGGATATTTACTGTTGGGTTAGTAAATTTACTGTTGGGTTAGTAAATTTACTGTTGGGTTATGATATTTACTGTTGGGTTAGTATATTTACTGTTGGGTTATGATATTTACTGTTGGGTTATGATATTTACTGTTGGGTTATGATATTTACTGTTGGGTTAGGATATTTACTGTTGGGTTATGATATTTACTGTTGGGTTAGGATATTTACTGTTGGGTTATGATATTTACTGTTGGGTTATGATATTTACTGTTGGGTTATTATATTTACTGTTGGGTTATGATATTTACTGTTGGGTTATTATATTTACTGTTGGGTTATTATATTTACTGTTGGGTTATGATATTTACTGTTGGGTTAGGATATTTACTGTTGGGTTATTATATTTACTGTTGGGTTAGGATATTTACTGTTGGGTTATGATATTTACTGTTGGGTTAGGATATTTACTGTTGGGTTAGGATATTTACTGTTGGGTTATGATATTTACTGTTGGGTTATTATATTTACTGTTGGGTTATGATATTTACTGTTGGGTTAGGATATTTACTGTTGGGTTATTATATTTACTGTTGGGTTAGGATATTTACTGTTGGGTTATGATATTTACTGTTGGGTTAG
Organism: Oncorhynchus mykiss; assembly: GCF_013265735.2. NCBI lineage: Eukaryota > Metazoa > Chordata > Actinopteri > Salmoniformes > Salmonidae > Oncorhynchus > Oncorhynchus mykiss. The sequence goes on along the minus strand of NC_048585.1, from coordinate 55,460,813 downwards.
GATATTTACTGTTGGGTTAGGATATTTACTGTTGGGTTAGGATATTTACTGTTGGGTTATGATATTTACTGTTGGGTTAGGATATTTACTGTCGGGTTAGGATATTTACTGTCGGGTTAGGATATTTACTGTTGGGTTAGGATATTTACTGTTGGGTTATTATATTTACTGTTGGGTTATGATATTTACTGTTGGGTTAGGATATTTACTGTTGGGTTAGGATATTTACTGTTGGGTTAGGATATTTACTGTTGGGTTAGTATATTTACTGTTGGGTTATTATATTTACTGTTGGGTTAGGATATTTACTGCTGGGTTAGGATATTTACTGTTGGGTTAGGATATTTACTGTTGGGTTAGGATATTTACTGTTGAGTTAGGATATTTACTGTTGGGTTAGGATATTTACTGTTGGGTTATGATATTTACTGTTGGGTTATGATATTTACTGTTGGGTTAGTATATTTACTGTTGGGTTATGATATTTACTGTTGGGTTAGGATATTTACTGTTGGGTTATTATATTTACTGTTGGGTTATTATATTTACTGTTGGGTTAGGATATTTACTGTTGGGTTAGGATATTTACTGTTGGGTTATTATATTTACTGTTGGGTTATTATATTTACTGTTGGGTTAGGATATTTACTGTTGGGTTAGGATATTTACTGTTGGGTTAGGATATTTACTGTTGGGTTAGGATATTTACTATTGGGTTAGGATATTTACTGTTGGGTTAGGATATTTACTGTTGGGTTAGTATATTTACTGTTGGGTTATTATATTTACTGTTGGGTTAGGATATTTACTGCTGGGTTAGGATATTTACTGTTGGGTTAGGATATTTACTGTTGAGTTAGGATATTTACTGTTGGGTTAGGATATTTACTGTTGGGTTAGGATATTTACTGTTGGGTTATGATATTTACTGCTGGGTTAGGATATTTACTGTTGGGTTAGGATATTTACTGTTGGGTTAGGATATTTACTGTTGAGTTAGGATATTTACTGTTGGGTTAGGATATTTACTGTTGGGTTAGGATATTTACTGTTGGGTTATGATATTTACTGTTGGGTTATGATATTTACTGTTGGGTTAGTATATTTACTGTTGGGTTATGATATTTACTGTTGGGTTAGGATATTTACTGTTGGGTTAGTATATTTACTGTTGGGTTATTATATTTACTGTTGGGTTATTATATTTACTGTTGGGTTATTATATTTACTGTTGGGTTAGGATATTTACTGTTGGGTTAGGATATTTACTGTTGGGTTATTATATTTACTGTTGGGTTATTATATTTACTGTTGGGTTAGGATATTTACTGTTGGGTTAGGATATTTACTGTTGGGTTAGGATATTTACTGTTGGGTTAGGATATTTACTGTTGGGTTATTATATTTACTTTTGGGTTATGATATTTACTGTTGGGTTAGGATATTTACTGTTGGGTTAGTATATTTACTGTTGGGTTAGTATATTTACTGTTGGGTTATGATATTTACTGTTGGGTTAGGATATTTACTGTTGGGTTATGATATTTACTGTTGGGTTAGGATATTTACTGTTGGGTTAGGATATTTACTGTTGGGTTCTTATATTTACTGTTGGGTTAGTATATTTACTGTTGGGTTATTATATTTACTGTTGGGTTAGTATATTTACTGTTGGGTTATTATATTTACTATTGGGTTATGATATTTACTGTTGGGTTAGGATATTTACTGTTGGGTTATTATATTTACTGTTGGGTGAGGATATTTACTGTTGGGTTAGGATATTTACTGTTGGGTTATTATATTTACTGTTGGGTTATTATATTTACTGTTGGGTTATGATATTTACTGTTGGGTTATGATATTTACTGTTGGGTTAGGATATTTACTGTTGGGTTAGGATATTTACTGTTGGGTTAGGATATTTACTGTTGGGTTAGGATATTTACTGTTGGGTTATGATAGTTACTGTTGGGTTAGGATATTTACTGTTGGGTTATGATATTTACTGTTGGGTTATGATATTTACTGTTGGGTTAGGATATTTACTGTTGGGTTATTATATTTACTATTGGGTTATGATATTTACTGTTGGGTTAGGATATTTACTGTTGGGTTAGGATATTTACTGTTGGGTTAGGATATTTACTGTTGGGTTATGATATTTACTGTTGGGTTATGATATTTACTGTTGGGTTATGATATTTACTGTTGGGTTATTATATTTACTGTTGGGTTAGGATATTTACTGTTGGGTTAGGATATTTACTGTTGGGTTATTATATTTACTGTTGGGTTATTATATTTACTGTTGGGTTATTATATTTACTGTTGGGTGAGGATATTTACTGTTGGGTTAGGACATTTACTGTTGGGTTAGGATATTTACTGTTGGGTTAGGATATTTACTGTTGGGTTATGATATTTACTGTTGGGTTAGGATATTTACTGTTGGGTTAGGATATTTACTGTTGGGTTAGGATATTTACTGTTGGGTTAGTATATTTACTGTTGGGTTATGATATTTACTGTTGGATTATTATATTTACTGTTGGGTTAGGATATTTACTGTTGGGTTAGGATATTTACTGTTGGGTTATGATAGTTACTGTTGGGTTAGGATATTTACTGTTGGGTTATTATATTTACTGTTGGGTTAGGATATTTACTGTTGGGTTATGATATTTACTGTTGGGTTAGGATATTTACTGTTGGGTTAGGATATTTACTGTTGGGTTAGGATATTTACTGTTGGGTTAGGATATTTACTGTTGGGTGTAGATTACATCTCACATTCCAGTGTTCCTAATGGAGGTGTAGATTACATCTCACATTCCAGTGTTCCTAATGAAGGTGTAGATTACATCTCACATTCCAGTGTTCCTAATGGAGGTGTAGATTAAATCTCACATTCCAGTGTTCCTAATGAAGGTGTAGATTACATCTCACATTCCAGTGTTCCTAATGGAGGTGTAGATTACATCTCACATTCCAGTGTTCCTAATGGAGGTGTAGATTACATCTCACATTCCAGTGTTCCTAATGGAGGTGTAGATTACATCTCACATTCCAGTGTTCCTAATGGAGGTGTAGATTAAATCTCACATTCCAGTGTTCCTAATGAAGGTGTAGATTACATCTCACATTCCAGTGTTCCTAATGGAGGTGTAGATTACATCTCACATTCCAGTGTTCCTATTGGAGGTGTAGATTACATCTCACATTCCAGTGTTCCTAATGGATGTGTAGATTACATCTCACATTCCAGTGTTCCTAATGGAGGTGTAGATTACATCTCACAGTCCAGTGTTCCTAATGGAGGTGTAGATTACATCTCACATTCCAGTGTTCCTAATGGAGGTGTAGATTACATCTCACATTCCAGTGTTCCTAATGGAGGTGTAGATTACATCTCACATTCCAGTGTTCCTAATGGAGGTGTAGATTACATCTCACATTACAGTGTTCCTAATGGAGGTGTAGATTACATCTCACATTCCAGTGTTCCTAATGGAGGTGTAGATTACATCTCACATTCCAGTGTTAACTAAAATGTGTTAGTCATGTGATATCTCATTTGGTCCAATGGGGGGCACTGCATCATTCGTGGGGAACGTAATGTTGACTTTTGACTTGTTTAAGGTTAGGGTTAGGCATAAGGTTGGCAGTGTGGTTAAGGTTAGGGTTAACATCAGATATTAATAGAGAAATTGGCAGAGTTTCTGACTGTGGCTATGGTAACTGGTGAAGATCCAAGCTTGTGCTTTGGCACAGTAGGCTAATACAGTTTTGAGGTGAGCTGACGACCCAGGTTCAGTTGGTACTGTGACTAATTAGAATCAATTTATTTTCATGAATTCCTCCTTCAAAAAACAGTTCCTAAACTTTGTCCAACCCTGTTGCCATAGTGATAGATGTTACATGGCACATGTTTGTTTGACTAAGATAATAACGTTATGAGAATGTCTACTCCATTTTGCATACCCCTGTTTGGAAACAGAATATGAAAAACAAATTCAAAGCAATGAGTATCAGTTTAAGATGTATATAGGACCAAGCAGGGGAGATAGACACAGAAGGAGAGAGATCTGGAGAGAGCAAGATAGACGGAGCGAGACAGACTTTCCTACAAACAACCGGTGAGGCCATGTTAAAAATGTATGATATTTTTAGCATTAATGTAGAGAAATTAATGTAACCCAGTTTTTTTTTCAATCATTCTGGTTACATTTCAGATGTAATTGGTACCTTTTGAAATCTCTTGGAACACAACTCTAAACTGAGTGTAGGAGTCTCTGATCACATCACACTGATGGAAACTTCTTTGTACCTCACCCTCCTAATCTCAGGTCAGTTCAAGATGTGAGTTTGTGTGTGTGTGACACGTGTGTGAGTGTGCGTGCGCACGCTTGTGTGTTTTCACACCAAGGTGTACTGTACTATATGTTAACAGATGCGAAGATAGTGTGGTTGGGGGTGAAAGGTTGATGGATAAAATGTCCCTCATGAATCATTATTCTGTTCACAGGGTTCTACACACCTTCCTCATGTCTTCATCAGTATCACTTCATTACCAACTATATGAACTGGACTGAAGCCCAGAGTTACTGCAGAGCACATTACACTGATCTGGCTACAGTAGATGACATGGAGGACCAGAACAGGCTGATTACCAGTGTCAGTGTTGATGATTTGTTCTGGATCGGACTGAAGATGGGAGACTCCATGAAGTGGCACTGGTCTCTGGCAGACAGACGTTTCTACAGAGAGGGGGAGACTGAGTTCAGAAACTGGGACACTGGGACACCCCAAAATGGTAACTGTGTTTTAATGAGTACATCTGGTCTGTGGAACAACACCTCCTGTGATGACCAGCATCACTTCATCTGTTATGATGGTGAGTGTTTACATACTAATGATGAAGCCTGTTCTAAGTGCTGGAGCTGCCATTGAGTTGAAACATAGACTCATGATAGCTTTAAGTTGTTAACCAGTTATTGATCTGTTATCAAATCAATGACAACGTACTGTAGATTATATTTCATTGGATATTTGTATTGATTATTACATTTTGCTTTTGCAGGAAAACAAGTCACCAACCTAACATACGTCTTAATTCAGGAGAACAAGACCTGGATAAAAGCTCAGAGTTACTGCAGACAGCATCACACAGACCTGGTCAGTGTGAGGAACCAGACTGAGAACACGGAGATAGAGAAGAAGATAACACTGAGGGGACTTCCTGTGTGGATCGGCCTGTTTCAAGACTCCTGGAGATGGTCAGACCAGAGTGACTCCTCATTCAGAAACTGGTGGCCAGGATGGTTCATACCAGATCAGAAATTCAGTTGCACTCGGGTGTCTTCTCGTCGCGCTTCTTCTTTTTATACTAAATGGATAAATACGCCCTGTGAAAACTACGAGCCTTTCATCTGCTATGGTAAGTTACCATATTCTCCACCTGATCTACCTGATATAATGATGACAGGAGAACTGTAATGTTGCCCCCATGATTTACTTCAGTCATTTGAATCCAAGATGGCGTAGCAGTCAGACGTCTTTGTCTTGTCTCGTCACATGTGTATATGTATTTTTATTCTCGTTCTTTTAAATATATTTTCTAAACCTCAACTTCAAAAATACTCTCCTGCAACCCGCCTCACCCAATGTGTTGTGGATCTGTTTTTTTCCCCTAAAGTATTTATATTTACCTCCGGACTGGAATACCTCTTCTGAAGCTCGCTGGCTAACTAGCTACCAGCTATCAGTCAGCTAAACACTGCTAGCGGTCATCAGCTAACCTTTAGCTCGGAAAGCTCTCGCCAGTTCGTACAACGCGTTTCAAACCCGAGAATAACGGACCTATTTTTCTCTCCATATCCCCAAATTCCTACCACAAACTCTGAACCTTTTCATCTGGATCATCACAGCTAGCTAACTGCAACCCAGGTTGACTACTCCTGGCTAACGTTTGACTACTCCTGGGCTACAATATCCGGACACCTTCTACTGCCGGTATGGGGCACGGAACCCCACCGATCCTCTACGACTAGAATACAAACATAATCTACCCTAGGATTCCAACAGGCCCCTCAGGCGCTACGCCCGCTGAAGGCCCATTCTGCTAACCTGCTAGCTACCTAGAGCTACTTGGAACCCTACTAACTCCATGACTGGTCAATTGACGTCACCACAAGAAGAGGCAAAAACAGACTTACCCCCATCGCGACGTCCCCCAAAGGCTAACTTTCTAGCCCCGGTCTACTAACTGCTAGCTTGCCTGCCCTGGTCTGCTAACTGCTAGCCCCTGCTAACTGCTTGCTTTTTAACCCGGTCTGCTTACTGCTAGCTTGTTTAGCCCCGGCCTACTAACTGTTAGCATGTTAGCATCAGCCTGCTAACTGTCTGAATCGCCATGTCCCCAGTCAGCCCAACCACTCACTGGACCCATATGTTCACTTGGCTACGCATGCCTCTCTCTAATATCAATATGCCTCGTCCATTACTGTCCTGGTTAGTGATTACTGTCTTATTTCACTGTAGAGCCTCTAGCCCTGTTTAATATGCCAACCAACCATATTGTTCCACCTCCTACATATGCGATGACATCACCTGGTTTAAACGTCTCTAGAGACTATATATATATATATATATCTCATCATTACTCAATGCCTAGGTTTACCTCCACTGTATTCGCATCCTACCATACCTTTGTACACTATGCCTTGAATCTATGCTATCGTGCCCAGAAACCTGCTCCTTTGTTCTTATAGCATTCAGCCGTACCCTTATCCTACTCTGTTCCTCTGGTGATGTAGAGGTGAATCCAGGCCCAGCAGTGCCTAGCTCCACTCCTATTCCCTACCTTTCAGAAACAAGTCTCTCACTGTTGCCGCTTGCTATAGACCTCCCTCTGCCCCCAACTGTGCCCTCGATACCATATGTGAATTGATTGCCCTCCCCATCTATCTTCTGAGCTCATGCTACTAGGTGACCTAAACTGGGACATGCTTAACACCCCGACCATCCTACAATCCAAGCTTGATGCACTCAATTCCACACAAATTATCAATGAACCTACCAGGTACAACTCCAAATTCGTAAACACGGGCACCCTCAGTCATCCTAACTAACTCGCCCTCCAAATGCTGTTTTCATTCAAGACCTCAGCGATCACTGCCTCATTGCCTGCATCCGTAATGGGTCTGCGACCAAACGACCACCCCTCATCACTGTCAAACGCTCCCTAAAACACTTCTGAAAGAGCTGAAAAATCTAGACCTCTACAAATCAGCTGAGCTAGGCAATCTGGACCCTCTCTTTCTAAAATTATCTGCCGAAATTGTTGCAACCCCTATTACTAGCCTCTTCAAAGGGGGAGACACTCTAGACCCAAACTGCTACAGACGTATATCTATCCTACCCTGTCTTTCTAAGGCCTTCGAAAGCCAAGTTAAGAAACAGATTACCGACCATTTCAAATCCCACCGTACCTTCTCCGCTTTGCAATCTGGTTTCAAAGCTGGTCATGGGTGCACAGCCATGCTCAGCCACGCTCAAGGTCCTAAACAACATCATAACCGCCATCGATAAGAGACATTACTGTGCAGCCATATTCATCAACCTGGCCAAGACTTTCGACTCTGTCAATTACCACATTCTTATTGGCAGACTCGACAGCCTTGGTTTCTCAAATGATTGCCTCGCCTGGTTTACCTACTACTTCTCTGATAGAGTTCAGTGTTTCAAATAAGAGGGCCTGTTGTCCGGACCTCTGGCAGTCTCTATGGGGGTGCCACAGGGTTCAATCCTCGGGCCGACTCTCTTCTCTGTATACATCAATGATGTCGCTCTTGATGCTGGTGATTCTCTGATACACCCCCGCAAATGACACCATTCTGTATACTTCTGGCCCCTCTTTGGACACTGTGTTAACTAACCTCCAGATGAGCTTCAATGCAATACAACTCTCCTTCCGTGGCCTCCAACTGCTCTTAAAACGCAAGTAAAACTAAATGCATGCTATTCAACCGATAACTGCCCGCCCGTCCAATATCACTACTCTGGACGGCTCTGACTTAGAATACGTGGACAACTACAAGTACCTATCTGTCTGGTTAGACTGTAAACTCTTTCCAGACTCACATTAAGCATCTCCAATACCAAACATACCCTCGTAAAACTGACCATCCTACCGATCCTCAACTTCGGTGATGTCATTTATAAAATTGTCTCCAACACTCTACTGGATGCAGCCATCCGTTTTGTCACCAAAGCCCCATACACTACCCACCATTGCGACCTGTACGCTCTCTTTGGTTGGCCCTCGCTTCATACTCGTCGCCAAACCCACTGGCTACAGGTTATCTACAAGTCTCTGCTAGGTAAAGCCCCGCCTTATCTCAGCTCACTGGTCACCATAGCAGCACCCACTCGTAGCACGCGCAGCAGGTATATCTCACTGGTCACCCCCAAAGCCAATTCCTCCTTTGGTCGTCTTTCCTTCCAGTTCTCTGCTGCCAATGACTGGAACGAACTGCAAAAATCTCTGAAGCTGGAGACTCATAGCTCCCTCACTAGCTTTAAGCATCAGCTGTCAGAGCAGCTCACAGATCACTGCACCTGTACATAGCCCATCTGTAAACAGCCCATTGTTACTGTAATTTAATTATGCCAATGTGCTTTCATCAATTGAAAACCCTTAATCTATTTTATGAGAATTTATAAGATTCTTGTTGCATAAAATAGACGCAGACCAGTCTTTCAATAATAGGTAACATAATTTATTCTCGGAGCGCGCTGCCACTTAACCACGAGCAACAGTTTATATACAGATCATGACGTCATTTCATTGCTTTAACAGAATCCCCTCCTCTCGACCGGGACAAAGTGAGGTGAAAAGTTCATTCTAACTTACTAACACACTCCCAGGTAACTTTTGACCCCTCAACATTATCGATATGTGTTTACACAGTCCCCAACCCATTCGTTTCTTCCTAGTTGGAATGGTGTTCATTAACTTTAATTACTCCTTCTCCGTGTCACACAATCCCTTCTTATGAACTCATATTGTTAATCAGATATAATAAAACAGAGTATAAGTTTACTTAGTTACAGTTCCATTTAAAATGGGGATATTGTTTATTCATAATAATTCCAACACCCATCTATCTACCTACCTCATCCCCATACTGTATTTATTTATTTATCTTGCTCCCCAGTATCTCTAGTATCTCTACTTGCACATTCATCTTCTGCACATCTACCATTCCAGTGTTTAATTGCTACAGTGCCTTGCGAAAGTATTCGGCCCCCTTGAACTTTGCGACCTTTTGCCACATTTCAGGCTTCAAACATGAAGTGGAACGACATTTATTGGATATTTCAAACTTTTTTAACAAATCAAAAACTGAAAAATTGGCCGGGCAAAATTATTCAGCCCCTTTACTTTCAGTGCAGCAAACTCTCTCCAGAAGTTCAGTGAGGATCTCTGAATGATCCAATGTTGACCTAATGATGATAAATACAATCCACCTGTGTGTAATCAAGTCTCCGTATAAATGCACCTGCACTGTGATAGTCTCAGAGGTCCGTTAAAAGTGCAGAGAGCATCATAAAGAACAAGGAACACACCAGGCAGGTCCGAGATACTGTTGTGAAGAAGTTTAAAGCCGGATTTGGATACAAAAAGATTTCCCAAGCTTTAAACATCCCAAGGAGCACTGTGCAAGCGATAATATTGAAATGGAAGGAGTATCAGACCACTGCAAATCTACCAAGACCTGGCCGTCCCTCTAAACTTTCAGCTCATACAAGGAGAAGACTGATCAGAGATGCAACCAAGAGGCCCATGATCACTTTGGATGAACTGCAGAGATCTACAGCTGAGGTGGGAGACTCTGTCCATAGGACAACAATCAGTCGTATATTGCACAAATCTGGCCTTTATGGAAGAGTGGCAAGAAGAAAGCCATTTCTTAAAGATATCCATAAAAAGTGTTGTTTAAAGTTTGCCACAAGCCACCTGGGAGACACACCAAACATGTGGAAGAAGGTGCTCTGGTCAGATGAAACCAAAATTGAACTTTTTGGCAACAATGCAAAACGTTATGTTTGGCGTAAAAGCAACACAGCTGAACACACCATCCCCACTGTCAAACATGGTGGTGGCAGCATCATGGTTTGGGCCTGCTTTTCTTCAGCAGGGACAGGGAAGATGGTTAAAATTGATGGGAAAATGGATGGAGCCAAATACAGGACCATTCTGGAAGAAAACCTGATGGAGTCTGCAAAAGACCTGAGACTGGGACGGAGATTTGTCTTCCAACAAGACAATGATCCAAAACATAAAGCAAAATCTGCAATGGAATGGTTCAAAAATAAACATATCCAGGTGTTAGAATGGCCAAGTCAAAGTCCAGACCTGAATCCAATCGAGAATCTGTGGAAAGAACTGAAAACTGCTGTTCACAAATGCTCTCCATCCAACCTCACTGAGCTCGAGCTGTTTTGCAAGGAGGAATGGGAAAAAATGTCAGTCTCTCGATGTGCAAAACTGATAGAGACATACCCCAAGTGACTTACAGCTGTAATCGCAGCAAAAGGTGGCGCTACAAAGTATTAACTTAAGGGGGTTGAATAATTTTGCACGCCCAATTTTTCAGTTTTTGATTTGTTAAAAAAGTTTGAAATATCCAATAAATGTCGTTCCACTTCATGATTGTGTCCCACTTGTTGTTGATTCTTCACAAAAAAAATACAGTTTTATATCTTTATGTTTGAAGCCTGAAATGTGGCAAAAGGTCGCAAAGTTCAAGGGGGCCGAATACTTTCGCAAGGCACTGTATATTGTAATTACTTCACCACCATGGCCTATTTATTGCCTTAACTCCCTTATCTCACTTCATTTGCACTCACTGTATATTTACTTTTTGAAGAGGCTCTTCAACTGAGACAGGTGGTGAGAGTGAAGATGACACAAAGGGATCAACATCTGAACCTCAGAGAGCCTGCTGTTCAAGACGCCATCGTACAAGAGGTGAGTTTCACCCTGTTCATGAAGAACCAACTCAGTAATGATTTAAACTGTACAGACCTCTCTGGTCTGGGTCCTAGTCTGTAGATGACCTTTTCTCCTGACCGTGACCACGCGCTCTCTGGGTGCCTCAGGGAGAGTTGGGATATGCAACAACAACAAAAAAAAATCCAATTCACACATGTATATTAAAACACACGTGTACATGTGTGAAACAGGAACGTTATAAGCATAATCTCCTCATAGAGTGAAATGATTGAAGTCAAGAAAGAATAACTATTGAAGAATTAAAAATACTGTGTTTGTGTGTGTTTCTCCAGATAAGGAACAAGCTGAAGGAGCAGGGGTTACCTGCAGACACCAAAGTGACATGGAAAAAGCAGCCTGATGGAAAGGTCTTCCACAAGGAGGAAGAGGGGTCTCCCAAGAAAGAAGAGGAGGAGAAGAAGATGAAGAGGATGATGACAAAGAGAGAACTCTAATTATGTTAAATGTTCTCCTTACAGTTCTCTTTTTATTTACATTAATTATCTGTACTGGTCCAGATTGTCTCAGTTTAACTGAAACAGGTCTTTATCTGAGATACAGTTAATTGTTTTATCATACAGAATATTGTTTAATCATATATTAATTTTGTTTTACAATAGTGTGTGATTTTAAGTTACAAATCTTTAACATTGTTCATTGTTTGAATCTCTTTTGTTAGTTTATATATTAGAACCTAGTTTCAACTGTAGACTTGATGGTTCATTTGGAATATTAATAAACGACATGGTGAGAGATGCTCTTTTTCCTCAGTCATTATAGACGGTATTCAGACTTGATCTGCTCACTGGAATTTCTGTGCATTGACACCAATGAGTGATTCAGGTGAAAGTCCCATTTGCAAGCACATGGATCTCATGTCAGATTACCATCCTAACAGCTCTGTATTTCTTTACTGGAAATTCATTTAGATTTAAATAAATAATCTGTCATTCATCTACAAGGATTTATTTGAATTAAAATGTTCATTTTTATGACCCAGTAAATAACACAGTTGCTAAGAAGTGTACAGGTGCCATTGCAATGGTGGTCATCACACCACAGTTTTTTGGTTGTGATGGAGCAATGCTTCCATGGAAGGCTACTTTGTTTCTCGTTTGCCTATGCTAAACAACTGTTCACTGACATGTGCTTTAATGATGCACGTAGCCTACCGTAGCATTGGCCTGTGGTTCTTTATTGAGCCTTGCCGTTGTTATTTTTGACAATAAATTGTGGTGTTGTGGACCAGTTGGGTTTGTGGTGTACTAGCATCTACTGTTTACTGTTGTCCGGTAGTGTCACTAAGATACCAGTAGAGAGAGGAAGTTACAGCACCAGGAAGTGAATAAGAGTATTGTTGGAAACTGACTAAATTACTTGAAACTTTTAGTATGTTTGAAACAGTGCATTTGGAAAGTAGTCAGACCTTTTGACTTTTTCAACAAACAAAAAAATACGTTACAGATTTATTCTAAAATGGATTCCGTTTTTTTTTAATTCTCAGCAATCTACACACAATACCCCACAATGACAATGTGAAAACAGATTTTTAGAAACTAGAAACTAAAAACAGAAATACCTTATTTACATACAGTACCAGTCAAAAGTTTGTACACACCTACTCATTTGAGTTTTTATTTTGTATATTCTCTCTGGGTATTAAAAATAAAGTGCATAGATTGCTAAGATTTAAAAATATATATATATATTTCAGAATAAGGATGTAATGTAACAAAATGTGGAAAAGTCAAGAGGTCTAGCAGTGGAAAGTAACGTGTTATGGTTTAGATTGAATGATTTATGTGCAAATGTATTTGTGGCCAGAGGCAAAGTACAAAGAAGTCCCGTTTCTGAAACTAGTGGACTGCGGCAGGTTGAAAGAATCTGCACTTCTTAATCTCAAGGTTTCTCCTGACTGATAAGAAGACTGGAAGATGTGTGGAGGAGTACAGCGTTTCTGGGCTGGTACTGGGACGATGAGGGCACATGCCTAGCAACAGAGATGTATTGGCTGTCTAGATGTTGGATTATACCTTGAAATATACTTATACTTATGGTGTGTAGTAGTATAGTAGCGTGGTGTGTAGTAGTATAGTAGCATGGTGTGTAGTTGTATATTAGCATGGTGTGTAGTATATTAGCATGGTGTGTAGTTGTATATTAGCATGGTGTGTAGTAGTATAGTAACATGGTTTGTGGTAGTATTGTAGCATGGTGTGTAGTAGTATATTAGCACGGTGTGCAGTATAGTAGCACGGTGTGTAGTAGTATATTAGCATGGTGTGTAGTATATTAGCACGGTGTGTAGTAGTATATTAGCATGGTGTGCAGTATTGTAGCATGGTGTGTAGTAGTATATTAGCATGGTGTAGTGATATAGTAGCATGGTGTGTAGTAGTATAGTAGCATGGTGTTCAGTATAGTAGCACGGTGTGTAGTAGTATATTAGCATGGTGTGTAGTAGTATATTAGCATGGTGTGTAGTATATTAGCACGGTGTGTAGTAGTATATTAGCATGGTGTGTAGTATATTAGCATGGTGTGTAGTAGTATATTAGCATGGTGTGCAGTATTGTAGCATGGTGTGTAGTAGTATATTAGCATGGTGTGTAGTATATTAGCATGGTGTGTAGTGATATAGTAGCATGGTGTGTAGTAGTATAGTAGCATGGTGTGTAGTAGTATTGTAGCATGGTGTGTAGTAGTATATTAGCATGGTGTGTAGTAGTATATTTGCATGGTGTGTAGTAGTATTGTAGCATGGTGTGCAGTATAGTAGCATGGTGTGCAGTATAGTAGCATGGTGTGCAGTATTGTAGCATGGTGTGCAGTATTGTAGCATGGTGTGCAGTATAGTAGCATGGTGTGCAGTATAGTAGCATGGTGTGCAGTATTGTAGCATGGTGTGCAGTATTGTAGCATGGTGTGCAGTATAGTAGCATGGTGTGCAGTATAGTAGCATGGTGTGCAGTACAGTAGCATGGTGTGTAGTAGTATTGTAGCACGGTGTGCAGTATAATAGCATGGTGTGTAGTAGTATTGTTGCACGGTGTGCAGTATTGTAGCGTGGTGTGTAGTATTGTAACATGTTGCGCAGTGTAGTAGCATGGTGTGCAGTATAGTAGCATGGTGTGCAGTATAGTAGCATGGTGTGCAGTATTGTAGCATGGTGTGCAGTATAGTAGCATGGTGTGCAGTATAGTAGCATGGTGTGCAGTATAGTAGCATGGTGTGCAGTATAGTAGCATGGTGTGCAGTATTGTAGCATGGTGTGCAGTATAGTAGCATGGTGTGCAGTATTGTAGCATGGTGTGCAGTATAGTAGCATGGTGTGTAGTATAGTAGCATGGTGTGTAGTAGTATTGTAGCACGGTGTGCAGTATAGTAGCATGGTGTGTAGTAGTATTGTTGCACAGTGTGCAGTATTGTAGCGTGGTGTGTAGTATTGTAACATGTTGGGCAGTGTAGTAGCATGGTGTGCAGTATAGTAGCATGGTGTGCAGTATAGTAGCATGGTGTGCAGTATAGTAGCATGGTGTGCAGTATAGTAGCATGGTGTGCAGTATAGTAGCATGGTGTGCAGTATAGTAGCATGGTGTGCAGTATCTCCAACCCTCTTCCTGGAGAGATACCCTCCTGTAGTTTTTTGCTCCAACCTCAGTTGTAACTAACCTGACTCAGTTTATCAACCAGCTAATTATTATAATCAGTTGTGCTAGATTAGGGTTGGAATGAAAACCTACAGGATGGTAGCTCTCCAGGAACAGGGTTGGAATGAAAACCTACAGGATGGTAGCTCTCCAGGAACAGGGTTGGAATGAAAACCTACAGGATGGTAGCTCTCCAGGAACAGGGTTGGAATGAAAACCTACAGGATGGTAGCTCTCCAGGAACAGGGTTGGAATGAAAACCTACAGAATGGTAGCTCTCCAGGAACAAGGTTGGAATGAAAACCTACAGGATGGTAGCTCTCCAGGAACAGGGTTGGAATGAAAACCTACAGGATGGTAGCTCTCCAGGAACAGGGTTGGAATGAAAACCTACAGGATGGTAGCTCTCCAGGAACAGGGTTGGAATGAAAACCTACAGGATGGTAGCTCTCCAGGAACAGGGTTGGAATGAAAACCTACAGGATGGTAGCTCTCCAGGAACAGGGTTGGAGAGCAACGTTGTAGACAAATGTTAACCCCTCCCCTGCTTGGTTCCCCCGTGTATCGTGTTCAGCCAGACAGTCTCTCACCATTGCTGTGTCTGGATTCTGCTATGTTGCTACCCCCCCCATGTCTACAAGGTTTTGCCATGCCAATGAGAGAGCGGTTTTATGTCATGCCAACGTACACCCTTCTCTTCCACTAACAGACACTCTGTCCTCCAGGGCAAAGGGCTGGGTATGGTCCATGTCCCCTTCTTAGTTAACGCCAAGGAGTGACAACGCACGTGCACACGCACGCACACTCTCCAGGGAGAGTGTATGGAAAAGTGTATACCACACACACACAACTCTTCCTCTCACTTTCTCTCTCACAAGCACACACAGGTCCCATGTAGCAGAACCAGTGTTGGTTTATTATGGACTGTGGAGCGGGAAGGGAGTAGGAGAGAGAGCGGGAGAGGGAGAGCGAGCCGGAGAGGGAGCGGGAGCTGGAGCGGGAGCCAGAAAAGGACCCGAGAGGGAGCGGGGGAGACAGCGGTGGAGGCAGGTGAGACAGCGGTGGAGGCAGCAGGGAGAGGGAGCGGGAGCCGGAGCTCGACAGCGGTGTGGAGGCAGCAGGGAGAGGGAGCCGGAGCGGGAGCCAGAGAAGGACCCGAGAGGGAGCTGGGGAGACAGCGGTGGAGGCAGCAGGGAGAGGGAGCGGGTGAGACAGCGGTGGAGCGGGGGAGACTGAGCTCGAGCTGTTTTGCAAGGAGGAATGGGAAAAAATGTCAGTCTCTCGATGTGCAAAACTGATAGAGACATACCCCAAGCTAGCTGTAATCGCAGCAAAAGGTGGCGCTACAAAGTATTAACTTAAGGGGGCTGAATAATTTTGCACGCCCAATTTTTCAGTTTTTGATTTGTTAAAAAAGTTTGAAATATCCAATAAATGTCGTTCCACTTCATGATTGTGTCCCACTTGTTGTTGATTCTTCACAAAAAAATACACTTTATGTTTGAAGCCTGAAATGTGGCAAAAGGTCGCAAAGTTCAAGGGGGCCGAATACTTTCGCAATGCACTGCATATCTTTCCCAGTCAATAAGCACAGGACGAGATGTCCTTGGCTGTAGTCTCTGGGTAGCAGCTCTGATTACGTCTCTCTCCTATACCCACTAATCCACCACTCCTCACTCCTCTCCACAGGCCTCACTGTTAACTTGTCATGTGTCATCACCCTAACATTACAACATTATCCAGGAAGAGCGGGAGAAACCCTTTCCGACACCGTCAGTTCACCTTTCATATGGCTTTCCACCAGACTAGTTTTTTTAGTTATTTTAATGGCGTCGGGGAAAAGTCTAGTTTCACCGGAAACTCGAAGCGGAAGCGCAACTCAAACTCATGGGAGCTCCAGTCAGTCGGTGGGGTGTCACGTTCATTTTAACCCCACTGCTCATTACTCCTAGCGGGCAAGGCAAGAGCGCTAGCCCCCTAACCACAGCTGGTACTCTTATACAGTACTGGCCCCTCCCCAATTTATGGCTAATGATGATAAAGGTATTTGCATATGCTGATTTTATTCGTTTTTTGGCTTGTGCTGAGACTGTGTGTTGCTTGCTCGTTTGCAATAGGCCTACAAATGCAAGTGAATCGCCACTCCAATTCAACGAGAAATAATTTTACTGCAAATGTACATACATAGTGTGGATGAGACATTATTATTTCAAGCGAAAAGGTTGACCCTCAGTGTTCAGGAGCGTGTTGTTAAAACACGACCTATCTTGGTCTGTTGAAGCCTGACAACTGTCAATCCTTCTCTGTGATTCAGAGAGGCCGTCACTCAGCTCATTCCAAAGACCGTCATTCACCGGTGTGTCATTTCAAAACACAGTCATTGAAAAGCACCTACATTCAAAGCACTGTCATTTGACTGCCATTCGGGAGACAGCTTGCCACGCTGTTGACGAATCAGGAAGGCAGAGGCTAATCAGCAGTATTCAAATCTGGCCTTTGATAGCATGTCTACGGTTCACCCTCTCCGTCTAACCAGGGACTGATTTAGCCCTGGGTCCCCAGGTGACTGCAGTGGACTCAATGATGTTAATCAATCAACTAGCAGCAATTTATTTTTATTTTACCTTTATTTAACTAGGCAAGTCAGTTAAGAACAAATTCTTATTTTCAATGACGGCCTAGGAACAGTGGGTTAACTGTCTTGTTCAGGGGCAGAACAACAGATTTGTACCTTGTCAGCTCGGGGATTCGAACTTGTAACCTTTCGGTTACTAGCCCAACAATCTAACCACTAGGCTTCCCTGCCGCCCCAGCAAAGTAAAGCAGCAACACTCCTGACCTCGATGTCATGTCAGACTCAACCAGAAACAAGTGTATTGTCTTGTTCCTGTAATACAAATATAGACACTTTCATTTGATTATCCCAGCCAACCCTACAGTATTCAATCTCCTACTAATATCCTAGCCAACCCTACAGTATTCAGTCTCCTACTAATATCCTAGCCAACCCTACAGTATTCAGTCTCCTACTAATATCCCAGCCAACCCTACAGTATTCAGTCTCCTACTAATATCCTAGCCAACCTTACAGTATTCAGTATCCTACTAATATCCCAGCCAACCCTACAGTATTCAGTCTCCTACTAAAATCCCAGCCAACCCTCCAGTATTCAGTCTCCTACTAATATCCCAGCCAACCCAACAGTATTCAGTCTCCTACTAATATCACAGCCAACCCTACAGTATTCAGTCTCCTACTAATATCACAGCCAACCCTACAGTATTCAGTCTCCTACTAATATCCCAGCCAACCCTACAGTATTCAGTCTCCTACTAATATCCCAGCCAACCCTACAATATTCAGTCTCCTACTAATATCCCAGCCAACCCTACAGTATTCAGTCTCCTACTAATATCCTAGCCAACCCTACAGTATTCAGTCTCCTACTAATATCCCAGCCAACCCTACAGTATTCAGTCTTCTACTAATATCCTAGCCAACCCTACAGTATTCAGTCTCCTACTAATATCCCAGCCAACCCTACAGTATTCAGTCTTCTACTAATATCCCAGCCAACCCTACAGTATTCAGTCTTCTACTAATATCCCAGCCAACCCTACAGTATTCAGTCTTCTACTAATATCCCAGCCAACCCTACAGTATTCAGTCTTCTACTAATATCCCAGCCAACCCTACAGTATTCAGTCTTCTACTAATATCCCAGCCAACCCTACAGTATTCAGTCTTCTACTAATATCCTAGCCAACCCTACAGTATTCAGTGTCCTAATGTGCCTCAGAGTCAAACAAGTCATAAGATGCTACAGTAGCATCAGTCTGTTTGCACCCAGTCTGCCTTTGCCAAAGCTGACTTTGTCTTGCCTCGCGTGGATAAACATCGCTACTAATCGACCTTGGCTGTTCCTGTCTATTTACAATGGGGTTGGGACTGAGTCAAACGTTAAGGAGTGTGTGTATTGCCAAGGAGGGAAAGCCACTTTGAAAAGGCCCTCGTGTTTAGTAACGGAGAAAACATGCGAGTTTTCATGTAGGCAATTACTGTTTCTCTTCTCTCTCTCTCTCTCTGTCCGGCCCCTCCCCAGTCCTTTCACCCTTTCAAAAACACCCCCTTCCTTCCCTCCATGTGAGGAGAAAGGTACAAGGACTGGCCACCAGGGTCCCAGTTCATTAACCCATAACACTGAGATGGGAGCAGCAGACAAGGTAGAGTGGAATCCAACTGGGACATAGCTAGACCAGTAGACCCACTCTCTCCATCTATGTACACACACACACACACACACACACACACACACACACACACACACACACACGTTAAAGCCTCAGCACTACTACATTTAGGGCCTCTATTCATTACCTTCACTCCTATTCATTAAAGAATGAATGTGCCTTCGTCAGACCGTTAGCGTAGCATTCCTATATCTCCTGTCCGTTAGCGTAGCATTCCTATATCTCCTGTCCGTTAGCGTAGCATTCCTATATCTCCTGTCCGTTAGCATGGCATTCCTATATCTCCTGTCCGTTAGCGTAGCATTCCTATATCTCCTGTCCGTTAGCATGGCATTCCTATATCTCCTGTCCGTTAGCGTGGCATTCCTATATCTCCTGTCCGTTAGCGTAGCATTCATATATCTCCTGTCCGTTAGCATGGCATTCCTATATCTCCTGTCCGTTAGCGTAGCATTCCTATATCTCCTGACCGTTAGCGTAACATTCCTATATCTCCTGTCCGTTAGCGTAGCATTCTTATATCTCCTGTCAGTTAGCATGGCATTCCTATATCTCCTGTCCGTTAGCGTAACATTCCTATATCTCCTGTCCGTTTGAGATACGCATCTCTTTACGGCACCATACTGCAGCCAATTAGAGTACCGGGTGCTACACTAAATAGCCTCAACAGGTTGTTAACCCATCAACACCACTGGGAGAGAGGGTGTAGATAGTAGTACTATGTGGGCTAGTGTTAACCCATCAACACCACTGGGAGAGAGGGGTAGATAGTAGTACTATGTGGGCTAGTGTTAACCCATCAACACCACTGGGAGAGAGGGGGTAGATAGTAGTACTATGTGGGCTAGTGTTAACCCATCAACACCACTGGGAGAGAGGGGTAGATAGTAGTACTATGTGGGCTAGTGTTAACCCATCAACACCACTGGGAGAGAGGGGGTAGATAGTAGTACTATGTGGGCTAGTGTTAACCCATCAACACCACTGGGAGAGAGGGGTAGATAGTAGTACTATGTGGGCTAGTGTTAACCCATCAACACCACTGGGAGAGAGGGGGTAGATAGTAGTACTATGTGGGCTAGTGTTAACCCATCAACACCACTGGGAGAGAGGGATAGATAGTAGTACTATGTGGGCTAGTGTTAACCCATCAACACCACTGGGAGAGAGGGGTAGATAGTAGTACTATGTGGGCTAGTGTTAACCCATCAACACCACTGGGAGAGAGGGATAGATAGTAGTACTATTTGGGCTAGTGTTAACCCATCAACACCACTGGGAGAGAGGGGTAGATAGTACTACTATGTGGGCTAGTGTTAACACATCAACACCACTGGGAGAGAGGGGGTAGATAGTAGTACTATGTGGGCTAGTGTTAACCCATCAACACCACTGGGAGAGAGGGATAGATAGTAGTACTATGTGGGCTAGTGTTAACCCATCAACACCACTGGGAGAGAGGGGGTAGATAGTAGTACTATGTGGGCTAGTGTTAACCCATCAACACCACTGGGAGAGAGGGGGTAGATAGTAGTACTATGTGGGCTAGTGTTAACCCATCAACACCACTGGGAGAGAGGGGGTAGATAGTAGTACTATGTGGGCTAGTGTTAACCCATCAACACCACTGGGAGAGAGGGATAGATAGTAGTACTATGTGGGCTAGTGTTAACCCATCAACACCACTGGGAGAGAGGGATAGATAGTAGTACTATGTGGGCTAGTGTTAACCCATCAACACCACTGGGAGAGAGGGGTAGATAGTAGTACTATGTGGGCTAGTGTTAACCCATCAACACCACTGGGAGAGAGGGATAGATAGTAGTACTATGTGGGCTAGTGTTAACCCATCAACACCACTGGGAGAGAGGGGGTAGATAGTAGTACTATGTGGGCTAGTGTTAACCCATCAACACCACTGGGAGAGAGGGGGTAGATAGTAGTACTATGTGGGCTAGTGTTAACCCATCAACACCACTGGGAGAGAGGGATAGATAGTAGTACTATGTGGGCTAGTGTTAACCCATCAACACCACTGGGAGAGAGGGGGTAGATAGTAGTACTATGTGGGCTAGTGTTAACCCATCAACACCACTGGGAGAGAGGGGGTAGATAGTAGTACTATGTGGGCTAGTGTTAACCCATCAACACCACTGGGAGAGAGGGGTAGATAGTAGTACTATGTGGGCTAGTGTTAACCCATCAACACCACTTGGAGAGAGGGGGTAGATAGTAGTACTATGTGGGCTAGTGTTAACCCATCAACACCACTGGGAGAGAGGGATAGATAGTAGTACTATGTGGGCTAGTGTTAACCCATCAACACCACTGGGAGAGAGGGGTAGATAGTAGTACTATGTGGGCTAGTGTTAACCCATCAACACCACTGGGAGAGAGGGGGTAGATAGTAGTACTATGTGGGCTAGTGTTAACCCATCAACACCACTGGGAGAGAGGGATAGATAGTAGTACTATGTGGGCTAGTGTTAACCCATCAACACCACTGGGAGAGAGGGGTAGATAGTAGTACTATGTGGGCTAGTGTTAACCCATCAACACCACTGGGAGAGAGGGATAGATAGTAGTACTATTTGGGCTAGTGTTAACCCATCAACACCACTGGGAGAGAGGGGTAGATAGTACTACTATGTGGGCTAGTGTTAACACATCAACACCACTGGGAGAGAGGGGGTAGATAGTAGTACTATGTGGGCTAGTGTTAACCCATCAACACCACTGGGAGAGAGGGATAGATAGTAGTACTATGTGGGCTAGTGTTAACCCATCAACACCACTGGGAGAGAGGGGTAGATAGTAGTACTATGTGGGCTAGTGTTAACCCATCAACACCACTGGGAGAGAGGGGGTAGATAGTAGTACTATGTGGGCTAGTGTTAACCCATCAACACCACTGGGAGAGAGGGATAGATAGTAGTACTATGTGGGCTAGTGTTAACCCATCAACACCACTGGGAGAGAGGGGTAGATAGTAGTACTATGTGGGCTAGTGTTAACCCATCAACACCACTGGGAGAGAGGGATAGATAGTAGTACTATTTGGGCTAGTGTTAACCCATCAACACCACTGGGAGAGAGGGGTAGATAGTACTACTATGTGGGCTAGTGTTAACACATCAACACCACTGGGAGAGAGGGGGTAGATAGTAGTACTATGTGGGCTAGTGTTAACCCATCAACACCACTGGGAGAGAGGGATAGATAGTAGTACTATGTGGGCTAGTGTTAACCCATCAACACCACTGGGAGAGAGGGGGTAGATAGTAGTACTATGTGGGCTAGTGTTAACCCATCAACACCACTGGGAGAGAGGGGGTAGATAGTAGTACTATGTGGGCTAGTGTTAACCCATCAACACCACTGGGAGAGAGGGGGTAGATAGTAGTACTATGTGGGCTAGTGTTAACCCATCAACACCACTGGGAGAGAGGGATAGATAGTAGTACTATGTGGGCTAGTGTTAACCCATCAACACCACTGGGAGAGAGGGATAGATAGTAGTACTATGTGGGCTAGTGTTAACCCATCAACACCACTGGGAGAGAGGGGTAGATAGTAGTACTATGTGGGCTAGTGTTAACCCATCAACACCACTGGGAGAGAGGGATAGATAGTAGTACTATGTGGGCTAGTGTTAACCCATCAACACCACTGGGAGAGAGGGGGTAGATAGTAGTACTATGTGGGCTAGTGTTAACCCATCAACACCACTGGGAGAGAGGGGGTAGATAGTAGTACTATGTGGGCTAGTGTTAACCCATCAACACCACTGGGAGAGAGGGGGTAGATAGTAGTACTATGTGGGCTAGTGTTAACCCATCAACACCACTGGGAGAGAGGGATAGATAGTAGTACTATGTGGGCTAGTGTTAACCCATCAACACCACTGGGAGAGAGGGATAGATAGTAGTACTATGTGGGCTAGTGTTAACCCATCAACACCACTGGGAGAGAGGGGGTAGATAGTAGTACTATGTGGGCTAGTGTTAACCCATCAACACCACTGGGAGAGAGGGGGTAGATAGTAGTACTATGTGGGCTAGTGTTAACCCATCAACACCACTGGGAGAGAGGGGTAGATAGTAGTACTATGTGGGCTAGTGTTAACCCATCAACACCACTGGGAGAGAGGGGGTAGATAGTAGTACTATGTGGGCTAGTGTTAACCCATCAACACCACTGGGAGAGAGGGATAGATAGTAGTACTATGTGGGCTAGTGTTAACCCATCAACACCACTGGGAGAGAGGGGTAGATAGTAGTACTATGTGGGCTAGTGTTAACCCATCAACACCACTGGGAGAGAGGGGGTAGATAGTAGTACTATGTGGGCTAGTGTTAACCCATCAACACCACTGGGAGAGAGGGATAGATAGTAGTACTATGTGGGCTAGTGTTAACCCATCAACACCACTGGGAGAGAGGGGTAGATAGTAGTACTATGTGGGCTAGTGTTAACCCATCAACACCACTGGGAGAGAGGGATAGATAGTAGTACTATTTGGGCTAGTGTTAACCCATCAACACCACTGGGAGAGAGGGGTAGATAGTACTACTATGTGGGCTAGTGTTAACACATCAACACCACTGGGAGAGAGGGGGTAGATAGTAGTACTATGTGGGCTAGTGTTAACCCATCAACACCACTGGGAGAGAGGGATAGATAGTAGTACTATGTGGGCTAGTGTTAACCCATCAACACCACTGGGAGAGAGGGGGTAGATAGTAGTACTATGTGGGCTAGTGTTAACCCATCAACACCACTGGGAGAGAGGGGGTAGATAGTAGTACTATGTGGGCTAGTGTTAACCCATCAACACCACTGGGAGAGAGGGGGTAGATAGTAGTACTATGTGGGCTAGTGTTAACCCATCAACACCACTGGGAGAGAGGGATAGATAGTAGTACTATGTGGGCTAGTGTTAACCCATCAACACCACTGGGAGAGAGGGATAGATAGTAGTACTATGTGGGCTAGTGTTAACCCATCAACACCACTGGGAGAGAGGGGTAGATAGTAGTACTATGTGGGCTAGTGTTAACCCATCAACACCACTGGGAGAGAGGGATAGATAGTAGTACTATGTGGGCTAGTGTTAACACATCAACACCACTGGGAGAGAGGGATAGATAGTAGTACTATGTGGGCTAGTGTTAACACATCAACACCACTGGGAGAGAGGGATAGATAGTAGTACTATGTGGGCTAGTGTTAACCCATCAACACCACTGGGAGAGAGGGGGTAGATAGTAGTACTATGTGGGCTAGTGTTAACCCATCAACACCACTGGGAGAGAGGGATAGATAGTAGTACTATGTGGGCTAGTGTTAACCCATCAACACCACTGGGAGAGAGGGGGTAGATAGTAGTACTATGTGGGCTAGTGTTAACCCATCAACACCACTGGGAGAGAGGGGGTAGATAGTAGTACTATGTGGGCTAGTGTTAACCCATCAACACCACTGGGAGAGAGGGATAGATAGTAGTACTATGTGGGCTAGTGTTAACCCATCAACACCACTGGGAGAGAGGGGGTAGATAGTAGTACTATGTGGGCTAGTGTTAACCCATCAACACCACTGGGAGAGAGGGGGTAGATAGTAGTACTATGTGGGCTAGTGTTAACCCATCAACACCACTGGGAGAGAGGGATAGATAGTAGTACTATGTGGGCTAGTGTTAACCCATCAACACCACTGGGAGAGAGGGATAGATAGTACTACTATGTGGGCTAGTGTTAACACATCAACACCACTGGGAGAGAGGGATAGATAGTACTACTATGTGGGCTAGTGTTAACCCATCAACACCACTGGGAGAGAGGGGTAGATAGTACTACTATGTGGGCTAGTGTTAACCCATCAACACCACTGGGAGAGAGGGGGTAGATAGTAGTACTATGTGGGCTAGTGTTAACACATCAACACCACTGGGAGAGAGGGATAGATAGTAGTACTATGTGGGCTAGTGTTAACCCATCAACACCACTGGGAGAGAGGGGGTAGATAGTAGTACTATGTGGGCTAGTGTTAACCTATCAACACCACTGGGAGAGAGGGATAGATAGTAGTACTATGTGGGCTAGTGTTAACACATCAACACCACTGGGAGAGAGGGATAGATAGTAGTACTATGTGGGCTAGTGTTAACCCATCAACACCACTGGGAGAGAGGGATAGATAGTAGTACTATGTGGGCTAGTGTTAACCCATCAACACCACTGGGAGAGAGGGGGTAGATAGTAGTACTATGTGGGCTAGTGTTAACCCATCAACACCACTGGGAGAGAGGGGTAGATAGTAGTACTATGTGGGCTAGTGTTAACCCATCAACACCACTGGGAGAGAGGGGTAGAAAGTAGTACTATGTGGGCTAGTGTTAATACATCAACACCACTGGGAGAGAGGGATAGATAGTAGTACTATGTGGGCTAGTGTTAACCCATCAACACCACTGGGAGAGAGGGGGTAGATAGTAGTACTATGTGGGCTAGTGTTAATACATCAACACCACTGGGAGAGAGGGATAGATAGTACTACTATGTGGGCTAGTGTTAACCCATCAACACCACTGGGAGAGAGGGGTAGATAGTAGTACTATGTGGGCTAGTGTTAACCCATCAACACCACTGGGAGAGAGGGGGTAGATAGTAGTACTATGTGGGCTAGTGTTAACCCATCAACACCACTGGGAGAGAGGGATAGATAGTAGTACTATGTGGGCTAGTGTTAACCCATCAACACCACTGGGAGAGAGGGGGTAGATAGTAGTACTATGTGGGCTAGTGTTAATACATCAACACCACTGGGAGAGAGGGATAGATAGTACTACTATGTGGGCTAGTGTTAACCCATCAACACCACTGGGAGAGAGGGATAGATAGTAGTACTATGTGGGCTAGTGTTAACCCATCAACACCACTGGGAGAGAGGGGTAGATAGTAGTACTATGTGGGCTAGTGTTAACCCATCAACACCACTGGGAGAGAGGGATAGATAGTAGTACTATGTGAGCTAGTGTTAACCCATCAACACCACTGGGAGAGAGGGATAGATAGTAGTACTATGTGGGCTAGTGTTAACCCATCAACACCACTGGGAGAGAGGGATAGATAGTAGTACTATGTGGGCTAGTGTTAACCCATCAACACCACTGGGAGAGAGGGGGTAGATAGTAGTACTATGTGGGCTAGTGTTAACCCATCAACACCACTGGGAGAGAGGGATAGATAGTAGTACTATGTGGGCTAGTGTTAACCCATCCCCCCTGTCATGTCGGTAAGGATTTAATGGTTTAGCTTTTAGCTGGTTTTAACTTAATCAACGATGTGTATTTTACAGTTCGCTGTTTACTTTGAAATAGTATGAAGTAATAACCACCTACTGTACACGCTGATGTTTACATATTGGTCTCCTTGAGATTTGATAATGTTCCCCCGATACTAGCGGACACAGACAGGATAGGACGAGGTGCTGTCGTCATCGTTCGGGGATAACAAGCAAATCATTTGGCTGCAGATGAAATGACATCTCTCGTATTCTCACCACTAAGAATCAGCTGAATCAGCTTGTATGTCAAAGTGCCGTTGGTAGCCTACATTTGTTCCTTCTGAAGATGTCTCATGCAGCAGGAACATGGTGTGACACAGCGGCGGCTGGTGGGAGGAGCTTTAGGAGGAATGGGTTCATTGTAATGACTGGCGTAGAATCAATGTAACGGATGTGTGTTTGATACCTTTTTCATTCATTCCATTCCAGCCATTATAATGAGCCCATTGTCCCACCAGCCTCCACTGGTGCATCACCTTAGGTGGTGTTTGGTCGTAGTCATGATTTCTCCAATATATTACTGCAACCCAGTGGTCGTCTCTGGAACTGCACCCTGAGAGGGACAAGCCAATGGGCATTGTGTACATGTGTGGAAGGCTGGGATGCTGTGTACAGTGGCAGCCAAGCAACACATTCATCACCAAGCCAGGCGGCCCCGGTTCATTCCTGCTATGTGTGGAAGGCTGGGATGCTGTGTACAGTGGCAGCCAAGCAACACATTCATCACCAAGCCAGACGGCCCCGGTTCATTCCTGCCATGTGTGGAAGGCTGGGATGCTGTGTACAGTGGCAGCCAAGCAACACATTCATCACCAAGCCAGAAGGCCCCGGTTCATTTCTGCTATGTGTGGAAGGCTGGGATGCTGTGTACAGTGGCAGCCAAGCAACACATTCATCACCAAGCCAGAAGGCCCCGGTTCATTTCTGCTATGTGTGGAAGGCTGGGATGCTGTGTACAGTGGCAGCCAAGCAACACATTCATCACCAAGCCAGACGGCCCCGGTTCATTCCTGCCATGTGTGGAAGGCTGGGATGCTGTGTACAGTGGCAGCCAAGCAACACATTCATCACCAAGCCAGAAGGCCCCGGTTCATTCCTGCTATGTGTGGAAGGCTGGGATGCTGTGTACAGTGGCAGCCAAGCAACACATCCATCACCAAGCCAGGCGGCTTGGTGTGTGGAATTGATGAACCATCAGCGCAATTTTCATCACATTCAGTTTGTACTGATAAAGCAATCATGCATTGCTTTCTTCAATGTGTCCCTGTTCCTCCAGTCTCAAGACAAACGGGAGCGTCAACATTTGGTTTCTTCTTGTTCTGGTTCTACTATCCTGTGAAGACAAGTGGGAATCATAAACGTTTCTTCACTGTGGGGAGTGAGTCATCAATGCAGTCAGTTTCGGTTCTGAACACTTAATGAGTCGAAGACAAACCCCACCCATCCTCAATGTAAAATAAAATGTGTTTTCATACTGTGTTTAAAGAATGCGTCTTTGGGTGACAAATACTGTGAAAAAGTAATTCACTGAAGACAGCAATGTTTTTTTTTTTATTAATT
This sequence comes from Oncorhynchus mykiss, assembly GCF_013265735.2. Classification (NCBI taxonomy): domain Eukaryota; kingdom Metazoa; phylum Chordata; class Actinopteri; order Salmoniformes; family Salmonidae; genus Oncorhynchus; species Oncorhynchus mykiss. The sequence goes on along the minus strand of NC_048585.1, from coordinate 55,432,943 downwards.
TGTCTACGGTATACAAATAGTCACACACCAAATGTTCAAAAAAATCCCCTAACGTCTCGTAAACATTCATATGTTCTGCTCATCTATAAGTCGTTATTTTTGGGTCCGTGTGCCCTAACAGCACGTATACTCTCCTTCCTGGCGGGAACGCCGCCACCTACAACCTTTGTGTCGTCACATTCGCGTCATCACCGTAACAGGCTGCGACATCAGCTCCGTCACGGGTTACAGGGATGATGTGACAGTAATGACGGCACGTCCGGGATGAAGGGTTGAGGGCAGTATAATCACAGTGAGAACAGAGAACCCTTGAAACAGAGCACTCAGTCTATAGGCCCAGAGGTGAGCAAACACAGAACAATGAGAGGGGACAGGGGGTGAGGCAGGGATTTGATAGACAGACAGGGAGGTTTAGAGGGGACAGGGGGTGAGGCAGGGATTTGATAGACAGACAGGGAGGTTTAGAGGGGACAGGGGGTGAGGCAGGGATTTAATGGACAGACAGGGAGGTTTAGAGGGGACAGGGGTGAGGCAGGGATTTGATGGACAGTCACGGAGGTTTAGAGGGGACAGGGGGTGAGGCAGGGATTTGATGGACAGACAGGGAGGTTTAGAGGGGACAGGGGGTGAGGCAGGGATTTGATGGACAGACAGGGAGGTTTAGAGGGGACAGGGGTGAGGCAGGGATTTGATGGACAGACAGGGAGGTTTAGAGGGGACAGGGGGTGAGGCAGGGATTTGATGGACAGACAGGGAGGTTTAGAGGGGACAGGGGGTGAGGCAGGGATTTGATGGACAGACAGGGTAAATGGGTGACTGTAGGTTTAAGAGGGTGACTGTAGGTGTAAGAGGGTGACTGTAGGTGTAAGAGGGTGACTGTAGGTGTAAGAATGTAGGGATGTGCTATGAAAGCTAATTTGTCTGCAGACTTCTGATCTTACAAATGCATATTGTAAAATATCAACAATTAACTTTACTCTTCGGTTTAGCTTGTCTCCTGCTATGTACGTTGCTAGTGACCAGTCCCTATCATAGCGTATGTAAATGATGGAAAAGGAAGTTGAGGTAAAACAGGTGAAATTAACGGTAAAATATTGAGGGAAAAGCTTAGGAAAGTTTACAACGACAAGTAACAAGAGTACAGGTATCAAATCTGTATATTATTTAGCTCTCCTCAGTGAAAACCAGTCAGTCCTTGTGAACCCCCACCAATAGAAATCACATTGTCTACAAAACATCTACAAGAACATAATGAAGGCAAAACAAAGTGTCTAAACAGGGAGCTCTGACATTATTGACCTCTTCAATAAAGATGAACAATAATGATTGTACACTAGAAATAATTCAAACACTGAGCTATAATCCTAAAAACATTTTTTACAAATAAATAAAGGAAAATTATACATTTTTTATGAGAAGATGTATTTTGTTTAACAAGTAATCATTTTTTCCCCTCAAAAAAGATAAGGGTCAAAATGATTGGCACCCCTAAATATTCTTAAAAAATAAATGAGTCAACATTGTTGTATTTGGTTCCATATTCCTGCCACCTAATGACTACATCAAGCTTGTGACTCTACAAACTTGTTGGATGTATTTGCAGTTTATTTGGGTAACGTTTCAGATTATTTTGTGCCCAGTAGAAATTATTGGTAAATAATGTAGTGTGTCATTTTGGAGTCACTTTTATTATGAATAAGATTATAAACTAGGTGGGTCGAGCCCTGAATGCTGATTGGCTGACAGCCATGGTATACCACATGTATGACAAAACATGTATTTTTACTGTTTTAATTATGTTGGTACCCAGTTTATAATAGCAATAAGGCACTTCAGGGATTTGTGGTATATGGCCATTTTACCACGGCTAAGGGCTGTATCCAGGCACTCTGCGTTGTGTCGTGCTGAGGAACAACCCTTAGCCGTGGTATATTGGCCACATACCACACCCTCCCAGGCCTCATTGCTAAAATAGAATATGTTTCTAAACACTTGGTACCGTGATTATGGAAAATCCTGAATGAATTGTGCATCCACATGAATGAAACATTCTATAACAATGCTGTCTTCAGTGAATTACTTAAGACTTTTTTCTCCAGTGTTTGTCACTCAGAGAGGCATGCTTCAAACGCATTACGTCATAGAATGAAAGCGTTTTGATAGTCACGTTACATTGAGGATGTGTAGGGAGGAGTTTGTCTTCGACTCATTAGGTTTCAGAACCAAAACTCAATAGAAGTTAATTAGGAAACTATTATATTCTTATTTTATAAGAGAAGTGACTCCAAAATGACAGAATACATTAATCACCATTCATTTTTTCATGGGAAAAACAACAAAGACAACAAAAAAAAAGAGTGTGAAACAACCAAATAAACTGCAAATGCATCCAACAAGTTTGTAGAGTCACAAGTTTGATGTAGTTATTGCGTGCTGGGAATATGGGACCAAATACTACACTTTTGACTATTTATTTATAAGAAACTTTAGGGGTGTCAGCAATAAATTAAAAAAATGAATAAGTTGTTAAACAAAACCTCTTTCGCTGAGCAAATGTATTACCCAGAAAATATAAACGCAACACGAGCTGAAATAAAAGATCACAGAAAAGGCTTATTTCTCTCAAGTTTTGGGCACAAATGTGTTTACATCCCTGTCAGTGAGCATTTCTCCTAGGCCAAGATAAGCCGTCCACCTGACAGGTGTGGCATATCAATAAGCTGATTAAACAGCAGGATCATTACACAGGTGCACCTTGTGCCAGGGACAATAAAAGGCCACTCTAAAATGTGCAGTTTCTTTGTCACAACACAATGCCACAGATGTCTCAAATTTTGAGGGCACATTCAATTGACATGCTGACTGCAGGGATGTCCACCAGAACTGTTGACAGATAAAACATTAAATTTTTTCTCTACTGTAAGCATCGTTTTAAAGAATTTGGCAGTACGTCCAACCGGCCTCACAACCGCAGGCCACGGGTATGGAGTCGTGTGGACGAGCGGTTTGCTGATAACAACATTGTGAACAGAGTGCCCTATGATGGAGGTATGTTATGGTAAGGGCAGGCATAAGCTACAGACAACGAACACAATTGCATTTTATCGATGGCAATTTGAATGCACAGAGATACCGTGATGAGATCCTGAGGCCCGTTGTCGTGCCATTCATCCACTGCCATCGCCTCATGTTTCAGTATGATAATGCACGGCCCCCGTGTCACATGGATCTGTACACAATTCCTGGAAGCTGAAAATGTCCCAGTTCTTCCATGTCCTGCACACTCACCAGACATGTCTCCCATTGAGCATGTTTGGGATGCTCTGGATCGACATGTTTGATAATGTGTTCCAGTTCCCGTCTATATCCAGTAACTCTGCACAGTCAATGAAGAGGAGTGGGACAACATTCCACAGGCCACAATCAACAGCCTGATCAACACAACGTGAAGGAGATGTGACACGATGCATGAGGAAAATGGTGGTCATACCAAATACTGACTGGTTTTCTGATCCATACCCCTACTTTAAAAAAAAAAGGTATTTGTGACCAGCAGATTCATTTCTGTATTTCCCAGTCATGTGAAATTAGGGCCTAGATTAGGGCCTAATGCATTTATTTAAATTGACTGAATTCCTTAACTGTAACTCAGTAAAATCATAGAAATTGTTGTTTATATTTTGTTCAGTATAGTAGAATTGTTTTTAGAATAGAATATAGCTCATTATTTGAATTATTTTTTAATACAGTTATTATTGCTCATCTTTATCAAGGGTGTCAATAATTTCAAACCTCACTGTGTGTGTGTGTGTGTGTGTGTGTGTGTGTGTGTGTGTGTGTGTGTGTGTGTGTGTGTGTGTGTGTGTGTGTGTGTGTGTGTGTATATATAGAACAATCCATAACGAGAGACATTGGAAAACGCACCAACTGGTTCTGGCTGCAATAGTCTACCACATGTTGCATCTCCCCAAGGCCTCTATCCATACATCATTCTCTTCCACACATCAATATTTACTCCGCACGCAGAGGCGGTCCTTTCCCAGAAAACAGGAAGGCAGTAGTGCAACAAACTCAGCAGGATTTTTACTTCTCAAAGGAAATGAGTCCAGAGCTCAGGAGCCTCTGTCAGACAGGAAGTGATGTCAAGCTAACAAGCCCACCATGTAAACCCCCTCAGTTTCCAGATAGAACAAGTGTTATTTATTTTTTGGTTCTTTAACTCAAAAAGAACAAGAGAAGACAAGAGATGTGACCAGGCTAATGCTCTTCACGATTGCCTGGGCGACGGCAGCTGGCACGACCCTTGACCTTTTGACTTTTCTGTAACCTTTGAAGGCTTAAATGTGAGGCTATGGTCGCGTTACCCTATTCATACGTTGCATGCATCAACCAATGTTTGCGCGCCACATCATCGACTGACAGATTGCTACAACATATGATGTGGTTCGCTGATAAGTAAAATACCTATCCAGGTGTTGTAAGATCTGGTATGCATCAGCAGCACCCTATGAGTGGAAAAAAAGGCATTATTGAAAAATAAGGCTTCCAATCTGGAAGAGGTATGAGGGATTCAGCCAGAGATACATTCCATCTTGGAAGAAAAAAAAGGAACAAAAATAATGTTTTGGCTTCCTTTGATGACGGCCATTTTTTTAAGGCTAGAATCTCTCTCTATCTCTCTCTCTCTCTCTCTCTCTCTCTCTGTGTGTGTAGGACTATTTTTTCTTCTTGAACAAGCTCTTGATTTTGGACGAGGACCTCTTGGCCTTGTCTCCGTTGCCACTGGAGTCCTGGGAGGAGGTACTCGGTTGCTTCTGCTCCTTGGCCCCCGCCCCCCTGCCCTCATTGTCCATTGAGGTGAGGGACGGGTAGCGCCCGACCGCCACCCCGCCTGCCCCTGTCATGCTCGCGTGCAGCTGGCCCATGCTATAGGACTTCTCCAGGATGCCGTTGTACATGGCCTTGTTGCCTGCCGACGAAGTGGTGAAGGACATGCTGTGGGACCCTGGGATAGATCCGCGGGTGAGGTCGGGCGAACCCTTGTGTTTGTGTCTGTGGTGCTCCAGGGCTGGGGAGGGGGCCGAGGATCCCCCTTGAGGAGGTGGTGAGTCCCGGACATAAGACTGAGGCTCCTGCTGGCTCAGCATCATCAGCTCCTCACGGGAGATCTTGCGGTAGGGGGTCTCTGGGCCCGGTGTGCAGGGGTTGGTGTAGGACTGTTTACGCCCCATGGAGGAGTTGAGAGAGTCTGTGTCTGAACACGTGTCCTGAGTATCCCTGTCTCCGAGAGGGGGAGATAGAGAGAGTAAGAGACAGAACGAGACAGAACACACACAGAGAGAGCGAGAGAGAGTAAGAGTGAGTAAGAGAGAGCGCAGAGAGAAAGGGCACAGCGAGAGGCAGAGCGAGAGAAAAAAAAGAGAGCAGAGCGCGAGAGGCAGAGAGTATGACAGAGCGGAGAGAGCGAGTATGATGCAGAGAGAGAAAAAGAAAGAGTAGAGAGAGAAAGTAAGAGAACAGAGAGAGAGAAAGTAAGAGAACAGAGAGAGAGAAAGTAAGAGAACAGAGAGAGAGAAAGTAAAAGAACAGAGAGAGAAAAAGAACAGAGAGAGAGAGAGAGAGAGAGAGAGAGCAGAGAGGCAGAGCCAGAGAGGCAGAGCCAGAGAGAGAGAGCCAGAGAGAGAGAGCCAGAGAGAGAGAGCCAGAGAGAGAGAGCCAGAGAGAGAGTCAGAGAGAGAGAGAGCAAAAGTGAGAGCAGAGAGCAAGAAACTGAAAGTCAGATCAGCACATATTCAAAGATTCAGACCCCTCTGATTCAGAGGGGTTGGGTTAGATGCACCAGACACATTTCAGTTGAATGTATTCAGTTGTACAACTGACTAGGTATCTCCCTTTCCCCTTGCTATTCTGAACGCATTATCATAAACAGACCTGCACAAAAATAGGGCAGAAGTGGTTTAAGGTAACATACCCCTTTCTCTCCATGAAGAAGATGTATCCCTCTTCCCCCTCGGGATGATAGGAGAGGGCTGAGCTGGTCATGGAGAGCAGGTCGGGGTCGGCTGACGTCATTGAAGTGCTGTAGAGGCTCCGGCGGGAACGGCACAGGCTGCTATTGCGTGTTAAAGGGGGCCGCATCATAGAGGCTGCTGGGAAAAATCAGAGAGAGCGAGGGGGTTTGTATGGTTACTATCATAATCATACATAGTGGACACTTAACACACGCGAATTAAAAACACACATTTTTAAATCTATTTGAGCCTTGTTGAGGTCATACTGAGGTCATACTGAGGTCATACACTCTGTCACTTTACAACTGTAAATGGAGTATTTTTTGCATTTCCATGACAACCTCCACACTTACAGGTTAACTGTGGAATGATTGGAGGAGTGTCCTCATCGAGGTCGTCCACCCCACCGGCGATGGGATAGGGGGGCACGGAGACGCGGGGCATGACCACCCAGCTGTGGTCTGAGTACAGGGTGGCAGTCAGGCTGGGCAGCCCAGCGTTGTGCACCAGGGGGAAGCCGCACAGCTTCTCCATCTGCTGCCAGCGGTGGAGGCGCTCCCTCAGGCAGGCCGTCACCTCCGACAGGGACTTCCTGGAAACAATCAAATGTATTTAGAAAGCCATTTTTATACCAGAACTTATCACTATGTGCTTTCACAGCAAACCGGCCTAGACCTCAAAGAGCAAGCAGAAGCAGGGACACGTTGGCGAATCTCCCTAGAAGGAAGAAACCTAGAGAGGAACCCAGCTCAGAGGGGAGGCCCATTCTCTTCTGGCAGTACTGGCCTTTATCCAGACACTTGGGTTTCTGTGTTTATATTTGAAGCAGATACCGCTAATGCATGGACAACAAGTTACTCTAATAGGTATTTATACCCGATAGGTAGAGTTTGACCTATGTGGGGATCCTGCTAGCCTCAGTCAGTAAGCAATAGATCTGGCATAAATCCCCAAGCCTTTCCACATCAATTCAGCTCAATGGACAAAGACATACGGATCAGGGTGACAAGGCACAGCACGGTGACAGCAGAGAAAATGAATGGTGAGAGCACGCGTCTTCTCTTACTTGGCCTCTAGGATCTTGTGGTCCACCTCGTCCAGTGACGAGCTGTGAGCGACGTGAAGGGTCCCAAACACACTACTTCTCTTCCTCTTGATTTTCTCTGCCTGACACAAAGACATAAGACACCGTTGGGCTTTGAGAAGATGAAACATACTTATTCATGTCCCTGAGGGAGAGAGGGTCATGGGTAACCTTTACATTACTTCAGGTATCCTATTGAAATATTGGGTGCAGGGAAGTGATCACATATGGCAGATATTGATAAGGGGAGAGAGACATGGATTAGTGATGAAGGGGCATCAAGATCAGGTCAGGTCAGGTTAAGGGAGAAATTAAAGTTTATGGCCCGTATCACTTCGTGTCCTGCCTAGCAGTAAAGATACAATGTTTGTACAGATGGGTAGGAGGAGACTCAGCCTAGGAGGAAGGGTTAAATATCAGTGTTTGTGTGAAAATGTGTCTAATGCAGCTGTATTGCTCCTCTGGGAAGAATAAACTTGGTGAAGCTTTCATAATGTCGGTTGAGTTTTCATTCTGAATGAGAACCTAACAACACTATATGAGGCGGCAGGGTAGCCTAGTGGTTAGAGCGTTGGACTAGTAACCGAAAGGTTGCAAGTTCAAATCCCGAGCTGACAAGGTAAAACTCTGTCGTTTTGCCCCTGAACAGGCAGTTAACCCACTGTTCCTAGGCCGTCATTGAAAATAAGAATTTGTTCTTAACTGACTTGCCTAGGTAAATAAAGGTAAAATAAAAAATATGGCTGATCCCCACTATCATTTAATATTTCCATTCTCTGCTACAATGCATGTTCGTGTCAAAAATCGGCCCATTGTAAATTCAACATTCCTTCAGAAAGTCTTCACACCCCTTGACTTTTTACACATTTTGTCGCGTTACATACGCCTGAATTTAAAATGGATTCAACTGAGATGTTTTGTCAAATGGCCAACATAGGAATAACCCCATAATGTCAAAGTGGAATGATGTTTTTAGACCTTTTTACAAATTCATTTTTTTTTTAAATTATATGCTGAAATGTCTTGAGTCAATAAGTATTCAACCCCTTCGTTATGGCAAACCTAAATAAGTTCAGGTGTAAAAATGTGCTTAACAAGTCAAATAAGTTGCATGGACTCACTATGTGTGCAATAAAAATGTTTAACATGTTTTTTTTAATGATTACCTCATCTCTGTTCCCCACATATACAATTACAGTATCTGTAAGGTCCCTCAGACGAGCAACTTCAAACAGATGTAACCACAAAGACTAAGGAGGTTTTCCAATGCCTCGCAAAGAAGGACACCTATTGGTAGATGAGTAAAACATTTAAAAAAGCAGACATTGAATATCCCTTTGAGCATGGTGAAGGTATTAACAACACTGGATGGTGTATTAATACACCCAGTCATTACAAGGTACAGGCGTCCTTCTTAACTCAGTTGCCGGAGAGGAAGGAAACTGCTCAGGGATTTCACCATGAGGCCAATGGTGACTTTAAAACAGTTACAGAGTTTAATGGCTGTGATAGGAGAAAACTGAGGATGGATCAACAACATTGTAGTTACTCTAGAATTCTAACCTAAATGACAGAGTGAAAAGATGGAAGCCTGTACAGAAGACAAATATTCCAAAACATTGAATCAAAACTGCTAAAAATGTGGCAAAGAAATTAACTTTATATCCTGAATACAAAGTGCTATGTATTGGGGCAAATCCAACACAACACATCTCTGAGTACCATTATTCATATTTTCAAGCATGGTGGTGGCTGCATCAAGTTATGTGTATGCTTGTCATCGGCAAGGTCTAGGGAGTTTTTCTAGGATAAAAAGAAACAGAATAGAGCTAAGCACAGTCCTAGAGGAAAACCTGGATCAGTCTGCTTTCAGACAGAGACAAATTTACCTTCAAGCAGGATGATAACCTGAAACACCAGGCCAAATATACACTGGAGTTCCACACCAAGACAACATTGAATGTTCCTGTGTGGCCCAGTTACGGTTTTGTCTTAAATCGGCTTGACTTGAAAATGACTGGCTAGCAATGATCAACAACCAACTCAACAGAGCTTGAATAATTCGTAATACATGTGCGCAAAGCTCTTCGAGATTTACCCAGAAAGACTCACAGCTGTAATCGCTGCCAAAGGTGATTCTAACATGTATTGACTCAGAAGTGTGAATACTTATGTAAATGAGATACTGTATTTCAATATATTTGCAAACATTTCTAAAAACATGTTTTTACTTTGTCATTGTGTGTGTAGATGGGTGAGATACAAAGTCAATGTAATCCATTTTTTAAATTCAGGCTGTAACACAACATAATGTGAAATAAGTAATGGGGTATGAATTCTTTCTGAAGGTGCTGTACATCTCTTGCCAAGACCACAATCTGTTGGCTAGAACAGAAACAGACTGGTGTCCAGACTGATAGACAATACAATTTACTACAGAGACTAGTTTTATCAATAAGTCCTCAAATTGGGACACATCTACTTTAATGAGAGCAACATATTGCTGTGTCTCCTGGTTTGTGCTATCACAGCGCCGCATTTAATTGACTTCTGAAATTGCCTGATGAGTCAGTCTCGCTGCAAAGGCAAAAACAAACAATGCAATTAAAAAGTAATTTAGCTGTGTCATTAAAAAAACTCATTAGGAAAAAAAAAAACTAATTTTGTTTCTGTGTGTGTGTGTGGTTTGTTTCTGTGTGTGTGTGTGGGCGCGCTTGCCTGTCCGTGTATCTGTGTGCGTGCTTGTGTGTGTGTGCTTACGTGCGAGTAAGTTTTCAATTATACAAGGGCAACGCTTGTTCCAAATTGCACCTCAGAATTGAACACTCAACTAGTTTACAAATTCAGAACCCAGTGAGGTTTGAACCAAAATCCACTTAAAGTCTGATCCTACTTAGAAAAACTCTCTCAAAGGAAGTGATGTCTTAGCGATGTCATTTGTTCTCCAGGAAGTTACCTCTTCCTTAGCGACCGTGAGCTGTAGCTCCGCACTGTGTTTCTTGATGTTGTAGTATTGGACCTCCACCTCGTGGGTGAGTTGTAGCCACATCTGTAGGGCGTCGGGCACCGACCACTCCGTCTGCATCTCCTTCTCTGCTCGCTTCAGGGCCATACGAACCTGGAGACAGGAGGGGAGGGGGGGGACACATTTAGGCGTCGCACGCGTATGAATTAAAACGGTATCAGGGCATAAAAGTGGGGGCAGTACTGTTACTGTACACAAGGGGGTGGTACTATGCAATGTGCAGGGGAACAAAGTCAAATGCTTTACTGTGGAATACCAGTATACACAGAGGAATAGTATTCTGTGTAGTAAGCATATGCTCTGAATTCCACACTGCATTCATATGGTAATTGAGATTGCATTGTACTGTCTGCGCCACTAGGGGGAAGTATTTCACGTGACACAGAGAGACAGGATTTGACGCAACAAAGGGGGACAGTATTTCACGTGACACAGGGGGACAGTATTTCACGTGACACAGGGGGACTGTATTTCATGTGACACAGGTGGACAGTATTTCACGTGACACAGGTGGACAGTATTCTGTTGAGCGTTTCAAAAGGGAGGGAATTTTACCCGGTGAGAAAATGTGCCAGTAAACTAGCAGATGTACGGAAACGTAAGGATTTTTAGGTCACTTTCATAACATGTAAAAGATCAAATAATAAAACAAGCTGTTTTAAATATGAAAAATAGATTGACAAAGCTGTAAAACATGATCTTAAATATAAAACATCAACTTAGTGAATACCATTGGTGTTTAATATGAGGGTTTCAGCCTGATGTATACTTTATATTCTTTAAACTTTTTGACTAATGTCTATATGTTTTTGTTGTCGATGTTTTGGGGCTAAACTGGGGGCAGAAGTAGTCTATAGTTGGAAGAGTAGCAGAGTAAATCGCTAATTATGTAATTAGGCAGGTTTTCATGGATTCATGCATAAAACTTATGGACAATATTGACACAGATTTGACCAAAATGAATATTTTATAAGAAAAATTGGTTATTCAACAAGTATACATTACCCACATACACACACTGAGTATCTCTCTCTCAGATTCCAACAACTGATTCATGTTTGGAAATATAAATACTGTAAAGCTACCAAAGAACGGTCTGTTAATTGCTCACTTGAATATATTCAGTTTAAGGAACAAAATTAATGAAATATGCTGTCTAGGGCAGTCAAACAATATTCATGTATTGGCAATATGAGAGACTCACTTTGGACTCTTCTATTGAGGATGCTGAGATCTCTATACACGGAGACAATATGTTCAGGAGGGACAGAAATAGATATGGGGGCTGTAGTTGCAGTTTACATCCAGAGTCATATTCCAGCAAAACAACGTCAGGACTTCATGTGGAGTGGATTAGAGGCACTATGGGTACAGGTGCATTAACCACATTTGAAACCTATACTAGCTGGTTGCTGCTATAGGCCACCTAGAGCTGATGTGAAATATCTTGATGTAATTTGCGAAATGTTGGATAAGTTATCTGATGAAAATAGGGAAAAATATATATTTTTTTGTGAGATATGAATAGTGATGTACGTATGTAACCTGACCCAAGTTATGACATCATCAACCAGAACGTTCACTGATAGGTCCGGTATTACATCATCAACTTGTATGGATCACATTTCTACCACCATGGCTGAACATTGTTCTAAAGCTGTATCAGTGTCACTAGGTTGCAGTGATCGTAACCTGGTTAAATTCACTAGGAAAACTACAATACCAAAAGGCTGGCCCGACAGAGGGTTCAATCAGGACTCGTTGGTGGATGAGATTAAGATGTAAAGCAAAGTGAAAAAAAAAAAAAAAAAACTATTGAGGGTCATGTTGGACGCAGCTTTATCACGGTCAGAACACGTAGATCATGTTGTTATTAATATGGGTAAGGGAACACAGATCAGATTGTAAATAAGATGGGTAAGGGAACACATAGATCATGTTGTTATTAATATGGGTAAGGGAACACAGATCAGATTGTAAATAAGATGGGTAAGGGAACACATAGATCATGTTGTTATTAATATGGGTAAGGGAACACAGATCAGATTGTTAATAAGATGGGTAAGGGAACACATAGATCATGTTGTTATTAAGATGGGTAAGGGAACACAGATCAGATTGTTAATAAGATGGGTAAGGGAACACATAGATCACATTCTTATTAAGATGGGTAAGGGAATTACTGTTACAAGAAAATGTTCAGAGTATGTAACATCTAGCACACTGAATCAGGTGATTCAATCCCTGGTCCTATCACACTTAGAGTACTGCCTGGTCCTATCACACTTAGAGTACTGTCCGGTTATATGGTCAATCCCTGGTCCTATCACACTTAGAGTACTGTCCAGTTATATGGTCAATCCCTGGTCCTATCACACTTAGAGTACTGCCTGGTCCTATCACACTTAGAGTACTGTCCAGTTATATGGTCAATCCCTGGTCCTATCACACTTAGAGTACTGTCCAGTTATATGGTCAATCCCTGGTCCTATCACACCTAGAGTACTGTCCAGTTATATGGTCAATCCCTGGTCCTATCACACTTAGAGTACTGTCCAGTTATATGGTCAATCCCTGGTCCTATCACACTTAGAGTACTGCCTGGTCCTATCACACTTAGAGTACTGTCCAGTTATATGGTCAATCCCTGGTCCTATCACACTTAGAGTACTGCCTGGTCCTATTACACTTAGAGTACTGCCTGGTCCTATTACTGTCCGGTTATATGGTTATCTGCAGCAAAGAAAGATATAAAAAAGCTCCAAAACAGGGCAGCCAGATTACCTCTTCATTGCTCTAAACAGGGCAGCCAGATTACCTCTTCATTGCTCTAAACAGGGCAGCCAGATTACCTCTTCATTGCTCTAAAAAGGGCAGCCAGATTACCTCTTCATTGCTCTAAACAGGGCTGCCAGATTACCTCTTCATTGCTCTAAACAGGGCAGCCAGATTACCTCTTCATTGCTCTAAACAGGGCTGCCAGATTACCTCTTCATTGCTCTAAACAGGGCTGCCAGATTACCTCTTCATTGCTCTAAACAGGGCAGCCAGATTACCTCTTCATTGCTCTAAACAGGGCTGCCAGATTACCTCTTCATTGCTCTAAACAGGGCTGCCAGATTACCTCTTCATTGCTCTAAACAGGGCAGCCAGATTACCTCTTCATTTCTCTAAACAGGGCTGCCAGATTACCTCTTCATTGCTCTAAACAGGGCAGCCAGATTACCCCTTCATTGCTCTATCCAAATGAATATTATCCAAATGCATCAGAATCTCTCTTTAGGAATGTTATAGATATACATATTTTTTTATACAGTCTTTTCCAGTCCAATTTGTACATACTAGCAACACGCATAACCACAAAACCCGACAGGCAAATTCAGGGCAGCTACAAACAACTCAAGCCAAGGACAATGCCAAAAAATCTACAGTTTTATATAGAGCCATAGCTGAATGGAACTTTTACCAATCCATATATTTTCAGGCAAACAGTAAATCCACCTTCAAGAAAAAAATAAAAGAACATCTAATGTGATAGACCATATGACTGGACAGGAAATAGAAAGCATCAACTGAATGTTAAAACCTCTCTGGGATTGGGGGCGGTATTTTCACATCCGGATGAAAAGCGTGCCCAAAGTAAACTGCCTGCTACTCAGGCCCAGAAGCTAGGATATGCATATTATTAGTAGATTTGGATGGAAAACACTGAAGTTTCTATAACTGTTTGAATATTGTCTGTGAGTATAACAGAATTGATTTGGCAGGTGAAACCCAGAGCACAATCCATCCAGGGATTTTTTTTTAGGTCAATCTGTTTTCCATTGGTTTCCTATGGCAAGCCCGTTTTAATAGAAATATGCTTGCAGTTCCTATAGCTTCCACTAGATGTCAACAGTCTTTAGAAATTGCTTGATGTTTTTCTTTTGAGAAATGAAGAAGTAGCCCTTTCCTTTCTGGGTGTATAGCCTAGTGAAGTCTTTTGTTTGGGGCGCGTGACCTGAAGCTCGCTCCACTATCATTTTATCCGCTATTGAACGTAGTTTATCCCGTCTTAAATTTGATTGATTATTTACGTTTTAAAATACTTAAAGTTGGATTAGGAAAGTTGTTTGAAATGTTTGGACAAAGTTTACAGGTAACTTATTAGATCATTTGTAGTCATGCTGGGCGAGTTGGAACCGGTGTTGGAACCGGCGCCAAATAAATTGAGATTATGGGGATATAACGATGGAATTAATCGAATAAAAGGACCATTTGTGATGTTTATGGGACATATTGGAGTGCCAACAGAAGAAGCTATTCAAAGGTAAGGCATGAATTATATCGTTATTTCAGAGTTTTGTGTCGCGTCTGGCGGGTTGAAATATGATTGTCATGTGTTTGTTTGATGGGGTGCTGTCCTCAGATACTCGCATGGTTTGCTTTTGCCGTGAAGCCCTTTTGAAATCTGACACGCTGGATTAACAAGAAGTTTTCATTTGGTGTATTGCACTTGTGAATGTATGAAAGTTAAATATTTCTAATAATTTTTTTTAAATTTCTCGCTCTGCATTTTCACCGGATGTTGTCAAATCGATCCCGCTAACGGGATATGATCCATAAGAAGTTTAAATGTGTTTCCTGTCAGGTTTTTTAATTATCTGTATTGTCTACTTTTAAATGTGGTTGTTTGTAATGTCTTGTTAATTATGGCGTTAGCTAATGAGGATCCTAATAAAAACTACAAAATTAAATTACAGGTTTCCATAAATAAATAAACCAAAATTAGTAAACATTCTGGTAACTTTGGTAAATGACCGGTAGTTTTGCAACCTTAAGGACATGCGTAACGCTCTCAATGGTTCCTACCTGCACCAGCTCCTCCTCTGCGTATTTGAGGCGGCTGAGCTCACACTCGGCCCCCTGGCGGAGTTCGCGGAGACGGTACGACTCCTTCTTGGCCCCGCTGATCTCGTCTCTCATCTTCTGCTCCAGGTTCTGCTTCTCCACCGCCACTGTGCGGTTCTCCTCCTGGGCCTTCTCCAACCTGGTGAGAGCCATGAAAACCTGACAAAGTCATCTTCACCATCCAAAAACAACCAACTTCACTTAATACACCCGAACCCTGGGCCCAGTCCAATGCCTAAGACGTTACACAAAGAGATCGAAATCTTTTAACAAGGTGGCTAGGTGTTCTAGTGAGGTCAGAACAATACCTGTAACATCTATATACCGTATACACACCCTTTATAAAACCGTAATAAAAACTACTAGGTTACGTACCGTCCCTGTAGGTCCATGAGGCTCTGCTCAGCACTCTGCAGGCTCTCCAAGTCCTTCATCATCTGACCCATGTGGACCCGGGAAGACTTGTTCTGGATATAAGCGAACCAGCAGCCCCCCACCCCGATCACTATAGATACCATCAACACAAAGTCCTTCAACCAGTTGTGTTGCGGACCTGGGAGAGAGAGGGATGGAATGGAACAGTGTTTATTGGCGGTCCAAGCACGGCTCAGTTGGTAGAGCATGACCCTTGCAATGCCACGATAGCGGGTTCGATTCCCATGACCACCCATACGTGAAAAAGCATTACGGACGTATTGACCTTACAGGAAAGCTGTACAATAGTATGCATGGTATCTTTAGATTGATGGTTTGGTAAAAAGGTTCTGGTGAATGTAGAGATGGGGGGGGGGTCTGCAGATCAGAGTAATATTGTTGATCATTTCCTTGATGGAAGAAGACATATGATGAGTAAACGTGGTTCTGTTTTTACCCAGACACCCCCGTAGTGGCACCAAACCCACACGTATGTATAGTGTACTTACGTGAGGGAGGGCCGAAGAGCACAGCGTCTAGTGCTTTGAGATTGAGTTTCTGTTTGTGTCGCTGGTCTAATATCTTCAGCTGACCCGACATAAACGACGGTTCGTTCGCCGCCAATCTGAAACAGAGAAAGAAAACGAAACGTATTGAGAACGATACCCTTCACTGAGAACGATAATAGAACGCTGATCAACCAACTACAGTATGTGATACAGGATCAAGTAAGACAAGGTCTGTCTTGAACAGTGTGTGTCAGTGTGAGTGTCTGTGTGTGTCAGTGTGAGTGTGTGTGTGTGTCAGTGTGAGTGTCTGTGTGTGTCAGTGTGAGTGTCTGTGTGTGTCAGTGTGAGTGTCTGTGTGTGTCAGTGTGAGTGTCTGTGTGTGTCAGTGTGCGTGTCAGTGTGTGTGTGTCAGTGTGTGTGTGTCAGTGTGTGTGTGTCAGTGTGTGTGTCAGTGTGTGTGCAGGTGTGCGCGTCAGTGTGTGTGCAGGTGTGCGCGTGTCAGTGTGTGTGTCAGTGTGTGCGTGTGTCAGTGTGCGTGTGCGTGTGTATCACTGTGCGTGCGTGTCACTGTGCGTGCGCGTCACTGTGCGTGCGCGTCACTGTGCGCGTCAGTTTGCGCGTCAGTGTGTCTGAACAGTTTAGACAACATGGCAGCCAGCGACACCCAATCCACTGCTGTGACATCATTTAATGAGTCAGCACCCCCCACGGGTACGGGGGGGGGGTAAAACAACTCCCCTGACCCCCTTCAACCCTCCTCTTCAACCCTCTTCTATCCATGTAGTCATTCCATACATGAGTACATGGAGTCTCAGCGAGTCTCATTCCTGAAGAGATTCTAGTGGAACTGCTCTGACTCTCCCCTTCATGTCATTAAGACGGTGTTATTGGTCCCATCTAAACAAGATCAAGTCCATATAAAGGTGACTCCTTGATATAACAATCGCCTGCTGACTTCGGGGTCATGACATAAACTGGGATGTCTGAACTGCACTAACGTGACTATCGGACAACATGGGCAGGGAGATGTTTTGCTAGTCGAAGTGGGCATATGTTTTATGTGTGTGTGTCCTGTTTGATACTTTCTTTCTCATTCTACCTGCATTAACCTCACATATCCAGCAGAAGGGAGCATTGGACTGAGTAACAAATTGAGCTCATTGTTTATGATGTGCATTTCAACTTTTCAAACTAAACCTGAAACCGTTTAGCATATATCTACATATTGATAAAGCAGTGCAGAGCGATATCTTCACCATCACACAAAATCACTACTGTTTACACAACATGGAAGACACGATTCAGTTCAGTGGTGTTGTTGGTATCTGTGATATGCTGTGTTGTGTGATAATGTAGTCACCGAGGCAGAGTGTTTCCATTGATCCGGAACTCTCTGAAGCTCGTCTCGTACTGAGGCAGCTCCACAGATTCCTTCAGCCACTGGACTGTGTCCTCCGTCGTCCAGTTATGAACTGCAGACAGAGACTGAAATTGACATTTGCTTCTTCCATTTACCCCCTCTCCCATTCCTCCCTTCCATTTACCCCCTCTCCCTTCCTCCCACCCCACCCTTCCATTTACCCCCTCCCTTCCTCCCACCCCCTCTCCTCTCCATTTACCCGCTATCCCTTCCATTTACCCCCTCTCCCTTCCTCCCACCCCCCCCTCCCTTCCTCCCACCCCCTCTCCCTTCCATTTACCCCCTAATCCCTTCCATTTACCCCCTCTCCCTTCCTCCCACCCCCCTCCCTTCCTCCCACCCCCCTTCCCTTCCATTTACCCCCTCTCCCTTCCTCCCACCCCCTCACACTTGTTGTATTCGGCGCATATGGCTAACAAAGTTGGATTAGATTTACCCTCTCTCCCTTCCTCCCTATTTTAAACAATCCCTCCCTCCCTCCATCTCTCTCCTACCTTCTGAGGTTTTCCAGCCCTTCCACAGCTCTTCCACAGTGATGTGTTGGTCTTCCCTGTGCAGGTTACTGTGTTTGTTAGTTTGTTGTTGCTTCATATCTTCTCTAATAAACTGCAAGAAGAAGAAGACATTTGGTTAATATTACTGGTTATTCTATCATTACAGACTGCAATAAAACTGACACAGTGGGAACACAAACTAACAAGTTAAATACAGGCACAGAGTTATGACATTGTAGAGGATCATGGATACCAGCAGACGTGACTTTCAGTGTGATGTGAGATCTATTAGTTGTGTCTCTATTGGAAGTTGGCAGATTAATTAGGGTCGATTTCAAGTTTTCATAACAATCGGTAATCTGCATTTTTGGATGCCGATCATGGCCGATTACATTGAAATCCACGAGGAGACTGTGTGGCGGGGTGACCACCTGTTACGCGAGTGCAGCGTCAAAAGGACCTTGTGTCTGCAAGGAGCCAAGGTAAGTTGCTAGCTACAGTAGCATTAAACTTAACTTATAAAAAACAATCAATCTTACCATAATCACTAGTTAACTACACATGGTTGATGATATTACTAGGTTAACTAGGTTGTCCTGCATATAATCAATGCGGTGCCTGTTAAATTTATCATCGAATCACAGCCTACTTCAACTTTGCCAAACGGGGGATGATTTAACAAAAGCACATTCGCAGGAAAAAAAGCACATTCGTTGCACGACTGTACCTAACCATAAACACGACTGTACCTAACCATAAACACGACTGTACCTAACCATAAACACGACTGTACCTAACCATAAACACGACTGTACCTAACCCTAAACACGACTGTACCTAACCCTAAACACGACTGTACCTAACCATAAACACGACTGTACCTAACCATAAACACGACTGTACCTAACCATAAACACGACTGTACCTAACCATAAACACGACTGTACCTAACCATAAACACGACTGTACCTAACCATAAACACGACTGTACCTAACCATAAACACGACTGTACCTAACCATAAACACGACTGTACCTAACCATAAACACGACTGTACCTAACCCTAAACACGACTGTACCTAACCCTAAACACGACTGTACCTAACCCTAAACACCAATGTACCTAACCATAAACACGACTGTACCTAACCATAAACACGACTGTACCTAACCATAAACACGACTGTACCTAACCATAAACACGACTGTACCTAACCATAAACACGACTGTACCTAACCATAAACACGACTGTACCTAACCATAAACACGACTGTACCTAACCCTAAACACGACTGTACCTAACCCTAAACACGACTGTACCTAACCCTAAACACCAATGTACCTAACCATAAACACGACTGTACCTAACCATAAACACGACTGTACCTAACCATAAACACGACTGTACCTAACCATAAACACGACTGTACCTAACCATAAACACGACTGTACCTAACCATAAACACGACTGTACCTAACCATAAACACGACTGTACCTAACCATAAACACGACTGTACCTAACCATAAACACGACTGTACCTAACCATAAACACGACTGTACCTAACCCTAAACACCAATGTACCTAACCATAAACACGACTGTACCTAACCATAAACACGACTGTACCTAACCCTAAACACCAATGTACCTAACCATAAACACGACTGTACCTAACCCTAAACACCAATGTACCTAACCATAAACACGACTGTACCTAACCATAAACACGACTGTACCTAACCATAAACACGACTGTACCTAACCATAAACACGACTGTACCTAACCATAAACACGACTGTACCTAACCATAAACACGACTGTACCTAACCATAAACACGACTGTACCTAACCCTAAACACCAATGTACCTAACCATAAACACGACTGTACCTAACCATAAACACGACTGTACCTAACCCTAAACACCAATGTACCTAACCATAAACACGACTGTACCTAACCCTAAACACCAATGTACCTAACCCTAAACACCAATGTACCTAACCCTAAACACCAATGTACCTAACCCTAAACACCAATGTACCTAACCATAAACACGACTGTACCTAACCATAAACACGACTGTACCTAACCATAAACACGACTGTACCTAACCCTAAACACCAATGTACCTAACCCTAAACACCAATGTACCTAACCCTAAACACCAATGTACCTAACCATAAACACGACTGTACCTAACCATAAACACGACTGTACCTAACCATAAACACGACTGTACCTAACCCTAAACACCAATGTACCTAACCCTAAACACCAATGTACCTAACCCTAAACACCAATGTACCTAACCCTAAACACCAATGTACCTAACCCTAAACACCAATGTACCTAACCCTAAACACCAATGTACCTAACCCTAAACACCAATGCCTTTCTTAAAATCAAGTATACATTTTGAAAACTACATACTTAGTTAAAATAAATGCATGTTTGCAGGCAATATTAACTAGGGAAATTGTGTCTCTTCTCTTGCGTTCAGTGTAAGCAGAGTCAGGGTATATGCAGCAGTTTGGGTCGCCTGGCTCGTTGTGAACTGTGTGAAGACCATTTCTTCCTAACAAAGACTGTAATTAATTTGCCAGAATTTTACATAATTCTGACATAATATTGAAGGTTGTGCAATGTAACAGCAATATTTAGACTTAGGGATGCCACCCGTTCGATAAAATACAGAACGGTTCCGTTTCACTGAAAGAAAAAACGTTTTGTTTTCGAAATGATAGTGTCCGGATTTTACCATATTAATGACCAAAGGCTTGTATTTCTGTGTGTTTATTATATTATAATTAAGTCTATGATTTGAAATTTGATAGAGCAGTCTGACTGAGCGGTGGTAGGCAGCAGCAGGCTCGTAAGCATTCATTCAAACAGCACTTTACTGCGTTTGCGAGCAGCTCTTAGCAATGCTTGTTGCACAGCACTGTTTGACTTCAAGCCTATCAACTCCTGAGATTAGGCTGGCAATACAAAGTGCCTATTAGAACATACAATAGTCAAAGGTATATGAAAAACAAATGTTGTAGAGAGAAATAGTCGACACATCATAATTCCTATAATAACTACAACCTAAAACTTCTTAACTGGGAATATTGAACCACCAGCTTTCATGTGTTCTCATGTTCTGAGCAAGGAACTTAGCTTTTTTACATGGCACATTTGCACTTTTACTTTCTTCTCCAACACTGTGTTTTTGCATTATTTCAACCAAATTGAACATGTTTCATTATTTATTTGAGACTAAATTGATTTTATTCATGTATTATATTACGTTAAAATAATAGGGTTCATTGTTCATTCAGTATTGTTGTAATTGTCATTATTACAAATACATATTTAAAAAATTGCCAGATTAATCAGTATCGGCTTTTTTTGGTCCTCCAACAATCTGTATCGGCGTTGAAAAATCCTAAAATCGGTCGACCTCAAGTCTCTATGGTCAGACCACAGGTGTTGTGAATATGGTGTTTGAGCAGACTAGACTGTGTCCTTCTCCCACATAGCAGCCTAACCACCGGAGGTCTTTCTCTGGTACACTAGATCTCCTCCATAACACCCTGCCATCAACAACCTACCTTTCTCTAGCCCTCACAACAGCCCCTGAATAGCCACAGCACCAACCGACATTGCCAAGGAAACAGGTATGGGCAACACAACAAAACCTTAAAAGCTCCAATCGCCTTGGGAACAGCATGAGTTGATTTGGCACGAGTTGTGTCGCTACGCCACAATAAAGCACTGCTATTCTGCTCCCTACCTGGGTTTTAAACAGTGAGTCATGATAGCTACAAAGCTCTGTGTTGAGCTAGGAGAGAAGGGAGCGTGTGTGTGT
Organism: Oncorhynchus mykiss; assembly: GCF_013265735.2. Classification (NCBI taxonomy): domain Eukaryota; kingdom Metazoa; phylum Chordata; class Actinopteri; order Salmoniformes; family Salmonidae; genus Oncorhynchus; species Oncorhynchus mykiss. Next base: position 55,411,240 of record NC_048585.1, on the reverse strand, counting down.
GTGTGTGTGTAGAGCTAGAAGGGAGAATGTTGACTCAGGTTTTTGCATTGACCAATAACAGAGCTGTACACCATAAAGGTAGGATATAAGGACTACAGAGGCTAGCTCAATGTGGTTCTAAACCAGAGGTTACCTTCGAGGATTAGCTCAATGTGGTTCTAAACCAGAGGTTACCTTCGAGGATTAGCTCAATGTGGTTCTAAACCAGAGGTTACCTTCGAGGATTAGCTCAATGTGGTTCTCAACCAGAGGTTACCTTCGAGGATTAGCTCAATGTGGTTCTAAACCAGAGGTTACCTTCGAGGATTAGCTCAATGTGGTTCTAAACCAGAGGTTACCTTCGAGGATTAGCTCAATGTGGTTCTCAACCAGAGGTTACCTTCGAGGATTAGCTCAATGTGGTTCTCAACCAGAGGTTACCTTCGAGGATTAGCTCAATGTGGTTCTAAACCAGAGGTTACCTTCGAGGATTAGCTCAATGTGGTTCTAAACCAGAGGTTACCTTCGAGGATTAGCTCAATGTGGTTCTAAACCAGAGGTTACCTTCGAGGATTAGCTCAATGTGGTTCTCAACCAGAGGTTACCTTCGAGGATTAGCTCAATGTGGTTCTAAACCAGAGGTTACCTTCGAGGATTAGCTCAATGTGGTTCTAAACCAGAGGTTACCTTCGAGGATTAGCTCAATGTGGTTCTCAACCAGAGGTTACCTTCGAGGATTAGCTCAATGTGGTTCTAAACCAGAGGTTACCTTCGAGGATTAGCTCAATGTGGTTCTCAGTGTGAGTTTTGTGGGTTGGGCCGTCTACGGTATTAATTGCTGTGATAATTTGTGGTCTTGCTGTGGGTTGAGATCAGTGACTGGAAGGCAATATCAACCATACTGAGAATAAATAAACTTCTTCATGTTTCAGGAATGAATATGGGTCATAGATACTGTAGATGGTTTAGTCATTTAGCAGACGGTCTTATGCAGAGCGACTATCAGAGTATTTATCTCAAGGCAGCTAGGTAAGTGAATTACCTCAAACCTTTACTCAAACCAACTGTCAGTAAAGTCAGTGCTAGTGAGACAAGTGGGAGTGTTAGTATTCAGTGTTTTAGTAAAATCTATCAGTATGTCAGCTGTAGTTCTCCTAAATGGTTGAACAGGAGAAATGACTGCCATTTCCACTTGAGTTGGTTTCCTAGCAAACAGAATGACAAAGTTTAAACAGTGGACGTTTATTCGTTAACAAACACATTGACAAGTTGCACAACTTCAGTTCGTTTGCTATTGATGTTGTTATCCAACGGGAGTTTTTGAAAATAGCTGAGTCACCTGACAAATGACTAGGATATTATCTCAAATGGACAGGAAGCACGCACACAATACAAAGGGGCTAGTTGTCTGAGTTGGATTCTAGTTGGGTCTTCCCATGAGCCTCTGCTGCCCTTTCAAACAACACACTCTGAACTTCTGTAAGGTTGTGCGTGAGAGATGAAGGGGCTGGGTGGGGCAGGGGGGGGCAGTGAGAGATGGGCTGGGTGGGGCAGGGGGGCAGTGTGTGTGTGAGAGATGGGCTGGGTGGGGCAGGGGGGCAGCGTGTGTGTGAGAGATGGGCTGGGTGGGGCAGGGGGGCAGCGTGTGTGTGAGAGATGGGCTGGGTGGGGCAGGGGGGCAGCGTGTGTGTGAGAGATGGGCTGGGTGGGGCAGGGGGGCAGTGTGTGTGTGAGAGATGAAGGGGCTGGGTGGGGCAGTGTGTGTGTGAGAGATGAAGGGGCTGGGTGGGGCAGTGTGTGTGTGAGAGATGAGATGAAGGGGCTGGGTGGGGCAGTGTGTGTGTGAGAGATGAGATGAAGGGGCTGGGTGGGGCAGTGTGTGTGTGAGAGATGAAGGGGCTGGGTGGGGCAGTGTGTGTGTGAGAGACGAAGGGGCTGGGTGGGGCAGTGTGTGTGTGTGAGAGATGAAGGGGCTGGGTGGGGCAGGGGGGCAGTGTGTGTGTGAGAGAGATGAAGGGCCAGGGGGCAGTGTGTGCGTGAGAGATCAAGGGCCTGGGTGGGGCAGGGGGGCAGTGTGAGCGTGAGAGATGAAGGGGATGGGTGGGGCAGTGTGTGTGTGAGAGATGAAGGGCCAGGGGGCAGTGTGTGCGTGAGAGATCAAGGGCCTGGGTGGGGCAGGGGGGCAGTGTGAGCGTGAGAGATGAAGGGGATGGGTGGGGCAGTGTGTGTGTGAGAGATGAAGGGGCTGGGTGGGGCAGTGTGTGTGTGAGAGATGAAGGGGATGGGTGGGGCAGTGTGTGTGATTTGAGGAGGTCTGAATATCTAGCCATGGATCCTCTGGTGGTGACCAGTAGCACATGTCAACAACTCGCTGAGCTATCCTTCCCTCAATAAATTATGCCTGCCTGTGTGTGTGTGTGTGTGTGTACACGCTTCCAGGCATGTCTATGGGTACCACAGAGCCCTTTTACACTGGAGACCAGCTAGGAAATCAAAACAACGACCCCCATACACTCCACAAGCAGAACGACCCCCATACACTCCACAAGCAGAACGACCCCCATACACTCCACAAGCAGAACGACCCCCATACACTCCACAAGCAGAACGACCCCCATACACTCCACAAGCAGAACGATCCCCATACACTCCACAAGCAGAACGACCCCCATACACTCCACAAGCAGAACGACCCCCATACACTCCACAAGCAGAACGACCCCCATACACTCCACAAGCAGAACGACCCCCATACACTCCACAAGCAGAACGACCCCCATACACTCCACAAGCAGAACGACCCCCATACACTCCACAAGCAGAACGACCCCCATACACTCCACAAGCAGAACGACCCCCATACACTCCACATGCAGAACGACCCCCATACACTCCACAAGCAGAACGACCCCCATACACTCCACAAGCAGAACGACCCCCATACACTCCACAAGCAGAACGACCCCCATACACTCCACAAGCAGAACGACCCCCATACACTCCACAAGCAGAACGACCCCCATACACTCCACAAGCAGAACGACCCCCATACACTCCACAAGCAGAACGACCCCCATACACTCCACAAGCAGAACGACCCCCATACACTCCACAAGCAGAACGACCCCCATACACTCCACAAGCAGAACGACCCCCATACACTCCACAAGCAGAACGACCCCCAAACTAGTCACAATATGAATAATCCACGTCTATAAAAATAGCGAATCTATTCGTATAACATTGCTGACTGAGGTCCAACTCGCACTCAGTCCAACAGGTGATGGTCCACTATCCAGTAGCCCTACACTAGAACCCCATCACTACTGGTGTCACTATCCAGTAGCCCTTCACTACACTAGAACCCCATCACTACTGGTGTCACTATCCAGCAGCCCTACACTACACTAGAACCCCATCACTACTGGTGTCACTATCCAGTAGCCCTACACTACACTAGAACCCCATCACTACTGGTGTCACTATCCAGCAGCCCTACACTACACTAGAACCCTCACTACTGGTGTCACTATCCAGTAGCCCTACACTACACTAGAACCCCATCACTACTGGTGTCACTATCCAGCAGCCCTACACTACACTAGAACCCTCACTACTGGTGTCACTATCCAGTAGCCCTACACTACACTAGAACCCCATCACTACTGGTGTCACTATCCAGCAGCCCTACACTACACTAGAACCCTCACTACTGGTGTCACTATCCAGTAGCCCTACACTACACTAGAACCCCATCACTACTGGTGTCACTATCCAGTAGCCCTACACTACACTAGAACCCCATCACTACTGGTGTCACTATCCAGTAGCCCTACACTACACTAGAACCCCATCACTACTGGTGTCACTATCCAGTAGCCCTACACTACACTAGAACCCCATCACTACTGGTGTCACTATCCAGTAGCCCTACACTACACTAGAACCCCATCACTACTGGTGTCACTATCCAGTAGCCCTACACTACACTAGAACCCCATCATGACTGGTGTCACTATCCAGCAGCCGTACATCATCACTACTGGTGTCACTATCCAGAAGCCCTGTACTACACTAGAACCCCATCACTACTGGTGTCACTATCCAGTAGCCCTACACTACACTAGAACCCCATCACTACTGGTGTCACTACCCAGCAGCCCTACACTACACTAGAACCCCATCACTACTGGTGTCACTATCCAGTAGCCCTACACTACACTAGAACCCCATCACTACTGGTGTCACTACCCAGCAGCCCTACACTACACTAGAACCCTCACTACTGGTGTCACTATCCAGTAGCCCTACACTACACTAGAACCCTCACTACTGGTGTCACTATCCAGTAGCCCTACACTACACTAGAACCCCATCACGACTGGTGTCACTATCCAGTAGCCCTACACTACACTAGAACCCCATCACTACTGGTGTCACTATCCAGTAGCCCTACACTACACTAGAACCCCATCACTACTGGTGTCACTACCCAGCAGCCCTACACTAGAACCATCTCACTACTGGTGTCACTATCCAGTAGCCCTACACTACACTAGAACCCCATCACTACTGGTGTCACAATCCAGTAGCCCTACACTTCACTAGAACCCTCACTACTGGTGTCTCTATCCAGCAGCCCTACACTACACTAGAACCCCATCACTACTGGTGTCACTATCCAGTAGCCCTACACTACACTAGAACCCCATCACTACTGGTGTCACTATCCAGCAGCCCTACACTACACTAGAACCCTCACTACTGGTGTCACTATCCAGCAGCCCTACACTACACTAGAACCCCATCACTACTGGTGTCACTATGCAGCAGCCCTTCACTACACTAGAACCCCATCACTACTGGTGTCACTATCCAGTAGCCCTGTACTACACTAGAACCCTCACTACTGGTGTCACTATCCAGTAGCCCTACACTACACTAGAACCCCATCACTACTGGTGTCACTATCCAGTAGCCCTACACTACACTAGAACCCCATCACTACTGGTGTCACTATCCAGTAGCCCTACACTACACTAGAACCCCATCACTACTGGTGTCACTATCCAGTAGCCCTACACTACACTAGAACCCCATCACTACTGGTGTCACTATCCAGTAGCCCTACACTACACTAGAACCCCATCACTACTGGTGTCACTATCCAGTAGCCCTACACTACACTAGAACCCCATCACTACTGGTGTCACTATCCAGTAGCCCTACACTACACTAGAACCCCATCACTACTGGTGTCACTATCCAGTAGCCCTACACTACACTAGAACCCCATCACTACTGGTGTCACTATCCAGTAGCCCTACACTACACTAGAACCCTCACCACTGGTGTCACTATCCAGCAGCCCTACACTACACTAGAACCCCATCACTACTGGTGTCACTATCACCATATTATGCCCCCTGTGACAAGGTTACTGTCAACTCCGTTACCTGATCACTGTCACCCGTTACCTCACTACTGCCAGGAAGAGAGATTGAGGTTGTGTGCGTGTGGCAGGGGGTGAGGACATCCCTAAAGTGGCCCCCTTTCCTCAACCCTGTCACCATCAACCCTGTCACCATCAACACCGACTTCACCAATTTTCTTACAACTCCAAAAGGCATTTAACCCTTAACACAATTTTTCATTCATAATAAAATAATCAAACAAAGTGTGTCAAACAAGTTATTGGGAATAATGTATATACACTGAGTATACCAAACATTAGGAACACCTTCCTGTTGCCCTCAGAGCATCTCAATTCATCAGGGATGCTGGTCCATGTTGACTCCAACAGTTGTGTCAAGTTGGCTGGATGTTCTGTGGCTGGTGGACCATTCTTGATGCACACTGGAAACTGTTGAGTGACAAATCCAGCAGCATTGCAGTTCTTGACACAAACTGGTGCGCCTGGCACCGACTACCATACCCTGTTTAACTTCTCTAGGGTAGGGGGCAGCATTTGAAATTTGGATGAAAAGCATGCCCAAATTAAACAGCTTTCTACTCAGGCCCAGAAGATAGGACATGCATTAAATTAGTAGATTTGGATAGAAAACACTAGAGTTTCAAAAACTGTTAAAATAATGTCTGTGAACAGAACTGATTTGGCAGGCAAAAACCTGAGAAAAATCCATTCAGGAAGTAGGATTTTTTTTCTATTCAATGCCATTACAGTATCCATTGACTTAGGTCTCAAATTGCAGTTCCTATGCCTTCCACTAGACGTCAACAGTCTTTAGAAATTGTTTCGGGCTTGTATTCTGAAAAATGAGGGAGTAAGACCAGTCTGAATGAGTGGACCCTGCCGTGTCACAGAGGTTCTTCATGCGCGCGACCGAGAGAGTGCCTTTCTTGTTTACCTTTTATATTGATGACGTTATTTTCCGGTTGAAATATTATAGATTATTTAGGCTAAAAACAACCTGAGGATTGAATATAAACATAGTTTGACATGTTTCTATGAACTTTACGGATACAATTTATATTTTTTTGTCTGCCTGTTGTGACTGTGTTTGAGCCTGTGGATTACTGAAGAAAATGCAAACAAAACGGGGGTTTTCGGATATAAAGAGAGACTTTATCGAACAAAAGGAACATTTATTGAATAAATGAATGTCTTCTGAATGCCACAATATCAAGCTCTTCAAAGGTAAGGGATTCATTTTATCTCCATTTCTGACTTGTGTAACTCTTCTACTTGGCTGGTTACTGTTTGTAATGATTTGTCTGCGGGGCTATGTTCTCAAATAATCGCATGGTTTGCTTTCGCCGTAAAGCATTTTTGAAATCTGACACCGTGGTTGGATTCACAAGAAGTTAATCTTTAAACCAATGTAAAATAGTTGTATCTTTTCTGAATTATTATAATGAGTATTTCTGTATTTGAATTTGGCGCTCTGCAATCTCACTGGATGTTGGCCAGGTGGGACGCTAGCGTCCCACATATCCTAGAGAAGTTAAAGGCACTTCAATCTTGTGTTTATTCACCCTCTGAAAGGCACACAGACACAATCCATGTCTCAAGGATTAAAAAAAACTCTTTAACCTGTCTCCTCCCCTTCATCTAACAACTGACATCAATAAGGGATCATAGCTTTCACCTGGATTCACCTGGTCAGTCTGTCATGGAAAGAGCAGGTGTTCTTAATGTTTTGTACACTCAGTGTAAAATTGGGTGAATTTTCTAAAACGGTTAGGCTCCTAACAGCATGAACAGAAAAGAGCAGACCATGTCACATGTTCGCCTGAGTGTGTCAATCCAATCTCCCTGGGAATAGTCACACATTCCAGGGTCAAGTTTCGCTCGGGGTACAGATGTAGGATCAAATTCTCCTCCCCAAATCCTAACCTTAACCATTAGTGGAGAAAATTAAATAAATGTTAAAAAAATCACCCAAGATCAGCGTCTATATAGAACTTCACCCTGCACCTAGTCGTACACCACTGGGGATCTCTAGTGACACTACAATCGTCCTCTTAAGGGCTGATCCGAGGACAGCTCATGTCTTGGCAGAATGGGCAACTCTTTGCCTCCTTGCACTCAAGAAGAGCTATCAAATCCTACTGGGGCCATAAACATGGGCTTTTACGAAGCTTCTCTTTACTCTTTCAAGGCGCAGGGCCTTGGTCTGTGCTCCCATAAATGTGCAGGGCCTTGCTCTGTGCTCCCATAAAGGTGCAGGGCCTTGCTCTGTGCTCCCATAAAGGTGCAGGGCCTTGCTCTGTGCTCCCATAAAGGTGCAGGGCCTTGCTCCGTCATCCCACACATGCATGGGCACACAAACACAAATGTGTAAGCACACACACACACACAATAAATGTGTTTTTTTATTCAACTAAGACGGTGCTGATTACGAGAGGTTATAGGTCAGACCAGGTCATGGTGGTCTTACTGTCAATCACACTGAGAAAGGCCTATCATGTTATAGTTCTCTCTCTCTCTCTCCCTCTCTTATCTCCACTATCTCTCCACGAGCTTCCTAAGCTGATAATGGCTTGCAAACATTACTCCATTAGTTTATGGCGTTGTTTATGAGGCTGTAAGGCTTTAAGGCCAAGTTCAGGTCAACTTTTAAAGCCACAAAGCGTTCCCACCTTAACAATGCATACTCAAAACATTATCATTAAAAAAAAAATTACTTGGAAAACAGAAATGACCAGGGAACAATGACGACTTGGTAACAGAGATGACTTCATAACAACAATGACCAAATTACACACATGACTTGTAACATAAATAATCAGGTTACATACATGACTTGATAACACCAATGTCTTGGTATCACAAATGATCAGCGAATGTCACATACAGACTAATCCAGTTTTAGTATTACTCACCTCTACACTCTCGTTGACCTCGATTCCCCCGTCATTGTCATCATCCAGCTGTTTGTGAATGACCCGGAGGGCCTCCAGGCTGAAACGGTCTGCGTCACCCATGCATGGAGGCATCACGGTTAGACAGGGGTCTGGAGAGAGTTCAAAGATCAAATGTTATAGGTCATACTCAGGTTAAAGGTCGCAGGCATCAAGTCTTGTGTATTAAGTAAGGGATAATCAATGAGGGCCTATGCATTTTATGCTAAATAATTAATGGCGTGGAAGTGGCGGAACTCTTTCCGGAGAACGCATAGAGCCCCTATTTGATTATCCCTGTTATACCATGGCTATAATTTAACACATTTTCAGCCAGAAATGCGTTAATTTGGCACAAGAAATGTGTTCAACATCCACTGAAGTAGCTTCCGAGTTGACTAGATAGATACAGTAGTTGCCTTGATAACCAAACACAGACTTGCTAGTTTAGCTAACCAAAACATCAGTCCTAGCTTGCTATTAAGGAAAATCTAACTCAACAAATGCCAAATTTGACTTTTGCTTTCAAAAGCAGCTCAAATATAGAACATGTAAGAATGAACTATAGCCATTGAATTTGACCGTGCAGAGAAACCGCGCGCTGCAAGGAAATAATGAACGCTCTAGGATGCCCTCCAAGCCAATTCAGAAATGAGAATTCCATAATGCCATGGTATAATCACATCTACAAACATCCATTTGGTGAGACGTTGACAGATGTTCACGATTCACGTCCAGACAGATTTGCATGATTTATTATTTACATGATTTATTATTTACATGATTTATTTGACATGATCTGTTTTAAAAACACTGTGCTACACTGTGCTAATGGGTGAATAGTGCTGTACCACAAGGTCACGTCACTCCAAGGTTACAAAGAACAGAGCCTCTCAAAAATGAATGTCTGAAATTTTCAAACTTAATTCTAGAGATTGTATTGAAGACATTTAACAGCATCAGAGAGCAAAACTGTGTCATTGGATTTCCGCATGGGCACTATTGTATCCTGTCAAAAACATCACGTCTGAGAAACCCTCTTCCAGCAATGTTTCCATTTTACAGTCTGGTATGATATTCCTCTCACATCCCAAGAGGCCACATTGTTTTCATTTGTGCTCTAGAGAATCCTACAGCAAATGAGTCCAGCAGTACAGCCTACAGTGCCTTGCAAAAGTATTCATCCCCCTTGGCGTTTTTCTTTATTTTGTTGCGTTACAACCTGTAATTTAAATAGATGTTTATGTGGATTTCATGTAATGGACGAACACAAAAGTCAAAACTGGTTAAGTGAAAAATAGTTTCAAAATATTTCAAAAAAAATCTAAAAAATGGAAAAGTGGTGCGTGAATATTTGCTGTGAAGTCCCTAAATACGATCTGGTGCAACCTATTACCTTCAGAAGTCACATGATTAGTTCAATAAAGTCCACCTGTGTGCAATCTAAGTGTCACATGATCTGTCACATGATCTCATTATATACACACACACATCTGTTCTGAAAGGCCCCAGAGTCTGCAACACCACTAAGCAAGCGGCACCATGAAGACCAAGGAGCTCTCCAAACAGGTCAGGAACAAAGTTGTGGAGAAGTACAGATCAGGGTTGGGTAATAAAAAAAATATCAGAAACTTTGAACATTCCATGGCGCACTATTATATCCATTATTAAAAAAATTGAAAGAATATGGCGCCACAACAAACCTGCCAGAGAGGGCCGCCCACCAAAACTCATGGACCAGGCAAGGAGGGCATTAATCAGAGAGGCAACAAAGAGGTCAAAGATAACCCTGAAGGAGCTGCAAAGCTCCACAGCGGAGATTGGAGTATCTGTCCATAGGACCACTTTAAGCCGTACACTCCACAGATCTGGGCTTTACGGAAAAGTGGCCAGAAAAAAAAGCCATTGCTTAAAGAACAAAAAAAGCAAACACATTTGGTGTTTTCCAAAAGGCATGTGGGAGACTCCCCAAACATATTGAAGAAGGTACTCTGGTCAGATGAGACAAAAGTTTAGCTTTTTGGCCATCAAGGAAAACTAAGTCTGGAGGCAAACCCAACACCTCTCATCACCCCGAGAACACCATGTTTTTCATCTGCAGGGACTGGGAAACTGGTCAGAATTGAAGGATGGTGCTAAATACAGGGATATTCTTGATGGAAACCTGTTTCAGTCTTCCAGAGATTTGAGACTGGGACGGAGGTTCACCTTCCAGCAGGACAATGACCCTAAGCATACTGCTAAAGCAACACTCGAGTGGTTTAAGGGGAAACATTTAAATGTCTTGGAATGGCCTAGTCAAAGCCCAGACCTCAATCTAATTGAGAATATGTGGTATGACTTAAAGATTGCTGTACACCAGCAGGAACCCATCCAATTTGAAGGAGCTGGAACAGTTTTGCCTTGAAGAATGGGCAAAAATCCCAGTGGCTAGATGTGCCAAGCTTATAGAGACATACCCCAAGAGACTTGCAGCTGTAATTGCTGTAAAAGGTGTCTCTACAAAGTATTGACTTTGGGGGGTGAATAGTTATGCACGCTCAAGTTCAGTTGTTTATCTTATTTCTTGTTTGTTTCACAAGAAAACATATTTTGCTTCTTCAAAGTGATAGGCATGTTGTGTAAATCATTTTTTTTTTCAATTTTAATTGCAGGTTGTCAGGCAACAAAATAGGAAAAATGCCAAGGGGGGTGAATACTTTCGCAAGCCACTGTATCCCTTTCAAAAGGACAGTGTGATCTGGGCCTGCGCCAAACTGTCTGAGCGAGTGCCACACACATTATCTATACAGTCCAATAGAACACATACACACACACACTCACAAAAGCATTCCTATGTATTCGCTATAACCACACAAAAGTGCACACACACACACACTGTAAACAGACACATGCACAGATGACAACCTACACACAGCTGATAATGTAGTGTACACTGCACATGGACCAGTCATTACTCTAAACCAGACTATGTTCGTCAGGACAGACAGGATAGTGAGTGCAGAGTGTCAAACCAGCTGGGATCTATAGAATAAGACACTCTCTCTTTAAACAATATTCCACTGGATACAATGAGTAAGGAATTATGTGTTGAACAATACACACTAACACAGAAACGTAAACACTGCATCAACATGTAAAGTGTTGGTCCCATGTTTCACGAGCTGAAATAAAAGATCCCAGAAATATTCAAAAAGCTTTCTTCTCTAAAATGTGTTTAAATCCGACTTCCACACCCGGCTTCTTCACAAGCCACCCGGACAGCTAATGAACCCAAAAGGATTTCAGCACAAACTGTAAACCATCTCAGAGAAGCTCCTCTGCATGCTCAGCAGGGTCTTGACTGGACTGCAGTTCGGCATCCTAACCGACTTCAGTGGGCAAATGTTCACCTTCGATGGCCGCTGGCACGCTGGAGAAGTGTGCTCTTCATGGATGAATTGCATTTTATTTATGGCAATTTGAATGCACAGAGATACTGTGACGAGCGAGGCCCATTGTTGTGCCACTTATCCGCCATCGCCTCATGTTTCAGCATGATAATGCCGGGCCCCATGTCGCCAGGATCTGTACACAATTCCTGGAAGCTGAAAATGTCGCTGTTCTTCTGTGGCCTACACTCAGACATGTCACCCATTGAGCAGTTTTGGGATGCTCTGGATCAATGTCTACAACAGCGTGTTCCAGTTCCTGCCAAAATCCAGCAACTTTGCACAGACATTGAAGAGGAGCAGTGGGACAACATTCACCAGACCACAATCAACAGCCTGATCAACTCTATGTGAAGGAGATGTGTCGTGCTGCATGAGTCAAATGGTGGTCACACCAGATACTGACTGGTGTTCTGCTTTAGACCAGGTCATAGCATTATCTCTGCTGCATCCCTATGTTATAAATGATGTAGTTAACTGTATGGATAAAAGGAAACATTGACTTTTGATTGGAACACAGCCCAGGCTAAGTACAGGTGAGAGGACACTGGGTAAGAATCCCATGTTACTTGGCAAAACTATTGGCAAGGGCGCGTGATTGGACAATATCGCTTAAATGGAAAAAAATACAAAATATGTTCAGTAAATCATTGACATTATAATCAAAGTAATGCAGCTAAATAATGAAATGCAACTTGTCATGAAGACAAAACGTTTTTGAAGGAGGCTTAGCATATCTAAATGATGTTTACAACGGTCATATAATTCATTTGCTTAGCAGGCGTCCTCCGTCACAGAAATGTACATATTTACATAGCATCTATTTGGCTACCTGGTGATATCTTAAGCGCTAAGTGCATTCCGTATTGCATCAGTGTGACAACAACCATGGGTCGGGTCTCAAGTCCAACTCCCTCACCACTTCTTACAGCACATCCATTCTACAAAGACATGTCATGCTGTCCACCCAGGAAAGAGATGGTGATGTTCATGTTTTATCGCTGTACAGAAGACACAAACCCTGTAGACCTTGTACAGTAATACTACTATTTTGTTTAGGTTGTGCCCAATTTGAGAAAAGTGTTTTAAGTTCTTATCAAAAGTCTTGTAAAATAACAAGTGAAACTTGGGTAGGCCACCTGCTGCAATTCAGGAACATAAAACTCACCTTCCCATTCCCTTCAGATGTCATATTTTCAGTGTGTGTGTGTGTGTGTGTGTCACATCATTCTCAGTGCGCAAGTGTATATGTGTGTGTGACGTGCTGACCCTACAATGACCCATGTGACAGGAAGTGAAGTGATCCGTGGTGACACTGTGTTCCGGGGGACTCATGATAAATAAAAACACCCGTCAGAATACGACCCAAAAGGGGTCAAATTTGAGAACTGTGAGCTAAAAATAGTCCCTGGAAACCAGTGGGCTTATCTTGGAAAACCTCAACAATGGAACGTCTCCCTCTCGCTCGCTCTCACACTCACATGCGAACAAACTCACAACATGAAGGAAACATCTTGTTTCAGAGCGAATGTGTACTGTAGTTCTGTCACTGTTACAACTACAGCAAATCTACTGCCAATATGAAACTATGCTAAACACCTGCAGTAAAATGTCCCATCTGCACTTCTGAAGAAAGATGTCCTGGATGCATATGGAAACATCTGAATCCAGAACTGGTTCTGGTGCTGTTTGTAAAAGGAGAGATTTGAAAGTGTATGTGGGTTTGACGACGACATCTGTTTGTGGGTTCATGAGGACACGTTGTTTATGAAGGCAACTTCCTGTGTGTGGCGGTCGTCTGGTGGTATGCCGTCTCTGGCTTCGCAGGAAAAAATCTCTAAAATCTCTATCACAAAGCATCCTGGGTGAGTGGGCGGCAAGATGAATGGAAATAAAAGGAGGAAGTCTATTTCGAGGTGACATAAACAGGATATTTTTTCCATTCATGTGAGATGTGTGTTGGTTGCTTGCGCTATTGGTTGTTCCTGGTGTTGCGTTTGTTGTCCCTGGTGTTATCTTGTTGCCTTCTAACTGACACAGTGTACCGGTTCTCCTTAACCTTAACGACAATATCAATTATTGAGGTTATCATCAACACGACACTCTAATTCCCCTCTCCATAAATAAACCACCAGAACAGAGAGAACAGCTAAGGTCAGCGCATGAAAATACACCTCTTTATTACAAGGTAAAAGAACATCAAAGAACTGAAGCAGAGAGTAGCAGTAGTAAGTAACCATGACATCTACTCAGACAGCTGACACCACAGTTACTGACTGGGACCTAGCAACTAACTGGAGAGCTCAAAGAAAAAGCATTGTCATTTCTCATTCTGTAGTTGTCCTTAGGCACAGATCCCTCGCTCACACACACACACACACACACACACGCACGCACACGCACACGCACACACACGCACACACACGCACACACACGCACACGCACACAGACACCGGGGACGCTGGATCTGCGTGTGGTTGTGGGTGCCTGCTGGTTCCGGTGGTTGGTGTAGATTACGTGGTAGTCAAGAGGAGAGCTACGGCAGACAGATGGGTCTGGGTTTCCCACCAGCTCTTCCTCCAACGTACCCTGACCAAAGATTGCACTATTCACCAGAAATTCCCGTGGCTTCACTCATTGGCTAGCTAGCATTATCCAATGACAACACGCCATGTATACTTTACTCTCACCTGTACGTGGACACTTTCATACACGTCACTGCATTATGTTAACACATTCTGATCCCTTAACTCAATATTGGATCTACTGTAATCTAAGGATCAGGAGTTTCTGGAGAGACGGAGCAGGGGGTCTAAACCAAACAGAGGACTGGGAAAACACGCCCTACAGTATCATCAACACGCCCTACAGTATCATCAACACGCCCTACAGTATCATCAACACGCCCTACAGTATCATCAACACGCCCTACAGTATCATCAACACGCCCTACAGTATCATCAACACGCCCTACAGTATCATCAACGCACCCTACAGTATCAACAACACGCCCTACAGTATCATCAACACGCCCTACAGTATCATCAGCACACCCTACAGTATCAACAACACGCCCTACAGTATCATCAACACGCCCTACAGTATCATCAACACACCCTACAGTATCAACAACACGCCCTACAGTATCAACAACACGCCCTACAGTATCAACAACACGCCCTACAGTATCAACAACACACCCTACAGTATCAACAACGCACCCTACAGTATCATCAACGCACCCTACAGTATCAACAACGCACCCTACAGTATCAACAACGCACCCTACAGTATCAACAACGCACCCTACAGTATCAACAACGCACCCTACAGTATCAACAACGCACCCTAAAGTATCAACAACGCACCCTAAAGTATCAACAACGCACCCTACAGTATCATCAACGCACCCTACAGTATCATCAACGCACCCTACAGTATCATCAACACACCCTACAGTATCATCAACGCACCCTACCGTATCATCAACGCACCCTACAGTATCATCAACGCACCCTACAGTATCATCAACGCACCCTACAGTATCATCAACGCACCCTACAGTATCATCAACGCACCCTACAGTATCATCAACGCACCCTTCTGTATCATCAACGCACCCTTCTGTATCATCAACGCACCCTACTGTATCAACCAACAGCACCAAGGCCCCCCCTCGACAGTATCAAGACCCCCCGACCGTATCAAGGCCCCCCGACCGTATCAAGGCCCCCCGACCGTATCAAGGCCCCCCGACCGTAGCAAGGCCCCCCGACCGTAGCAAGGCCCCCCGACCGTAGCAAGGCCCCCAGACCGTATCAAGGCCCCAGACAGTAGCAAGGCCCCAGACAGTAGCAAGGCCCCAGACAGTAGCAAGGCCCCAGACAGTAGCAAGGCCCCCAGACAGTAGCAAGGCAACAATAGCATGTGAGCACATGTATACAAGGGGCGTGACGTCAACTTGGAACAAACTAGCTCCTTGTCAACTGTAACCATATGGCATATGTCATAACTCAACTGGACAGGCCAGACACTTTTAAAGAACAGTAAATAACGATTCTCAACGGTCTACTATTTCAGGTCCTCAGCACAGCTATTAGGACACATTTCATTAGCCAGCTAGTCGTTAACTGGAGGCTAGCTGGGACCAAGAGAGGAGATTGAGAGCGGGGTGCGAGAGGGAGAGAGAGAGGAGAAGAGATCGGGAGAGAGAGAGAGCGGAGAGCGAGAGAAAGAGGGGAGAGAGAGAGAGAGAGAGAGAGAGAGAGAGGGGAGCGAGAGAGGGGAGCGAGAGAGAGAGAGGAGCGAGAGAGAGAGAGGGGAGCGAGAGAGAGAGAGAGAGAGGGGAGCGAGAGAGAGAGAGGGGAGCGAGAGCGAGAGAGAGAGGGGAGCGAGAGAGAGGGGAGCGAGAGAGAGAGGGGAGCGAGAGAGAGAGAGAGGAGCGAGAGACAGAGAGAGAGGAGCGAGAGACAGAGAGAGAGGGGAGAGAGAGAGAGAGAGGGGGGAGAGAGAGAGGGGGGAGAGAGAGAGAGAGAGAGGAGCGAGAGAGAGAGCGAAAGAGAGAGGGGAGCGAGAGAGCCTTGCACAAGCACTTAAAATCCAGAGGGGCATGTGTCAAATTAAACACTGGTCTTCCATTTAACACTTCTAAATGCAGGAACACACCTGACACGGGTCTTCCACTTAGTATAGGAACACACACCTGACACGGGTCTTCCACAGGAACACACCTGACACGGGTCTTCCACAGGAACACACACCTGACACGGGTCTTCCACTTAGTATAGGAACACACACCTGACACGGGTCTTCCACAGGAACACACACCTGACACTGGTCTTCCACAGGAACACACACCTGACACTGGTCTTCCACAGGAACACACACCTGACACGGGTCTTCCACAGGAACACACACCTGACACGGGTCTTCCACAGGAACACACACCTGACACAGGTCTTCCACAGGAACACACACCTGACACAGGTCTTCCACAGGAACACACACCTGACACAGGTCTTCCACAGGAACACACACCTGACACTGGTCTTCCACAGGAACACACACCTGACACTGGTCTTCCACAGGAACACACACCTGACACTGGTCTTCCACAGGAACACACACCTGACACGGGTCTTCCACAGGAACGCACACCTGACACAGGTCTTCCACAGGAACACACACCTGACACTGGTCTTCCACAGGAACACACACCTGACACGGGTTTCCACAGGAACACACACCTGACACAGGTCTTCCACAGGAACACACACCTGACACTGGTCTTCCACAGGAACACACACCTGACACGGGTCTTCCACAGGAACACACACCTGACACTGGTCTTCCACAGGAACACACACCTGACACTGGTCTTCCACTTAGTATAGGAACAAACAGACTTACAGTTTCTCTTCGTTCCAATTACTGCAAACTGAAATATTTTCCAAAGAAATTCATCCAAATCCAGAGCCCATAAAACTGAAGTTGGACGTTACAGTACTTGATAAGTGGAATAAAAAAAGCACATTGTTAAACGTGTTAATGATTAATGTCCCTGTGTGTTAACTTCCTTAATGA
Source organism: Oncorhynchus mykiss (assembly GCF_013265735.2). Lineage (NCBI taxonomy): Eukaryota > Metazoa > Chordata > Actinopteri > Salmoniformes > Salmonidae > Oncorhynchus > Oncorhynchus mykiss. The sequence continues at coordinate 55,393,883 of NC_048585.1, read as the reverse complement.
AACGACAGTGAGGAGATGTATCTTGATTCCCCGTTTAAATATACAGCTAATGTTTATTTGCCCGGCTGTCAGTTTTTGTTATGATTGAACTGCCGCCAACATTTTGGTTTCTGTTTGACGGGAGTCCAAATTCGAGTTTGTGAGGCGGCGTGGCAACTGGACACTCTCCTACCCATGGTGCCTTGAGGCATGGCGAAAGTAATTATCTGTGTGGTATTACAGCAGAATCTTCACTGAACTGATAGAAAAGCAGCTGGGATTGTGGGTAATGGCTGTGACAGTTATGGAACATTGGATGACGCTTATTGGCCAGCCAAATGACCGCGGTCACCGTAATAACCATTCAAATAGATGTTTTTTTTTAAAAGACCCACATTTTCTCTTCTCATCCGCTCCTGACTGCATGTGCTGCCATAGAAATAGAATGAATAGAACAAGTAAATGATAGTATAATGGGTGCACTGTACCCATAGGAGCAAAGCAGGAAGTAAAATCAGGAAGTGAACCCATCAATAGTGCTGTGATTTGTTGATTCAACTCAACTGAAAACACATTCCACTACATCAGTTATCATTTGAATGAACGTTCTACATTACCATGGAAATTATTGCATCACAATACGAGGCAGCCATTGTGAGCGTATGTATGAGTTTACCAGTCAAATTGCCAGGGTTAGAGATTCCATTCCATTCATTACAGACACACACACACACACCATTCGGAAAGTAACAAAGAACCCTTGACTTTTTCCACATTTTGTTACAGTACAGCTTTATTCTAAAATCCTCAGCAATCTACACACAATACCCCATAATGACATCACAATACCCCATAATGACATCACAATACCCCATAATGACATCACAATACCTCATAATGACAAAGCGAAAACAGTTTGACATTTTTGCTAATTTATTATAAATTTTAAAAAATCAATTTACATTCAGACAATTTGCTATGAGATTGAGCTCAGGTGCATCCTGTTTCCATTGATCATCCTTGAGATGTTTCTACAACTTGATTGGAGTCCACCTGTGGTAAATTCAATTGATTGGACATGATTTGGAAAGGCAAACACCTGTCTATATAAGATCACACAGTTGACAGTGCATATCAGAGCAAAACCCAAAGCCATGAGGTCGAAGGAATTGTCCGTAGAGCGCAGAGACAGGATTGTGTCGAGGCACAGATCTGGGGAAGGGTACCAAAACATTTCTGCAGCATTGAAGGTCCCCAAGATCACAGTGGCCTCCATCATTCTTAAATGGAAGAAGTTTGGAACCACCAAAACTCTTCCAAGAGCTGGCCGCCGGCCAAACTGAGCAATCAGGGAGAAGGGCCTTGGTCAGGGAGGTGACCAAAAATCCAATGGTCACTCTGACAGAGTTCATCTGTGGAGAAGGGAGAAACTTCCAGAAGGACAACCATCTCTGCAGCACTCCACCAATCAGGCCTTTGTGGTCGAGTGGCCAGACGGAAGCCACTCCTCAGTAAAAGGCAGATGACAGCCCTCGTGTCCTTTGCCAAAAGGCACCTAAATACTCTCAGACCATGAGAAACAAGATCCTCTGGTCTGATGAAATCAAGATTGAACTCTTTGGCCTGAATGCCAAGCATGACGTCTGGAATCTGTATTTATTTAATGATTATGGAGGATATTTTATTTTCATGGTGGTCTGTTATACGGTAATTGTGCACAGTGCTGGGGCGCATTGCTTTCCCAGACAGGGGTCAACACTTAGAAATTCACACGGGTGCAAACACAAGCCACATTTCTCAAGTGCCGCCCATACAGAGTCAAAAGGATCAAGTTTCTCCTGTAAAACACAAGCCCTGCCGATCACAGGCTCTCTCACTCACCCACACACACACACACACACACACACACCTGCATAGTAAGGGGATTGAGGGGCTGAAATGACAAAGCAGCTCTGATCTTGGTTGAGGCTGACACAGGCTGTTACATAAGTTTGGGTCTGAATGTGCTCTGTTGAAACACACTGGAATATCCTGTACTGAAGTTAACCTACAAGCTACATGTGAGTCTAAGTTTTATACTAAAGAACATGATGTAATATAGGAGTCTCTTCACCCCAGTCCCACCACCTATCAACCTCCCACCACCAGCCAACACAACCCCAGTCCACCACCTATCAACCTCCCACCACCAGCCAACACAACCCCAGTCCACCACCTATCAACCTCCCACCACCAGCCAACACAACCCCAGTCCACCACCTATCAACCTCCCACCACCAGCCAACACAACCCCAGCCCACCACCTATCAACCTCCCACCACCAGCCAATACAACCCCAGTCCACCACCTATCAACCTCCCACCACCAGCCAACACAACCCCAGTCCACCACCTATCAACCTCCCAACACAACCCCAGTCCACCACCTATCAACCTCCCAACACAACCCCAGTCCACCACCTATCAACCTCCCACCACCAGCCAACACAACCCCAGTCCACCACCTATCAACCTCCCAACACAACCCCAGTCCACCACCTATCAACCTCCCACCACCAGCCAACACAACCCCAGTCCACCACCTATCAACCTCCCAACACAACCCCAGTCCACCACCTATCAACCTCCCACCACCAGCCAACACAACCCCAGTCCCACCACCTATCAACCTCCCACCACCAGCCAATACAACCCCAGTCCACCACCTATCAACCTCCCACCACCAGCCAACACAACCCCAGTCCACCACCTATCAACCTCCCAACACAACCCCAGTCCACCACCTATCAACCTCCCACCACCAGCCAATACAACCCCAGTCCACCACCTATCAACCTCCCACCACCAGCCAACACAACCCCAGTCCCACCACCTATCAACCTCCCACCACCAGCCAACACAACCCCAGTCCCACTGCCTATCAGCCAACACAACCCCAGTCCCACTGCCTATCAGCCAACACAACCCCAGTCCCACTGCCTATCAGCCAACACAACCCCAGTCCCACTGCCTATCAGCCAACACAACCCCAGTCCACCACAGAGTGGTGTATTTTGTCTGTAATGTTCAACAGAATAGTATGAGAACGTATGCACTCGCTGTGTCAGCTAAATTAATCAAATGTAAAAATGTATTTTTTGTTTTCTGTCGGACCGCAGTAAGACAAGCTGTCTCTAATGGGGATCCGTATCAATCTCATCAACATCTGCCTAGATGGGCAAAAACAAAGGAGAGAGGAGGAAAATGAAGCTAAATGCAACCAGGCAGCACACGAGGCCTCCCGATCCAAAAACTTCCAGAAAAGGAGACACTCCTCATGGCTTGGCGTCCCTGGAATGCTTGCATCAACGACGGAACAGGGGATGTGATGTGTGCAGCCAGCAGGGCAGCAACAAAAAGAGAGAGAAAGAGAGAGAAAGAGAGAGAGAGAGAAAGAGAGAGAAAGAGAGAGAGAGAAAGAGAGAGAAAGAGGAGAGAGAAAGAGAAAGAGAGAGAAAGAGGAGAGAGAAAGAGAGAGTACACAGAGTACATACAGAGAAAGAGTACACACAGAGAGAGAGTACACAGAGTACATACAGAGAGAGAGTACAGTACACACAGAGAGAGAGAGTACACACACAGAGAGAGAGTACACACACAGAGAGAGAGAGTACACACACAGAGAGAGAGAGTACACACACAGAGAGAGAGAGTACACACACAGAGAGAGAGAGTACACACAGAGAGAGAGAGTACACACACAGAGAGAGTACACACACAGAGAGAGAGTACACACACAGAGAGAGAGTACACACAGAGAGAGAGAGTACACAGAGAGAGAGAGAGTACACACACAGAGAGAGTACACACACAGAGAGAGAGTACACACACAGAGAGTACACACAGCGATAGAGAGAGTAGAGAACAAACAGAGTATACACACTAAGCACTGGTCTGAGCCTAACGGTTTCCTCATGTGTCTCATGGCCTAGGGGAGGAAGAGCCTTGTGAAGCAGCAAAGAGCCAGACTCCTCTCCCTATGAACTCATGAGAAACAACATTGAATACTAATGCAGAGGGTGATAATGCTAACCTTGAACGCTAATGCAGAGGGTGATAATGCTAACCTTGAATGCTAATGCAGAGGGTGATAATGCTAGCCTTGAATGCTAATGCAGAGGGTGATAATGGCAGCCTTGAATGCTAATGCAGAGGGTGATAATGCCAGCCTTGAATGCTAATGCAGAGGGTGATAATGCTAACCATGAATGAAAATGAATGCTAATGCAGAGGGTGATAATCCTAACCATGAATGAAAGCTAATGCAGCAGGTGATAATGCATGCCTGGTTCCAGATGTGTTTGTGTTACCTTGCTAATTCCTACGATCATTGTCACACCATTCTCATATAGGAGTTGGCAAGATGGCACAAACACATCTGTAACCAGGCTACTATTCTACTCCTCTTCAGTGACCCCTTAGACCAGAGGTCACCAACCGGTCGATTGCATTTACATTCACGTCATTTATGTACACATTGTGTGTACACATTGTACAATCAAAATATCAACATTTGTACATATCCACTGTGTATATATACATGTATTAATTGCGGCAAAGTTGGTTCCTTTTTCAGTCACGTCTTTGGTCACCTTTGTGTGGGTCAAACAAAAACAGCCTAATGATGATTGGTTGACAATAGAGCCTACCACGATGCAGTTTTTGGCTGCAGGATGAAGCTGGTAAAGTTGCAGTCGACTGAACTCAAAACTTCACGACCATTGATCACAGGATTTTTTTTTAAAGTTCATGCAGTCGACATGTGGGTGCAAGTCGGACAATTTTCATCCCCATAATGCAACACACTTTGAAAGGCGGTGAAAGACGATGGTCACCGACTTGACAAAAGGGATCTGCTCGAACGCACCCTATGACTATGACACAGGTCTATGTTTAATGTGGGGAAGACTATAACTGTGACGCACGTCTGTGTTAAGAAGCCGAGAGAGAGAGAGACAACAGCCAGCTCAAACAGTCCCTCCACATTGGACTCATGGTGTGTGGTATATGGCCAATATACCACAGCTGAGGGCTGTTCTTAGTCACGACAACGCAGTGCCTAGATACAGCCCTTAGCCTTGGTATATTGGCCATGTACCACAAACCTCCAAAGTGCCTTCTTGCTATTATAAACTGGTTACCAACGTAATTAGAGCAGTAAAAATAAATGTTTTGTCATACCACGGCTGTCAGCCAATCAGCATTCAGTGCTCAAAACACACAATTTATAATAAGATAACTGTGATACCTGAATTAATATATATATATTTTTTAAATTGTATGCAACTTTAAAATGTTCCATGGCTTTGTGAGGTTAAGTCTTACAATTTACAAATCGACATATTGGTTTCCTGTAAGCAGCAGCAGGGTGAAGAGAGTTAAGTTGTTCATCTTTGTACCCAGCACTACTTTCAATGTTATTTCATCATATACTCTCCTCTTCCCTGGACTTTAATGGGAACCTCCAGGCTGAGATGTCCTGAGAAACAGCAGAGCACCGGCCATATCGGCAGCCAGTAAGAAGACGACTACTGGTTTGTCTCACTTCTGTCACCTTGGATGAACTTCCTGTTTAATAAAGAACTGACTCTTCCTGTCAATCTGATGCTCCTTCAACATTGCAACTAGTGCTAGCATTCCACAGTAACACTAAAATTACAAACTTCTTTATTCATTTTCTACTGTACTTTACCTCAGAATTGCATCTGTACCATTTGCAAAGCTTCATGGGCAAAATGTGATGACTCTTTCCACTTGTGATGTGTGAAGACCTACATCTCTCTCATCCATTTGATGCCAAGGACAAACATGAAACAGACGCCTCCCAACTCCACAGGCGGAATCTAAGAGACAAAATGTCGAGCCGTCAAGCGACATGAAACAGGCTATTAGCATCGCCACACTTGTGAAGGTTACCAGACCGATCGCTCAATAACTGGGACAGACAGCAGTGAGGGCACAGAGAGGAGAGCAGTAGCTACCGTACTGTAAGTGAAACGTAGACCTTACAAATGAGGTGCTGATGGAGAAACTGAACCCATAACCCTCATAGGCCTACATGACTCCATTGCCTTTTGAAAAGAGTCAAGAGAGAGGCAGAAAAAAAGGTCATTATTTTCAGTGCTACTGGGTCTCCTTCGATGTGTAATAATAGCCGCGGTCAGTTTTGGACAGCGATCAAGGGGGTGGCTAAGCAGCTCCTGAGAACGCACCTGTTTCGCCCGGACACACACCACTGTTTTCTAGCGCCGAAATGGATTACCACCCGTCCGCCAACTAAATCCACGTTACGAAATGGGTTTGAGTGACCTTTCACTCGCCTTGAAACCAGTCTACTTCCTCCTCCACCTTTCTAGAAGACAATACAAAATGTAGCTAGGAGGAAGTTGTCAAAGGACATTACATTAAACAGACAGACAGACAAAGGTATGTGGAAACCCCTTCAAATAGTGGATTCTTCCATTTCAGCCACACTCACTGCTGACAAGTGTATGAAATTGAGCACACAACCATGCAATGTCCATAGACAAACATTGGCAGTAGAATGGCCTTACTGAAGAGCTCAGTGACTTTCAACGTGGCACCGCAATAGGATGCGTCAAATCTCTGCCCTGCTAGAGCTGCCCCGGTCAACTGTAAGTGCTGTTACTGTGAAATGGAAATGTCTAGGAGCAACAACGGCTCAGCCGCGAAGTGGTAGGCAACAAACGCTCACAGGACGGTCCCACAAAGTGCTGAAGCGCGTACAAAAATAGTCTACCATTGTTTGCAACACTCACTACCGAGTTCCAAACTGCCTCTGGAAGGAACATCAGCACAAAAACTGTTTGTCGGGAGCTTCATGAAATGGGTTTCCGTGGCCGAGCAGCCGTGTGCAATGTGCAATGCCAAGTGTCAGCAGGAGTGGTGTAAAGCTTGCCGCCATTAGACTCTGGAGCAGTGGAAATGCATTCTGTGGAGTGATGAATCACGCTTTGACATCTGGCAAACAAATCTGGACTTGGCGGATGCCAGGAGAACGCTACCTACCCCGATGCATAGTGCCGACTGTAAAGTTTGGTGGAGGAGGAATAATGGTCTGGCGCTGTTTTTCATGGTTCGGGCTAGGCAACCTAGGTTCCAGTGAAGGGAAATATTAACGCTACAGCATACAATGACATTCTAGACGATTCTGTGCTTCCAACTTTGTGGCAACAGTTTGGGGAAGGCCCTTTCCTGTTTTAGCATCATAAACAAAGCGAGGACTGTACAAAAATGGCTTGCCCGAGATCAGTGTGTAAGAACTTGACTGGCCTGCACAGAGCCCTGACCACAACCCCATCAAAACACCTTTGGGATGAATTGGAATGCTGATAGCCAGGCCTAATCGCCCAACATCAGTGCCCGACCTCACTAATGCTCGTGGCTGAATGGAAGCAAGTCCCCGCAGCAGTATTCCAACTTCTAGTGGAAAGCCTTCCCAGAAAAGTGGAGGCTGTTATAGCAGCAAAGGGGGGGGGGGGACCAACTCCATATTAATGCCCGTGATTTTGGAATGAGATGTTCAACGAGCAGGTGTCCACATACTTTTGGTCATGTTGTGTATCTTCTAGAGTTAGTCAGCATGACACATGTATTTGACGGACTCGATAGACAGCTAGCACTTCCCACAGTCAGACAATGGCATTGTTGAATGGTAAAGTGGATTGGTTATGTGGTGACACAGGAATCCTAGCGCACAGCAGTTCTAAAGGGTGGCACCTACACTACTATAGAGTCTGGATGTAGTTGTGGGCCTTGACTTGAGGGAACATCTCTTTCACACACCTCTGATCATTGAATGAGAGAGCAGCCCTTAGAAAACGTATATAGAATCCCTAACGCGTTCCACATGCAACTAACCGTATGCCAGAGACACGTAACAAAACATCACTCCACCTCTCTTTCTCCCCGCGTGTGGTAGTGAGAGTTTATGCTTAGTCTTGGATTGTGAGTGAGTATGCATAGCTGAGTTATATGAGCTACAGAAGAGTCAGGGCAGAGAGCATGCCTAAGAAATCTGCACCCGGTCCCCTCGTTTCCCTACCCGCCGACCCCACCACATCCTCCTGCCAAGGGAAAGCCCCTGGAATCAAAGGGCACTGCTATCTCCATCCAAAATTCTACCTAACTGACTTTGTCCCCATGTGGATATTTTGTTGCAGTATCATGTACACATTAAAGTGCTGTTTAAATACAGTAGAAAAACAGTTTGACAAAACAAAATTCCTAACAGTTACATAGCAGTAAAAACATGTTTTAAAGAGACCAGCCTGCTGGCCTCACTGGGTCAATAGGAACATGAACCTGGGCTGTTTATGAGGGATATCACACCTGGCACAAATTATTATCTAGTTGTATTTTCCTGCCAGGGGAGGGGTGGGGGCTATACAGGACCTGCAAACAGAGGGGAGGAGTTCAAAGACCGGGTGTCTTGGGTGAAAAATGATTTTGTGAGCCTTGCTGAAGGCCCTGACCTTAAAGATCTCATCCAAGCCTGTCTGTTTGACTCCTACTACCTTGCTTGCTGTGGTGACAATCCTTCTCAGCATATTTCTCTGGCTGACGGTGGGATTGCCAAACCAACAAACAAACACAAAAAGTTTAAAAATTCTCAAATGAAAGATTTGTAAAAACAAAGTCAATGTAGTACAGTCAACATTAAAGATCTCTGTTTACTATTTCTGTAGATCAGGTCTGTACATTTACAGATTCCTTTACGATCTCTATGTTCTGACCTGCAGTGGTAGGTGCTTCCTGAATGCAGATCTCTTTGGTCTTGTTGGTATTGGAGGACCAAGTGTGATTCACTCTTAACCCCCCCCCCCCCCCCAATTCCATTAACATCCATGGCCTAACCTGCATACCAGAACCTCTCCTCCTCTCCTCAGAAACAATACTCCATCCAGATGTTCACAGCCGTTGTCATGTGACTGGATTTGCATGGGGAGCTGGTGAAAGCCAAAAAGAGAGTTTTATTATATTGTTGACAGCAGACAGCAGTGAAGTTAGTGTAGGGTGTTGTGTTTCTTTTCACACCCACTCTATATGTAGCAGCGGCTTCCTCTCGTTCTTCTTCACACGTTTAGAAAGAAGAACGGAGACTACAATAGGTCTCTACAGCTGCCGTGTTTATCCAGGTTAGTCTCATTGAGATAGACATCTCTTCCGCAAGAGAGGCCTGGTCAGTGGTCAAGGATTGATAGATATGCCTGTAATGTCACAATGAGAAGACTGGCTGCCAATAGTAACATGTCACAGTGAAGGACATGTCATCATGAAGCCATCGTCCAACACACGACCCCTTCACAGTGGGTTGTTCCTAATACTCGGTATTAACATGCCACAGTCCCCTCCTTATTTAACTTCAGCTACCACTATGACCCCTATCTATCAGACACGTGTGTGTCGTGTGCATGTGTCTGATGGGATGTGATGGAATTTTGGATGACGGTAATTGGCCAGCCAAAATGACTGCGGTCTCCATAACAACCGTCCGAATGACAAAAAAATAAAAAATCTAAATAGAATTGTGTGTTTATTTGTGTCGCACATTTTCTCCTTTCCTCCTGACTGCATGTGCTGCCATATAAATAGAATGAATAGACCGGCGTCCATATTCAGGTCAATGATAGCAAAGCAGGAAGTCAAATCAGGAAGTGAACCCATCAATATGTGCTGTGATTTGTTGATTCAACTGACAATACAAAAAAAAAGACATTCCATTGCATGAGCCACATCAGTTAACATCATTTGAATGAACATTCTACATTACCATGGAAATAACCGCGTCACAATACCAGGCATGTCATTGCAGCCATGAGTTTACCAGTCATATTGCCAGTGTTCAAGGTTCCAAGCCCATTCTATATACTGTTTACTACAACAGCTTTCTTGTTTCAGCAAGGGGCAGCAAAGTTTCATCTCGTTGTTAAGAGTCTATTTTATCGTGGAAACAGACTCAACCGCACGAATGTCGGGCCGTACTGTCTTCAGTCAGCTGTTCGTTCCAAAATACACACACCTTATTTTTTACTATTTTCTACATTGTAGAATAATAGTGAAGACATCAAAACTATGAAATAACACATATGGAATCATGTAGTTACCAAAGAAGTGTTAAACAAATCAAAATATATTTGATATTTGAGATTCTTCACAGTAGCCACCCTTTGAATGATGACAGCTTGGCTCACTTTTGGCATTCTCTCAGCCAACTTCATGAGGTCAGGTTTTTTTTTACGCAGTTATACAATAATTGTGTCATCCCTACGGTGTGTGTGAGAGAGAGAGTGTGCGTACAGCGTCATGCCACACCATGTGAAATACATTCATGTGTATGTCTCAGTATTTACATAACATGTGTCCCACACCATCAAAACAAATACAGACAGCTTGTACAAGTGTGTGTTTACATGCCAGTCAATGAGAGTGTCCTTCAGGGAACAGATCTGCATCACAATGGAAGACAGAGAGACAGACCAACAGACAGGAGCCGAGCAGACAGCTCAGGGATCAACGCCTTGCGACGTGGAACAACAAAAGCCCTGTGGCCCGACTGAGTGGCCAGTTTCCTCTGCTCTGACTGTTGCTAACAGGACTCTCACAGCAGGAAGTAGAGTACAGTACAGCTGGTGACCTAAATCCAGGGGTCACTTATTAAGCAACCAGTGGGAGGTTGGTCGTGGTTTCTACTTTACTGTCAGGAAAGGAGGAGTACCAGAAAGTTATTGGAAGATAATAATGGTGCATTGGTTTATGTGTAAATACTGTAAATATAAGCGCGTAAAGAGTTCAAAACATTATTACAGTTTTACATATCTAGCATCCATATTTTGACTGTTGTTAGTAAACTAAACACTGAATGCGTGACATGTGTAGTCCACAACACGACAGTCAAAATACAACCGTCAAAGAAACAGGTGGCAGTTCGATGACCAAATTGTGGTTAACGACTCAAAATCGCCTGGTGTCTCAACGGGGCAGTGTTGCACCATAGTGAGGATGCCATTCCTCATGGTCTGATGGAGACACCATGGGAAAGGACAGTCTGACCCAGACACTGGGCGACAGGTGGGGACTGAGAGATACTCAGTGTATTTACATGTGACCTCTATGATGAGAGGATGGCCAATGCCATTATCAACTCCATTTTTATCAAATGCATTCTATATCAATTATATTGTAGAGCAAGTACATTCTATTTCAGATAGCCAATATCCCTTCAGGCCATACAAATGTGATCAATGGTTAAGAAATACATGTTAGTTATACATTAAAGTACATGTTAGTAATACATTAAAGTACATGTTAGTTCTACATTAAAGTACATGTTAGTTCTACATTAAAGTACATGTTAGTTCTACATTAAAGTACATGTTAGTTCTACATTAAAGTACATGTTAGTTCTACATTAAAGTACATGTTATACATTAAAGTACATGTTAGTTATACATTAAAGTATATGTTAGTTATACATTAAAGTACATGTTAGTTATACATTAAAGTACATGTTATACATTAAAGTACATGTTAGTTATACATTAAAGTATATGTTAGTTATACATTAAAGTACATGTTAGTTATACATTAAAGTACATGTTAGTTATACATTAAAGTACATGTTAGTTCTACATTAAAGTACATGTTAGTTCTACATTAAAGTACATGTTAGTTATACATTAAAGTACATGTTAGTTATACATTAAAGTACATGTTAGTTATACATTAAAGTACATGTTAGTTATACATTAAAGTACATGTTAGTTCTACATTAAAGTACATGTTAGTTCTACATTAAAGTACATGTTAGTTATACATTAAAGTACATGTTAGTTATACATTAAAGTACATGTTAGTTATACATTAAAGTACATGTTAGTTATACATTAAAGTACATGTTAGTTATACATTAAAGTACATGTTAGTTATACATTAAAGTACATGTTAGTTATACATTAAAGTACATGCTAGTTATACATTAAAGTACATGCTAGTTATACATTAAAGTACATGTTAGTTATACATTAAAGTACATGTTAGTTATACACTAAAGTACATGTTAGTTATACATTAAAGTACATGTTAGTTATACATTAAAGTACATGTTAGTTATACATTAAAGTACATGTTAGTTATACATTAAAGTACATGTTAGTTATACATTAAAGTACATGTTAGTTATACATTAAAGTACATGTTAGTTATACATTAAATACATGTTAATGACATGTTTAAGCACATAGTCCTGTCTCATTTAAAGCTGTCCTGATGGCAGGGTGTTGAGTGATTAGAAACAGAGTGGCCCAAAGTAAGCCATTAAAGTCCAATTAGTTCTCCTGCCGGCGAGCGAGGTTGAAAGCCGAGTAGGCCCTGTGGTAGTGATACCAGAGCCCAGCTATGAGGAACACTCGGAGCCTGCGTCTGTATCATCGTCGGGTCAGCCATGCATCCCGACCCGGATACTGCCAGCATACTGAATGACGGACCGCGCGCGGAAAGGAAAACGCAAGGCTGCTCTCTTATCGGGAAAAATTACCAGGGTTAAAAAAACAATTGTTTTCATCACTGAAAAATGTTCAGGTCAGCTGAGTGCAACTTCCAGCGCGTTTACTGTGAACACTGAGGCTGTAGCTGCTTTAAGTTAGTTTTAAACTGTGGCCAGGTATGCTACTGTGGCTATTTTAATCATAATGTAGGTCTACCAGAGAGACCGATCATCAAAAACAATGGAGAAAATGCATCCCGTAACATTTTAACATGGAAACAGCCGTTCCATCATTCAGCCTACAGTAGCAGCCAATGTGTGGTGTTCAATGTCGGCCTATAATCAATGAGAAATGCAGGGCTGGACATCAACCTGTTGATCCACTTGTCATTCAGACAAGGTGGTGACTGGAAATGTTGTGTTTTTTAATGCAAAAACCACTTTACTAAATAAAATGCATCATTATTCCCATGACATTATTACAGAGAATCAGACAAATGATGCTACCCTCTGCCTATTGGCTACTTAGTTTAATCAAGCCTACCTAAAAATGCAACACTGCCCCATTTAAGCCCCCCAAAAAAAGCTCTTCATCTGACTAGCTTTTCAAAGACCTCTAGAAATGTTGGAGCCAGATAGCTTCCAAAAGGTTGAACGTACGCAGGATCGTGAGAAAATGTAGACGGAAATTGTTAGGATCGTAAGAAAAGCCATGCATTAAACATGAAATGTAAAAATTCCATCTGTGAACATACAACCACTCAATGCTGGTCTGACCAATCGGAAGCCACGCTTCAAGAATGTTTTGATCACGTGGACTGAAATATGTTCCGGTCAGCCTCAGAGAACAACATTGACCTCTAGGGACAGCCATGTTTGATAGAGCATATTTGATAGAGCAGTCTGACTGAGCGGTGGTAGGCAGCAGCAGGCGCGTAAGCATTCATTCAAACAGCACTTTACTGCGTTGGCCAGCAGCTCTTAGCAATGCTTGAAGCACAGCGCTGTTTATGACTTCAAGCCTATCAACTATCAGGATTAGGCTGGCAATACTAAAGTGCCTATAAGAACATACAATTGTCAAAGGTATATGAAAAACAAATGTTGTAGAGAGAAATAGTTGAGGCGTCATAACCGCAAGGCTCTCAGAGGGTGGTGCGGTCTGCACAACGCATCACCGGTAAAAAAACTACCTGCCCTCCAGGACACCTACATCACCCGATGTCACAGGAAGGCCAAAAAGATCATCAAGGACATCAACCCCCCGAGCCACTGCCTGTTCACCCCGCTATCATCCAGAAGGCGAGGTCAGTGCAAGTGCATCAAAGCTGGGACCGAGAGACTGAAAAACAGCTTCTATCTCAAGGCCATCAGACTGCTAAACAGCCATCACTAACTCAGAGAGGCTGCTGCCTAGATGGAGACCCAATCACTGGCCACTTCAATAAATGGATCACTAGTCACTTTAAACAATACCAATTTAAATAATGCCACTTTAATGTTTACATATCTTACATTACTCATATCATATGTATATACTGTATTTTATACCATCTACTGCACCTTGCCTATGCCGCTCGGCCATATATTAATACGTACATATTCTCATTCACCCCTTTAGATGTGTGTATTAGGTAGTTGCTGTGAAATTGTTAGATTATTATTATTTATTAATTTATTATTGTTAGATATTACTGCACTGTCGGAACTAGAGGCACAAAAATTTCGCTACACCCGCATTAACATCTGTTAACCATGTGCATGTGACCAATAAAATGTGATTTGATTTGACAAACACCATGTTACGATTACGGACAAAAATTTTAGGCTCGAACAAATCTTGTGTTGCAAATCTGATGTACAATAATACCTTGTAGAGTTTTGGCAGTTTCATCTCACCAACAACAACATACACCAAACAGCCTGCGAGGAGTGCTACGCAAACAAATATAACACCGTATAAAAACAACAGGGAAACCAGAAAAGGGCATGTTCCCTCTATTACTCGTCAGTTGAGTTTACTTCACATTTAGGTAGATAATGTAATGGATTCGTTTGCCAGCGTGAGTCTAGACGGCCCTGGCTGTGTTATGTCTACAACAGTGAAGTTTGTCCGCTAGGTGGATCTCTACAACATGGACATATCTCTGGGTGACGTGGACATCCCCATGCATGCACCTTATCAGCTCTTTCTGCAATCATAACCAGTAGTATCTACCGGGAATAATGAATCATAACCAGTAGTATCTACCGGGAATAATGAATCATAACCAGTAGTATCTACCGGGAATAATGAATCATAACCAGTAGTATCTACCGGGAATAATGAATCATAACCAGTAGTATCTACCGGGAATAATGAATCATAACCAGTAGTATCTACCGGGAATAATGAATCATAACCAGTAGTATCTACCGGGAATAATGAATCATAACCAGTAGTATCTACCGGGAATAATGAATCATAACCAGTAGTATCTACCGGGAATAATGAATCATAACCAGTAGTATCTACCGGGAATAATGAATCATAACCAGTAGTATCTACCGGGAATAATGAATCATAACCAGTAGTATCTACCGGGAATAATGAATCATAACCAGTAGTATCTACCGGGAATAATGAATCATAACCAGTAGTATCTACCGGGAATAATGAATCATAACCAGTAGTATCTACCGGGAATAATGAATCATAACCAGTAGTATCTACCGGGAATAATGAATCATAACCAGTAGTATCTACCGGGAATAATGAATCATAACCAGTAGTATCTACCGGGAATAATGAATCATAACCAGTAGTATCTACCGGGAATAATGAATCATAACCAGTAGTATCTACCGGGAATAATGAATCATAACCAGTAGTATCTACCGGGAATAATGAATCATAACCAGTAGTATCTACCGGGAATAATGAATCATAACCAGTAGTATCTACCGGGAATAATGAATCATAACCAGTAGTATCTACCGGGAATAATGAATCATAACCAGTAGTATCTACCGGGAATAATGACTCATAACCAGTAGTATCTACCGGGAATAATGAATCATAACCAGTAGTATCTACCGGGAATAATGAATCATAACCAGTAGTATCTACCGGGAATAATGAATCATAACCAGTAGTATCTACCGGGAATAATGAATCATAACCAGTAGTATCTACCGGGAATAATGAATCATAACCAGTAGTATCTACCGGGAATAATGAATCATAACCAGTAGTATCAACCGGGAATAATGAATCATAACCAGTAGTATCAACCGGGAATAATGAATCATAACCAGTAGTATCAACCGGGAATAATGAATCATAACCAGTAGTATCTACCGGGAATAATGAATCATAACCAGTAGTATCTACCGGGAATAATGAATCATAACCAGTAGTATCAACCGGGAATAATGAATCATAACCAGTAGTATCTACCGGGAATAATGAATCATAACCAGTAGTATCTACCGGGAATAATGAATCATAACCAGTAGTATCTACCGGGAATAATGAATCATAACCAGTAGTATCTACCGGGAATAATGAATCATAACCAGTAGTATCTACCGGGAATAATGAATCATAACCAGTAGTATCTACCGGGAATAATGAATCATAACCAGTAGTATCTACCGGGAATAATGAATCATAACCAGTAGTATCTACCGGGAATAATGAATCATAACCAGTAGTATCAACCGGGAATAATGAATCATAACCAGTAGTATCTACCGGGAATAATGAATCATAACCAGTAGTATCTACCGGGAATAATGAATCATAACCAGTAGTATCTACCGGGAATAATGAATCATAACCAGTAGTATCTACCGGGAATAATGAATCATAACCAGTAGTATCTACCGGGAATAATGAATCATAACCAGTAGTATCTACCGGGAATAATGAATCATAACCAGTAGTATCTACCGGGAATAATGAATCATAACCAGTAGTATCTACCGGGAATAATGAATCATAACCAGTAGTATCTACCGGGAATAATGAATCATAACCAGTAGTATCTACCGGGAATAATGAATCATAACCAGTAGTATCTACCGGGAATAATGAATCATAACCAGTAGTATCTACCGGGAATAATGACTCATAACCAGTAGTATCTACCGGGAATAATGAATCATAACCAGTAGTATCTACCGGGAATAATGACTCATAACCAGTAGTATCTACCGGGAATAATGAATCATAACCAGTAGTATCTACCGGGAATAATGAATCATAACCAGTAGTATCTACCGGGAATAATGAATCATAACCAGTAGTATCTACCGGGAATAATGAATCATAACCAGTAGTATCTACCGGGAATAATGAATCATAACCAGTAGTATCTACCGGGAATAATGAATCATAACCAGTAGTATCTACCGGGAATAATGAATCATAACCAGTAGTATCTACCTGGGAATAATGAATCATAACCAGTAGTATCAACCGGGAATAATGAATCATAACCAGTAGTATCTACCGGGAATAATGAATCATAACCAGTAGTATCTACCGGGAATAATGAATCATAACCAGTAGTATCTACCGGGAATAATGAATCATAACCAGTAGTATCTACCGGGAATAATGAATCATAACCAGTAGTATCTACCGGGAATAATGAATCATAACCAGTAGTATCTACCGGGAATAATGAATCATAACCAGTAGTATCTACCGGGAATAATGAATCATAACCAGTAGTATCTACCGGGAATAATGAATCATAACCAGTAGTATCTACCGGGAATAATGAATCATAACCAGTAGTATCTACCGGGAATAATGAATCATAACCAGTAGTATCTACCGGGAATAATGAATCATAACCAGTAGTATCTACCGGGAATAATGAATCATAACCAGTAGTATCTACCGGGAATAATGAATCATAACCAGTAGTATCTACCGGGAATAATGAATCATAACCAGTAGTATCTACCGGGAATAATGAATCATAACGAGTAGTATCTACCGGGAATAATGAATCATAACCAGTAGTATCTACCGGGAATAATGAATCATAACCAGTAGTATCTACCGGGAATAATGCATAACCAGTAGTATCTACCGGGAATAATGAATCATAACCAGTAGTATCAACCGGGAATAATGAATCATAACCAGTAGTATCTACCGGGAATAATGAATCATAACCAGTAGTATCTACCGGGAATAATGAATCATAACCAGTAGTATCTACCGGGAATAATGAATCA
Organism: Oncorhynchus mykiss; assembly: GCF_013265735.2. Lineage (NCBI taxonomy): Eukaryota > Metazoa > Chordata > Actinopteri > Salmoniformes > Salmonidae > Oncorhynchus > Oncorhynchus mykiss. The sequence continues at coordinate 55,376,126 of NC_048585.1, read as the reverse complement.
TAACCAGTAGTATCTATCGGGAATAATGAATCATAACCAGTAGTATCTACCGGGAATAATGAATCATAACCAGTAGTATCAACCGGGAATAATGAATCATAACCAGTAGTATCTACCGGGAATAATGAATCATAACCAGTAGTATCTACCGGGAATAATGAATCATAACCAGTAGTATCTACCGGGAATAATGAATCATAACCAGTAGTATCAACCGGGAATAATGAATCATAACCAGTAGTATCAACCGGGAATAATGAATCATAACCAGTAGTATCAACCGGGAATAATGAATCATAACCAGTAGTATCTACCGGGAATAATGAATCATAACCAGTAGTATCTACCGGGAATAATGAATCATAACCAGTAGTATCTACCGGGAATAATGAATCATAACCAGTAGTATCTACCGGGAATAATGAATCATAACCAGTAGTATCTACCGGGAATAATGAATCATAACCAGTAGTATCTACCGGGAATAATGAATCATAACCAGTAGTATCTACCGGGAATAATGAATCATAACCAGTAGTATCTACCGGGAATAATGAATCATAACCAGTAGTATCTACCGGGAATAATGAATCATAACCAGTAGTATCAACCGGGAATAATGAATCATAACCAGTAGTATCTACCGGGAATAATGAATCATAACCAGTAGTATCTACCGGGAATAATGAATCATAACCAGTAGTATCTACCGGGAATAATGAATCATAACCAGTAGTATCTACCGGGAATAATGAATCATAACCAGTAGTATCTACCGGGAATAATGAATCATAACCAGTAGTATCTATCGGGAATAATGAATCATAACCAGTAGTATCTACCGGGAATAATGAATCATAACCAGTAGTCTCTACCGGGAATAATGAATCATAACCAGTAGTATCTACCTGGAATAATGAATCATAACCAGTAGTATCTACCGGGAATAATGAATCATAACCAGTAGTATCTACCTGGAATAATGAATCATAACCAGTAGTATCTACCGGGAATAATGAATCATAACCAGTAGTATCAACCGGGAATAATGAATCATAACCAGTAGTATCTACCGGGAATAATGAATCATAACCAGTAGTATCTATCAGGAATAATGAATCATAACCAGTAGTATCTACCGGGAATAATGAATCATAACCAGTAGTATCTACCGGGAATAATGAATCATAACCAGTAGTATCTACCGGGAATAATGAATCATAACCAGTAGTATCTACCTGGAATAATGAATCATAACCAGTAGTATCTACCGGGAATAATGAATCATAACCAGTAGTATCTACCGGGAATAATGAATCATAACCAGTAGTATCTACCGGGAATAATGAATCATAACCAGTAGTATCTACCGGGAATAATGAATCATAACCAGTAGTATCTACCGGGAATAATGAATCATAACCAGTAGTATCAACCGGGAATAATGAATCATAACCAGTAGTATCTACCGGGAATAATGAATCATAACCAGTAGTATCTATCAGGAATAATGAATCATAACCAGTAGTATCTACCGGGAATAATGAATCATAACCAGTAGTATCTACCGGGAATAATGAATCATAACCAGTAGTATCAACCGGGAATAATGAATCATAACCAGTAGTATCTACCGGGAATAATGAATCATAACCAGTAGTATCAACCGGGAATAATGAATCATAACCAGTAGTATCTACCGGGAATAATGAATCATAACCAGTAGTATCTACCGGGAATAATGAATCATAACCAGTAGTATCTACCGGGAATAATGAATCATAACCAGTAGTATCTATCAGGAATAATGAATCATAACCAGTAGTATCAACCGGGAATAATGAATCATAACCAGTAGTATCTACCGGGAATAATGAATCATAACCAGTAGTATCAACCGGGAATAATGAATCATAACCAGTAGTATCTACCGGGAATAATGAATCATAACCAGTAGTATCAACCGGGAATAATGAATCATAACCAGTAGTATCTACCGGGAATAATGAATCATAACCAGTAGTATCTACCGGGAATAATGAATCATAACCAGTAGTATCTACCGGGAATAATGAATCATAACCAGTAGTATCTACCGGGAATAATGAATCATAACCAGTAGTATCTACCGGGAATAATGAATCATAACCAGTAGTATCAACCGGGAATAATGAATCATAACCAGTAGTATCTACCGGGAATAATGAATCATAACCAGTAGTATCAACCGGGAATAATGAATCATAACCAGTAGTATCAACCGGGAATAATGAATCATAACCAGTAGTATCTACCGGGAATAATGAATCATAACCAGTAGTATCTACCGGGAATAATGAATCATAACCAGTAGTATCTACCGGGAATAATGAATCATAACCAGTAGTATCTACCGGGAATAATGAATCATAACCAGTAGTATCTACCGGGAATAATGAATCATAACCAGTAGTATCTACCGGGAATAATGAATCATAACCAGTAGTATCTACCGGGAATAATGAATCATAACCAGTAGTATCTACCGGGAATAATGAATCATAACCAGTAGTATCAACCGGGAATAATGCATAACCAGTAGTATCTACCGGGAATAATGAATCATAACCAGTAGTATCTACCGGGAATAATGAATCATAACCAGTAGTATCTATCAGGAATAATGAATCATAACCAGTAGTATCTACCGGGAATAATGAATCATAACCAGTAGCATCTACCGGGAATAATGAATCATAACCAGTAGTATCTACCGGGAATAATGAATCATAACCAGTAGTATCTACCTGGAATAATGAATCATAACCAGTAGTATCAACCGGGAATAATGAATCATAACCAGTAGTATCTACCGGGAATAATGAATCATAACCAGTAGTATCTACCGGGAATAATGAATCATAACCAGTAGTATCTACCGGGAATAATGAATCATAACCAGTAGTATCTACCGGGAATAATTAATCATAACCAGTAGCATCTACCGGGAATAATGAATCATAACCAGTAGTATCTATCGGGAATAATGAATCATAACCAGTAGTATCTATCAGGAATAATGAATCATAACCAGTAGTATCTACCGGGAATAATGAATCATAACCAGTAGCATCTACCGGAAATAATGAATCATAACCAGTAGCATCTACCGGGAATAATGAATCATAACCAGTAGTATCTACCGGGAATAATGAATCATAACCAGTAGTATCTACCGGGAATAATGAATCATAACCAGTAGTATCTACCGGGAATAATGAATCATAACCAGTAGTATCTACCGGGAATAATGCATAACCAGTAGTATCTACCGGGAATAATGAATCATAACCAGTAGTATCAACCGGGAATAATGAATCATAACCAGTAGTATCTACCGGGAATAATGAATCATAACCAGTAGTATCTACCGGGAATAATGAATCATAACCAGTAGTATCTACCGGGAATAATGAATCATAACCAGTAGTATCAACCGGGAATAATGAATCATAACCAGTAGTATCTACCGGGAATAATGAATCATAACCAGTAGTATCTACCGGGAATAATGAATCATAACCAGTAGTATCTACCGGGAATAATGAATCATAACCAGTAGTATCTACCGGGAATAATGAATCATAACCAGTAGTATCTACCTGGAATAATGAATCATAACCAGTAGTATCTATCAGGAATAATGAATCATAACCAGTAGTATCTACCGGGAATAATGAATCATAACCAGTAGTATCAACCGGGAATAATGAATCATAACCAGTAGTATCTACCGGGAATAATGAATCATAACCAGTAGTATCTACCGGGAATAATGAATCATAACCAGTAGTATCTACCGGGAATAATGAATCATAACCAGTAGTATCTACCGGGAATAATGAATCATAACCAGTAGTATCTACCGGGAATAATGAATCATAACCAGTAGTATCTACCGGGAATAATGAATCATAACCAGTAGTATCTACCGGGAATAATGAATCATAACCAGTAGTATCAACCGGGAATAATGAATCATAACCAGTAGTATCTACCGGGAATAATGAATCATAACCAGTAGTATCTACCGGGAATAATGAATCATAACCAGTAGTATCTACCGGGAATAATGAATCATAACCAGTAGTATCTACCGGGAATAATGAATCATAACCAGTAGTATCTACCGGGAATAATGAATCATAACCAGTAGTATCAACCGGGAATAATGAATCATAACCAGTAGTATCTACCGGGAATAATGAATCATAACCAGTAGTATCTACCGGGAATAATGAATCATAACCAGTAGTATCAACCGGGAATAATGAATCATAACCAGTAGTATCTACCGGGAATAATGAATCATAACCAGTAGTATCTACCGGGAATAATGCATAACCAGTAGTATCTACCGGGAATAATGAATCATAACCAGTAGTATCTACCGGGAATAATGAATCATAACCAGTAGCATCTACCGGGAATAATGAATCATAACCAGTAGTATCTACCGGGAATAATGAATCATAACCAGTAGCATCTACCGGGAATAATGAATCATAACCAGTAGTATCTACCGGGAATAATGAATCATAACCAGTAGTATCAACCGGGAATAATGAATCATAACCAGTAGTATCTACCGGGAATAATGAATCATAACCAGTAGTATCTACCGGGAATAATGAATCATAACCAGTAGTATCTATCAGGAATAATGAAACAGCATAATAATAGATGTTTGGTAAATCTATGATGTATGATCCCACTAGAGTCTTTGCCACTCAAAATATATTTTTAAATAATATTTTAGATTTGTTTCATATGAATCCAGTCACGAACACATATATAGGACATTGAAATGAACAAGTTAGAGGTTAAAACGTAGAATAAATCTGGCATAATCTTATTCTCACACTTTACAATAACTCTGCTGCAGTGGTCTTATCGGCTATCTCCGTTTCGGCTATCCCTCTCACAGCGACGCTGCTGCCCAGTTAGATAGCTTGTGATCTCCATGCAGCGCCTCGCGCCTTCAGAAAAGCCCCCCTCCGTCTCAAAAGATGCTCTTCTGGAGGCATGCAGTAAGAATTGAAAGTGTTCGTTCATAGGGTTTGTACGTTTACAGATGTCATTTAACGTTTCATGTTTCAAGAATGGTTTTCCTTACGATCCTAACAATTTACATATGGATTTTCTTTACGATCCTAACAATACGTACGTTCAACCTTTTGGCAGCTATCTGGCTCCATAAGAAATGCACACGTTTTGTGCTCTTGCAGGAAGCAACATCACTCCCCCATTGCTGACTACAAATGACCTATAACTGGGCTAATAATTCACTCAGTCTCAAAGGATATGAACACAAGTGCACATGACACTTCATGTAGCTCTCGCTTTCTCGGTCTGTGTAGAGCACATGCCTGAGTGGTGCCAGTCAATGCAATCCTACTCCGATGCGTTCTGCCTACAACAAAAATCTCTTGCATAGTTAGTTTTGCATTCTAAGTCTTGCATAGTTTGTTTAGTTTCGGTACGTTGCATTGAAAGTGGCTAATATTGCGTTGATTCGATCGCAATTTCCACAGTGAAGGGAAACGTTGATAGTGTTAACAGTGAAAGCAATAGAACGTTGAGGAGTCCAATCTCGTGGTTCTCTGCATGCGTTGATATTGCTTCTGCACAGCAGTCCCGGGGAGCTGCACAGCCACACAAGCGTGCAGCTTAGAGGGAACATTGGTTATAAATACACCCTGGTTTCATTGGGCCTGGAGTCTGTCCCTAATAGGACGGCTCTCTACCCCCGAAGCCCCTGATGGAGATCACAATCAGCTGCCTAGGGTCAGCAGAACACAGTCTGACAGAGTGATGTGAAACTCTGGGCCTATGTCACAGTCCTACCAACCTTACCTAAGACCTAAGAGAAGAAACTCTCAATGGATGGACTCTGTGGTCAGGGCAGGGTTACAGTATGCAATCTTGTCATTTAGCAGATACCCTTACCCAGAGTGACTAACAATAAGTGCATTCAGTGTTGAAATTGAAACAAGGGGTTGTTCAAGAGATTAGTTTGGAGAAGGAATCCCTGTTTAATGTTTCAAAGTTATTGTGTTGGTGGCTTGACTGCTGAGTTCTTTGGCGAGGTCCGTTTTTTGGGGGGGATTTTATATGATTGTACGGTTGAGCTGAATGTTCATTCTGTTTGAAGTGTCAGTTTCCTCAGGATGGTCCCATCACTTGAGAACTGTGTGTTCCTCTCTGTAGAGACAGAATGGGTTTGTTTGTTGAAACACTAAAAGGAGCTACATACATAGACACAGAATTGTGAGGCCGTCCACTTTCGACAGCCACGCTGTCACGTGGAACCCTGAAATTCACCCCTGACCCCTGACCTTGCAGCAGCAGATAATACCTGGTTTTGGTCAAAAAAGAAAAAGTTAAAGAAACAAAGAAGAAAATAAGTCCCTAAATTGCAATTCCTGATTCCAATTCCTTCCACCAAAACTCTGAGTCCGAGTCAACAAGCCCTAGGGGAGAGGCAAATGTTCACCTTCCTTTCAAACAAATCACCTCATTAATTCCCTCTCTGTTCAGAGAGATAACCATGCTGAGATGGACGCTGTGCACTTAGCTTCATAACAGAGCAATAGAGCGAGTGGGTTTTCTCCAAACTCACCAGGCTTTAAGTGGGCTCTTACTAACAACGTTGAGGGACGAACACTGTAAAAATAGCCTAAAACATATTTCAGCCTCTTCAAAATGTTATAAACATCCATCTTTGAGTAACCCACTCATAAAACCTGTAACAGTAAAGACAGGAGTTTCTCGGAGTCCAATGAAAGCTTATGTAAAAAGTGACTTTTCTCTTAAGGACTGTCATCTTCCGGACATCATTTCAGAACACTGTGTTCCGCTCTGGGAGAAAGAGGCAAGGGCTTTGTTGAAACACTAAAACAAGTTAAATAAACAGCGGCATTTCATTCAAATGTGAGGAAGTCCACATAGACCTTGGGTGTTTCTCAAACTGCCTACTACCGTGCAGTGAGCACGCAAACTGCAGCATCCGAGCGTTGGCGTAGGAGTCCAAATCAAAGTATGTGAAACGGAGCACGGAGGGGGCACTTGTCGAAGGTGTACTCCGTTTGTACACGTTTGGAATCACGCGTCGATGCAAGCTTCAACATGAAATATCAACCACGTAAAAAAAAGTATGCACAATTTCTAAAAATCAATGGCAGTTATTATTTGAGCTAAAGCGAGAGAAAATACACTCCGACCTCAAAATGAAAATGTTGCTTATTCACATCTCATATGTTGCCTGACTACAATATTTTATGTTGATACGTTAATAAATGCATTCCGTGTTATTTTTGGCATGTTTACCTGCCTACGTACCGTAGATAGCAAGCCCATAATAAGTCAATAGGGATAACTGGCTAGCTACAAGCACTTTTCGTTAGCCACAAAGAATTGATAGCTAGCTACCTACGAAAAATTGAAATGTATCTTGCATAATATTAGTTTTAGGTCATTTTTGCCTGTTTAACTAGCTGGTTAGCTACATAACGATTCACATAACACTGATAGTTAAGAAGTAAAATAGTTGCTTTGTGTACATCTTGTTTCGATTCTATTGCCATTGCTGTCCTGGCAGGAAGACGGTTCAGTGAATGTGTCAAGAGTGAGCTAATACAGTAAGGGAAGTGTGAGTGCTTCTCAAATGTATTGTTTTATGCATTCTCCACACACGCGGTTGAACACTTTTGAGAAACACCCATTGTCACTCAAGCAAGCCCCAGCCACCAGCCACCCTTAGAGATTCACCCTCTCTCCTCTTATCTGAAGGTACTGTACAGTATATGCTCATTAGTCCACCAGTTTCACCATAAACTTCAAACATTTGCTGAGTTGCGAGGTTCTCTCATATAACAAGTTGTTAGAGAGTTAGACAGTTGTGGAACTTCGATATAACAACCACATTCATTCAGCAGGTGCAGCATGAGCTACCCACCACTGTCCTATATGAACATCCCAGACTAACCACAGAAAACCACTCTGGTCAGCCATAAAAACGACCGAGGTAAGACGTCAGTAGGCCCACCATGTATAAAAGCACATGAGCTCCGTGACATATCCTCTAACCTCGCTTGGTCTGACGGTCCATGTGATCATTAGTTCTAGCACACTAGTAACCCTAATAATAACCACATCAGGCATCAATTCTCAACCATCTTAGTTTCCTTGAACTGCGAAACATCACAGGGGGAAAAACATCACCAGATTCACAGGGAATGCGTTACAAAAAAAGGTTGAAGGAGGAATAATCCAATCCGTAGCTTCATACTACTGGTCAAACATAGATAACGGATACTGTATTCTGGTGGCTGGCGTGGGATTGGCATGGGGTGCGAGGGGTCCGTGGGTATTCTAGGCCAGGCTCATCCTAAAAACTACTGCTGTACACACCTTTTCTATTCATATACTGGCAACACGCACCCTTACATACATTACGGACTCCTTACTCGTTCTGATATTTATTCATGTCTATTTTTATTTTGGGGGGTTTTCTAGTCAATGATCTTCCTAATTTGCCTTCAGAAAGTGTTCATACCCCTTGACTTATTCCACATCTTGTTGTGTTACAGCCTGAATTCAAAATGGATTACATTGACGTTTTACCTCACTCATCTAAACACAATACCCCATCGTGCAAATGTATTGAAAATGACATACGGAAATATCTCACTTACATAAGTGTTCACACCCCTAAGGCAATACATGTTAGAATCAGAGACGACAGCTGTGAGTCTTTCTGGGAAAGTCTAAGAGCTTTGCACACCTGGATTGAATAATATTTGCAAATTCTTCAAGCTTTGTTAAGTTGGTTGTCGATCATTGCTAGCCTGCCATTTTCAAGTCTTGTCATTGATTTTCACGCAGATTTAAGACAAAACTGTAACTTGGCTACTCAGAAACATTCTTCTTGTTAAGCAACCCCAGTTTAGATTTGGCCTTGTGTTCTATGTTATTGTCCTGCTGAAAAGGTGAATTATTCTCCCAGTGTCTGGTGGAAAGCAGACAACCAGGTTTTCCCCTCTAAGATTTTGCCTGTGATCAGCTCCATTCAGTTTATTTTTTAATCTTAAAACTCCCAGTCCTTGACGATTACAAGCATACCCATAACATGATGCAGCTGCCATTATGCTTGAAATATGGTACTCAGTAATGTGTTTAGGGAAAATCCAAAACATAACACTTTGTATTACAGACAAAAAGTTAATTGCTTTGCCACATTTTCATGCAGTATTACTTTAGTGCCTTGTTGTAAACAGGATGCATGTTTTGGAATATTGTTCTATTCTGTACTGGCTTCCTTCTTTTCACTCTGTCAACTAGTTTAGCATTGTGGAGTAACTAAATGTTGTTGATCCATCATCAGTTCTCTCCTACCACAGCCATTAAACTCTGTAACTGTTTTAAAGTCACCATTGGCCTCATGGTGAAATCCCTGAGCGGTTTCCTTCCTCTCCGTCAACTGAGTTAGGAAGGACGCCTGTACCTTGTAGTGACTGGGTGTATTAATACACCATCCAAAGTGAAGGGGAGGACCTTTTCTATTCATATACTGTCCATACTGTCTATATACACTAGAGGTTGACCGATTAAGCGGAATGGCCGATTAATTAGGGCCGATTTCAGGTTTTCATAACAATCGGAAACCGGTATTTTTGAGCGCCGATTTGCAGATGTATTTATTTTTATACCTTTATTTAACTAGGCAAGTCAGTTAAGAACACATTCTTATTTTCAATGACGGCCTAGGAACAGTGGGTTAACTGCCTTGTTCAGGGGCAAAACGACAGATTTTCAACTTGTCAGCTCGGGGGATCCAATCTTGCAACCTTACAGTTAACTCGTCCAACACAATAACGACCTGCCTCTCTCTCGTTGCACTCCACAAGGAGTCTGCCTGTTACGCGAATGCAGTAAGCCGAGGTAAGTTGCTAGCTAGCATTAAACTTATCTTTGAAAAAACAATCAATCATAAATCACTAGTTAACTACACATGGTTGATGATATTACTAGATATTATCTAGCGTGTCCTGCGTTGCATATAATCGGACTGAGCATACAAGTATCTAAGTATCTGACTGAGCGGTCGTAGGCAGAAGCAGGCGCATAGACATTCATTCAAACAGCACTTTCGTGCGTTTTGCCAGCAGCTCTTCGTTGTGCGTCAAGCATTGCGCTGTTTATGACTTCAAGCCTATCAACTCCCGAGATGAGGCTCGTGTAACCAAAGAGAAATGGCTAGCTAGTTAGTGCGCGCTAATAATCGTTGTGTTGCTGGTTCGAGCCCATGGAGGAGGGAGGAGCGAGGAGAGGGACGGAAGCTATACTGTTACACTGGCAATACTAAAGTGCCTATGAGGACATCCAATAGTCAAATGTTAATGAAATACAAATGGTATAGAGGGAAATAGTCCTATAATAACAACAACCTAAAACTTCTTACCTGGGAATATTGAAGACTCATGTTAAAAGGAACCACCAGCTTTCATATGTTCTCATGTTCTGAGCAAGGAACTCAAACGTTAGCTTTCTTACATGGCACATATTGCACTTTTACTTTCTTCTCCAACACTTTGTTGTTGCATTATTTAAACTAAATTGAACATGTTTAATTATTTACTTGAGGCTAAATTGATTTTATTGATGTATTATATTAAGTTAAAATAAGTGTTCATTCAGTATTGTTGTAATTGTCATTATTACAAATAAAAATTAAAAATGTCAAAAAAAATTGGACGATTAAATCGGTATCGTCTTTTTTGGTCCTCCAATAATCGGTATCGGCGTTGAAAAATCATAAATTGGTCAACCTCTAATACACACCATCCTATATAACTACTGTCAATACCGTCTATACACACCATCCTTTTTAACAACTGTCCATCCTATATAACAACTGTCTATACACACCATCCTATTATATAACTACTGTCCATACTGTCAATACACACCATCCTGTATAACTACTGTCTATACTGTCTATACACACCATCCTATATAACTACTGTCCACACTGTCTATACACACCATCCTATATAACTACTGTCTATACACACCATCCTATATAACTACTGTCTATACATGCCATCCTATATAACTACTGTCCATACACACCATCCTGTATAACTACTGTCTATAATGTATATACACACCATCCTATATAACTACTGTCCACACTGTCTATACACACCATCCTATATAACTACTGTCTATACTGTTTATACACACCATCCTTTATAACTACTGTCTACACACCATCCTGTATAACTACTGTCTATACTGTCTATAAACACCATCCTTTATAACTACTGTCCATACTGTATATACACACCATCCTATATAACTACTGTCTATACATGCCATCCTGTATAACTACTGTCCATACACACCATCCTGTATAACTACTGTCTATAATGTATATACACACCATCCTATATAACTACTGTCCACACTGTCTATACACACCCTCCTATATAACTACTGTCTATACTGTCTATAAACACCATCCTATGCAACTACTGTCTATACACACACCATCCTATTTAACTACTGTCTATATACACCATCCTATATAACTACTGTCCACACTGTCTATACACACCATCCTATATAACTACTGTGTATACTGTCTATAAACACCATCCTACGTAACTACTGTCTATACACACCATACTATATAACTACTGTCTATACACACCATCCTATATAACTACTGTCCATACACACCATCCTATATAACTACTGTCTATACTGTCTATAAACACCATCCTATGTAACTACTGTCTATACACACCATCCTATGTAACTACTGTCTATACACACCATCCTATATAACTACCGTCTATACACACCCTCCTATATAACTACTGTCTATACTGTCTATAAACACCATCCTATGCAACTACTGTCTATACACACACCATCCTATTTAACTACTGTCTATATACACCATCCTATATAACTACTGTCCACACTGTCTATACACACCCTCCTATATAACTCCTGTCTATACTGTCTATACACACCATCCTATATAACTACTGTCTATACACACCATCCTATATAACTACTGTCTATACACACCCTCCTATATAACTACTGTCTATACTGTCTATACACACCATCCTATGTAACTACTGTCTATACACACCATCCTATATAACTACTGTCTATACACACCATCCTATATAACTACCGTCTATACACACCCTCCTATATAACTACTGTCTATACTGTCGATACACACCATCCTATATAACTACTGTCTATACACACCCTCCTATATAACTACTGTCTATACACACCATCCTATATAACTACTGTCTATACACACCATCCTATATAATTACTGTCTATACACACCCTCCTATATAACAACTGTCTATACTGTCTATACACACCATCCTATATAATTACTGTCTATACACACCCTCCTATATAACTACTGTCTATACTGTCTATACACACCATCCTATATAACTACTGTCTATACACACCCTCCTATATAACTACTGTCTATACACACCATCCTATATAACTACCGTCTATACACACCATCCTATATAACTACTGTCTATACACACCATCCTATATAACTACCGTCTATACACACCCTCCTATATAACTACTGTCTATACTGTCGATACACACCATCCTATATAACTACTGTCTATACACACCCTCCTATATAACTACTGTCTATACACACCATCCTATATAACTACTGTCTATACACACCATCCTATATAATTACTGTCTATACACACCCTCCTATATAACAACTGTCTATACTGTCTATACACACCATCCTATATAATTACTGTCTATACACACCCTCCTATATAACTACTGTCTATACTGTCTATACACACCATCCTATATAACTACTGTCTATACACACCCTCCTATATAACTACTGTCTATACACACCATCCTATATAACTACCGTCTATACACACCCTCCTATATAACTACTGTCTATACTGTCTATACACACCATCCTATATAACTACTGTCTATACACACCCTCCTATATAACTACTGTCTATACTGTCTATACACACCATCCTATATAACTACTGTCTATACACACCATCCTATATAACTACTGTCTATACTGTCTATAAACACCATCCTATATAACTACTGTCTATAAACACCATCCTATATATCTACTGTCTATTCATACTGTACACTGTCCATAACGTCTATAAACATACTGTACGTATATTTATATTCCGGACTATTACATATTTCTTAATTCCTTTATTGTTGGGATTTGCATGTATTGTTTTGTATTGTTGGGAGACAGGAAGGAACACTAGCATTTCGCAACACGAGCGATAACATCTGCTAATTGTGTACGCGACTAATACATTTAACTTGACACACACACACACACACACACACACACACACAGTAGGCCACCATCAGCATCACAGGAGGCTTCTGAGGGGAGGACAGCTCATAATCATGGCTGGAACAGAGCAGATGGAATAGTATCAAACACCTGGAAACCATGAGTTTCATGTATTAGATAGCATTCCACGTCAGCCATTACCATGTGTCTGTCCTCCCTAAATCAAAGTGTCACCAACCTCCTGTGGTCAGTACAAGGCCCACTGGGAGGAAAAGCGGACAGTCCCCCTGAAAAGAGGACAGTCCCCCTGAAAAAAAGTGGACAGTCCTCCAGAAAAAAAGTGGACAGTCCTCCAGAAAAAAAGTGGACAGTCCTCCAGAAAAAAAGTGGACAGTCCTCCAGAAAAAAAGTGGACAGTCCTCCAGAAAAGCGGACAGTCCTCCAGAAAAGCGGACAGTCCTCCAGAAAAGCGGACAGTCCTCCAGAAAAGCGGACAGTCCTCCAGAAAAGCGGACAGTCCTCCAGAAAAGCGGACAGTCCTCCAGAAAAGCGGACAGTCCTCCAGAAAAGCGGACAGTCCTCCAGAAAAGCGGACAGTCCTCCAGAAAAGCGGACAGTCCTCCAGAAAAGCGGACAGTCCTCCAGAAAAGCGGACAGTCCTCCAGAAAAGCGGACAGTCCTCCAGAAAAGCGGACAGTCCTCCAGAAAAGCGGACAGTCCTCCAGAAAAGCGGACAGTCCTCCAGAAAAGCGGACAGTCCTCCAGAAAAGCGGACAGTCCTCCAGAAAAGCGGACAGTCCTCCAGAAAAGCGGACAGTCCTCCAGAAAAGCGGACAGTCCTCCTGACTCCCATGCTGTCAGAAATCCCTTTCCACAGTAGATGTGGAAAAAGCAAGTATGATTTCACCTTAATTAAAGATATCACTTTATTTTAAGGGCATGGTTTTTGTCGTTTTAAAACGGATGTAAATTCTTTATTTCACAAATAGCTTTAACAGATTTACAGAGAGATGTTTTGAAAACTTTGAGACTGGGTTTATAGGCTTATCTTTCAAGTGTGAGCTAAACATTATTTTATTTTTTCATACAAATTTCATGGCCTAGTTTTACGTTTGAATAATTATTCTCCATAAATATTTGAACTGTGGGAAGTGGAAGTTCTGCGGAAATGAGTGTCTTTAATCTCTTATTTCATCACAGATCATTGTCAACTAACAGCCAATAGGGAAAGATCTAGAAGAAGAGCCTTTATATCTGGGCAGGTAACTTTCTATACTTCAGCTAATACCCAGCTGAGTACACAAGTCACTATATGTAAAAATGAGTTATGCAAGTCACCTAAAGTTGTTTATGGAGGCCTTATCTATTTGCTCTGGATAAGGATGACAGGAGAAGCAGGCTTCGAATGCCTACTGTCGAACCCATGTTCAACCAATCTGGGTCTATGTCTGTGTCGTAGTTCTACAACCCTTCTGCTTAGAACAATCCACAATATTTCACAGGGGACTGAAAACTTTCACCCAAGTATTTACTTCGATTTTTTGAAAGCTGTGTGGCAAGCCAGTGCACTTTCAATAGGACCTGACAACCTTCATACCATTCAGTGGAGAAGAGCACTTGATGCTTGTAGGACTTGTCTTTATTTTTACATGGCTCCAAACATGGCTCCATTTCACTTATGATGCTGTTCAGGGTATACTTAATGAACGTCAGAGATGTCCACAGACCACTTCTATCACGATTCAAAATCATGTGCCAAAAGAGAAACCCAGTGAGCACGTTTCATCTATAAGAGAAACCCAGTGAGCACGTTTCATCTCTAAGAGAAACCCAGTGAGCACGTTTCATCTCTAAGAGAAACCCAGTGAGCACGTTTCATCTCTAAGAGAAACCCAGTGAGCACGTTTCATCTATAAGAGAAACCCAGTGAGCACGTTTCATCTATAAGAGAAACCCAGTGAGCACGTTTCATCTATAAGAGAAACCCAGTGAGCACGTTTCATCTACAAGAGAAACCCAGTGAGCACGTTTCATCTATAAGAGAAACCCAGTGAGCACGTTTCATCTATAAGAGAAACCCAGTGAGCACGTTTCATCTACAAGAGAAACCCAGTGAGCACGTTTCATCTCTAAGAGAAACCCAGTGAGCACGTTTCATCTATAAGAGAAACCCAGTGAGCACGTTTCATCTCTAAGAGAAACCCAGTGAGCACGTTTCATCTATAAGAGAAACCCAGTGAGCACGTTTCATCTCTAAGAGAAACCCAGTGAGCACGTTTCATCTCTAAGAGAAACCCAGTGAGCACGTTTCATCTCTAAGAGAAACCCAGTGAGCACGTTTCATCTCTAAGAGAAACCCAGTGAGCACGTTTCATCTATAAGAGAAACCCAGTGAGCACGTTTCATCTCTAAGAGAAACCCAGTGAGCACGTTTCATCTCTAAGAGAAACCCAGTGAGCACGTTTCATCTATAAGAGAAACCCAGTGAGCACGTTTCATCTATAAGAGAAACCCAGTGAGCACGTTTCATCTCTAAGAGAAACCCAGTGAGCACGTTTCATCTCTAAGAGAAACCCAGTGAGCACGTTTCATCTATAAGAGAAACCCAGTGAGCACGTTTCATCTCTAAGAGAAACCCAGTGAGCACGTTTCATCTACAAGAGAAACCCAGTGAGCACGTTTCATCTATAAGAGAAACCCAGTGAGCACGTTTCATCTCTAAGAGAAACCCAGTGAGCACGTTTCATCTACAAGAGAAACCCAGTGAGCACGTTTCATCTCTAAGAGAAACCCAGTGAGCACGTTTCATCTACAAGAGAAACCCAGTGAGCACGTTTCATCTACAAGAGAAACCCAGTGAGCACGTTTCATCTATAAGAGAAACCCAGTGAGCACGTTTCATCTATAAGAGAAACCCAGTGAGCACGTTTCATCTACAAGAGAAACCCAGTGAGCACGTTTCATCTATAAGAGAAACCCAGTGAGCACGTTTCATCTACAAGAGAAACCCAGTGAGCACGTTTCATCTATAAGAGAAACCCAGTGAGCACGTTTCATCTATAAGCAGTTACTACCTATTCTGCCTTCCCACTTACATAAAGACGTGTGTGAAAGTGACAGGGTTCCTCCCACTTATTTCACCACGCCCACTTTCAGACACACTCCACGTATGCAGTTACTCATGACTCCAAAGTCCTGCACGTCATGGGCAAGGATTTGGCCTGATGGGAAGTTGTGATGTCATCGACCAATAGAGAAGAGAGTAAACAAAGTTAAGTAAATCAGGTGTTATATGGGGTGATAAAAGAAAGGAGACCCGAGTGCCACTTTAACGGTGGATGAAAAGTCTCTGCACTACACCCAACCCTAACCCTTTTCCCAGTAGACAGTGTGTATATTCACATCTTAATCCCCACTGATGCGTATCAAAATAGTGTAGTGGAGGTATACACCATATAAATTAATAAGGCTGATGGAAGAGATCAGAATATTTAGCTTCAAAAAAATGTTGAAAAACAATTATTTCTTCACATTTTAAGCGCAGCAATGTGCACACGGCGGTTTACCTATGCGCTAATGTTCCACAATTCAATTTGCGGAAGAAAAAAAAAACACAGTTCTAAAAACACACGCAGCGATTTGACGGACAGATATGGCAATATCCATTAGAAATGTTGACAGATCTAAAGTTCCAACAACTATCATGGAGAGCTAATATGACTAGGATAATGCCTTTGGCTGCTAGACAATGAAAGAAAGCTGATCAGAAATCCAATACTGGAGAAATAATATGACTAGGATAATGCCTTTGGCTGCTAGACAATGAAAGAAAGCTGATCAGAAATCCAATACTGGAGATTTATGACGAAGTCTTCAGAAAACATTTAGAATGGTGTGATTTTGGCTCAGCTACTTTGAAGCAAGGTAAGACATGCCTCAATATGAAGTAAAAAAGTCCAGGTTTCAAACCAATTAGGAACAGGAAACACATAGAGATGGTAATGACAGACCTAACTGTCTTCTGGTAGACGGAAAACCTTTCCCAAAAAACTTCTCAATGAAATGTTAACGAGCTACAAAGTAGCCTATGCCTACCTGGCAGAATGACATCATGATAATTTGCTTCTATCCGGTGGTCTTTTTTGTTGTTGTTACAAACCCCATCTCCATGTGTGCTACAGAAACACTGCGAACCTAACAACAGTGCTAGGTGCCTGAACACTTGAATTATAAGGTAACTACACTCAAAAAGCTAAATGTCTTAATGCGTTCACACTGCACCTTCGCCCAGGGCTAAGATTTTAGCCCGGGGCTAAGAGTCGCCTTAGCACTAGGATAAGGGAGATTTTAGCCCGGGGCTAAGCGAGTGTTCACACTTGCACATTCTAAAGTGGGCTAGCACCAACCTTAGCCCAGGGCTAGCTGGCCCTGTTCCGGAGCATGGTTAGCACCGAATTTTCAGGGTTAGCCCCAGAAACACATTGCCAGTGTGAAACAGGGTCAAGAACAACACCCAGAATGCTCGCTGTCCAATCACAAAATCTGCCCTGTCACTTCATTTCCATATGCTGCAAGACGTTCTGCACCTTATTTTGATAAGTACCGTAACATACCGTTTCTCCTTCCATCCGAGGATTAAAAAAAAACGACATACTTTCATCCATGCAGAAACATTGGTCGCTATGCCTAACAAAAATGGTGACTACGCAAGCTGGCTAAAATCTTCTCACTTAGCCAAGTGTTATAAATGTTATTTATAAATGAGGGATACCTGGAGAAAAATCAAGACATCTCTGAAATAAAAAATGGATGGCCTTTTGCCTTCAGTAAAATGTATATTTTACACGACTCTACCTGAACACTAGAAAGAACACTTTGTTTGCATTATGAGTTGATAACAGAAGAACATGCCTACCGTTTGCAGTCACTCCTAGGACAGACCAGAGCCTTAGAGATGCAGTTTTAGAAACGGTTATTTATCTTGTAAGCATTATATGGAAAAGTAGCCAGGAGGCTGTGGATGAAAAGACTATAGAATTATAATAAAAAGGACTGTATGAACCCATCATCTTATTTGCGGTGTGAAAGCCTTTTAAAGACTCATTTCATTCAATTCTACGTCGTTTTACGTGACTGGAGACAGGCAGTATATTTCTTAATACCACAACAGAGCATGACAATGAATGAGCGCATGCTGCAGCACCAGAGACCGTTTGATTTCTATACAGGATGTTGTTGGTGGGTTTTTTTTAAAGACGATTGTCTAAGTTTGGAACTGTGATGAAGTTGTCTATCAACTGTAAAAAAAAAAAAAATGGAGCTCAACAGAACCAGTTACAACTGATGTATCTGGGCAAACAATGAATTCGATAAAAAGCCATCAGTTGTTTAAACACAGCAGCCGCATATCATCAGGTAGGTGACTATTTATAAATGAGGGATACCTGGAGAAAAATGAAACTATCATTTTCTAAAATGATTCTATTTTATTCCATGATGTTGTTGTTACAAAACAGATGTGTTGACTGTGATTAGGTTATGGAGAATATAAGAGCAGCTGCTAGCCTAAAACAACAAACTAGGCGTGCATAGCTCACCACATGATCCTCAAATCAAAGACTGGCCAAAGTTGCATGTCACAAATGTGTCACAATTTATTTCTTAAATGACAATATATCCATGAACAATTAATTTTTGTTCCTTTACAGACTACCTGGCTTGATCCTGACTGATTTGGGACCAACCGCCTCGATTCGGTCTGAAAATGTTTTTTTTTATACATTGGATAAGAGTAGAGACTCAGAGCTACAAAATAGTATATCATACACTGCAAATGAGGAACAATGGGAGAGTAATTCTGCTTTGAAAGTTGATAAACTTGTAACACCACTTTGAGAAAATGGCCCTTAAATATTGTTACACCTACTGGAGAGCCTTTCTTTGTCGACACCTATTCGGCATCGTTCACACCCCCTTAAGCCTTTGCCCCACCCATCTCATTAAGTGTTCACATGTGAGGCCATGTACTAAACAGAGTGAGTGAGGTAGTGTAGTAAACAACCAAATATTTGAAGACTAAAAGTGTTGAACGTAGTAGCCTACAATAAGGCAAAACTTCAGGTAAAAATACACTATCTAGTCTTTGGCCTTTATCCTGGTCTGACTTTGCAAGTCATGTTGTTCTTCACTAGAGTTTGACCGATTATGATTTTTCAACGCCGATAGCGATTATTGGAGGACCAAAAAAGACGATACCGATTAATCGGCCAATTTTTTTTATCTTTATTTTTTATGTATTAGTAATAATGACAATTACAACAATACTGAATGAACACTTATTTTAACTTAATATAATACATCAATAAAATCAATTTAGCCTCAAGTAAATAATGAAACATGTTCAATTTGGTTTAAATAATGCAACAACAAAGTGTTGGAGAAGAAAATAAAAGTGCAATATGTGCCATGTAAGAAAGCTAACGTTTGAGTTCCTTGCTCAGAACATGAGAACATATGAAAGCTGGTGGTTCCTTTTAACATGAGTCTTCAAAATTCCCAGGTAAGAAGTTTTAGGTTGTAGTTATTATAGGACTATTTATCTCTATACCATTTGTATTTCATATACCTTTGACTATTGGATGTTCTTATAGGCACTTTAGTATTGCCAGTGTAACAGTATAGCTTCCGTCCCTCTCCTCGCTACTACCTGGGCTTGAAACCAGGTACACATCGACAACAGCCACCCTCGAAGCAGCGTTACCCATGCAGAGCAAGGGGAACAACTACTCCAAGTCTCGGAGCGAGTGATGTTTGAAACGCTATTAGCACGCGCTAACTAGCTAGCCATTTCACATCGTTACACCAGCCTAATCTCGGGAGCTGATAGGCTTGAAGTCAAACAGCAGAGCTGCTGGCAAAATGCACGAAAGTGCTGTTTGAATGAATGCTTATGAGCCTGCTGGTGCCTACCATCGCTCAGTCAGACTACTCTATCAAATCATAGACTTGGTTATAACATAATAACACAGAGAAATACGATCCTTAGGTCATTAACATGGTTGAATCCGGAAACTATCATCTCAAAAACAAAACGTTTATTCTTGCAGTGAAATACGGAACCATTCGGTATTTATCGAACGGGTGGCATCCCTAAGTCTAAATATTCTTGTTACATTGCACAACCTTCAATGTTATGTCATAATTACGTAAAATTCTGGCAAATTAGTTCACAATGAACCAGACGGCCCAAACTGTTGCATTTACCCTAACTTGAACGCAAGAGAAGTGACACAATTTCACCTGGTTAATATTGCCTGCTAACCTGGATTTTTTTTAGCTAAATATGCAGGTTTAAAAATATATACTTCTGTGTACGATTTTAAGAAAGGCATTGATGTTTATGGTTAGGTACACGTTGGAGCAACGACAGTCCTTTTTCGCGAATGCGCACTGCATCGATTATATGCAATGCAGGACACGCTAGATAAACGAGTAATATCATCAACCATGTGTAGTTATAACTAGTAATTATGATTGATTACGTTTAATGCTAGCTAGCAACTTACCTTGGCTTCTTACTGCATTCGTGTAACAGGCGGGCTCCTCGTGAGGCAGGTGGTTAGAGCATTGGACTAGTTAACCGTAAGGTTGCAAGATAGAATCCCAGAGCTGACAAGGTCAAAATCAGTCGTTGTGCCCCTGAACAAGGCAGTTAACCCACTGTTCCTAGGCCGTCATTGAAAATAAGAATGTGTTCTTAACTGACTTGCCTAGTTAAATAAAGATGAAATAAAAGGTGTAAAAAATATATTATTTGATTTTTTATTAGATTTTTTAATTGGCAATATCGGCGTCCAAAATTACCCTAATTAATCGGCCATTCCGATTAATCGGTCGACCTCTATTCTTCACATTACCGTCTCTGGTAAACACACACCATATCAAATCAAATATGTTTATTTGTCCCATGCACAGGTTACAGGTGTAAATGGTACAGTTAAATGGTTACTTGTACATTTGCATAATAGCCATATCAAAAATAAAGTGTCCAGATAAACACATTTTATAAATTGTTAGATGATGCTTACCCCGACAAACTTGTCTAAACTGATGGGTCATGTGATATAAATGCTATAGCTAACCACCGCCCCCAGCCATATCTAGCTAAGTGGATGGGTCACTCTTGTGACATGTACACATGTTCATGAAGATGGTTGTAATCACCCAGACACATCTGGCTAACTTGATGGGTCATGTAATCATCTGGTGAAGTGGAGACTTTTGTTTAGACATGTAGATAGCTAGCTAGCTAAACAATAAACCATAATCCCAACCCATAGCTACAGTACAAACGGATTGTCATAGCTAGCCACATGCATAAACGCTGTAGTATGAATCAGCGGGTAGCTAAAACTAGCTAGCTAACATTAGGCTATAACTAGCAATGCAAATGTCTTTCTGAGATACTAATAATATTAGTACACAGATCATACATGTAACGTTAGCAAGCGAGCCAGCTAGCTGACGTTCGCTAGCTAGGTAACAGTACGCTTTAATTTGCAATAAACACGACCGCTAATTATTTTTTTTTACGTATAATATCTGAAAATGTAGCTAGACTGTTACCCATATACATGGATGAACGATTCATAGCAGCCTGTCTTTTCCGTTGTTTGTGGTTTACACGGACTGTGTGCAGAAAGTTGTCCATCACAACTTAATCCCACTGATCTTTGTGGGTAGCACCTGCTGAATTTAGGGCAGCAATGTTGTTGAGAGCAGTAGCAACACTTTTGCAGTTCTTCATGGCTAACGTTAGAGCTTTAAAAAAAAAGCTGCGGTAGCAAGGATTATCTACACATACTGAGCAGCTAATGTAATAGACAGAAGCACGCTACATGGCAGACCAATCCGGAGAAAGTGCATGGGCTGGACATTCACCATCTCATCCAATCATGACTAGGTTCCTGCCTTTTTCCTTGGCTAAACTAACTAGGCTCGTGATTGAACAATTTTATTCGTATTTACAGATGGCATATTTGTTATTAAGGCACTTGAAATTTCACATGTTCCAGAAGGCATTTCAGCCCCAAAAAATGGATTTTGACATATATATACACAGTATAATGCCTCTCCTGTAAAGTAGTGACTTGCGACATACACCTAGCTTCTTTAAACAGGTCACATTTAGAGTTAGTATGTTGTTTAATAGCCTATTGAAATGTCGAAAGTCAATTGATAGTGACAGAATCACACACCAAGCAAAACAATAAATACAATTTAAATGTCTCCTGGGATATTGAAGGTCCAAAAGTCAGAGACAAACTGGACTGGAGTCACACTTTTATTTTACATTTTACCTTTATTTAACTAGGGACGTCAGTTTAAGAACAAATTCTTATTTACAATGATGGCCTACCAGGGAACAGTGGGTTAACTGCCTTGTTCAGCTCGGGGATTTGATCCAGCAACATTTAGGTTACTTACCACTAGGCTACCTGCCGCCCCGACATTTTACAGCTTGTTTCTTGTTCATTGTGAACTAAAGCGTCGTTATAGATCGCTTTATATAAACAGGTCCAATATTTTTTGTTTTATCTTAATCTAACAAGCCTATGCTTTTAGACATGTTCTGGAACAAAACCCACAATAGCCTCAGATACACCCCTCAATTCAAGCCCTGGTTCTAACTTAACACACTAAGCTCTTCAGTGACACAGCTATTGAAGAGGTGCACGGTGATTGAATGAATTGGCTGAAGTCTATGGATAGTCGATTATAATGTTGTATATCAAACAGGTAGTCCTACCTCTTATTTCTTGAATAGGAAGAAATAGGCTCCAACACAAAGCCCTCTTGTTGTTAGTGGCCTAAGGTCAAATTAAAATGTTTAAATTAATATATCTTCTCAAATTAGCCTACTTTCAGCACCCATGAACTGTCCATCTCCGCAGCTGCCGCATCATAGTGATGGAAGATATGTAAATTACTTGAAAATGACTTATTGTGAGGTTAATAACTCTCATAAATAGCTTCATTATGGGCAACGAAACATATTGTTTTTATTAAAATCAATTCAAGCAGTAGCAAGCTAACCTCTGGTCCTCCTCATCTTCACACTCTCCCTCTCAAACTGAACTTCAGTAGAACCTCCCCCAAACTCTGTAGCTCGAAGGACAGAAAAAGCTACATTTTCCTCTGTTTCCATAGCTTTTATATTGACATGTAATTAGATATATCCAAGATAATACTTATTGCATGATTTCGCCTGAATCCGAAAAGTCGATGTCTCGTTTGTGCACTGCACAGCGTTCTCTGTACAGGGGCGAGATCGAATTTCAAAAGTGAAACATTGTTTCCGAGGTTAGACAGTAACATTTATACAAACCATCACTGTTGGAAATCAAATGCTAATCCAGACGCAAGAGGGGGAAAATGTGTCAATAACGGTCTTATAACATTATAACACTGGTGCGTGACAGAGATAGAATGTTGGGTGCATGTTGTGCTTGTCAGTTAGCCCAGGGCTTTGGAATATACGTGTGAATCCTTAGCCCAGGGTAAATAAATGCTTGTGTGAACAAGCTGGCGCAGGGCCAGTCTAACCTGGGGCAAAAAAAAATGTAAACTTCATGTCAGTTAAGAACAAATTCTTATTTACAATGACGGCCTACATCGGCCAAACCCAGACGAAGCAGGGCCAATTGTGCGCCGCCCTATGGGACTCCCAATCACGGCCGGTTGTGAAACAGCCTGGATTCGAACCAGGGTGTCTGTAGTGACGCCTCAAGCACTGAGATGCATTGCCTTAGACCGCTGCGCCACTCAGGAGCCCAAGACAGCCTGGGACTAACAACAATGCAGTGTGAAAATGCCTTTAGAGATGTCGGAGGTGGTTTAAACATTGTTGTGGACTTAAAACAACAATGTTGGATGTTCTTTCTATTAAAACAGGGTGACAGAGCGAAAACCTGAAAACAATGGGAAATTCTGTGAATGAGCAGACAGTCTCATGTATCTATTTCAATAGTAGGCCTATACTATTAGCCTATACAGTACAGATTGGCTTGCACTCTTAGAAAGAAGGTGCGATCTAGAACCTAAAAGGGAAAGGTGACTGCCTACGTAGACAACTCCAGCTTACCATCAGTCTCTCAGAATGACTGTGCGTCAGGGTGGCATTATGCGAGAATGCGAAGCGATAAACATGCGTGAATAATCGGTAACAGTGTCTCGTTGGATTGGCACACTTACCTGTAGTGGCTACAATTGCGGCATTAGAAGCACGGGTCGACAGATCGGTTGAGTAACTGCTTTCCAATCCCAGTACCGCAGAGATGACGAGTCCACGTAGCAATAGAAGCACTGCTTGGTAGAAGTAACTCATCGTGGGGGAAGCCACTAATTATTTTCCGTGTGAAGAGAGAATAAATACAAAAATAATGTCTATACCGAAATGGAACGCTTTCTCCAAGGATTCCGCCGGGTGTAAAGACTACCTGGAGAATTGCGTTTGGGGTATGAATATTCGAATATGTCGAGCCACAAGAATGAAACGTCAGAAGACAGTTAGATAAAATGCATCACCTTTAAAAACCCCGCTGTGTTTAGATAAATACCACATATGAATAGATAACAGCGAAATAGACTAGGAGCTGTTGGTGTTTAGAAATGCTCCACTATTTGCATCTATAGGCTATAGATAATGACAACGAATAGGCTAGGCCTATCTACAAAAAAATATCTAATTCAAGTGTTCGCAACGTCAAAAATTAGGCCATAATACTTCAAAAGTCCATCCAAGAATGATAGGCCTGCTCCAGTGCGTGGCATGAAGTAGGCTAGACCTCAAGCGACTCCCCTCATGCGTTACTCAGATCTTATAGAACGATTTCAAGCTAGCTCTATGAGACAAACCGGTAGCACACTCTACTTTAAAGTCAACTTCCAAAGAAAAAAGTGCAAATGGGTAGAGGTATGGTATCTTCTATCTGAAAAAACACACGACCAAATTAATTGGCTCTAGCTCGCTGCCAGGAAATAATACGCGGTGTCTCCAACGCGGTTTAAAGGACAATGTATCCGATCCTCATGATTGAATAAAGACAGAATGGTAACCTATCTGTACTTCCACATACAGTATGAACACACCGGGCCTGCTTTCAGCATATCGAAGACGCAGTGAGGGGTCCGCCTCCTCAAATGAAACGTATTCATCAGCTTCTCCCTGTCGCCCTATTCCCTCCAGTTTCACCACCGCGTCCACATACGACAGCTGCCCACGACGACGTTTACTCTCTTTTCCTATTCAAAGTTAATGTCAGGTTTCCATTCCTTCGTTTGACAACATCTGTTCGTCTACCTCCCCTGGCGTCGTAGCTCAACTGCTTGCCGGCTGATGCAGAACTGAAGACATGGGGCGGAAGTCGGTCACTTGACATCAGCCACAGCAAATGTATTGAGCGAGTTCGTTTTGCATTGCCCGCTGCCCCGGATGGTTTATCTCTCTTCAGGACGAACGGAATCGTCTAAAATACGTAAACTCGGTTCACCCGGGGCACCGGCCGATTCAAAACGAACTCGCCTATTCTTTCCCTGATGTGTGGAGGAGTTTTTTACGCGGGGATGATATGCTAGGCTACATAGTAACAATTTGCCGTGGGGGTTTGGCGGCTACATAGTGTCGTGTTCTGAACACTGAGGAAGCCCACGCCAAAGACTCACTTTCCCCCAGGGGCTTGTCCCTATGTTCAACTGCCTTCAAAGCAGAGGAATTCTCAGCAACTTCGTGGGTGTTTTCTCGACACCTCGACGAGGTTCATCTGCCACTTCCCTATTTGTTTTGCTTCCCATCGTGCGACACCTATCGAATCATCCACGGTTTCCTCCTTGCTGAGCTCTGTCATTGGTCAGACTGTCCAACATGGCAGAGTGTGATTGGTTGATCGAGACATCCTTTGACACTTTTTAACACGCGTCTCATACATGTATAGATCAGCCTGTATCGATCAAACATGCATTGGCCAGCATTTCTGTAGCCCTGAGCTCTCTAACTCTGCTTTCGGCGAGTCATCCTGTACATTTTCACTCCAACCAAAATCTAGCACACACGATGATAATAGATAGTCGGTTGATAAACAATCAGGTCAGTAACACCTGGGTTGGGAGCAAAAACCCACAAGAGGAAATGTAGCCTATTGGCAACAAAAATAAAATCATAGTATTAGCTGTCAGATGACAGCGGGTTTAATTAAAACATTTTTAAAATTATTTTAGGAGACCGATTTTAATGCAGTAGCCCATAAACCCATTGGTTTATGATGTCAATTCAATGTCTATTCCATGTTGAAATGACATGGACACAACGTTGATTAAACCAGTGTGTGCCCAGTGGGAAGTCTGCATTCATGGTCTGAAGAAAACTGTTAGCCAGGCTACAGTAGGCTAATATATCCCCATTTAGGCTATACTAATAGTAATGACTCATATGCATATAGGCTTCTGTACCGTCGAACAGTGTCAAATTATAGGCTACATTTTCATGTTATAGCCTAAAACAAATGCCAGATGGACAGATTCATCGTTAGCCCAGTGGGCCAGTCTAACTTGTTTTGTTTAGGCAGGCAAAATAATCTAGTTAATTATGGTGGCCTCAAGGGAAAAAAATTGACCTGCTTGATAGAAATTCCAAGGCCGATTTCTTGTGCCCAGTCCTCCCCTCTGCTCGTTTGACATTGAAATGAATATATTTGGTCCACTATTCCCATATCTGTATCATTACTATCAACTGGACCGTACTTGCTCATTTTATATTGAGAGTGTCACAAGTAAGTGAGACAGGCAACCTGATAGAGCCATCTACATGTAATCTTTCAACCACGGGAAGAGCCAGAGTGATGACGGATGGAATGACAGTCATCATGGCACATCCATCCTGCAGTGCATTGTTTCAACCAAAGGGGGCGCTGTTGCAAGGAGCCAAAGGTGGTGTCTTGTCGAGTGGGGGGGGGGGGGGGGCGAAGGGAAACCAAAGGGGAAGCCAGCGGCCCCCGTGGCGAGCGGCGATAAGCAGGAATGGCCGTGGGAGTCTGGGTTAGACGGGTAGCAAGATGTAGCAGGCATGACCAGACCGCAGCGACCAGCATGAGAGAGAGGAAGAAGGAATGAGGGAGAGAAGGAGGGCAGTGAAAAGAAGAGCAGCCTAATTGGATAGGAGCGTACAGAATGGAGGGAAGGCAGCGCAGATGCTCGGAGGTACTGGGGGCGGACCATGTGTAGTCAGTCGCTCAGTGCTGCTACCTGTCAATTACTGCTTCTGCCTACTGACTCCTCAGGCTCAATGCTCTGGTGAGCGGCCAAAGTACAGTACGCCACGTCCAAATATTTACCCTATCCAATAAGAAGACTGACATTTCATTATGTTGGACGGTGGAATATGCTACTGCTGTGGCAAAATGGAAGGAGGCTGCCAAACAGAGATCCTGGAGCCATATGTTACGTCGTGGGGGGGGGGGGGGGGGGGGGGGGGCGATGGAATAATGAGTTTGTCAAGGTATTAAGCTATTCTACAGAGAAGTCAAATTGAATATACAAACTAGTAGATATACAGTTATTCTCATTGTATTTTCATTGAAAAACAAAAATAAAACATGCTATGATTGATTCATATCCCCTTAACTCAGCAACATTGATTGATATGATTGATTGATTCATATCCCCTTAACTCAGCAACATTGAGATCATTGACATAGAAAGAAACGTACGTAACCTGGGCAGATACATTTGACGATGGGTACAACACTGAATAAAATAGGTTATGGGATCAAATAGTATGATGAGACAAATACAATTATAAACTGGGTGGGTCGAGCCCTGAATGCTGATTGGCTAAAAGCCATGGTATATCAGACCGTATTCCACAGGTATGACAAAACACATTATTTTTACTGCTCTAATTACGTTGGTAACCAGTTTATAATAGCAATAAGGCACCTCGGGGGGTTTTGGTATATTTCATTTAAATTGTTACCTTTATTTAACTAGGCAAGTCAGTTAAGAACAAATTCTTATTTTCAATGACGGCCTAGGAACAGTGGGTTACCTGCCTGTTCAGGGGCAGAACGACAGATTTGTACCTTGTCAGCTCGGGGGTTACTAGTCCAACGCTCTAACCACTAGGCTACCCTGCCGCCCCAAGGGGTAGCCAATATACCACGGCTAAGGGATGTGTCCAGGCACTCCACAATGCATTGTGGTTAAGAACAACCCTTAGCTGTGGTAAATTGGCAATATACCACACCCCCTCGTGCCTTATTGCTTAAATATAGAATGTGAATGCAATAATTCAAGAAATCCATAAAACATTTTTTTACAACATAATTGTTTTACATATAAAACAATACTGAGACAAAATCTTGTAGTATTGTAATACTTATAAACACAAGTCATGTCTTATTATAATATCTTGCATATTAAAAACAAACATAATATTAGTTTAAGAATGATTAATTAAGACCTATTAATTTATTAAGATGATTAATTAAGACCTAGATAATTAACTGATATAATTGGTTTGAGTTAACCGGCAAGCGGCAGCTTCCGATCTGCTCCTAACACAGGGTTATTATTGAAGGATTCACTAAAATAGGACCTTTAAGACCCCATTTAAACACTTATCAGTGTTTCATTAACACTTATCAATGGTTCCACTGTAGAGAGCTAACACTGTCCTCTCTCACAATGCCAATTACAACCCAATACAATACTGTTCCATGCAATCCAGCTTTCATTGGACTTCTCAAGCTGGTTCCAAGAATTTGGCATACTGTATGTATCATCTTACTCAGAGGGCATAGCTTTAAGGAGGTTAGGTTAGCTTAGCTTATCTGAGGGCTAGACTTACATACTGTATAATATATCTAATAATATGATACATGTCAATAACTATTTCTGTAGCATGCAGAAATGCAAGGACATGCAACTTTGACCCAGTCAAAGGAATATGGCAGGACCAATATACACAGTTTCAGAGGTCTTTTTTTTGCCTTTTCATACAAGGTGTGGTTGGCATCTCTGACTGATGGATGATCGCTGGCGTTGGCATGGAAACATGCCCCCCCCCCCCCCCCCTCCACACACACACACACACACACACACACACACATACATACACACAGGTCTTCAGATGACAGTGGCGAACAGAAAGATCTGGATGAGGGGCATGACCTTCATAGTTGAAAGGTCGGCGAGGACGGCCTGTGGTGAGGGTGGTCGTCAAAGAGAACACACGTCAGTCAACGGCCATTTTGTCAAAACACAGACACACGCTCTCTGACCAACAGCAGACTCACACAAACCAACCAGTGAACAAGCTCCATGTAATAAAGTCTTTCCAGAAATTATTTTTAGGGGCACATTTTTTAAAACACTATTGTGCTTCAGATTGCCTTTTCGCATGCTTCATGCAGGGAATATGCTGTTCCCTCGCCCAGGCCTTTTGGGATTTACAGAAAGGGTCTAATATTTCAGGCCCTCGGCTCTGACTCTAAAAATAAGAAAGCATGTTATGACACCTTCTCCAGTGGATCAGGTGGTAAACTAGCAAGGAAATACTGTGGGACAGCATCTTAGCATTAGGTCAACCTGATGCCTGTGTGTCACATTCTGGAGGAGGGAGGTAAGAAGGGACAGTGGGAGGTTCACCTGGTTTAAGATTTACTATGGCTGTCAGTCAAATGGGGAAACTGTTTAAGGTCTGTCTTAAGTAGGTTCATGGTTCGTACAGATCGGGATCTTAGAAATGCTCAATACATGTGTTCTTTGTCTGTTTTTGTGTCGTCTGTATTATTATTAATTTTTAAATCATTTAACAACACTTAATGCTCTCTCTCTCTCTCTCTCTCTCTCTCTCTCTCTCTCTCTCTCTCTCTCTCTCTCTCTCTCTCTCTCTCTCTCTCTCTCTCTCTCTCTCTCTCTCTCTCTCTCTCTCTCTCTCTCTCTCTCTCTCTCTCTCTCTCTCTCTCTCTCTCTCTCTCTCTCTCTCTCTCTCTCTCTCTCTCTCTCTCTCTCTCTCTCTCTCTCTCTCTCTCTCTCTCTCTCTCTCTCTCTCTCTCTCTCTCTCTCTCTCTCTCTCTCTCTCTCTCTCTCTCTCTCTCTCTCTCTCTCTCTCTCTCTCTCTCTCTCACACACGTACAGACCCGTGAGCATTTCGGGGATAGGGCGGGCAGCAGGGTGTTGAGGGGCAGGAGGTTTGAAATGACCACTCAGCGTTTTTAGGGCATGTGCATGCAGAAGACTGGGTTACTGGTGCTGGTTGGGAGTCTGGAGCTATTTGAGTCACCCCAGGCCAGGGTGGAGGCCAGTGTGTGTGCCTGTGCGCACGTGTGTGTGTGTGTGTGAGAGAGGGGGGGGGGGGGGCTGCTTGCGTCCCAGTGGGTGGGTGGTGAGCTGACCGAGCTGGAACCAGAGTCACCCACCCCCTCTCCTCATCAGTGAAAGGCACACTCACCTCAGCTGAGGCCAAAGAGGGAGGGAGGAGAGAGGGGCAATGCCCTCACTACACTTAATAAGCATCAATGCAGCCCTTTGATAATACTATATAACACACATCTAAATAATTATGTAGCAACTAGTGAACTAACTTTTAACACTAGAATGCAGTCATAAAGTGTACTGTGTTATTAATATGTGATTACATATCTCTATGTGGGCTGCCATACTTGCAGCGATCTCCAGTGAATCGTGACCCAGGATTCAGTCCCACTGCAGTAGAAGTCGGTCAGTGGAGAGGTACCCAGAAAATGCACTCGCCATCCACTTGACACCAATACGCAACCTGAGGGTACGTTTACAACCACACAACAGTTAGACACTGTTGCATCATGCTTTCATGTACCATCTTCTGGGTCCAAATGTGCTGTACATTTGCACGTGTACCTTTTATATCTGAATGAAGGACAACCAATTGTATTCCTCCATATTTAAACATGTGACGCCGGCTCCCTCTCCACTTGGCTATTTCATGTGTATTTCTACGTTAAGACGCTTATGTTCGAATTTCCTACAACCGCCAAACTCTTCTGGCCATCTGGATCACACGATCGAGATGAACGAAGCAAGCGCCCCTGTTCAACGGGTTTAACTGTTATGTGATCACACGATCGAGATGAACGAAGCAAGCGCCCATGTACAACGGGTTTAACTGTTATGTGATCACACGATCGAGGCGACCGAAGCAAGCGCCCATGTACAACGGGTTTAACTGTTATGTGATCACACGATCGAGATGAACGAAGCAAGCGCCCATGTACAACGGGTTTAACTGTTATGTGATCACACGATCGAGATGAACGAAGCAAGCGCCCATGTACAACGGGTTTAACTGTTATGTGATCACACGATCGAGATGAACGAAGCAAGCGCCCATGTACAACGGGTTTAACTGTTATGTGATCACACGATCGAGATGAACGAAGCAAGCGCCCATGTACAACGGGTTTAACTGTTATGTGATCACACGATCGAGGCGACCGAAGCAAGCGCCCATGTACAACGGGTTTAACTGTTATGTGATCACACGATCGAGATGACCGAAGCAAGCGCCCATGTACAACGGGTTTAACTGTTATGTGATCACACGATCGAGGCGACCGAAGCAAGCGCCCATGTACAACGGGTTTAACTGTTATGTGATCACACGATCGAGGCGACCGAAGCAAGCGCCCATGTACAACGGGTTTAACTGTTATGTGATCACACGATCGAGATGAACGAAGCAAGCGCCCATGTACAACGGGTTTAACTGTTATGTGATCACACGATCGAGATGACCGAAGCAAGCGCCAGCTAAGAAGAGAAAGAAAAGCAGGCTTCCGAGCGAGGCTGAAACGTCGGGCAAAACATCCTTCTCTTCCTGGTATTATTCTGGCTGATGTCCGAACACAGGATAATAAAGTGGAGGAACTCAGAATGCAGCTAACATCACAACGAGACATCAAGGAATGCTGTGTTTTTGTCTTCAAGTTAACATGGCTGACGGAAACTACCCTGAAAGATGGGTTCTCCATTTTACTCATGGATCGAACAGCGACCTGTGGCAAGAGTAAGGGGGAGGAGCTTTCTCTTCTTGGTGTGATGATGTGGAAGTCATCTCAAGCTCCTGCTCACGCAATCTGGAGTTTCGGATGTTAAAATGCCGGCCCTACTATCTGCCGAAGGAATTCATGTCTGTTATCAACACCAATGTTTACATACCACCACAAGCCAACACCACGGTGGTACTCAGCGGACTGTATGAGACCATTAGCCAGCAAGAATCCTCTCACACAGAAGCAGTCTTTATCATCGCAGGATATTTAATCTAGGCAAACCTAAAACGAGTCCTTCCAAAATATCATAAGCTCCTGTCCCACACAAGAGCTACGTGTACTAGACCATGTTTACATAAACATCCACAACAATCCTCCACCCCCACTTCGGCCAATCAGATCACATATCTCTGTTCCTACTCCACGCCTACAAACAGCTACTCAAGAGGACCAACCAACAGAGAGAATAGTGAGGCGCTGAATGGAGGAGGTGGACTCAATGCTGCAGGATTGCTTTGATGGTATTGATTGGAATATGTTCGAAGACTCATCCGCCCAGGACTCATCCACCCAGGACTCATCCGCCCAGGACTCATCCGCCCAGGACTCATCCACCCAGGACTCATCCTTTAGCATCAATGGATTAGACATCATCAGTCACAGGTTTCATCGGGAAATGTGTTGATGATGTTGAACTTACAATAACAATCCGGTCATAACCCAACCAAAAACCCTGGGTTAACAGTGAGATCCGTGCTGACGGCCCGTACTGCAGCATTCATCACCGGTGACATTGATGTGTACAAAGCAAGCAGGCGCAAGCAGGCGCAAGCAGGCGCAAGCTCCGAAAATTCATTAGGGACACAAAAAGATCAAATAAAATATAGACTCAAACTGGAATCACAGTATGACAACTAAGACGTGTGGCACATGTGGCAAGGATTACCGGCTATTACGGACTACAGAGGGAAATCCAGCCGTGTCCATCGAGACTTCGCTCCCAGACAAGCATAATAGATTTTTATGCTTCGAGGCGGACAACACTGAACTAACCTGGAAGACTCTCGTTGCTCTGGACGACCATGTGATTTCGCTCTCTGAGGCAGACGTGAGGAAAACTCTCAAGAGTGAATACTCACGAAACCGTTTGCCCAGATGGCCCCGATGTGACATAATATACTAGCCTAAACACTATATAGAGAGCCTTCAGAAAGTATTCACACCATTTCACTTATTCCACATTGTGTTGTTTTACAGCCTGAATAAAATACCCCATAAAAAAAAAGTTTACAAAAAACAATTTTGCTTATTTATTGAGGATTCATACCCCTGAATTACAGCTGGGAGTGTTTCTGGCTAAGTCTCTAAGAGTGATTACAGCTGGGAGTGTTTCTGGCTAAGTCTCTAAGAGTGATTACAGCTGGGAGTGTTTCTGGGCAAGTCTCTAAGAGTTTTCCACACCTGGATTGTGCAACATTTCCCCATTATTCTTTTCAAAATTCTTCAAGCTTTGTTAATTGGTTGTTGATCATTGCTAGATGTCACGCCCTGGCCATGGAGAGGCTTTTATTCTCTATTTTGGTTAGGCCAGGGTGTGACTAGGGTGGACCATTCTATGTTAATTTTCTATGTTTTGTATTTCTTTGTTGTTTGGCCAATGTGGTTCTCAATCAGAGGCAGCTGTCTATCGTTGTCTCTGATGGAGAGCCATACTTAGGTAGCTTTTTCCCCACATGTGTTTTGTGGGTAGTTGATTTCTGTTTAGTGTTTTTCACCTTTCAGGACTGTTTCGGTTGTTTCCCTTTTGTTATTGTAACGAGTTTCGTCTTCATACGAAGGAGAGTCGGACCAAAATGCAGCGTGTGGTTTACGATCCATGTTTATTAATAATACGAAACACGAATCTCCAATACAATACTACAAAACAAAACGTAACGAAACGAAACCCTAACAGCCTATATAGTGTGGACACATAGGACAGGAACAATGACACTAAGGACAATCACCCACACCCACACAGTGAAACCCAGGCTACCTAAATATGGTTCCCAATCAGAGACAATGACGAACACCTGCCTCTGACTGAGAACCATATCAGGCTGAACATAGAAATAGACAAACAAGACATGAAACATAGAATACCCACTCAGATCACACCCTGACCAATCAAAACATAGAAAATACAAAGTAAACTATGGTCAGGGCGTGACAGTACCCCCCCCCCCAAGGTGCGGACTCCGGCCGCAAAACCTGAACCTATAGGGGAGGGTCTGGGTGGGCATCTGTCCGCGGCTCTGGCTCTGGCGCTGGACGTGGACCCCACTCCATGACAGTTTTAATCCCCCTCCTAAACGTCCCTAAATAGGTTACCCACCACAATGATAACATGGGACAGAGGGACAGCTCGGGACAGAGGTAACTCGGGACAGATGGGTAGCTCAGCACTGAGAAGAAGCTCAGCACTGAGAGGAAGCCCAGGCAGGTAGTAGAAACTACCAGAACCTGGCTGGCTGGCGGTTTCAGCAGATCCTGGTCGACTAGCAGATCTGGAAGAATCTGGTCGACTGGCGGATCTGGGAGAATCTGGTCGACTGGCGGATCTGGGAGAATCTGGTCGACTGGCGGATCTGGGAGAATCTGGTCGACTGGCGGATCTGGGAGAATCTGGTCGACTGGCGGATCTGGGAGAATCTGGTCGACTGGCAGATCTGAGAGAGTCTGGACGACTGGCAGATCTGGAAGAGTCTGGACGACTGGCAGATCTGGAAGAGTCTGGTCGACTGGCAGATCTGGAAGAGTCTGGTCGACTGGCAGATCTGGAAGAGTCTGGTCGACTGGCAGATCTGGAAGAGTCTGGTCGACTGGCAGATCTGGAAGAGTCTGGTCGACTGGCAGATCTGGAAGAGTCTGGTCGACTGGCAGATCTGGAAGAGTCTGGACGACTGGCAGATCTGGAAGAGTCTGGACGACTGGCAGATCTGAGAGAGTCTGGACGACTGGCAGATCTGGAAGAGTCTGGTCGACTGGCAGATCTGGAAGAGTCTGGTCGACTGGCAGATCTGGAAGAGTCTGGTCGACTGGCAGATCTGGAAGAGTCTGGACGACTGGCAGATCTGGAAGAGTCTGGACGACTGGCAGATCTGGAAGAGTCTGGACGACTGGCAGATCTGGAAGAGTCTGGACGACTGGCAGATCTGGAAGAGTCTGGACGACGGGCAGATCTGGAAGAGTCTGGTCGACTGGCAGATCTGGAAGAGTCTGGACGACGGGCAGATCTGGAAGAGTCTGGACGACGGGCAGATCTGGAAGAGTCTGGTCGACTGGCAGATCTGGAAGAGTCTGGTCGACTGGCAGATCTGGAAGAGACTGGTCGACACAGACTGGCTGCTCTGGCTGCTCCATGCTGACTGACAGCTCTGGCTGCTCCATGCTGGCAGACTGCTCTGGCTGCTCCATGCTGACTGACAGCTCTGGCTGCTCCATGCTGACTGGCGGCCCTGGCTGCTCTGGCTGCTCCATGCTGACTGACAGCTCTGGCTGCTCCATGCTGACTGGCGGCCCTGGCTGCTCTGGCTGCTCCATGCTGACTGGCGGCCCTGGCTGCTCCATGCTGACTGGCGGCCCTGGCTGCTCCCTGCTAACTGGCGGCCCTGGCTGCTCTGGCTGCTCCATGCTGACTGACAGCTCTGGCTGCTCTGGCTGCTCCATGCTGACTGGCGGCCCTGGCTGCTCTGGCTGCTCCATGCTGACTGGCGGCCCTGGCTGCTCCATGCTGACTGGCGGCCCTGGCTGCTCCCTGCTAACTGGCGGCCCTGGCTGCTCCCTGCTAACTGGCGGCCCTGGCTGCTCCTTACAAACTGGCAGCTCCGGCGGCTCCTTACAAACTGGCAGCTCTGGCGGCTCCTTGCAGACTGGCAGCTTTGGCAGCATCCTGCAGACTGGCAGCTCTGGCGGCTCCTTGCAGACTGGCAGCTCCTTGCAGACTGGCAGCTCTATGCATACTGGCAGCTCCTTGCTGACTGGCAGCTCTATACAAACTTGCAGCTCCATGCAGACTGGCAGCTCCATGCAGACTGGCAGCTCCGAACAGGCGGGAGACTCCGGCAACGCTGTAGAGGCGGAAAGCTCTGACAGCGCTAAACAGGCGGGAGACTCCAACAGCGCTGAAGAGGAGGAAGGCTCTGGCAGCGCTGAACAGGTGAGAGACTCCGACAGCGCTGGAGAGGAGGAAGGCTCCGACAGCGCTAAACAGGCGAGGCGCACTGTAGGCCTGATGCGTGGTGCTGGCACTGGTGGTACTGGGCCGAGGACACGCACAGGAAGCCTAGTGCGGGGAGCTGCTACCGGAGGGCTGGGGTGTGGAGGTGGTACTGGAAAAACCGGACCGTGCAGGCGCACTGGAGGTCTTGAGCACCGAGCCTGCCCAACCTTACCTGGTTGAATGCTCACGGTCGCCCTGCCAGTGCGGCGAGGTGGAATAGCCCGCACTGGGCTATGCAGGCGAACCGGAGACACCGAGCGCAAGGCTGGTGCCATGTAAGCCGGCCCAAGGAGACGCACTGGGGACCAGCTGCGTAGAGCCGGCTTCATGGCATTAGGCTCGACGCTCAATCTAGCCCGGCCGACACGCGGAGCTGGAATATACCGCACCGGGCTATGCACCCGCACTGGAGACACCGTGCGCACCACTGCATAACACGGTGCCTGTCCGGTCTCTCTAGCCCCCCGGTAAGCACAGGGAGTCTGCCCAGGTCTCCTACCTGGCTTAGCCATACTCCCTGTTAGCCCCCCCCCAAGAAATTTTTGGGGCTGCCTCTCGGGCTTCCTTGCCAGCCGTGTTCCCTCATATCGCCGGCTCCTCTCTCCGGCTGCCTCTGCTCTCCTAAGTGCCTCCACCTGTTCCCATGGGAGGCGATCTCTTCCAGCCAGTATCTCCTCCCAAGTGTAACAGCCCTTGCCATCTAAAACGTCCTCCCATGTCCATTCCTCTTTACGCTGCTGTTGCTGCCTGTTGACACGCTGCTTGGTCCGTTGGTGGTGGGTGATTCTGTAACGAGTTTCGTCTTCATACGAAGGAGAGTCGGACCAAAATGCAGCGTGTGGTTTACGATCCATGTTTATTAATAATACGAAACACGAATCTCCAATACAATACTACAAAACAAAACGTAACGAAACGAAACCCTAACAGCCTATATAGTGTGGACACATAGGACAGGAACAATGACACTAAGGACAATCACCCACACCCACACAGTGAAACCCAGGCTACCTAAATATGGTTCCCAATCAGAGACAATGACGAACACCTGCCTCTGACTGAGAACCATATCAGGCTGAACATAGAAATAGACAAACAAGACATGAAACATAGAATACCCACTCAGATCACACCCTGACCAATCAAAACATAGAAAATACAAAGTAAACTATGGTCAGGGCGTGACAGTTATGTTTGTATTAAGTGTTCAGTGTCAATAAACAAACATGAACACGTCCCACGCTGCACTTTGGTCCTCACCTTTGTCCACCAACAGCCGTTACACTAGACAACCCTTTTCGGGTCTTACCATACATGTTCAAGTAGATTTAAGTCAAAACTGTAATGCGGCCACTTTGAACATTCAGTGTCTTTTGGTGTAGCAATTCCAGTGTAGATTTGGCCTTGTGGTTTAGTTTATTGTCCTGCTGAGCGGTGAATGAATCTCTCAGTGTCTGCTGGAAAGCAGACAGAACCAGGTTTTCCTCTAGGATTTTGCCTGCGATTAGCTCCATTCCGTTTCTTTTTTTATCCTCAAAAACTCCCCAGTCCATAACGATTACAAGCATACCCATAACATGATGCAGCCGCCATTATGCTTGAAGAAATGGAGAGTGGTACTCAGTAATGTGTCTACTGGATTTGCCCCAAACATAACACTTTGTATTCAGGACAAAAAGTTAATTGCTTTGTCACATTTATTTACAAACAGAATGTATGTTTTGGAATATTTTGTACTGGCTTCCTTCTTTACACTCTGTCAACTAGTTTAGTATTGTGGAGTAACTACAATGTTGTTGATCCATCCTCAGTTTTCTCCTATCACAGCCCTTAAACTCTGAAACTGTTTTAAAGTCACTATTAACCTCATGGTGAAATCCCTGAGCAGTTTCCTTTGTCTCCGGAAACTGAGTTAGGAAGGAAGCCTATATCGTTGCAGTGACTGGGTGTATTGATACACCATCCAAAGCGTAATTAATAACTTCACCATGCTCAAAGGAATATTGAATGTCTTTTTTTATATACCCATCTACCAATAGGTGAGTCTGTGTTTGAAATTCACTGCTGGACTGGGGACCTTACAGTGTTGTGTACAGAGATGAGGAACCTTACAGTGTTGTGTACAGAGATGAGGGACCTTACAGTGTTGTGTACAGAGATGAGGGACCTTACAGTGTTGTGTACAGATGAGGGACCTTATAGTGTGTGGTACAGATGAGGGACCTTACAGTGTGGTGTACAGAGATGAGGGACCTTACAGTGTGGTGTACAGAGATGAGGGACCTTACAGTGTGGGCTACAGAGATAAGGTACCTTAGTGTGGTGTACAGAGATGAGGTTGTCATTCAACAATCATGTTAAAAACTATTATTGCACACAGAGGGAGTCCATGCAACTTATTATGTGACTTTTTAAGCAAATGTTTACTCCTGAACATATTTAGGTTTGCCATAACAACGGGGTTGAATACTTATTGACTCAAGACATTTCAGCTTTGAATGTATTTATTTTTTGTAAAAAGAAAATCTAAAAACATAATTTCACTTTGACATTATGGGGTATTGTGTGTAGGCAAGTGACAAAACAGTCTCAATTTAATCCATTTTGAAATTCAGGCTGTAACAACAACAAAATGTGGAAAAAGTCATACTTTCGGAAGGCCCTGAACTGACAAAAGTACATATCACAGCATAATTTCCCCCTCCAGAAATAAGCCGAATAACAACATATTGGTCCATATTACCAGGCAGGTGTGCTATTGAGCAAAAAGCATCATCGTTAGCCCAACTGATGCAGTATAGTGGCTATAAATAGGGTGACGGTTGCTATCTGCATTTACCTCATTGGGCCAATCATTAGCTAGATCACAAACTCTAAACATTGTCTTGTTGCTAGTTAAATAAGTGTTGTGACCCTAAAATGCTCTGTGCTCCTCCCTCTTTTAACAGTGGCCATCAGCTGCTTTCAGAGGTGTGGTTTCCCACCATTTTATTCTTAAGAATGTTGTACAATGACTGTCACGTTCGTCGTAATGAGGAGACCAAGGCACAGCCTGATATGAATACATTCCTCTTAAATAAAAGAGACCATTGAACAAACTATACAAAACGACCGTGCCGGTACATAACACTGGTGCTGACACAGGCAACTATACATAGACAATAACCCAAGAATATGGCTACCTAAATATGG
Source organism: Oncorhynchus mykiss (assembly GCF_013265735.2). Classification (NCBI taxonomy): domain Eukaryota; kingdom Metazoa; phylum Chordata; class Actinopteri; order Salmoniformes; family Salmonidae; genus Oncorhynchus; species Oncorhynchus mykiss. The sequence continues at coordinate 55,336,171 of NC_048585.1, read as the reverse complement.
TCCCCAATTAGAGACAACGATAAACAGCTGCCTCTGATTGAGAACCAATCTAGAACCATAGACATAAAAACACCTAGACTAGGCACAAACCCCATAAACATACAAAAACCCTGGACAGGACAAAAACACATATATCACCCTCGTCACATCCTGACCTAACCAAAATAATAAAGAAAACAAAGAATACTAAGGTCAGGGCGTGCATGTTTCTCTCCCTGTGGGGAACTTGCAGTTTGACTTGCAGTTTGATAG